>NC_016133.3:12614554-13243554 GCF_000005505.3 Brachypodium distachyon
TTTTCGCTTCAAGTATAAGGCGGATGCACATAACCAACGACGACGTGATTACATCCCGATAGTAAATACTAATCCCTTCGATTCATAAAATGTGTCACCCATTTACTACAAAATAAGAGACTTTTTATGAATCGGAGGGAGTATTCCGTAGCGAATAATGCCGACGTAAGAGTGGCAAGGAACTTCTGTACAAATCTGCCACTGTCTCCCTCAATCCATCGAAGGAAAGTTGTTCGTTCCCACTCACCTGTTTTCCCGGAAGGTTTTTGCTAAAAAAAACTAGACACATCACCATCACTCCAATATTTCTCGGCTCAAGCAGTCAAAGTCAACGGCCAGGATCGTCACTGCCGTCGCTATCGAGGACTGCAATTCCGTCCAAGGATGCCGCAATCTCTGCATAGACTTTCTACCACACTCATCTGTACAACACACAAGTGTTGTCATTTATTTTTGTTCTTATGCACAAGCTTTTTGCACGTTAGGAAACAAGAGACGGAGAGAACTTTGTTGACTTGTTGCTCTCTGTATCTGGTGCTGGAAGCATATTCTTGTTGATCCAACATTGAAAAATTTGTGGCGAAAGGCTTCTTGAGTCTTCGATTAGAAACTAAACTATGGTTGGATGGAAGTTCATAGACCCTCTCTGACTCTTTTCACATTTTGAGTGTCAAGATGACAAAACTTGACTTTTTTTTCGAAAAGGAGAAAAATCTCCGGCCTCTGCATGGATGGCAAAACTTGCCTAATAATTAGCAACTGAGTTGACCTTCGTTTGTGAGTTCTAATCGTGTCAGTGCGTCCTAGGAACTGATGGGCAGGTGAAGTTGTTTCTTTTCGTTCAGTGCATTTCACACGTGAACGTGGTGTCATTGGGCCCAATGTCTCCAACTCTTATCCTCGAAATTAAAGAAATCATATACTTAAATAAAATAAAAACATCTACTAACAACTCTAGTAGGGGTTGACTAGTAGCAGCTAAGCCGAGATCTTAATTAAACCGCGCCCATCGCGTGCAAGCACGTGACGAATTGACCAAAATGATACACCACAAAGTAAGTAATCATCTGAAAATTTGTACAGCGCCATGTTAGATATACATAAACGGCAAGATGTCATGGTTACAAAAATTCGAGGGACCGAACGAAGGAAAAAAAGACAGAAACGAATTGTGCCTTCTTGGCTGGATCAAATCTGGATCACAGGAGCCGTCGATCCACGATCCAACGGGCAGAAATCTCGCGCCTAGTGGAGCCACACACACCCACACACGGCGGTTCGTACTACTCGCTCCCAACCGTCCGGAACACCGGATCCGCCTTCAAGCGCCGCGCTGGAGTCAACGGTCAACACAACGAGATTCTTATTCTCCTTTTCCTTTTCTTTTTTTTTAGCTACACTTATTTATCCGCTCTTGAATTAACGCGGAGAAAATAAATAAGAATAAGAATAGAAACAAAACTAGCAATAACTGCCCCAGCGAGATACGTGCTCTGGCTCCATCCGCGGGGGCCATGGACTCTTCCTAGTTCCTCCCCCCCCTCCCTATAAACAAGAGGAGAAGCCGCCTCTCGCCTCAACTAGACTGCATCTCTCTTTCTCTCTCTCCCCCTATTATCTCTCTGGAGCCAACGAACATTGTTGGACTCGAAGCTCCGTCGAGATCGGGGTTCGAGCTGCGCCGTCGTCTTCTCCGGCCATGGGGACCCAGGCGGAGAACTACACGCCGCCCAAGGTAACTGACCACCAATCTCTCTCTCTGTCTCTGTTCTCTGTTATGATCGATTTTGGTTTTGGTTTGTTTCTCGACAATGTTCTTTAGATGGGGAACAACTCGATCCGGAATTTTGTTCCAAGTTTTTTTTTTCTCATCTCTTCCTTCCTTTCTTCTTCTTCTTCTACTTCTTGATGAGAAGGAGGGGAGGGCCGGAGAAGGCGAAATTATGAGAGTTGTTTGAGTCCACGAGAAAGCGATTGGGGTTGAAAAAATTCGTGTCAGTAGTTAACCCATGAAAAACAGGACAGAAACAAACATTAAAAAAAGTTTCTTTTTTTTTGGAGTACTCTCATTCTTTCTCCCGTCATGTAGCCCGCCGGTCGTTCATCATCTCCTTGATGTGAAAAGCTGTCTATTACTATCTATCTACCCGTGAAACCGTGTAATTTTAAAAAAAAAATCTTGGTGCCTTAGTTTTAGGGAGGATCGAAAACAACTAACGACATTTTTTTTTCTGGTATGCATCTTGTGCTGTGATAAGATCGGTGCTGTGATCCGTGATGCCCTGCCTAAAAACACGGAATAATTTACTGGAAATTAAGGTCTTGCGATCTGGCACTCTGTTTGTTTCTGTTTGCGATATTTGCCTGTACCATTAACTCCCTTCCAGTTTATCTGATTATCTGTTTTTGGTATTATTATTAACTCATTACAGTTGTATTTGTTTCTGCAATTTGTTTAGAGAAACGCGTGTGTATTTGTTTCTCTAATTTATTTAGAGAAATGCATGTATATATAGAAACAATTAATGGACGAGGAAGTCTTTCGCTGTCTCTGTCGCATGGTCCAACACACCATGGACTAAACAAGTATGAAGGGTCTTGATGAATACTTTCAGTACACTGTTGTTTCGCTTTCCAAGACCAGGAATATACATATAGGTCACACCTTATGACTTATAGGAGTTCACTTTGTAGGTTTTTTCCATGAACTGACTTCCTCATTGTAGTATTGTCCTCACGGCAGAATATTAGTGCTTCTTACCACCATGAGATTCATTTTAAATAAAATAACAAATTGATAAACAATCTTATTTCTATCGATCGGAAGAATTTTCGTAGAAAACCGCACGCCGAAGGTTTGGATGTTTCTCAAAGTTATTTCAGTCTTCCAGATGAGAAAACAATTATAATATGTTTTTTTTTAAAGGCAGGTTCCTTGGCTCCCTGCTGTATTTCTCGTTGAAAATGTAAAATAAGACAATATGCTAGTTTAAAAGAAAATTATTGTTAGAGACTGGTATCATGCTGCCTTGTATTGATTGGTGAACGTGCTTGATAGAAAAATCAAAGATCTTTTCTATGACGTGTCCTTGATATGCATCTGATATAGTTTTTGTCTTTGGCGACTACTTGCATGTGACAAGTCAACTGCCGACAACAAAAAGGGAACCACTGTGGTTTGGAATTTTCAAACATGGCAATTATCTGTCACTAGTTAATTATCCAAAAGATAACTTTAAAGAAATTCAACAGTCACAAATTAGTTTGTCCAGATCATCGTCGACAATTTGGAGAAATCTATAGCGTACTCCTGAAAGATCATCAAATCTCTATGCCCTGATTGCTAACAAACAAGAATGGTGCAAAAACTTGGCAGGATGAGAGGACAGCGCAGGAGAAGGCGATCGATGATTGGCTCCCGATCACGTCGTCGAGGAAAGCCAAGTGGTGGTACTCGGCCTTCCACAATGTCACCGCCATGGTCGGTGCTGGGGTGCTCAGCCTCCCCTACGCCATGTCTGAGCTTGGTTGGTATGTCCTACTAAGCATACTGTTCCAGAGCTTGCAGTTTTTAAAATGGCGAATTGCTACGAGTATGACATGTGGGCACCCACATGCCATACTCATTGACAGTCGTTGTTTTAAGAACTGCTGAGTCGCAATTGCATTATTCTATTTTTCTTCATATAGTATACTTATCAGCTTATTGATCCTGATGGTTTCATGCAGGGGCCCTGGTATTGCGGTAATGACGTTGTCGTGGATCATTACGGTGTACACCCTGTGGCAAATGGTGGAGATGCACGAGATCGTTCCGGGGAGGCGGTTCGACCGGTACCATGAGCTTGGACAGTACGCCTTCGGGGACAAGCTCGGGCTCTGGATCGTGGTGCCACAGCAGCTCGTTGTCGAGGTCAGCCTCAACATCGTCTACATGGTCACCGGTGGCAACTCGCTCAAGAAGTTCCACGACGTCATCTGCGACGGCAGGTGCAAGGACATCAAGCTCAGCTACTTCATCATGATCTTCGCCTCCGTCCACTTCGTCCTCTCCCAGCTCCCCAACTTCAACTCCATCTCAGGCATCTCCCTTGCTGCAGCCGTCATGTCGCTCAGGTGACATATATGTCTCCTACACTGATACCCTGTATTTATTAACTGTAGCAAATCTGGCAAATTTCTGAAAAAACTTGAGCTTGCATTGCAATCGAAATTGTGAACCCTGACAAGAACACATGATGCAGCTACTCGACGATTGCTTGGGGTGCCTCTTTGGACAAGGGTAAGTCGGCTAACGTGGACTACAGCCTTCGGGCAACGACGACAGCAGGACAGGTTTTTGGCTTCTTGGGAGGCCTAGGTGATGTGGCATTCTCATACTCTGGTCACAATGTGGTGCTGGAGATCCAGGCCACCATCCCATCGACGCCCGACAAGCCTTCCAAGAAGCCGATGTGGAAGGGTGTGGTTGTTGCCTACGTAATAATTGCCGCATGTTACATGCCGGTGGCGATGATCGGTTACTGGGCCTTTGGCAACAGTGTTGACGACAACATCCTCATCACCCTCAACAAGCCCAAGTGGCTCATCGCCATGGCCAACATGATGGTCGTCGTCCACCTCATCGGCAGCTACCAGGTAACACCTCACACTCAGATCACCCTGTCCATGCAATTTCAGTTTCTCCCAACTTTGACATGGTACTAGAGCAGGATGAGGATTGGTTAAAATCAAAATCTTATGTGTCATCGTGAACAGATTTACGCGATGCCGGTGTTCGACATGATGGAGACGCTGCTGGTGAAGAAGATGAAATTCGCGCCCGGCTTGAAACTCCGTGTGATCGCTCGTACCATCTATGTTGGTAATGCCTCCCTCTTTAACCTCTCTCAACTCTGAAATCTTCATGTCTTCAGCCATCTCCCAGTTCACTGATGAGATAATGCAATCTATGCAGCATTCACCATGTTCGTCGGCATCACCTTCCCATTTTTCGGCGGCCTCATCGGGTTCTTCGGCGGGCTCGCCTTTGCACCCACGACATATTTTGTAAGCATTTTATCCCATTACAGCAATGTGGTATGTGCAATTCTGAATTCTGATCTGATTGAACAAACAATCTTGTTCTCCCTCCTCTGCAGCTTCCCTGCATCATGTGGCTCATCATCTGCAAGCCCAGGAGGTTCAGCCTCTCGTGGTTCAGCAACTGGGTAAGACAAGAAACCCAAGAGATCCAAAGCTTCACTCTCTTTTACTCTTTGCATTTCTGCAAAAAAAAACTAATTTAATTTCGTCCTGATTTTCTGTTGGGTTTTCAGACCTGCATTGTTCTTGGGGTGCTACTGATGATTGTGGCGCCGATCGGAGGGTTGAGGCAGATCATCATGTCTGCCAAGACTTACAAATTCTACTCGTGAACATGCAAGAAATCTCTCAGCTAAGGAGTCTGCTGAAAGTTTTTTTTTGTTTTCAATCCTGCAAAAGAAGAGAGGCCATTGCACCACAGCTTGTCGCCGGTGATCTACAGTCCGACACGTGTCAGTTGGACCAGGAGAGGCTTGTGTTTAGTGGTAATATCATGTCGGGAGCTTGGTGCTTGTATTCCTATTTCTCCCTATAAATATATTGATATAGGGATATGATGAGGCCATCGATTCATGGACAACAGAAAAGATATTACTCGTATTGGATTAATAATATAATCTTTGTTTGTTCCGCTTTGCTGGATTACGCTAGATGATGTTCAAATTGCACTACACATGTACACGCCTTCATTCGTGCACACAAATGAGTGAAAATACGGATCTGTTTTGTACTCTTGAATCATGAGAAATGTTCCTTATGATAGTCTAAAATAGGTACTCTTTAATTTTGAGTGCATATCAACGGCGACAAGATGTGGTATAATGGGCAAATTTCACGGAAGCTTCAAGCAATGCTGATATAATGCATATCATAATTAAAATGAAACTACAAATTTCCACCATTCTTTTGGGGGAAACTAATAATAATAATGCGGCACCACCAGATGTGACAAAAATTACACTCAAGTTATGAGAAACCAGCCGAAGCCAGTCGCCTCCTACCAATAACTCACCTCTAAACCCCATCACGACAGACGGGTCTGAAAGACAGGATTATACGATACACCCGACAAACAATGGAACATCATGTCAGTCACCCTGCTGTTCACAAAGATTTAAAGCAATGGAAGATGAACCTGCAGAAAAAGACTTAAAAAGACTGTCTCCATCTATTCAGGCAACCTCTTTGTACAGTTCCCATGTTTACATTCACAACAGGAAATGCCATCAAAAAACTACCCCTCAAAACTGCTCACATTAGGTGTTCAAGAGCCCAGGACAACACCTCCCCTCTCCCTGTTTTCCTCCCAAAAAAAGTATAGCTCCAGATGACCCTCAGAAAAGCACAGGGCTGGTATTAACTTCATCAAGGCTGACAGTGAACCCACCTTAAGATAGACTCATCCTTGGGACCCCACCGCATGCATGCCGACTGGTTTTCCATACACATCTAAAAGCCTGCTAGGTTTTGCTCCAGAAACTTGTGCAGTTCAAAATTCAGTAGAGGAATGGGACCGTCAGGATCAATGTGCACTTCAAATACCAAGACATCAAAAAATAGCTATCCGGTTCAGCTATGCCAATAGACCCTCAGTGTATAATTGGATGGTCCATAAGCTGTCAATCTATTTCGCCTTCCTCAACATCAACTGTTGGTTCATATGCAGATCCGACTTCCTCGTCTTCTTCGTCATCATTTTTCATATATAATCCGAGCTGTTCTAGGGGGTTGCCCCCAAGTTGAAACCCGAGACCCTCAGGCGTATGAGTTGGATTCATTTCACCTACCAAGTCCGGGTGCTGTTCACCCGCGACAGTTCCTAGCATTTCAAAATCTTTCAAAAAGAGGCTCCCTTCATTGATTTCTACGGTTTTCTCCATCTGCAGGATCAATGGAATTCACACTTCAGAGTATGGATATCAACAGAGCAAGATGTTGCTTGCCAAATTACATCCTGGGTTTACCTGTTGCAAGGCTTTCCGAGCTGCTTCCCTCTCAAGCTCTCTCTGGCGTTTAGCTTCTGCAGCAGCCTCAGCAGCAGCCACTGCTTCAGCCCTTCTGCGAGCATCCTCGGCAGCTTTAGCCTCAGCTTGTAAACGTGCTCTCTCTGTAATGAAGATTGTACCTCAATACACAGAACTGCAGTTGGTGTATCAGCCCAAAGACTATCAATTCATCTCACCTTCTCTTTGTAACCTTTCAAGCTCCTCCCTCTCACGTTGAACTTTCTCAGGATCCTTTTGCGCAACCTGGTATTAACAATCATATGAATCTTACTGGGAAGCATCAACAAGGCCCAGATAACAAAGCCATCAATAAACTGCTTTCCAAGAAATACCTGATCAAGAGCCTTCTCACGAGCCTTCAGAATTGTATCAGCAAAGCGACTTTTCAAAAGGGCAGCTCGGTATTTCTTATCAGGTGAGACCTGTTTCTCAGACACATTCTCATCTGAAATATCCATCAATCAAATAAGCTGCAAGGAAACCATTTTGTCTACCAAAGGTGCACTTTTATTCAAAAAGACCCAAACGTTCAAGCTTACCTTCATTGTCAGCAGAAATAAGTACAGGGTCAGTACTTTGTTCTGTTATATTCAATGTATTCCGTGAATCTGCAAACATATCAATTGAGAGTAGCTAAAATACACGAGACACAGGTAGCTGTTCTAAAGTTGCAGAAGTTCAATAAAGTAAATCCATAAGCACTTTGAGATGTTTCGAGGTCAAACTGTATCCCACATCGTTTCTACAAAATACTTTATTATCTACGAGAAACAACAAAGTTATACATAAGAAATGACAAAGAAGTGAAAGAATTAAAGGAAGTTATCAAAGATAACATGTATACCCAATAAGTAAAGTGTCCAACCGCAATTTGCAACAATTTAACACTCAAAGAATGGGTCAAACCAAATAATAGACTCCACTTGTTTTTTTCCTCTCTTGAACATGCCAAGCATCATGTCATTTTCATTAAGGAGAAGGAGAGTGGCGGGGGGGGGGGGGGGGGGGGGGTAAGGCAAACAGTTCGATATTTGGTAGACTAAAATGTGTCTGAATGAAATGGGTTCGATTTGGCTGAACTGTAATATGCAAAATAGGAAAATCGCTTGAAATGTCTGGCATGCTTGGCCTTAGGCCCTGTTTGTTTGGGCTTCAGCTTCAGCTTTTGGTGCTTTTAGCAATCTCAAAAGCACTTCTCATATTTACACATGAAGTTGAGAAGCACCTCCAGACGTGCTTTTGGTGCTTCTAGCTGAGAAGCACGTCCGGAGGTGCTTCTCAGCTTCATGTGTAAATGGGAGAAGTGCTTTTGAGATTGCTAGAAACACCAAAAGCTGAAGCTGAAGCCCAAACAAACAGGGCCTTAGCTTGCGTCAACTGTCAAGTCCAACATGGTTGCATAATTCAAGTTCTAAAAGACTAAAACTCTGATAGTATTCCTTCCGTGGGAAAAAACCCCGAGTATTAATCCATTGGATCACATGAGATAGCATTAAATGAGGTGCTTAGCCTTCCACTGCCCAAACTTACAAAAATAGCTTATGGGCGCTAATGATTAAGACTGGGCTTGGTTACTGAATTGAGTGACTTAGTTGGTTTTGCGCTATGCATGATGAGGAATTTATACTTGCACATAGGCAATAGACTGGTTTTGCTTCAAAGCTCAAACTAACAAGGTATTATGTGAAAACATCATACCATTTTCCTGATCCAAGCTAACCACAGACAGTGTGTTCTCCTGCATGTAAGAAGAGAGGAACCATTGAGAAAACAGATGTCCCAACATAATCTGACTCGGTAGCATGTCAATTTTGTTTGGGACTTAATACTGTTCTATAAACTTTTCAGATTCTCAGAATGCAGTAAGTGTGCAGAAGCACCTTGGCCCCAATGTTTGGTGGAGGAACTTTGACATCCAAATCACTTCCAGAAGAACTACTCGAATCTGAGCCATAAACAGAAAACGATAGATAATCCACATTGTTGGGCATGAATATACATGAACTGAAGGAGAATGGCAATAAAGAGAAACAGCATGCACCAAGAGATATTGCTTTGTTTTCCTCATGTTAGTTTTATTGTGTAATATCATGAAATAAGGAAATTAATGGACATTGGCTTGTTTTCTTCATATTGGTTTTATCGTGTAATATCATGAAAGAAACAAATTTATGGATAGTAATAATGTACAGCTCAAGAGAGATGGCTTGTCTTCAAAAGGAATAATTCAATGAACATAAAAACAGGCCCTACTTTAACTACAGACTCACAGACTGGGTCAAACAGCTCCCCAGAGCTGCTCTAGGGGTATGCAGAGTTGTACAAAAATAAAGCAGGACAATTGAAATGCATTATTTGTGGAACTAGACCATGCTACTAGAGAATCCGTTCTACATTATGGAAGTTAACATGAGAAAATAGTGAATGTTTTTAGTAGCACTATCACATTCTGTCCAGGTTTTTGTACATGGACATACAACAGCGCAAAACAAAGTATATAATTATAAACAGACAGCCAGTTTTAGCAACATCATTTCCCATCCTTTTGTCCCTCACGGAAATAGGTATGGGCACTTTGTAGCTGACATTCACAAGCATGACTTGCTTGAAGTGAAGCAGAGCAAAAAATCACAAATGAAGCATAAGTAAATTTATTACCAAACCAAACATGCTGTAGGTATCTTAATGCTCTGTGTTGAGTGTTAATTGCTACAATTAGCTGGGGAACAACTCAGCTGAAGGGTAGGGTGTGCACTGCACTGTGAAAAGGCAGGCCAAATAGGAAAAAGAAACATGGCCATGAAGCTTAAAAAATACTGCTTCAACTTTATCCAAACATACTGAGGTAAATCAGTAAATTTCTTATCGGGGATAAAACTCTTATGGCAAAATACAATCTGCCCCGAGTCCACATATGTTTTACGGTGCGAGTATGGCACATGTTCAACAATTGCTACACATTAATATGGATCAGTTAAGCAGGTGGAAGATAAGTCCTAAATGCATACTTGTTCAACACCTAGCATGATTAACACCATGGTGTTGTTTAGTGACATATTCATGAAATTCAATCATCCAAAAAAAATGTACAATTGTGCACTGGTAGTCTGGTAACTTACTGTCCAAATTTAAGTAAATGCATGTTCAAGTAAAAATATCAGCAGCATGAGCAAAAGTGACCATGAATTGCCGCCTCAAAGATAAGTGAAGAACAAAATTGGGCCATGTTGACCTGTGAGCTATCATCACAATACAAATTATGAACACCTCAAAGTGAACGGGCCCAACAGAATCACCCGTAAGCACTGCAACACTTGTTACTCATACTGTTAAAAACACAACTTGCTTATTTGTTCCACATACAAGTAACAAGCACACATAGGTACACAGGCTCTTATTGGTGCCATGTGAGTTAAATCCAATTGCTAACATGGGGTTGCAATGAATAACATTTAGCACAATGACCAACTCTTTCTAAAATTGAACTAGATTAGAAACCAACATGCCACAATTATCAATCCTACCGATTTCAACTTAAAGACACAACCTTGATCAATAAATTCTGCCAACCTGGAGTCCCAGTCAAGGGCGCTAGCGAGTAGCGACTATGCAAACATCAATTGAGTACTTAAGCGACCTTAATAATGGTAGTGCCAGCAAGGTTATCAATTTGCAGCATGTAACATGGAATCCAAATGTTAAGAACTATAATGGAAAAAAAATATCGCTGAAAACGGTATCAGGTAAGTCAAGATAGAAACTTAGGGAATGTAATATGTGAAGATAAACCATAATTGAAAAAAAATACTTACCACTGGAGGATGATCCTGACTCACTACTAGAACTGCTAGAAGAACTATGCTTGCTGCTTCTGTCTGCTGTTTCACTTTCAAATACCACAGGAGGATATGTTAAAAGTGGAAGATCATTCCCACCAATATCAATGTCTTCTTCAACAAGCTCATTGCCTGCTGACACGTATACAATATTAACTTAGAACAACAATAACTATCACGAAGAAAAAATGAATGAGGAGAAAAGGACCTTCATGATGCATTGATGAGTCTCTGAGTCCATATTCATTTTGAAACTGCTGAACAGAAGAAAAGAATTATCAGCAAATTAACTAATGAGTAATGAAATATCAATCTCTATTACCACAACACCCACCTCAACCTCGTGATACTCGTCTTTTGTAGGGTTTCCAGACGGATTTTCTCTATCGTAGTCATCAAGAAGCTTCTGTAATTCAAATAGTGTAGGATCATCGAGAGCATTCATGTCAATAGTCAGCTCATCTTCATCGGCGTCGTTATCATCGTTAAGATGCCTCCTTATGAACTCAACTACATGTTCTGGAATAAATCCACCGTATGATTGAAGCCTTACGCTTAGATCAACTTTTTGTTTATCTGTCATCATCTCCATATCAGTCGGTCGCACTGGGGCATCCTCTGCCACCTGAGGCACCTGTACCGCTGGTGCTACTGGAGCATCCTCAACCACCTGAACCATCTGTACCTCTGGTGCTACTGGAGCATCCTGGACCAAAGGAGATGCTTTCCTCTTCTTCGGTTGCAAAACTGGATTAGCAACCGCCTCCTCCTTCTGAAAGCTGCCTTTCTTGTATGCGCCTTTATTTGAAGGCTTTTTCTCAGACGGGACCTTGTTGACAATCAAATTTTTCTCAACTGCACCTTTGTCTGAGGGCTCTACTATTGAGGGCTCTACGACAGAGGGCTCCTCCTCTGGTCGAGGAAGCTTCTTCTCAATAGGCTTCCATCTAGGTTCAAAATGACTGCTCATAGTTTTGGCCATTTGGTGCACAACGTTATTGTGTGGGTTATAGAGTA
This sequence comes from Brachypodium distachyon, assembly GCF_000005505.3. Lineage (NCBI taxonomy): Eukaryota > Viridiplantae > Streptophyta > Magnoliopsida > Poales > Poaceae > Brachypodium > Brachypodium distachyon. The sequence continues at coordinate 12,626,499 of NC_016133.3, forward strand.
TAGCATTGCTAAAAGTTAGCCTCACATCTGCGGCAAATTCCCAAGGTGTAGGATACGAGCCAGAATTCAACTTTTTCTGGATGGTACCCAAATCCATCGGGTGCTTGACTATATCAAAATAATCAGGGATGTTCAACTTCACAGGATCGACTGGGATAGAAAATGTCTGTCCATAGCGATGCCGCATAAGGTTCCTTAGAAGGTCCTGGCATTTTTTAAACAACGGCGCGTAGTTAATGGAGCTGACTGCAGGCTGTGCCATTGATGACATCAGTCCTCTGCCAGACTGCACTGAATAGCTCCTTTTGAGCTTCCCATCCTTTTTATTGCCGTTGAAATCACCCCCAGGAGCCGAGGAAGTCGCACCATTCATGCTCGTCAAAGCGCCTCTGGAAAACAGCCTATTCTGGAGGGCCCTCACCTGCTCGAGCTCCTGACGGAGCTTCATCTCCAGATCCTTCCTATCCGACACCGACATCCTCGACAGCTCAAAGACCTCCCGCGGCACGTTAAATCCAGGAGCATCGCCCCCCTCCTCGGTATTCAAGTTGATGCATTTCCTCTTGGCTTCGGTCCGCGCCGGATTCACAGGAGGCACCTTGGACGCCCCACCAGTCTCCACCCCGTACCGGTAGTCCGGCACGAACCCCACAGGGTGCCCCTTGGAGAACTTCTGCGTCTTTCCCATCATTGCGCGCACAAGGGAGGCACACAGAGGCAGCAGCAGCAGCCAGGCAGCCCTCCTCGCGAACGACCAACACAATGCGCCGCCGCCTTCAGCCGAGAAAATCCCGCCCGCAATTCCGCCGAAAACCTAACCCTAGCCCGCCTGAAGCGAGCGGTTAGTTTATTCCACGGGCCGCCACGAGCAAGAAGGCGGGCCCCCAAAACCCTCGATTCGGGCCGCGGAGCAGCTCGATTGCCGGAGCGCCGCCGCGAGGAAGGATCGAGCCGACTCACCGAGCCAGCACCACCCGCCGCCGCCGCCGCCAACACCCCCACCACCGCACAAAGCCGGCGGCGCCGCCGCGAGATCTCGCGCCCTTCCCCCGCAGGCACCTACGCCGGCGCCGCCTCCGCGCTCCCACGGGCACGGAGAACCCCTCGAGCTCCTCCTCCTCCTACCCGAACGGAGCGCGGCCGCAGAGGCGAAGGCGAAGGCGGCGAGACCTGGGCTTGGGGTTTCTCTCTCCTCTGTCTCCCGTCTCTCTCTCTTCGCGGTGCCGCTCCCCGAGCTAACTAGGCTGGACACGCGAAACGGTGGGGGCCCACTTGTAAGCGACGTGAGACGGGCGGCTGAGCTGTGGGCCTCTTTTCGCAGGCGGACCCACCGCGCAGTCTCTCTTGCCCGGCTCTGGCTTCGCGAGGCGCGATCCTGGCCGTTGGGTTTTTGCAGCGGACGGCCGGATGTGGGGGGCGGCGGTTGCGTGTCCAGGAGCTAGGGCTTCTTCTTCGTATGCTGCAATTCGGTCACGTGTGTGATTCCGACGTCATATATAGACTCACGGGCATGGCAGTCCGCCCCTCTAGAAAAGGTAATTTTATTTTTATTTTGCCCCTCGTATTGGAAAATTATGGTATGGAAAATTATGGTATGAATCAGGTTTTCACGGGAAGAGATTAATTGGTTTCTCCGGTGGCCAGAAAGACGCGAGTATTTTGCGCGGAAGGATTGCAGCTGTAGCATGTACTGTGTCACCGTCCGGTGTTCCTTTCCGTAAGAAGTTCGAAGACACGTGTTTTTATGCATGCACATTGAGATCTTTGTGCCTGGTTTTCGAAGGTATTAATCGTGTTTTATGGTAAGGTTTTAATTGGTTTCCTAGTGGGTATACAAAAAGACACGGTTACTTCGTGTTGAAGGATTGCAACTATAGCTCGTATGCGCCAGCGTCGAGTGTTTCTTTCCGTGAGAGGTTCGACAGTGTGTGCGGTTTTTATACACATGTGTTACTATTTCTACGACTCTGTTTGTTGATACACGAATTGAGTTTTTATGGCAGGAGATTAATTGGTTTCCTGGTGGGCTGGGCAGATAGAAACACGTGACCCACGGGAAAAGGATACAACTATAGCTCGTATCTGGCACCGCCGAGAATTTCATTCTGGAAGAGGAGCATTGCCTGCTGTTTTATACATGCGTGCTAATTTTGTACCCCTGCCTTTTTTGCGAAATCAATAGAGGTTTAATGGTCGGAGATTAATCGGTTTCCCGATAGGTAGATAGAAACACATGTTTTACTTTGGCTTGAAAGGACAGCTTATATGTGGCGTTGTTGAGCATTTCTTTCCGTAAGATTCATCTATGTGTGCCGTTCTTATACACGCACAATGGATGGAGCACGTGGTACCTCTACGAGGGGGCTATCTACACGCGGATTTCCATATTTGAACCGAGCTTTATGGCATGACATCGATTGTTTGTTTGGGCAATTGATGAGTACGAATATGTAAGCATTTGCGCGATACATACAATCATGGTTCACATGTTCCGAAACGGTGAACACGTGAGCATTCCGTTGGAGACATGTCACAGCATATACATGTTCCATGGAGTCATGAGGAGTAGATTCAAAACTAGCAAGCACAAATATTTTATGAAAAACTCCAAACCATCACATGAGCTTGCACGGAGCTTATAGCATCTTTTTCTTTAAAGGTAGAGAAGCCATAAGCCTAACTTAAGTGAGCACAATTTGGTTGCTTTAGTGAGTACTGACATGTCAACCAAGTGACCAACCCTAAACAGCTGTCCGGGGCCCACCCTGCCAGCTCGGACACTTCCCCGCCTCTCCAATGGCCGGCGAGAGCGTGTGTCCGTAGCGATTTCTCCCCACGCGCACTTCTTCTTCTTCTCCTTTTTGCCCCCCTAGTCGAGTCGTCGGCGGGTAGAGCGAGAGCGATCCGGGGCGCCGGATCTCCCCTTCTCTCCAGACTCGGCCGGCCGAGCATGGGGGACGCCGCCACAGCCGCGGGGCAGCCGCCGCCGCCCTCCGCCGCGGCCGCGGCGTCGGGCCCCGCATCCTTCTCCTACCTGGCCGTGTTCGCCAACTGCCCGCTCATCGCCGCCGTCCTCGCCTTCGCCATCGCCCAGTCCATCAAGGTCCTCACCACATGGTACGCGCCCCCTCTCTCCTCTCCTCTCTCGTTTCTCGCCTGCCTCCCCGCCGGCTGGCTGGATGGCAGGATGGCTGGATCTGAGATCTTCTTTCTCCCGTGGCGGGATCCGCCTGCGCAGGTACAAGGAGAACCGGTGGGACGCGAAGCAGCTGGTGGGGTCCGGGGGCATGCCGTCGTCGCACTCGGCCACCGTCACCGCGCTCGCCGTCGCCGTCGGCCTGCAGGAGGGCTTCAGCAGCTCCCTCTTCGCCACGTCCGCCATCTTCGCCTCCGTGGTTAGCGCTGCTCCTCTCTCCCTCTCTCTCTTCCGCTGTTCCTAGCTGTTGGAAATACTGGATCTTTCGATAATGGGCTGTCGATCTGACTAGCAGTCTTGCGTGCTTGGGGACATGATTTGGTAAATCCAGACCATTTGTTGGATCACGTCAAGTAGTTGATTTAAGTCAAGATCAAAGTTTTTGTAGGAACCTGGAAGGTATATCTTGGTTTGGTTATTGATACAACTACAGTACATATGAGATGAAACCGCAAGTGCCTTCCCAAACATCCTGCTGAAATTTCTCTGATTACATAGAGGAGGATGGATGTGGTTGGGGCCATGGTAGCCATATTGTTTTGTTTTGTTGCAATATGGCAACAAAGATGTAGTACCTCATAATAATTTGCTGCTAAAATGTACTAGTGCCTAGTGTATTCGTTGATTAGTCACCAGAGGTACTTGACTTTGCTTGCAAAGTATGGCTGTACCGAGCCTGAGAAATCATCCCTACTTGTAGTACCAAAAATCAATAACACGCACAAGAGTGGCATTATAATGGTACCGCCATACACCAGCTAGGCTTGCAGCTTAACTGCTGTAAAATGTGCTTTAACTCCCCAATACCACCAGCACCACATCTTTCACTGTGGTATCTCATTCAACTGATCATGTTTTGTAGGGTTTCGTTGCCATCTTCTTCAGAAATGCAGCATTCTGCATTCTGTGTCGCATTAATGTTATTTTTCCACTAACTTGACTAAAGTTAATGTTTTGGCAATTGTTTGCAGGTGATGTATGATGCTTTTGGTGTTAGACTACATGCAGGGAGGCAAGCAGAGGTACAACCTGAAACCTTGTTCCGTAAGCCAATGAAAAGCAAAATAATTTATGGAGGCTAAAAATATTTCAAATGATATTGGTAACTTTATGCACGCTTAGCTGGCTATGACAACATTTTGTATTTTGCAGCACTATTAATGCATGTAGTTTCCTCCTATCATAGTTTACCTTACAAGTTGTTATACAATAGAAGTTTGTGAACCTGAGGACATGCTACTATTAAGTTCATATATGCATAACTTGGGAAGCACCATAATGTTTTCCTGTTGGATATTCGTAGTATTTTATTTTTTCTGCTAACGGAGATCCTTCAATTCTCATTCAGCATAACTATTTTAAAATGAAATGCCAGGTCTTGAATCAAATTGTGTACGAGCTTCCATCGGAGCATCCACTTGCTGAAACAAGACCACTGCGAGAGCTCATAGGGCATACACCTCCTCAGGTTCGATCTATCTCTCCTCTATCAACCATAATGTCGAGGAAGATGAATGCCTAATTCTACATGGGCATGCATGATGCCTGCACACAAGTAATTAAAATGCACGAACCGATGACTCCTTATACCTCCATATTTGCTGTTACCTAATGGAAGTGCATGCTATTAAATGAAAGTTGCAATTTCCCTTTAATGTGTGTGACTACAGAGCTCTCATTACATGCATTTGTCTCGACTCATAAGTATGAAACATATTATTGATGCGGAGTTACTGTATCAGGTTTTTGCTGGTGCGGTGCTTGGATTTGCAGTAGCCACGTTTACGGGGATGATAGCCGGGCTTGGTAGCAATGGCTGACTTCACAGGTGGATCCAAGGTCTTGATAGCTTCATCATTTGTTGCGTGGAAGTATTAGAATCCAAGTTGGATTTATGGTTTCAGGAAGCCAGCTTGTGCTACATAATGATTCTTGTATAGGCCTATTTACTTTGCTGCAAACAACGTCAGTTTCTTGGGGAAGAGAAATTGTCCCATTCTTTTGTACCTAACTGGTAAATAACAATCGTGTTATATTCTGCAGTTGCTGACGTGAAATTTGGCAGTAATTGAGCATGTTAGCTAAATCTTTCTCACTTGTTTATTTTTTCTCTCACTTTTTTCTTATTGAACATACAGAAATGGCAACCCTTTGTGTCTAAATTAGCAAGCACAAATGCCAGTTTTTTTTTGTTGAAATCGGAGAAGTTGCAAGTGTATGTTAGATTGTGTCAAATCTTTCTGATATGTTTCTTCTTGAACATACAGCGATGTAAAGCCTTTGTGTCTAAATAAGCAAGCAGTATATACTAGACAAATGCAAGTTATTTTTGTTCAAACCGGAGAGAAGTTGCAAGAGTTTGCTAGATTGTGTCAAAGCTTGGAGTTTCAACGCAACTGTATCAAACAGTTATGCACATGCCGTGGATATGTATCTGGCCAGTGAAATGTGAACATGAAGCGAAATCTTTTTTATAAGCTGCAATACCATGTTTATTAAACCAAAACTAAACAAAAGCACATGACTGAAAGTAACCATCAGCCGATTTCATACATTACACTGCTGCTAGAATATGCACACGAAATATTTTCACCAGCCATCGCCTTCTGCACAGTGAGTTCCACAATTGTTCAAACACAAGCGTGCACCCAAAATTCTCTACCTCAAAAGCTGGCAAAGTAAACTTCAAAACAGGTGTCTGCGTCTTGAATTTCGCTTAGTGTAATACCAGTCCACAGGTGCGCCTCTAACTGAAGCTGGGCTCGTTGTCCTAACAGGCTAACATCCGAAGGTTGTCTGAAGCCAGGATATTGTTCCTCCCAGATTGTTTACCGGTAGTACGAAGCCGTGATGCACAGCAGAATTGATGCGGCTGCTGTAACAGCCAACTCCTGAGACAAACAATTGATAAACATAAACATTTATTACATCACAGACAAGCATTATATAATACATATGATGTAACCAAGGACCAAATTGAGCTCGATTTGAAATCCTTTATCTAGTCAGTATCTACATGTTTTCGACATGGAACTATTACGCTCTCACACCAACGTACACATACAGTAACTCTACTGCCACTTGATTGTTTTCCCTCATTGCTGATCATATAAACTCACGGAGCCTGATGGTTCTACCCATATGGTTGACACTATGCTTACAAGCACATAGCATTTGGTATTAAAACGATTTGAGCATGCTAATGCTGATTACCTGGTAGTAATAAACAGCACGGGGAGTATACTGCCATGAAAACTCAACCAAGTTAAGTGCTGCTGTATAACCCTGAAAAGATTAGCAGATAGCTGTCAAACCAAAATGCAAACTAAAACCATCAATGACCATAGCTAGGCAGCATTGCAGCATCTGGACCGAGGAAAAAATAGATGATAACCAACTGACCAGGGATGCAACAACTACACAGCCGAATATCAAACCCAAAGCACGGAATACTCGTTTTGCCATTCGCACCCCCCTTCCCTCAACTTCACCATACTCCTGCAGAACACACCAGAATGTAATTATGGGACAGAAATTCCCATAACAGTTACCAGACAAATATAAAAAAACTTCTGATTACATGTAAAACATATGCAGGCAACAGTAGTAAAACACTGTACAGTAAAATGTGCAAATTGTAGGCTAGTGAGAAGGCAAATGGGAGTCACTAGGAAATGCTCTCACGTTATATATTGGAGTTATCGGTGGCTCAGTAGCCCTTAGCTTCTGAAGTATTCGGTAGAAGAAACCAAAACATAGGAACTGCAAAGGCTTCCAGTCTGCATTGCCCATAATAGCTATCCAAACAACCTGCAGTATATTGCAAATTAAACATCATCCACAAGAGAAATCGTATTTCTTAACATAAAGATATGCTTCTAGCAAAAAGAAATCTATAAAAACATAACTTCCATTATCCAAAGTTGATGTCATTCAAACTTCAGGTACAGAAGATGGGGAAAAGATCAGACTTTTCATATATTAGCCATTTTTTACTGTTTTTACTCTTTAATTGGCCTGGGAAACATATGAGAGCTTTAGACTTTGTTGGAGAGATGAAGAGAGGCAATTCATACCTTTCAAGTTTTAACAGTTACTAAGGGCATTTGACGGAAACATTATCGAAGGAAAAAAAATGGCAAGTAGTTGAACGCCAACTCTTTTAGACGAGAACAGTAGAATTGTCATCTATTTTGGACTGGAAGGAGGTTGTGACTTCCTAATCAGTAGCACCAAGCCGTCCAAATTTAACATGTGTTTAAAAGCATTCGTATGCATGGTAACCGCCTAACAGGCTACAACATACGATTAGTCCTAAATACACTTTAGCATTAATAGCTTCAAATTTATTGCTTTTGTTACAGGAATAATCTCATGGAGCCCACATACTAACAGATAACCAGAAAGCAGACACTGAAGTGCATCACAAAGACGATATTAGATCAGTAATAGCTAGAAAATTGAGATCATACAATTGCTGCTGATATTGCCAGATTTATGCGCATATCCTTTTCTGTTGATTTGGAGGGTCTGCAAGAAGAATGAAGTCATCAACAGTATTAGCCTCACAAGGATGTTGCTTTTTAGTTTTAATCACAAGTACTCTGTGCACATATCCTTGTCAACAAAAACCACCCCACATGGAAATTAAGAATGTTGGTATTTGTTCAGTATGTAAATAAAATAATAACCATGGGGAAGGCAGAGCTAAACATGCCAAAGTATGCTTATGCGACAAAACATGCTTGCCATCTTGAGTTGAAATTTCTCATAGATGCTGGCCAGCATCTTTGTGCTGATGCTCATGAGTAATAAAGAGAATTTACAATTTCATAACATGCACCACAGCAACCAAATGTTCCAGACAATTTCGATGGATTAACGAAATATAAATATCTCATACTCATTAAAGTTGAGCTAAATGTACCTAGGTCCCCAAGGAACAATAGGTTGATCGTCAGCATACTTGATATCCTTTGATACCTGAAAGTGAGAAAGTAAATCAGACAACTAATGAAGAAAACCATCTTAAGGAAAATGGCAGTGAGTAAGGACTTATTAAGGTTTCAAACTACAGGTTAAATGAAGTAAATCAAAGATGCTTAAGGCCGTGGAAGAGCTCTACGTACTAGAAGAATGTTAACACACACGCTAACTCCAACTATTGCTTTGTTTGATTATCTATCAATCTGTACCTTAGATGTTTACAATGTAGTGAATACCTTATCTTCATAACATACATGCCGTGCCTGTGACTCAGTGAATTTTACAGAATGTGTTCGGTTACTCTGTTTTATGTGGTATAACTCTGTAATGTCTGCTAAGAATAGAATACAATTGCACATAACACGTGGCTTCTTCAAATAGGACATATAAACATCAACAGACGGCAAGCAATGCAAGTAAATCTTGTAAATTGTGAGTGTCCTAAGGTACGAAAAACAAAATCAGCATCCATGGACGCCAGAACAACCGACCTGAACTGATCCATACGTGACCCCTTTCTTCCTATACTGCAGCTGCTGCATCATGACAGTGTCGTACGCCTTCTCCAGCTGAAATCCCAAGAGGTGCAACATTAGTGCACCGCAACAAAGCTAATAAAGGATGCAAGCCAAAACACACAATCAACCAATGCCCCAAAACACCACATAACCTTGGCCAAGAAGTCCTCGTCGCCCATCTCCTCAGCTTCCTTGCGCTTCCTCTTGTACGCCAGCTTCATGTTGTCGAAGCTATCTAGCGGGGTAATGCCCAGAATCTAGCACCCCAAACAGCACAAAATCACAACCCAAGTCCATCAAGCGCACCAAAATGAAAAATCATATCAGAAACTCGGCACCATTTCGACATATTACCTCATAAGAACTCTCCTCGTCGCCAGACTCAGCGCCCCCTGCCGCCACCGCCGCATCCGCCTTCACGACGACGACCTCGCGCCGCCTAGGGCCCGCCGATGCCAAGAGCCTCCAGTTCCCCGGCAAGAATTACACAAAATATCATCACCACCACCCAACAAATTTCTCAAAACCTTCCACAATCCGGAGATAAAGAAAGGAAAAAAGAAAACGAGGTGGGTTTATCGAGTTACCGGAGCGGCCGAGGGATGCCGGCGCGACGAGGGAGCGGGAAGAAGGCCCGGCGCGAGAGGGGCGAGACCAGAGCGGGGACGGCCACGGCCGCTGCTGCGCCGGCGGTCGCCGTCGTGGCCGCCATTGGTGGGGCTTTGGGTGCGTCGCCGCGTAGGGTTTTCTCAGACGCGACGGCGAGAAGGAGACGGCGAAGCAGCCATGGGAGAGAGCGATTGCGAGGCCTATCTGCCCCCCGGGGTGGGGCGTCGACGAAAGGTCGATGGGCCTTGTAATGGGCCTTAACCGGCCGGGCCCATTAGATCAGACAAAGCTTTAATGGTCTTTTACGGCCCATGTTTCCATGGCGGTCTCCGAGCCGGATCCAGAGGCGGTTAGCGTTAGCCGCCAGGTATATACTGAGAAAAAGAAAAAAGGAAACAAAATCTCGCAATTCCTTCGGGTTCTTCTGGTTGGTGCGTTCCTCTTTCCCCTCTCGTCTCTCGCCGCCGGTCGCCGCCGCGTCGCGCCGGCGAGGCTAAGTGGGAAGCAGCCGCCATGGCGACCGCTTCAGGTGAGTTCATCGTCCCGTATCCCAACCCCTAGTCCGAGCAGCACCAATTTTTTTTTTTATCGTAGACCACGCGGACTCGATCCGATTTACCCGATTTTAGATCCGTGGAGATGTTCTGTGGGTGATTCCGCTTCGATTCGACTGGAATTAGGGTTCCGTTGTCTGATTTTGGATCGGGGTGGCTAGTTTCCCCCTCGACGGGTTACCTTACTGCTGTGGGTTTCGCGTTTCTGGCAGTGTCGTTCAAGTCCCGGGAGGACCACCGGAAGCAGCTCGAGCTTGAGGAGGCGCGGAAGGCGGGGCTTGCCCCGGCCGAGGTCGACGAGGATGGAAACGAGATTAACCCTCACATCCCGCAGTATATGTCCTCGGCCCCGTGGTACCTTAACGCTGAGAAGCCGGTAAGTTGCTGCGTGCCCTAGCGAAAATTCTAGGCTTCTAGCTTGTGCCTAGCTTGTGTGGCGAGGGATAATTTGGTTGATGGAAGCCCTGACTCTGTTGTGTTGTTTTGTTGGGTTTCAGAGTTTGAAGCATCAGCGGAAATGGAAGTCGGACCCGAACTACACCAAATCGTGGTACGACAGGGGTGCCAGGCTCTACCAGGCCAACAAATACAGGAAAGGCGCTTGCGAAAAGTAAGTGTGGTATTCATTCATGATGTTGGTTCTTGCTAATATTGTTCATGATAGATTCTCCTTGTTATGTGGATGGCCTAATTGGGACTTTGTAATGAAGTTTCAGACATTCTTGTATTCTGCTTTCCATGGATGTTCTTTAGCCTGTGCGATTGAGCGTTTCTAACAGATAATTTTTCTTGACGTCTCAGCTGTGGAGCCATGACTCATGACAAGAAGTCATGCATGGATCGACCGCGGAATGTCGGAGCTAAATGGACTAATATGAATATAGCGCCTGATGAGAAGGTGGAGTCATTTGAGCTTGATTATGATGGGAAGCGTGACCGCTGGAATGGTTATGACACCTCGACATACACTCGCGTTATCCAAGATTATGAGGCTAGAGAAGAGGCAAGGAAGAAGTACCTGAAGGAACAACAGCTAAAGAAACTTGAGGAGAAAGATGGTGAGCAAGAAGGTGAGGATGCTGGTAGTGAAGAGGATGAAGAAGATGGCCTGAAGATCGATGAGGCTAAAGTTGATGAGAGCGCTCAAATGGACTTTGCAAAGGTAGAGAAGCGTGTGCGCACAACAGGTGGTGGAAGCACCGGAACTGTTAGGTATGTCCTGGATTACAAACAAAGGCTGTTTCTTTGAAATGCTAGATTATATACATGGTCATGTGAATCTGAGATGTATGAACATTTGGTTCTTACTTCTTAACACTAACGCTTAATTTGATCTAAACAGGAATTTGCGTATCAGAGAAGACACTGCAAAGTATCTTCTGAATCTCGATGTGAACTCTGCTTATTATGATCCCAAAACTCGCTCCATGCGTGAGGATCCTTTGCCAGATGCAGACCCCAATGATAAATTCTATGTGGTAAGTGATATAGAACATACAAGTTAAATGCTCTACACTGTTAAAATTCACATATGAAATCTTCTGCTGGCTAGGCTATTACCTTCAGTATTCTGATATATTGTTTTGCTCCAGGGTGATAACCAAAATAGGCTTAGTGGACAAGCTCTTGAGTTCAAGCAACTCAATGTCCATGCGTGGGAAGCTTTTGACAAGGGGCAGGATTTCCACATGCAAGCAGCCCCATCTCAAGCTGAACTACTGTATAAGAGTTTCAAGATCAAGAAGGAGAAGTTGAAATCTGAAAGCAAGGACAAAATTATGGAGAAGTATGGGAATGCTGCATCTGAAGAACCAATTCCTCGAGAGCTGCTTCTTGGGCAAAGTGAGAAAGAGATCGAGTATGACCGGACTGGTAGAATAATCAAAGGACAGGTTGGTACATAATACTCATTCATTTGTTCATTAATAATTACATATCTTTGTATATTGCAATGATGGAAGGCTGTGATTATAATCTAATGCAATGAAAGTTGACATCAGTTATATGCTGCCCTTGCGTTCAAAGTTTTTATTTGTTCTGGGACTGTATTACGTTGTGAACAATCTGCTACTTCGATTGCCTCTGAAACCTAGGTTGTCAGTAGACTCACTACAGATGTTACTTGTTATGTTCGTCCTTACAATCCTAACCCTGAGAACGCCATTTAGCTAGCTGGAGCATTTTGCATCAAAATAAGATAAATAGTATGTTACTAATTTGTGATGAACTTAGTAGGTTTCTAGAGCTCTCATGTGGCTACCATATGTTTGGCTAAATTTCCAGTTTAAAGATACTGAGAACTGTGCCCTTTCTGTTGATGCCAGTGGTATTATTTGCACGATTAAGATTGGTTACTATCATTCTAGTTCAACTGTCCATGTTATTTCTTAGTCTTGGTATGGTCTTCAGCTCTAAATGCTTATATTTATTACCTACAGGATGTAGCTCTTCCTAAGAGCAAATATGAAGAGGATGTCTTGATTAATAACCACACAGCTGTGTGGGGTTCATGGTGGAAAGATCATCAATGGGGGTATAAATGCTGCAAGCAGACTATAAAAAATAGTTACTGCACAGGTTTGGCTGGAATCGAGGCTGCTGAAGCATCAGCTGATTTGATGAAGGCAAATATGGCCCGCAAGGAGGCTGCAGAAGGTATGTTGTTGAAAAAGCATCTTGGCTTATGTTTATGTATGCGTGGACAATGTCGCACTGTACATTGGACAAGGATAGAACCATTGCTGTTGAAAAAGCAACTTCCAAGTTGTCTGAAATACCAGGTCGCACTTTAGGATCATTTATGCACGGACAAGAAAGTAGTTTTCATATAGTCATATTTATGTGAAAAACTTGTCTAGTTAATGATAGTGTGAGGTCTCAAGAGTTCCGACTGTTTAATGCTTTTTATGCTAAGATAATACGAGACCGACAATGAGATACTGATACACAGTTAATTTGTTTTCATGTAATACTGTTTCAATTGAGATGCCAGTCCATTTTACATTGACCATGTATACATAATATGGTCATTAACTCCTTTGAAATTATTTGATGCAGAGGAACCTGTCCGACAAGAAGAAAAGAAACTAGCCACTTGGGGAACAGATATTCCTGACGATCTTGTCCTTGACCAGAAGTTACTCGAGCAATCCCTAAAGAAGGTTAGCATCTCCTGTTGAACCTTTGCACGTTTCATCTTTGTCGATTCCTTGTCGCAGGCGCTGAAGCTATGTTCCGTTTTCTGTAGGAGGCCTCGAGGAAGAAGGAGGAGATGGACGAAAGGAAGAGGAAGTACAATGTGAAGTGGAATGATGAGGTCACCGCGGAAGACATGGAGGCCTACCGTATGACAAGAGTCCGCCACGACGATCCTATGAGAGATTTTCTCAATTAGGTGTTCATATACCCTGCCTCGCAATGGCAGCTGTTGTGTAACGCAAGTGTAAGCTGAAAATGCCTGGACTCCTTCCTGGTGTTTGTGTGACACTTCCTTGGCCGGATGATTGTTCATGTCTGCGATCTGTTAGTAGTGACACGAACAAGGAATGGCTTGTCTCTTTGAGGGTGTTACTTGTGGTAATGTACGAACAAATATGATCTTGTGATATATCCAAAGCAGAACGAAGACATGCTCATTTGTTTTCATAGGTTTCTGTCAGTTAACTTATATTGATACAGTATCTTTTACTTCATTAATGGTAGTGGAACTAGTTCTGTTGGTTCTGCCAGTTGCATCTTCTTATTTGTGGAACAAATAATCATCTCATGCTCATTGAAGTGAATTATGATACACTTCATAGTAAATAGATTTGGAAGGGACACGTTCTTTTCCTAAAGCAAAGCGCAAGCTATCGGATTTTTTACTTGCTACGCCGGTGAATATCTGAAGCAACCGAGCCTTTCTGACAGAAAGACACTGATAATTCTGTAACCCTTTTTCTTTATTGCTGTCATATATTTTCGGACCTATGAATCAACAAACACTGTTATGGACAATTGACACGAAAACCAAGCACTACAATCTTCTTCTAGCAGGGACCCTACACTAATCACTATTCTTAATCAATTTCTTTCCAAACTGCAATCCAAACCAAGCTACTCTTAACATCTACACACATGCATCCGATCCTCATGCATGGTTAATCTTAAATACTCCGTATGTACACAAATTATACTTAATGATGGATGGATCATGATCGACCTCATGTCATGTGCCTCTTGCGAGCATGGCCTGGAACTCCTCGGCCGACCGCTGGCTCTGCAGCCGCATCTCCTCCCTGAACTTCCTGATGAACATCTCCGCCCTCAAATCCACTTCCCCCATCCCCCCTCTTTCCCTCCCCGGGCTCATCATCATCATCAAACCCTTCATCTTCATCCCCACGCCACTCGATGCAGCTGCCGGAGCCGCACGCCATCCGGCAGTAGTAGTCGTGGGCTTGCTGGTGCTGGGCTGCTCCTCTTGGTCCAGGACGGTGAGGCGGAGGCCCATGGGCTGCTGCTGCTGATGGCTGTAGAGCTCGTCCACGTACACCGGAGCGAAGCTCCGGCGGTGGGCTTGGCCGTGGCGCGTCACGGACGACGGCCGCCGGCGCTGAGCTCGGTGCCCCGCCGGCGCCGCCGCCCAGCGGACGCGGCGGAGCCTGGAGCGCGCGGCGGCGGCGAGCCCGGCGCACCACCGCCGCCAGGCGTGCTTCCTGCTCCCCATCCACGACGGCGACGGCGACGGCCAAGAGGAAGAGGCGGCGCCCATGGACACGGCGAAGCAGGACATGGCTATAACTAGATTACTACACTGGCTTCGATTAATTTGTGTAGCTGGTCAAGACTCAAGAGCGTGTGTGGGAAGGAAGGCGATGCCTAGCTAAGCTGCGAGAAGCTCGGCCATGTCTTTATAGGAAAGGAAGGAATGAAGCCGAGCGCGTCGCGTGAGCGTGAGCGTTGGAATTGGATGGCTGCTTTCGGCGGTTGGGGGCGGGTAAGACTCACGCTATGTGCGGCTTGAGCTTGACCTCTGAATTTGCTTTTTATTTTTATTTTTCGAGAGAATGAATTTGCTTTTATACTGCTTTGCTTTGTTCTTTGAGTTCAGCTCTGCTCTGGCAGTTGGCTGGTATTTTCCTGCCTTTTGCTTTACCTTGCTTGCTTGCTTCAGCAGAAACTTTTCTCATTACTTCTTCTTCCTTTTTGTTTTTCCCCTTTCTCCTCCTCTTTTTCTTGCCCGGCCAAGTGGTTCATTTGGGAGTTGTGGCATGTCAAGCTGCGGATTTTGTGCTGCTTCTGTCTCCTCCCACCGGCCATATGCACGCGCTATACTCAAGCAAAACGTAGAATGGATCATAGAACCTTTCTGTAATCACACACCCAAGCAAAACGTACAACAGAAAAACAGATGGAGCTTGCTTGGGTTGGTAGGGTCGCAAATGCACGTGAATTCTTAAAAAATTCACAAACTAAACATCCTGGATTTGCAAATCTTTCTAATTATGAATTTATGATGGCTGTGTGCAGAGGCTGAGGCTTGTTCCCCTTTTCCAAAAAAGAGTCACCTAACTAATTCTTTGTGAAATATTGGTCTATCGATCTTCAATATCCAATCACCTCCATGTAGTAGAAATTTGCTACTCCCTCCTACCCATATTATTTGTCTCAAATTTGTCCAAATATCAATGAATGCATGTTTAAAAAGCGTCTAGATACATGTAATATTTCGACAAGTAATATGAATAGAAGGGAGTACAACATTTTTCTAAATTGCGTCTATATGTTTTTCACTACTGCTATCTTGAGCAAAGTAATTAACGTACCCCCCGTGGCATGTGTTGATTCACTAAGACGAACCTGACCAACTGCTACTCCCTCCGTCCCATATTAAGTGATGAACATGTATCTAGACGTTTTTTAGGTATATATACATTCATATTTGAACAAATTTGGGTCACTTAATATGGGACGGAGGAAGTACTTAGCTACGACATAAACCGCTTGCTAACCACACGGCAAACATGGTTAGCTATTTACAAAATTTCATTATCAAGATAAACTACTTGCTAAAAGTGGTGTGCAAAAGTCTTATCTTAACCCAGGTCTCTTCCTAAAAACAAAATACGAGTAACACAGTTCTACAAATTCTCCCCGCAAAAAAAAGAGTTCTACAAATTTTAAAAAATTACAGAAACGTATATCAGCAAAAAGATCCTCCGAATCCATCCTAAATTTAGCTGGCTTGTTCCTTGGATCACTCGCATAGAAAGGCACGGCCAGGTAGCAAGTTGAACATGACATCTCCTGGATATCTGCGCAAGCTGCCTCTAGTTAAAGTGGACAAACAAAGCACCATGAACACTCTTTGAACAGCGGCAAGCAAGCATGCACCGACCTCTTGACGCGCATGGGAAAGGAATTAATCCTTGCTAAATCTTGAATTAATCCCTCCCAAACTACGGAAGAAGTTTCTCTGCCTCCTAGCTGGGACACAAGTTTGCATCAGGACGATAGTTCGGTCAAGAAAGCTTTTTCCATCTTCGGGCAGGGGATTAATTCCTCCTCGTACCTCTCAACTTGCAGCTAGCAAAAGGGCTGGGTGGCCGGTAGATTCGATTCCCAACTAGCTTAGCTTGCATGCATGGTTGCTTAAAGCCTAAGAGAATGGGATCCATGGGGCTGGGAAGGAATATGCTATACGATTATTCGAACAGATATATAGATAAAAATGATGCATGTGTGTATGAATTGAACCTGCATAGGTAACTCACCCCTCAGCTATTTCTGCAGTTCTTCAGTTAATCTGGACATTCACACTGCAATCTTAGTAAACTGTTAAGGTGACATGTTTCTATGCGCAAACATGACTGTTGATTTGCATAAAGTTATCATGCCTATATTTGCCGAGGTATATATACATTTCATGAGAAATGTAGCTGCATGGTAGTAATACTATTAATTTGATGCCGTGCAGATGTTAGTAATTCTTTTCTTTGTAGATATATGAATGGTACGCCAAATTAACCTACTGTAGAATTGTTTAGGGATATATATGATGCATTCTAAATCAAAGAACTCGTCGGGTACTCCTTTTTCCTTGCAAATTGCAAGAAGGTGTAGCCCGTTCACATGGCGCGGAACAGCATTGTGTGAACCTTAGATTCTGGACATTCTTCAGGATGTTGTAGATTTCTGCCAAGCGTTAGGCGTGACAATCTGACATCAAATCGAACATGAACCAAAGAAGTTTCAGTACTTGGATTGCTTTGCCCTTCTTCAGAAGATGGTGAACATGCTTTTTCCCTGCTTCAGCTGAAGATGGTGATGAACGTGCCCTTAATTATCCGGCGGCCATCTTCAGCTGTTGATTAAATTTTCAATAGAAGAAAAAAATAATCTCAATTATCGCACTACTGGTGTATGAGTTTTTTTTAGGCCTACTGGTGTATGACTTTGAAGAAGTTGAACATGCCAGCAGCCAGCCATGCGGCTCGGCAAAACAAGTAGTCCAGCAGCGAATGGGCCCAACAGGCCCAATCTGCCGATACATACGAGGGGAACCCGAATGGGCCTTAACTGGCATACATACGACAAGACTCCCATTCTAACAAAAACAAAACAAAAAACGACAAGACTCCCAGAAGGTGGTTGCAGACTATTGCTGCTAGGTGTTGGAAAAAAAAAGTGCACGCATATATATGCTCCGTACATTAATTTGCTTCGGCCGGCCTGTTGCACAGTGTGATCGAGCAACTGATCTTGCATGGATGGTGCATACTACTATCTAGCTAGCTTCACATATCGCTGTCAGTGCGAATTCCCTCGAGTATAATCAAGACTGCATTGTTATAATAGTAGCTTCGTATTTTGGCCAAAATTCCTTCGTCTCGTTGGCATCTTCGTACATTACGTCGTTTACTTAGAGTTTAAGCGAGCATGTGTCCACTCTACCAATGACCACTGCCGACAAAATCAAAGAGGAACCACAAATTTTGGAACCTGCGGAAGGCGAAACATTTGAGTAGCTTGATAAGAGTAGGCCTTTTCCTTTTTTTTGTTTGATCTCTTGACTTTGGCATAGGACTTTGTCTCTTGTCTCTTGTTCTTAATTAATGAAAATGGCAAATCTTTTGCCTCGTTTTTTTAAAATAACACACATACATATATTTTCTTTTAGTGAAATGATGAACATGTTTATTACAATTATACCACACATGTTTACACTTCCGTACGTGCGCATACATCGTAGTGTGTACAGTAGAGAGTGTATCCGCTGGGTAATTGAACACATACATACTCCCTCTGTCTCAAAATCGTTTCGAAATAATTAAGTGACGTGGATTTGTATAAATTTTTATACAAATCCGCGTCACTTATTTCGCGACGGAGGGAGTAGTACATTACACACTACTACAGTAAGGCTTATCAGTAACGCTCAAAAAAGTGCATCAGTAACGGTCAGGGCCGCCGTTACTAACTTCTTGCCAGTAATGATGGGTATCATCAGTAACGGTCGCAGTGACCGTTACTGATGTACCAATCATCAGTGGCGAGCGACACTGATACATTTTCAGTAATTAAAAAAATAATTAAAACCACAGAAAATACACAACATTTATACACAGAAAATACACAGCACATATATATTTGGAATACACGGCACAACGCATATATTTCGAATTAAAACCACATCCACATCATTTAAAGCATACAAATGTATATAAAGCCGCATCATTTAAAGCATATAAAGTATACAAATGTATCTCAGTTCACGACATTGATTACAAAGTGTCAAAATTTCATAACAAAATCAAGTTTGAAGCTATTGTTGTGGGTGAACCCTAGTAACCACTTGTTCCACGCGTTCGTAGAAGTCCCCACTAGGCTTGATGACCTCATTGTTGATGAAATGGCCGAACTTCCTTTGAATATTATACACGATCCATTTAGGTCGGTGTGCCATTGTCATTCGGGGCCGCCAGTACTCTTCCACAGCCGCGATTGACCCCTTCCACTCAGGTTTGAACATGCTGGCATTCTCCATAAGGATGTGACAGCAGTAGTTGTCACAGTACACACTGCCGGCCGACTGTTGCTGGCAAGGGAACCTGTGGTTGTGGTGAGATTCGTCTTTATAGCCTTTACCAGCTAGTTTTTTCTTGCTCGCAACTTTCCAGGCAGTGTTAATGAGTGATTTGATGGGTTTCCAGTAGCGACCTCGAACACACTTCTTCGTAAGTAGTGAATCGAAATAGTATACCGCGGACCAAGGCAAACAAATGAGTAGTGTCACCCAATGGTCACTGTTTTCAAAAGAAACAAACTTTAGTAACTAAGGGTGTATAAGAAAGACTGAATTAGAAAAAACAAACGGTTCCATATATAAAATTCAACTTACTCCAAATTAAGGAAGAAGAGGATAAAGTCGTGGTCCGCGTATTTCTCTTGACATGCCACCAAGTATTTAGACGCCAGGGTTCTTGAGTGATCCTTTTCTGGCTCAAGACCGATGTCACAGTAGTTGAACACCGCGGGGTCTAGAATGTCTACTTTTTGACCTCCATTCGTCGCATTTCCTTATTTGGTAGGCAGACCACAGCCTTAAGAGGTTGATATCAACCTTTTGGCGGTTGAAGAGGTGGAACAGTTCGTTGAACTCCACACCAAAGGTTATATGACGTTCTTGTATGCCCCCAGTTTCTTGGTCAAAGAAGCCATAGTTTCGTGAGATTCGAACATTGATTTGTTGGGCATGCCATTGAGAACCAGCTGATGCTTGCATGTAGAACTGATGAAGCTCTTACATCTCTCTGGACACGGCACGCAGGGAAGTTTCGGTGAGCATCGGTCTTTTAGGATAGTAAATAAGCACCCGGTCAAACTCCCTAACCATGAAATAGGATCCGTCTTCGAATCTTTGGCCTTGACGGGGGTTCTTCATGACAATGTCAGGCCTATTGTCTTCCCAGACTCCAGTTATGTCACGCACATAGTGCATCTCATTTTGCTTGACATTCGAGGAGTCCTTGCTGGTCTTGCCGCCGCGCCTCTCTTTTTATGCCTCCTCTTATTGTCCCAATCCTTTTGCTCCTCTGCCTTGTACTTGTCATCGATCTTGCGGCCACCCATGGACTCAGCGGCACCCAAGAGAGAGAAGGTAGGAGGGACGCTTCCAGCCTGTGCCGACCCTGTGGTTTGGCTATCTTTAAGCTGTGGAGGCATCGACATTGCCCGCTCTTCATCTCTGTTGGCATCGACAGGAGGCAGTATCTTAGGGGGAAGGCCAAGCGGCGATTGAGAAGTACCTTTGTGGGCGGAGGGAGATGGAGTCAAAGAGGGCCGGCGCTGATTATAGAGAGATACCAAGCTCGTAAGCCATATTATGCGGTAGTTTGGACAACCGCCTAGGATATCCATGCTTTCCTCCGGAGGTAGCGGGATAGCATAATCACGATGCTCCTCAACGACGGAGTCCACCATCACACTCACTTGTGTGTCATTCATAAGAATGCCGTGCACCAGTGGCAGTGATTGTCTGGGCATCAGGTGGCCAATGGCGCCTACAGTCTTCCCAGGCTTGTCTACGTGAATACGACACTTCACCGGTGCCTGGCGTAACAAAAAGAATGCATATATGTGTAAGATCTTTATTCATGAAGGTAAGGAGTGAAAAAGAGTTTGAAAAGTATGCTTACAAGGATGTTGCTGGTCTTCAGCGGGGTGCTCTTTCGTGGGGAAAGAGGAGGAAGAGGAGGAAGGAGGTTCCTCAAACCGTCCACTCCTCCCCCGAGTATGGCGTCAGGGACGGGGTGGTCTTTGGCCAATGCCGACACCAAATGATGGACGACTTGCACTGCATATTCTCTTGACACCTCTTGACACACCATAGATGCCTGCTCTCGTGCCTCCGTCTTAGCTTGTTCTATTATTTCAGCAGAAGCGGGGAGCTTTTTCTGAACCCTGCTTCGCTTCGGAGCAGGCGGGAAATAATCATCCCAGCAGGCCCCTTCACCTTCCCCTAGAACACGGTCCGTGTGCTCCGCCTTTTGCAAGCCGGCAGTCATAGCCGACTCCCACCTCTTGCTCTGCACAGAATTGTCGGATGTTTCTGACCTCTTGCTCTTCTCCCATTTGTGGACATTTTCCTGTTATCATATAAGACATGACGTGAGTCTATATGGATCAGGAGTGTCATAATTAACGCCGAAAACAAATAAATGCACGTGAACCCTTACCGTAAAAATTTTAACAGGCGGCTGCATTGACTCAATGCCCGCCCACTTCTCTGGTGTCATGTGCTGACGTGCATATTCTCTAGCACGTTGGTCCTCTAGCACGTCATGCACTGGAGGCACCCTGCCTGCCGCCTCGAGAATTCGGTTTTGCTTGCGCCAGACCTTCTTCTTCCCCTCTTTCCCTACACTCCCTGGCCTGTGGTTCAAGGGCTTCCTCGCACGCAATGCCCTCATACGTTCACTCTTCGCAATGAAGGCAGGGTCAGACGATTCCTTCTTGAATTTGTCCCATTCGGCCTCATTAGTTATCGACGACCATTTCTTCTTGATTATCTCATACGGTTTGTCCATCCACTTTCTGGCGGTGGTTTTCCAATTAGCAAGTCCATTGCGCACTGCTATGTTGATGGCCGCTAGGAATCGCTCGCGCCACTCGTCAGTGACTTGGAACCTCCTTGCAACGTCCACGATGCACGTGTTTCTAACGACTTCGGAGATGTCATTCCACTCGTCGGTGATCTTGCAATATTTACATGCAACGGCTCCACAGGTTGTTGCGAAGGCTTTTTGTGCCCTCTCAGGCGACTCCGGGCGGCCTCTCTCAGAGTGTCGGGTGACCACGTAACAGAACTCCTTCAAGTTGTGGCTCCCCCTCGGCGTCTTCTTCCTTGGCTTCTTAGCGGGAGTTTCAGTTGGCTGCGGGTTACTCTCTTCCACCCGTCGCTCGTTGTCGCGCTCTTCTGAACGAGAGCTACCTGAGCCAAAGCTGGCAATTTGCTCTCCCGATGAATACTCTTCATCGACACGATCTACCTCCTCCCGATCGAGAATTCGGTCCTGCTTGCGCCAGACCTTCGTATTCCCCTCTTTCCCTGCACTCCCTAGCATGTGGTTCAACGGCTTCCTCGCGCGCAACGCCTTCATACGTTCACTCTTCGCAATGAAGGCAGGGTCAGACGATTCCTTCTTTAATTTTTCCCATTCGACCTCATCAGTTATCGACGGCCATTTCTTCTTGATGATCTCATAGGGTTTGTCCATCCACTTTCTAGTGGTGGTTTTCCAAGTAGCAAGACCATTCCGCACTGCTATGTTGATGGATGCTCGGAATCGCTCGCGCCACTCGTCAGTGATTTGGAACCTCCTTTCAACGTCCGCCATGCACGTGTTTCTAACGACTTCGGAGATGTCATTCCACTCTTCAGTGATCTTGCAATGTTTACGTGCAACGGCTCCACAGATGGTTGCGAAGGCCTTCTGTGCCCTCTCATGCGACTCCGGGGGGCCTCTGTCAGAGTGTCGGGTGACCACGTAGCAAAACTCCTTCAAGTTGTGGCTCTCCCTCGGCGTCTTCTTCCTTGGCTTTTTAGCCGTAGAAGCAGTTGGCTGCGGGTTACTCTCTTCCACCTGTCGCTCGTTGTCTTGCTCTTCTGAACGAGAGCTATGATCGCCAGAGCTAGGATCGCCGCCAGAGCTGGCAATTTGCTTTCCCGATGAAGACTCTTCATCGACACGATACACCTCCTCAGGAGCTACGTCCTCAAGAACTGATTTATGGGTACACTTGCCCATTTTGTACCTATGCCATCAAAACCATCAAATATATATCGGCCGAAAATTTCGGCATGACCTATACTATAAAACTAGCAATTTTTGTCTACTAGGAGTTTGAAACCTGCATAAAAAAACCCACCCGCATATGTACCCCCTCGGCACGATGGCCGGCCCCTTCTCCATATGACCCGACACGATGGTCGGGCCCACAATTCATTACTCAATTCTGCAAAATAGCATACGAAACCGCATGTATAGCATTTAAAACACCTAAAATAGCATATAAAACGGCATGTATATAGCATATAAAAACGTAAAATCATATATAGCATGTATATATCATATAAACAACATTATTCTCCTATGAGCATATATATGACAGCATATATGACATCATTATTCGATCACCTATGAGCATATATATGACATCAACTAATTTGACACACTTAATATGAGCATTATTCTCCTATGAGCATATATATGACAACATATATGATAGCATTATTCTCCTATCATATATATGACAGCAACTACACACTCAAATCCTAACCCTAATTTGATGGGGAATCAAATCCTAACCCTAACCCTAACCTGTGTCGGAGGAGGAGGGCGCGGGCTCGGGCGTCGGGGAGGAGGGAGACGGTGGTGCGGGGTCGCAGGACGTCGGCGGCAGGCTCGGGAGGAGGGAAACGGCAGCGGCAGGCTTGGGGACGAGGTCGACGCGGGGTCGCAGAACGTCGGCGGCGGGCTCGGGGAGGAGGGAGACGGCAGCGTCGGGCTTGGGGACGAGGACGCGGGGTGGCGGCGGGCGCCAGGCGCGGTGGCGAGGACGATGAGGCGGCGGGCTCCCGGCGTGATGGCGAGGACGAGGACGAGGTGGTCGGCGGCAGGCTCGGGAAGCGCGTGGTGGGCGGCGGCGGCGGCGTGAAATTCTGGCAAGGCGTTGCCCGCGCGAGGGTCAGAGCGCCCACTGCCGGTCGGCTGTGAAGCGACGCGCAGGCGAGAAGAATAACGGGCTAGGGTTTGGGGTGTTCTTTTATATGCCGAAGCACATCTGTAACAGGCGGCTAGTAAATCGACCGCCACTGATGAGTCTCTATACATCAGTAACGGGAGAGCCACTAAGTGACCGTTACTGATATGCTCCTATCAGTAACGGGCGACAGAGCGACCGACCATTACTGATGAGCCCCTATACATCAGTAACGGTCACAGAGTAGATCACCGTTACTGATGTGCTCCTATGCTTGTTGGGCATTTGGACCAATTTAAATTTAGAAAACCTGTCCCTTTGAAATTATGTTTGATGAATAAATTCATGCATTTGTCTAGTATTTGTGCTAAATTATATTTAAAAAATTCATCACACGCATACACAAAAGTACATCGATCACACATAATTTCACTTAGTACAAAGTTTGCATTCAAATTCAGGACAAGTACATTACAATGTGACTACTAGGCCTTCTCCTTCCTTCAGTAAGTCATAACTTGACTCCTCGCAGTAGTGCTTCTGACGTAGAGTTTTTTTGATATTTTCTCGCCCTCGCTCCCATCACTTCTTCTTTTCCCTCTCCTTTTCCTCGTTAATATCGTGTGTTCCGCTTCTTCGTCATCTGCGGCGGTCGTCGGATCATGGAAACCTTCATAGTCTTCTTGTGAAGTAACTCCGTCCACTCCAACAATACTTCTTTTCACTCTTCTTACTACGACGCGGCCTTTATTTGCCGGGTCGTCTATGTAGAATACTTGCTTGCATTGTTTAGCAAAGACCCATGGTTCCTCTCTTGCCGGAATTTTTCTCACGTCAACTTGTTCACGAGGGATCTCAGGAGGTAGCACCATCGTCGTGAACCTGTGACTTTCTTCTTTGTCACCTTTGGTCCATCTTACACAGAACATTGTGATCTTTGTGATAGAGTACTCCAATTCCCAGATCTCCTCGATAACGCCGAAGAACGCTTTGGTTTTGCTGTTGTTGTCGGTCGCGGTCTCAGAAGTCATGACTACACCACTATTTTGATACGTGCTTTTACGGTCCTGAGACGCAATGTAGAAGTTATAGCCGTTGATCGCATATGATTGCCAAGTAGAGACGTGGTAAGCAAGTTCCCGTGACAAACATGCAACCGTCTCTTCAGATTCATTGGTCGTCTCCCTCCCGTACCAATAATTCTTCAGCCACGCTGCGAATGTTTTATTGTGCTCCCAATGGATCCAAACTTCTCATCTTTTAGGGTTTTCATTTCACAGTTGTTCCATGTGCATTTCCTGATAAGGCCGACATCAATCGACAGTTTGCAACACAACCAAATGTTCTCTTTCAAAATCAGCTTCCCTTTCTCTTCCATAGACATTAAGAAATGTATGTCCAAGGCCACCTTCGCCATCGAGCTTGCCCTTGTGCCGTGATTCGGGAACACATATTGATTTCTTATCGGCCAACCAATCCGTGCAGAACTCGATGCACTCTTCTGCCCTAAAGCCTTCCACGATGCTACCTTCCGGACGCGATCTGTTACAAACGTAGCGCTTCAGAACCCCGTTGTATCGTTCAGAGCCATACATGTTATGCAGGAACGAGGGCCCTAGGGACAAGATCTCATCGCATATGTGGATCATTAGATGGACCATGATATCGAAGAATGATGGAGGGAAGAACATCTCGAGCTCGCACAGAATCTGTATCATGCTATCCTGCAGTATCTGGCATCGTCTAACGGTGATCGACTTGTGCGAGATGCTGTCAAAAAAGTCAGAAAGCTTCATGATTGCCTCCCTTACGTGCGGCTCCATGATACCTCTGATTGTGACTGGAAGTAACTAAGTGAGTATGACATGGTTGTCGTGAGACTTCATGCCAGATAGCTTGTGACTCTTCATGTCAACTAGATGCTTGATGCTCGACGAGTAGTTCGATGAGACTTTAATGCTCTGCAGGCACTGGCACATCCTATGCAACTCGTCTTTGTACAGGTTGTAACATGCAAGACGACACTGCGTGGTCACCGTCACGAAACCATTCTTGTCGGCTGCCAACACTTGATCTTTGCCCCACAACTCTTTTTTGATAGACATGAGTTCCAGGTCCTTCCGTGCATTGGGTCCATCTTTCGTCTTCTCTGGAATGTTCATCAGCAACCCTAGCACGCTGTCGCATACATTTTTCTCCACGTGCATGACATCTATGCTGTGGCGGCATTCTAAATGTGCCCAGTACTCCAGGTCCCAGAATACGGACCTCCTTCTCCACACGACGCCTTCAGGTTCCTTATATTTTCTTCGCAGCAATTTTTCCGGGGACAACCTCAAGATCGTTCACAATTTCAAGGATTTCCATACCAGACTTCTCCTTCGGCGTAGTCCCATGCTCCGTCTTCTCATTGAACCTTTCCTTGTCATCCCTCCAAGAGACTTTAGCATCCAACCACTTTCGGTGGCCCATGTAAACAATTTTGGATGAAGCGGGCAACTTCTCCGATGTCGTGTTTTCCCCGCACTTTGTACAGGCCTTGTAGCCATGTGTCACCTGGCATGAAGTATTTCCATTCGCGGAGTAGTCATGCACGCAGGTCAGAAGCGTTGCTCTCATCGTGAAGTGCTCCCTCCTGTTTGCGTCCCAAACCACTCTGCCAGGGTTCCAAAGCTGCTTCAGCTCATCCTTCACTACCTGCAGATACACATTTAGGTCAGCTCCCAGCTGCTTTGGACCCTCTATGACCATGCACATGTGGATGTACTTTCTCTTCATGATTAACCATGGAGGAAGGTTGTAGACAAACAAGATCACTGTCCATGTGCTGTGCTTGTTGTTCATGTTTCCGAAAGGATTTATCCCGTCAGTGCTGAGACCGAGACTCAGGTTTCTAGGCTCTGCCACAAAATCTGGAAATGCCGTGTCGAAGTTCCTCCACTGAGTCCCATCGGCAGGGTGTCTTAGGACCTCAGGTTCCTCCACACGGTAGTGCCCGTCAGGATCGAATGCAGCCTGCGCCGGATCGTGATAGACGAGATACCTCGCGTCCTTAACATTCTGCATCCAACGCTCAACTCGGCCACCTGCCGTAAGATACCAGTCAGTCTTTGCCGGCCTGCCCTTCATCACTTCTTCCCCATCGTCTTCGCCACCTCTGGCGTTTTTCTTCTTGTATCTCGATGCACCGCATATGTGGCAGCTCTCATGGTTCTCGTACTCTCCAATGTATACCATGCAGTCGTTTGGACATGAATGATGTTTCACGCAATCTAATCTAAGCGGGCATGTAATCTTCTTCGCCTCGTATGTGCTCTTGGCAACTTGTTTGGCTGTGGAAAAAACGAAGCAAGGTAACTCAACAAGTCCGTGAAGCCCTTGTCTGACCAGCATGATGCTGCCTTCAGCCTCAAAAGTTCGAACGTCACTTCGAGCATGTTATTTTCTTCGCCAGCTCCATCATACAAGGGTGTGTTTGCGTCCTCCAACAATTTTTTGAACTGAGCAGACTCTGCCTCATCTTCGGGGTCCTCCAGCTGGTCCCGTAGGTACGGGTCATCTAACATTTCGGCAATCCTGTCACGTGGAGCTCCTTCACCTTCCACATTAGGCTCCTCATCGACCCTTGTTTGTTCCTCGGAATCATTCGCCAGATCATACCGCAAGACATCATCATCTTCGCTACCGCTACCGACATCAACCGCATCCTTCCCGTGACAAGTCCAGCGAGAATAACCTTCCACAAAACCTGATGCCAGCACGTGCATCTGAACATCTTCAGGCTTCATCATGCATGTGTTTCCACATTTGCAACATGGACAACGCATCATCACAAGTCCTTTTCGTTCCATATCACCTTTCGCGACTCCAAAAAAGACCGTCCATTCGGTTATCCATCAAGCATTGATTCTTTCCTTGGCGTACATCCAAGAACGGTCCTTCGATCTACAACACAATACACAAGAAAACAAACAAAGCAAAATAGTTAGCCTAATCATTGACAAGAGGATTAAGGTGTTAATTAACCGGAGCTAACTAAAAATTTGAAATTAGAGACATTCAGAGAGAAATTGGATGCCGGCGAGAAAGATCGGGAGGGAGAGAGAGCTCGCAAGGGAGAGGGAAGCTCCGGGCGACGACGAGTAGGCTGCATTTTGGCCGGCGACAGGAGGTCAAAAATTTGAAATTGGGGGACTTCGGAGAGAAATTGGAGGCCCGCGAGGCAGATCGAGAGGGAGAGAGAGCTCGCAAGGGAGAGGGAAGCTTCGGCCTCAAAGATCGGAGCTCGCCGGCCATGGAGACGGCGGCCGCCGGCGCGCGGGGGGGGGGGGGGGAGAGGAGGAAGGGAGAGGGAGGAGCGATACTTGTGGGGGGCTCGCCGGCGGGCAAAATCGGCATGGCTTCGCCGTCGTCGGGGAAGATGGGTTGCAGCTGGTCCGTTACGACGCGCAGCGCGACCAGCTGCAGCTCTGCCCAGCGTATTTAAACCGTGACGATCATCAGCGGCGGTCGGGACTTGGGCGACCGTTACTGATAATAGGGGGTACATCAGTAACGGTCGCCAACGCGACCGTTACTGATGCGTGTGGTTCATCAGTGGCGGTCGCCTCTTAACCGACCGCCACCGATGTATCTCGCGAGGTATGATGGTTCATCAGTGGCGGTCGCGCGACCACCACTGATGTATGGCTGGACGGGGGACGGGGACGGGGGCGGCGGATCCGTTACTAATGTGCCGTGAGATATAGACCGTTCTGTAGTAGTGGTATCTAGACGTTTTTTAAGAATAGATACATCCATATTTGAACAATTTTGAGACAAGAATTATGGAACGAGGAAGTAACTGATTTGTATTTTGTAATGTATATTGTAGATATGCATACGGCGTAGTAATACGTAACTTCATTGAAATGTACTTTAAATGATTATCCTCTTGCCTTGGAAATGAAAAAACAGTGTGTTTTGTCCATGCATACGTACGGCACAACAGTTCTTTCTTCAGGAAGGAGTCAAGGAGTTCAGCCCCGAATCACGTTCGGGCCCAGTTTTAGTACTACCAGTCTACCACGGACGCCACCGGGCCGGCCTTTTCTTCAGGCCCGCTATGAAGGCTATTGAATGACGCGGATGCAACCCACGTACGTACGGCCGGTTCATGTATGTGATTGTTTCGCTCAAAAAAAAGTATGTGATTGTGCTTCACTATGCTGAGAAGCGAGAACTAATAAGGGGCAAACTAATCTCCCAGCAAAACTTCATATATTCTCCTATAACGAAGCAGAACTTAATACTCGCACCGTCTCAAAATAAGTGACGTCACTTATTTTGGCACGGAAAGAGTGCATAGAACATGTTAATGATGTTGCAAACGCGGAGTGGAGTGTCTTGCATTTTGTTTCGCCGGAGTCCGAAAATTGATGCTCTCAGAGCTCCCGGAACCAGTCCCGCGGATCCAAAATCCAGAATTGCCCCTAAAATGTGTAGATGAAAATCACTCGGTTACCGTTTCGCATAACCAAAAAAAGCCATATCCAAAATCTCGTCCGACTAGATGGCAGGCACAAACCCTAGCGCGGCCAACCCACCGTTGCTACCACCACCTCCTCCCTTAGGTTTTGCTTTCCGGTTTTATCGAGGGTGATTTTCCTCTAGTGTTAACTGTTTTTTAAAGCTAATACTCCAAAAACAGTTTCTAAAAAACAACCGTCCGAAATCCGAGAACAAGGCCGGGTACGTAGATAGGAAAATGGGTCGTGGGCCGGCCTTGTGGCGCCTCCTCCTGCCTGTCTGTATGGAAAGGATTTCTGAAACAGTCAACCCGTAGTGCTTCACAACTGATGAGCATGCAAATTAAGATTATTTCTTGCTTACACCATGTATAATACTACGGAGTATTGTATATTGAATCAGTAGCACAGTCATCAACAGAGACAAGACACAAGATAGGCAGTCAAGTAGCAAGTAAACGGGCATGCATGCAGCTATATATATAGCTTCTCGTCGATCTTCTCAGTTGACCGGTCGTCGGAATGAATCAATGCCTGGATAGTTCGATGGATATTGGACCGGATCAGATCAGAAGAAAGCCCTGAGGGCCACCTGGGCGATGCGAGCGGCGGCCGTGCCCGCAACGGGGAACCGGCGGAGGTGGAAGGAGAGCACCGAGAGCGCCACGGCGGCTGCCCAGAGCGCCATACCGGCGGCGAGGTGGCTGTCAGCGATGCTAGGGACGGCGGCACGGAGGAGGAAGGAGAAGCCGAGCAGCACGTACACGGCAGCTTGGATGTGGAGCCGCCGCTCCATGGCGTCAAGGTAGTTGTTGTTGTTGTTGCTGGCGCCGCCGGAGGAGCTTCCATCTAGCTGTAGCTGTTGTTGTTGCTGCTGCTGCTGCTGCTGGTGGCGCCGCGGGAGGAGCTTCCATCTAGCTAGGCTCTAGCAACACTTTAGCTAAAGCTTTTATATGGATGCAGTGCGTGGCCAGTCCTGTCTCTGTACATATGACTCCCACATTTACGGATAGGGGGAAGTGTTCGCTACAGAGTGCCTTATATATAAACGCGCGTGCAAAATGACAGGAAGGTTCCCGCACTAACGCAGGTAATTGATTAACAATTGCTTGCACTAATTATTGACAACGGGATCCTACACGGCACGAATAATAATGAGTTATAAGCTGACTATAAGAATTTAAATATTATATTTGTGTTTAGTCGGAGGAAAAAGAAAAAGAAGCAAGCTGTACTACTGTTATTTTTGCTCTGACCCATCCTCCACCTGCAGGTGCTTGAATGCACTGCATGCATGCGACAGCACAGGAGCCGTAGATGAAGTGCACAGCATCCCAATCGGACGACGCAAGCAGTATGTCGTGAGTAATTAAACACGAGATATAGCAAACGTTCAATCGTTAGAATCCTCACTCTTTGGTTTTCTTTTTGTAAACTACTCTTGGTTTTCTGATCTTCTTTTGAAACCCTAAAAACCTACTGCCCATCTCTTTCATAGCAGCGTCATTAGTAGGGTGACGACAAGGATGCTTTGGTGTACATACTCAATTACTAGCACTACACTAGTAATTAATTAACAATTCAGTCGCTCTTTAATTTTGACGTAATAGAGCCATCTCATTGCATTAAGAAGAGGAAAACAAAATACATATTAAAAGGCAAAATGAATAGAAAAACCTTATAATACCGAAGGAGCTCGGTTGTAACAGCTCCCAAGGCTAACTAGCACATTTTTTTTCAATAAAAGGAACTTTTATTCAACTCAAAATTCGCATCAAGAAGATACATGCATCATGCTACCTAGCACATGCTCTATTGAACTCCTCATTCTTATCAGAATCCATATATAGATTATGCAGCGACAACCTCTTGTTGGATGTGATCTAAATTCACTGGGACCAGAAGTTCCGGCCCAACTTCCGGCCTTTTGATGTGCCGGAAGTTCCGGCCCAACTTCCGGCCGAACCTCCGGTTGCTCTCTGTTACTTCTCGGAAAAATACGGAACTTAATGCGGAATTTCCGGATATTGAAGAATTACCGGAACTTCCGACCTCCAACCGGAACTTCTGGTGTGCCCGTTACGGATCTGATTTGCCCTAATGCTCCTGCTATATATACCCGTTGTAAGCCGCCATTTCGGGATGAGTCGAGTTCGCACGAGTTGCATCTGTAGAACCTCCCTGGCGTGGTAAACACTCCCCATATAGTGAGATTTTGTTGGTTGGCGCCCGTGGTTTTTCCCTCTCGTTGTTTGAGAGGGTTTTCCACGTTAAATCCGTGTGTCCTTGTGCTGTGATTTCTTCTTCGTTCTTCATTCTTACTTGTCGCGTTCATAACACCTCTTGCCTTCAAATGTTCTATGATTTCTCTCTTTCCAAATGTTCCATAACACATAGGCGGCCAATGTGATATCCTTCCGAGCCAACATATCTTTCTTCGGAACTTCGTTCATCTTATCCCAGCAGGTTCTAATCGATCCTCCCCTCCTAGCCGTGCGGGGCAAGTGACATAATTACTCAAATGTCAAACTTCTTTCGCATAGTGACAACGGAGGAACAAATGAATTGCCGACTCCAGAACTTGATCGCACAACATGCATCTGTCATTGTGTGTCAATTGCCTCGCGTACCACCATTCTGTCGTCCTCGACCTATTCTGCAACATAAGCCATAAGAAAAATTTAATCTTCCCTTCGATTATTATGGACCAGGCTTTCTGAAGATGGGGCCGTGAGAACCAAGCATAGCTCATTTTGGGTGGTCAGCCAACGAGGTATATACGCTGGCAGCCCATCAAAACATGTTCGATCCTCGAATGTCGCACTTTGATGACTCATTTTGTAAAAATTATATATCTATATACTCGATCAAGTCTAATGCGCTCAATCTCTCCGAGCCGGGGTGAAGCTAGCTCCGAGGTGTACGTGTGCATTGATTGACTCCTATCTTCGTCATGGCAGCTAATGCACACTCACGAGCAATGCACGACCGAGTTAGCTTTCGTGACAAAAGCCAGAGTAACAGTCTAGGTTGCTATCGAATGTGATTGGCCAGCACAGATCGATACACCCAACTGCTGCCTCGAAAACCTTCCTTTTGCATGTTCTTTTGTCGCAAGCTAACGCGAGTGTCGCTGTCTGGGACAACTCTTCCCGACTGATTTTCCCAAGTGTCATAGCTGCTGTTGTTAGTGTATCCCACTCCCACTTTCCCAGTGTGCAAAACGACCGCTCCCTTTTCTTTTGGATTCTTAATCAAGCATATTGGTCACGGTTCCAACTTCCTGTGCAACTATTGGTGTCGACCATATCTGCTACGTGCCTAAGTGTACTCGTTTTCTGATTTGGCTAAAAATAATACTCCCTCCGTCCAACAAAATACGGAGTAGTATGTCTTAAGTTTGTCAAAATTTGGATGTATTTAGACATAATTTTATGCATATAGATGCATTCAATGCTCGGCTTCAATCTCCAAGCCCAGCCCGTCCTAAAGCATTCGTAATAGTGTGTTGGCCATTCCATGTTTCTTTGTCCGCCGTTCAACACGCACCTATTTGTAGCCCGCACTACTGTTTCAAACAAGAATCGGACTACAGCTGCCGACGAAGGCACGCAGCTACTGTGTTTTTCTTTTCTTTTCTTTTATTTTTTCGAGGAAGCTACTTTTTTTTTACTGCGTACATGTCAGATTTATAAAATCTTTATATAGAGGGTTAATTCAGCTTGTGCAAGCTTAGTGCTGTGCAATGTTGTCATCAAATACATGATGAAATCTCAAGATAAGAAAGGTGGATGGACGTAAGTTGATTTCAAAAGACCATGATGCATATTTTGGTTTTATTAAGGATCTTTGATGCTTATATATGTTAGTTTCGACATATGTTATCCAGATTATATACTTGTATAAAGTAACAATAGAATTGGGGGTAGTACTCTTTTTATTTGGAGTAATAATCAAGTACTACTAGTAATGAGTACAGTTCCGACACAGACTCATGTACTCTTTTAGCTAGCTAGCACTTTCACGAAATGGCGGCTCCCGCGCTCTAGCTTTTGTCCGCATGCAACACCTTTTTTTCTGGCCCAAACTTAACGGTGCAACGGCTACGTGTCGACGTCTCTAGCACCACCAGCTAGCTTGCTGAAAAGTGATTAACGAGTCGTACTTAACGAGTCTGTCAATAAGGCGCGCGCTGGCCCCTTGTTTTTAATTTGCACACCCTTTACCTTTTTTGAGAAGAAGAGAGGCCAGCCGGCCGGCTTTTGTAAGGCAAGCCAAACGCGTCGTCACGCCCCGGCCGGAGACTGGCCGCAAATGCTGATTCATGCATGCATGTATATTACACTGCAGAGAGGTACGTGCCGCTGTCACGTACGTCGTTCACGGCTAGCTTTTCCCAAGGAAAAGAACTCTCCTTTTCTTTTCCCGAAACGTGCATGTCTGCGCATGGGGTGAGACAGCCGATCGAGGTCCTTGTCTTTTAGTTTTTTTTTTTTGTCTTAGCTCATCGCACATCTGTCCATGCATGCATGCCAGGTAAGCGTGTGCCGCAATGCATGCATGCAAGGAGAGGGGGGTTGACTTTCTTTAATTTGGAGACCGGCAGATCGGTTGACTAGTATATATTTTCGGTTGACTAGTATACTTTGTTTG
The DNA here is from genome assembly GCF_000005505.3 of Brachypodium distachyon. Taxonomy (NCBI): domain Eukaryota; kingdom Viridiplantae; phylum Streptophyta; class Magnoliopsida; order Poales; family Poaceae; genus Brachypodium; species Brachypodium distachyon. Next base: position 12,660,268 of record NC_016133.3, read on the forward strand.
AGGTCGGCTGGCCGTCTGTTTCTTTCCAGTGGTACACAATGATGTGCGCGGGATTTTAAAGATACCGCATGATGGGAGGCCAGCCAATCCGATCTCAATGCCCATATATCATGACACAACCCGTCGTCGAGATCCGAAATTTCAAACAAAATCCATCGAAATATGGAGTGCCGGGTACTGTAAAATTAAATCCTCTCAAACTATGAGCGAAAATATCCGTGGCCAGCTAATTAAGCACACAAGCATTCGAGACGACGGACGAAGCACACCCAAATCGAACTCGAATTTAACAAATAGTGATCAAAATTCATTGGTACACCACTCGAAAAAAAAACATTGATACAGCAGCTGGTAGGTTAATTGTACGTGTCGCACATGTCCGGCCGGACAGTTGTCACCCTGGACCTACACCGGTAGAGCATATCACTCCTTTATAACTGTTTTTAGTTGCTGATGAGCGAGAGATGACGCGTAGTACTACTTTGTCGTCCCGACCGTGCGCACTAGCTAGCTCACGCTAAGCTAGCACGTGCTGGATGCATGCCATTACTTTACTTCATATAAAAGAAAATATAATTGCCAGCTAGCCTGCTTCCCTGCACGTACGCGCGCCCCCTTTCCGGCCTTCCAATCCATCTTTGCGCGCGTCTTATCGCCCTAATCAAATTAACAGATTGGCTCCAGCTGATCAACTGACCTCCGATCCATCCACACATGATCCATGTACTCGTGCATGAATAATATTTTTATCTTCATCCGCCAGCTCCACTGCTAATGATGGAGCTCTTCTCCCATCAGACTTGCATTGGATCGCGTGTACTACGTACGGTTGACCTAATTAAGCTGCCCGTAGCCATCACATAAAACTAACCCTCTAGTATAGCTAGCTAGCTCTTCTCAGGCTCAGAGACAGAGATCAATGTGTGTCTTAGTGTGTTCCAGAACTCTTCTAGCTCTCTCTAGCATTAATCTGCTAGAGCTATATATAGAGCTGACCATCACGGTTAGTATATATATACTCATAATCACACACTACTAGCTCTCACATACTCCACGACAAGTACTATCATCTACTCCTAAGTATACACTTGCATTGCTTGGATCACGTACACTGCAGCTCAGCAGTGTTAACGATAAATCCACTTGGATTAATTCATGGCGGCGGTTCGGGCGGCGGCGCCATTGATCCGTGATCTCGACGAGCAGCTGGAGCGGCGGCTGCACCTCCACGCGGCCGTGTACGCCATGCTGGGCGTCTCCTTCCTCCTCCGCGCCGCCTTCCCCTGCCTCGCCCACAGCCACCTCGCCGCCGGCCTCGCGCTCTGCACTGCTGCCGTGGGGCTCTCTGTCATCTCCTTCCGCCTCCGCCGGTTCCCCGTGGCGGCCATGGCCGCCGCTCGCGTTGCTCAAGTGGCGCTCAGGGCATTCTTCTGATTCCAATTTCCGACAAAAGCTAGTACGATCGAGGAACAAGACGGAGTGACGTGCGGAGTTTTGTCTGTATAACTGTTTTGTCTGTATTCTGACGAGACGAGCTAATGCTTGTTCTGTCTGTATAACTGTTTTGTCTGCAGTGTGCTCAGTTGACTACTGGTATGAATGAAGGAAAATGTAGTCAAATTCTGAACCTAATTAAAACCAAGGGCGGTTTTCTTCGGGAGAGTATTCTGAAAGGAGTAGAGCTTCCCTACTTTTTTTTTCTTCGAGTTTGCTATAGAGTGGTTGCCTGATTTTATTAGAGATCAGCCGACTTGTTTGACCGTTCGAGCTTAATCAAAGGGCGTCACTTAAGAGAAGTGGAGTGAATATGACATTTGGATCTTAATCCAACGATTCTGCTGTGTAGATTAAATCATTCTGTTTTAAAAATCAGACCACTGAGAAACAATGATCACATTTTTTTCACTATTTATTTTTGGGATTTGCTAGGGAGCAGTCGCCTGAGAAATTTGATTTCTCAGTCAACGGATGAAACGGACTAAGTAAGTGAATAGCTGAACTAAGATAGCAACATTTAGTTGGTTTGGTAGTTTGCGGAGGTTATGCCTATTGCACAGGGCATAGGTTCGAATCTCTTGCTACCCATTTTTCTGTTTACTTTTTCTTTTACTATTTTTGGTTTGTAATTTATAATTTATTTCGTTTTGTTTTTATTTTGTATTTTTTCTTGATTTTCTTTGTTTTTCAACTTTATATGTGTGCAATTTCTTAAAATGCACATAAAAATTGCACGCGAAACTTTGTGCTGATTTTAAAAAATTCATGCCCGATTCTAAAAATTGCACGTGAAATTTTATGCGTGATTCTAAGTGCACGTGAAATTTTTTGCACGATTCTAAAAATTGCACGTCAATTTTGTGCGCGATTCTAAAAATTGCACATAAAATTTTACGTGCGATTCTAATTGCACGTGAAATTTTTGTGCGCGATTCTAAAAATGCAAGTGAAATTTTGTGTGCGATTCTAAATTTACTGAAAAAATTACAGTTCAATTCCATGCAATTGAGAAATTGCAGTTCTAAGTATGGTATTTTTTTTTCCATCAACGGACATCTTTTTTTTTAGAATAACATCAACGAACATCTGTGAACATACAATATCATTGCCAAGCCAGCCCAAAGGCCTTAATCCATCAGGCCAGCCCAAAGCATACGCTCAGGAACTCACGAGGAAGATCGATAGGGAGTTAACCCACGCGCTAGCTTAGGGGGTGGATCTGGCGCCACTTAACGCCAGCTGAGGAGGATCGATCGGGACTGACGTACAGCTCGTTGACTGAGAAACTGTTGTTCTCAGTCGACTGAGCCGCAGATAGACCCATTTTTTTTTTTTGAGATTCTCTCTTTTTCACTACCGGGAAAAGCTTTTCATGTCGATCAAGTCCCTGTGCTGTGGGCCTAAGAACAAGTGAGACCCGTCAGCGCAATATGACAATATACGCGGGCCGGCCCGTCGGCACTATCGCGGCCGCGAGCGATAGATAAGCGCGTCTCGCTCATGCCTGGCCCGCTCGTTGCAGGCCCAGCTATTGAGCTCACGGGCTAGCTAGCTAAACTAAAGTAGAGAAGTAGGAGCACACCTTTCGAGGCCCATCTCTCGCTTCTTCCCTTTCCTTTCTCATTTTGTAATCGTCACGGGGTTTTCATCGATTTTTTTCCCCTTTACAAAAAAAGAGAGAGAACCCGATCAGTGCGGGCCGTGATAGAGAGGAACATGTTCATCATAATTAGATTAAGTTGGTGTATTAATTAAGAAGCGTCAATGCTGAAGCACGTATGTCTGAAAGAAATTGTTACTTTGGACGTTTGTTTTGGTAGAACGTCATGGTTGACAACCTTAAACCAGCAGCAATTTAAATCGCAAAGGAACTTTGCAACACCAATATGAATTTCAGCTTATTTGCATATATAAAATGGAACACATTTAAATATTGCATTGCATACAAGATGAAACACATTTAATTGCATTGCCTAAAAAGATCGAACACATATATCGAAATGCATACAACACCTAAGGTCGGCAGCGTCGAGTAGAGAAGCGTCAAAAAAGAAAAGAAACAGAAAAGCAGATCAACCCACAAGAAATTAAAAACGAGAAATTAAAGGCAGAAGCCATCCTGCATGCTCTCGCGCGCGCATGCATGCACGTACGGACGTCCGGCTAGCTGATTCTCAGTTGAGGAGCTCGAAGAGCGGCTGGAGCGCCGCCTGCGCGACGCGAGCGGCGGCCACGGCGACCGCCGGGAATCGCCGGTGCAGGAAGGACAGCAGCAGGAGCGCCACGGCGGCGACCCACAGCACGAACCCGGCGACGGCGCCGCCGGCGCGGAGGAAGAAGGAGGCGGCGAGCAGCATGTAGGCGACGGCGCAGAAGCGGAGGCGGCGGTCGAGGCCCAGTTGTCCGCCGCCGACGTCGCCGTCGTAGTGCTGCTGCGCCATGGCCAGCAGAAAGCTGCGGAGGAAGGCGGCGGCCGCCATTATATTTTCGTGAGTGTTATAACTTGCACTGTCTGTCTGTCTGTCGAGATGAGGCTGTCTGCCTACTGGGATTATGTTAGCTACTCATGTACAGTATGTATATACGGAGGATATATATACATACTGTAGCAATTAATTAAGCTTCCGACGCAGGCGAACGGTACGTACGGTCGTATATATATAAGTATACATACTCCGTATATGTACTTGCCCGAAATAACAAAGGACGAACAAGCTCAGCCGACGACCGCCGTCAAGTAGCCAACGACATGCTTATGTCACGGCTGATGTCACCAATGGTGTCATTGAACTTGAAGCCGGAATTGCCTTAGAGCATCTCCAACAGCATACCCATATTTGAGAAGAATAACCAAAAACTGTCAATATGGGTATTTTACCCCAAAATCTAGCTCCAGCGGCATACCCAAAAAAGTTGGATACCCATATTTTTTTGGGTAGCTACCCATATTCTAGCCCCCAATACCCAAATTTGGGTATTCCTGGCTAGACTACCCAAACGATCCAAAACGAAGCGCGCGCACCCAACTGCCACGACCAAGAACTTTCCGCGCGTCCCGCCTCCCCCGCCGCCCGCGAAATCGAGCCGCCGCCGGCAAGATGGAGCAGGCCGGCGACCTCCCCGCCCCGCCCGACCGCTCCTCCGTCCTCGTTGGTGCCCCTGCCGGTGTGCCCGTTGCCCCCCTGCCCCCAGCCGAGCCCGCAACAGGCGCCGCCCCCAAGCCAAAGGCCCATCGACGGCTAGGGCTGGCGCTGCCGCCGGTCGGCGTCCCGCGGCCCCCCTCCGCCACTCTGACGACGGTCGGGCATGGCTCCGCCGCCCCTCCCCTGCCGGCTGCGACCACAACATCGAAGAAGCGGGTTCCCCGTGACCCGTCCGCGCCGGCGTCCAAGCGGCCGGCGAAGAAGGCACCGCCGGCCCCTCCTGCGGTCTCCCTGCCTCCTCATCCTCCTCCTGCGGCCCTTGGCCCCGCTGCGCCCGCTCCTCCTCCCCCTCCGGTGGCACCTGCCGTGGCCGAGGTGTTCGATGGAATGCCTGAAAGGTACGACATTTGAGCAATTGAATGGATTTGAGATGAAATGTTTAAAACTGAATCTTGTTAGCTCTAAAGATACTTCTAAATATAATGGATCCTTTTGCATTTGGGACTTCTTTTGTGACTAATGGTCTCAGTCCATTAGTTTAGACATGGAGAGTGATATTTGTTTCTAACAGGAGAGTGATATTTGTTTCTCTATTCTTTAGAAAATGAACTGAAGTGTGTGCTTTGTGAGAGCCACCCTAAACCATTAGTTTGTTATAGATAAGTTTTTATCAATCCAAGTTATTCATCCTTCAAATTTGCTGCTGTGTTATTAGCTTTGCTTCATTAATCCTAACACCAAAATGCTCACCATGCTCATTTGAGATGATCATGTACCTTCCATCTTGCTTTTGATAAGCTGCAGCCTATGTTTAAAACTGAATCTTGTGTACTGTGTTTATGCCATCATGATCTTTTATAACTGAATCTTGTGTTTACCTTCATGTTGTAGTGTGGATGATGAAACTTTTTTGCACTATACTAACATGTTGGGAGAAGATCCTCTATCACAAGAAACTGAATCTCAAGAATTGCAAGATCAAGAAATGCAAGAGGAGGAGGGATTTGTTGATCCTACTCCACGAAGGGCGGTGAGAGGAGCAAACTTCACGGTGAAGGAGGATGAGTTGTTGTGTAGAGCATGGCAAACCATCACTCTTGATGCAATCACCGGTGTTGAGCAACAAAGCAACACCTATTGGGAACGTATCCATGATCACCACAAGGACAACAACAAGGGGGGCTTGTACCGATCACGAGTATCACTCTCACATAGATGGCAAACTATACAAGCGGATTGCCAAAAGTGGGCAGCATGTTTGGCACAAGTTGAACGCCTCAACCCAAGTGGTACAAATGAGGTTGATAAGGTGAATGGTTCTTCATGTGGTAACTTCATGAAACATCATGTTGTAGGTACACATTGCTAGAGGTAGAATTGTTTCTAACATTTGAAACATCATGTCGTAGGTACACATTGCTCAAGAATTGTACAAGGGGAAACCAAAGAAGAAAGGTGGAAAGCAAGGCAAGTCATTTGGTTTGCACCATTGTTGGGCATTGCTCCAACATGATGAGAAGTGGAGGAATTGGGGCGCCAATGAAATACCAAACAAGAAGAAGGCCAATAGTTCGGTTGGAGAGACCGTGCAAGTTGACATAGATGACGAGAACTCAAGTGGTGAAGATGAAAGGAGCCCCACTCCTTCTTCGGTTCCTAGGAAGAGGCCCGATGGGAGAAAGAAAGAGAAGGATAAGTTGAAGAAAGGAGAGGACAATGTCTACAAGGAATCATTGGACAACATGTTGAACATAAGGAAAGACATAGCCACTCAAAAGAAAGACTTGAAGACCAAAGAATTGGAAGAGAAGATGATAGCCGAGGAGAGGAGGGTGGCGGCCGAGGAGAGGAGGAACGAGATTGAGGAGGGGAAGGCAAAGATTGACGCGAGGAGGAACGAGATTGAGGAGGAGAAGGCGAAGATTGACGCGAGGAGGGCCGCGGCTGAGGAGAGGAGGGCCGAGGCTAAGGAGAGGAAGGTGGCCTCCGATGATATGATGAAAAGGTTGGAACAAGAACACAAGATTATGTTCATGGATACAAGTGGTCTAGATCCGAAGGCAAAAGCATATCATGAACTCTTGAGTGATCAAATCTTGGTGTCGAGGACAATGGGTGGGTTCATTGGAAGCATGGGTGGCAATGGAGGCTTTAGTGGCATGGGTGGCAATGGTGCCATTTGAGAGCTCCATATGTACTATTTATTCTGTTTTGATGGCCTTTTGTCTCTTTTCATGACTTCAATTTGAACTTGGATGTTGCTATTATGTGTGCCATGATGTTTGGAATTTTATCTATATCATATCATGAAGTTTTAACATTTATTTGGATTTATATATGCAATTGTGTAGCTAGAGGTAGAAGAAACAAATATGGGTACTCAGTTTTGGGTATGCTGGAAAAGTTGGAGCCATTTTGAGTATCCATATTTTCTCTCTCCTCTACCAATATTGGTTTTGGATACTCAAAATATGGGTATGCTGTTGGAGATGCTCTTATTGCCTCCATTCATTCAGCAAAATCTTAACAGGACCTCTAACCTTCTCCGGCCCTGCATCTGGCCCATAGTCTACCCTTCGATCGGAATATTGAGACGGCCCAACAAGCATCTGCTATGTTGATCTGTGGGTCGACTTTTTTCTTCTTTCTTTTTTCTCCGTCTTACTCCATTTTGGTATCACCCGTTTTGCCATGTCATGTCTTCTTTCTGTATGCCGCTAACTCTGTTAGACACATCCAAAAACTTTAGTAAGAGGTTCAAACTGTGCAAATGCTTCATACATTGGGTTGTTTGTTTTTCATGTGCATGTAAAGATGAATAGTTTAAAGGTCTAGATGCCAAAGGATGAAATTTAGCATCATGTGTACAGAGATCTACTTTTAGTACCATATGAATGTCGTATGCAGGGTAATACGTGCTTCCTTATGCAGAGGTTAATTTCTTTGCAGATCTATATATAGGGAAAATATATCTGTCTCCATCTTCTTCTATAGTTGCTAGTTAAGGTGTCCCCAGTGTAGTTTTTTGCTTGTCCCACCTTTTGTAAACTAATATCTCCTCCTGCTTAGTTGGTAATGTTGTCTGTACTCGTTTTGGCTCTCATGTTTGGAACCTGAATTTCGGACATGTCTCGAAACAACCGAAAGCAGAGCTTTTCAGAACAGTCTTGCCCTTCAATAGAAGTAATCAACCACCGACTTTTGAGGAGAATTTTGTTCATTGCTGGAATTAAATGTTAAATGGGATATGTACTTGATTGAATGAGACGCAGTTATATAACCCGGTTCTTTCTAGCTGTTGGAAACATATTGGTACCTTTTCTTCTTTTCGGCAGAAACATTCATAAACACAATGAATTGAGGAGACTTAGTTCTTGACAATATCATTCGGAGTTTAAATTTACATGTACACGCAGGCTCGGCGTGGATCCCGCTGTTTCTGGCAGTATATATATAGATTATTTTTCTGTAAAACTAATCGGCTAGTAGATTAGATGGCAAATAATTTTGCATATTAATTCAATCATATATATTGACGGCAGTAGTAGCCTTCACTAGCATTATTCCGGCACATGATTATTCACACTCATTGCACCATTTCTCTCCTGGAACAAGTTTGTATAGCTACTACTAGAACCATTATTGGACCCATTATTTAATCTTGTTAAACTCCTCTTTTCCTAATTCAGTTGGACTAACGATGGCACGCTGGCTAGCCTAGATGGGCGAATATGACGGTGACTCAGGCATTAATTTTGGCTTTACACTTTGCCAGCATCCACGGGGCACTGTCACCTGCGTTTAACAGTGACTAATCACACATCACATGCTGAGGCCGACTGGCCTTATCACCTCCATTATAGTAAAAAAAAAACCTGACCCTTTCGGCACAGGCCCGGTTTTGGCGGTGGCGCGCGTCTGGACTGCCGGCCGGGCAACTTGCACCGTCTCGCGCTGCCACCGTGAATTAATTCACCTGCTTCATTTTGCAGATAAATAAAATTTCACCTGCTTCATTTGCAAAGCATTATATTCTCTCTTTCTCCTTTCGAGGAGACGTTCTTGCTTTGCAAATTAAACTACCTAAGTACTTTTTCCGTCCAACAAAAAATGTCTTAAGTTTGTCAAAATTTAAATGTATGTAAATCTATTACAATATATTAAATTGGAATCGGTGGTGATGGGTGGACGCTGTTGGTCGGTGTTGGTCGGTCAACTTCGTTAAAATTACAATCAATATGCCACTGTCTCTTATTTTCTTTCCCTCCCGTCTTATTCACGATTTCAGTAGCAGAAATTCTACGGTTAAGATTTACCGAAAGTTATCGTACGGTCCAAATTTGTCAAACATAATACGAACAGTCCTAAAATAAATCAATCTCCTTAGCATGAAATCCAAAATTTTTCGTATCCATCTCAGTATGGCAATTAATCCGAACCCGAACAAAAAATCTTGGTATCAATCTCATATGGAAATCAATCCAATCGAAAAATCAATGTCCAGACTTCGCCTCCACCGGCTCGTGCTTGATACACTTTCCGTTGTTCCGTAGCATCGCACGAGTTATTTTGCTAGTATGAATTAGTGTATAGATGTATACAAATTCGGTTAAAATTAAAATAAAAAAAATTGTTGGACCGAGGAAGCACGAAGCTTTCGGCGAAAATAAAATAAAACTCCACTCTGCTCCCTGCCCGTGAGCCCACGAAAGTCCATTGGCCAGGAGGCCGGACACGTCACCGCCAACCCGCCACGTGTCCCTTCCCCTGCCCCTCTGTCACACGCAACGCGAAAGGCACGGGGATCTCTTCGCTCACCTCACACTCCACCACCGGTCCCCACCGACAAGCCGGCCCCACCATATTGTAGGCCCCACCAGCTCGCCAGCAGAATAAAAATGGCCCACTCTTCTTCTTCGTCTCGCTTCCCTTCCAACCGCCCTTGCCATTCTTCTTCTTCTCTTCTCCCCAACCTTCTTCCCGCTCTCATGGCCAGCGGAGGAGCGACGCCGCCGCCGCCGCCTCCTCCCCCGCCGACGCTGCCTCCGACGCCCAGCAGGCCTCCGCCGCCGCCGCCGACGGAGACCCACGCGGCGCCGCTGCTCCCCCCCTCGGGCGCGGGCGCGGGCGCGGACGCGGGGGGGCCGCTGGGGCGGTGGCTGCGCCGCCTGGAGGCGTTCCTGTCGCTCTCGGGGCTGTCGGCGTCGACCCCGCTGGGCGTGGCGTTCGCGGCGTCGGCGCTGGCCGTGGCGGGCCTCGCGCTGCCGGCGGCGGCGCTGGGCCTGTCCCCGTGCCGCGGGACGCGCGCCTGCGACGAGTTCGAGGTGGAGGTGTTCGAGGTCTGCGTGATGACCTCGCAGGCGGCGGCGGCGGCCGTGGCCGTCGCATGCGTGTCCAGGAAGATGGCCATGTACGGCCTCCGCAAGTTCCTCTTCGTCGACCCGGACCTCGGCATGAGGATCCGCTTCCAGAAGGAGTACGTCGCCAGGATCCAGGTGACTGGATTTTCGGACCCTCAGTCTTGAATTTCTCGTGCCTCGATTTTGGAATCTGACAAGGGAATCATAGCTAGCTCTCTCTCTGCCTCTCTCCAATGATCCCCCAATTCGTAATTGAGAATTGAGGTCGAGTGGTTTGCACAATTTCTCGGCTACTCTTTACTAGCTGCAGCCTACAGATGTAGCTGTACTGTGCGCCATTTTGTTCAAACTCAGTGCCACCATTTTTCGACCTGACAGTTGAGAGCTAGCTGGTTTGGACAATTTATCGCCTATTTACTAAACTGTCAGGACAGCAGTTGAAAATTTAGTGCGAACTGTCAGTTGAAAATTTACTGCTGCTGCTACTTGGATGGAGTTCACTTAAGTAGCAGCAGCAGATGGAGCTGAACTGTGTGCGCGCTTTTGTTCAAATTTAGTGCGACCAAAGGGTAAATTAAGTGCCAATTAAGTGAACTCGGGAGGGCATATGATTGTTCTGGATCGTGCTTAGATTCAGGAGGACACAATGCATGGAAACTTTGCAGGCCATCGTTGTAAGCTTGTGGTTAGATTCAGGAGGTGTGCTTGTTGCTACTGACAATTCTGAAGCATCCTGTCTGGACCCTTTTTTATATATTTCTGCCACGCTGGATTCATGGCTCTGTCCTTACTTAAGGGCGAATCCAGGTGATTGATTCTCTTAAGTTATACTCTATGTATAGCATGTGCCTGCTTGTGTCACCATGTGAATGGAGGATTGGAGGCCCTGGGATTCGAGCCTTCCGTCTAATAAAGAGGCCATGGGCGTGTGACAGCAAGTTTGTGTTTGTGCCGACATGTTTGTTTGTGTTTGTTTCTTTACACGGAGATGCATGATTACAGTTTATGCTCCGGAAGAAAAGGCGTACTTGCATTTCGTCGGCATGTTGTTTACTCATTTTAATGGAAATGGGGGGAAATGATCAAAGCATAAAGACACGTTTCTAGTGGAAATTTGAGTTATGACTTCCATAGGATTGGAACGATCATGCATTGATTTGTCACCATGTTTAGAACTTTTGGTATTCCAATTTTTTGGTGTGCTGACAAGTGTTATAACCCCCTTTGACAGGATTTCTTCCGAACACTTATGTGGTGGATATTGCCATGCTTTGCTGTGAAGCTCACTCGAGAAATCTTCCGTTTCTCCCACATGTACCACGAGTCAGTTTGGAGAGCATGTGCCGTGTTATTTGCTTCCGTCATGTCATGGATGTATTTGACGACAATTGTATTGTCTTCCTGCATGCTTTTCAACTTGGTCTGCAACCTTCAAGTTATTCACTTCGATGATTACGGCAAAGTTCTAGAGCAAGATGCAGATCCTTTGTTCTATCTGAAAGAGCACCTGCAGCTTCGCCATAATCTCTCCAAAATCAGCCACAGGTTCCGCATGTTCCTTCTGCTGCTCTTCTTTTCTGTTACAGCAAGCCAGTTTGCCATTCTATACAAGACAACAGCATATAACGGGCCGATCAATTTCACCAATGGTGGTGATATAGCTGTGAGTATCATGTGCTTGTTTATTCCAAAAATATTGTAAAGTTCCTTTTGCATATGGTGCCGAAAATATGACATCATGAACATATTGTTTCATGCTGCAGGTATCTTCAGTTGTTCAAGTTGTCGGTCTTGTCCTATGTTTACACGGAGCTGCCAAAATTTCTCACAGGGCTCAAAACATTGCCTCAATAGCTAGCCGATGGCATGCTTTAGCAACATGCTCTAGTGATTCTACTTATGTAAGCACCCCAAACAGCTCTGGGAACCTTGTGCCCTTTCCAGCACACATGTTTCTGAGAGATTATTCAGAGAGTGACTTGGAATCTTTGGAAAATGGCTCAACACAAGGCAATTCTCATAACACAGCTCAATTGGCATCTTACATGTCTTCATACCACAAGAGAGAATCACTTGGTTAGTAAGCCAAAGCTTCCTTTAAGTTTGCATTGCTCACGCTTCCTTTCTTTTTTCCCTTCCTACTGTGCTCATTCATTTTCTTCTCCTCTGTTTCACTGCAGTGCTCTATCTGCTAACAAACCCTGGTGGTATCACGATATTCGGATGGATTGTTGACCGTACATTCCTCAACACGATCCTGATGTTCGAGTTAACCCTTGTACTGTTCGTGCTCAGCAAGACCATTGTGATCCCGACCAAAACGCTAGTACACAGTTTCTTGAGTTTTCAGTGATGCTGTGCCATCTCAATCATTTGGTCTTCGGTTCGGAGAGCGTACCCGACACGTAGCAGGGTTTTGGAGAAGGTGCCAGGGTCTACATGACATTGGCTGAAACTGGCGCCAATAGCAGCAAAGTCGGCCCTTCTTGAAGCTCAAAATCATACCCTGGGTCTCGGAAAGGTTGGTGTTTCTTCAGGATTTTTCCCGTTGAGCTTGATCTTTGGCAATTTCTCATGGACACCCCTTTCCTGCTAATGCGAAGCGATTGCCAGATTACAGATTACAGCTAACAGCTCCAATTTATAACTGGACTGCAGACGGTAGGCTGAGGCTTGGTTGTGTTGTGTATACTTTAGGACTGATAATGCCACCATCCTCCTCCATGTAAAGAGATCTGGAGTTCTCTCCATTTTGCTGTGCGTATGTACATGTACTCATATATATACCACCTGATATCCACGAGTATTTACATTTCTTCAGTTTTATCAATCGTACTGGATTACGTTGATGCAGATTTAGGTGTGGAAATGCGCCATGTGATGTTGTGCACACTACTCTATTATTGGAAATAGTTAAACAAATATGTAAAAACAGGTTTAGACGAGTGGTTGAAATCTGAAAGCGGTTGTAAAGTTATTTAGCATTTATGTTCACTGCTGAGATTTCTGTTTACTGCTTGAAAATCTGAGAGGATACGTTCGAAGCAAATTCAAATTTGGTCACACATCAAGCTGCAAAAAAGAAAAAAAAGATAATATAATATGGAGTAGGACGCAAGCATCAGAAGATTTACCAAACGGCATCTAACTTTCGAAGCATCATACCACAGCCAAAAGATCAGAGGTCGCTAACAATCACAAGTTCACAGCATCTGGGTTTCCAGATCAGCAAAAAAGTTGTCAATCCTAAGATCAGCATCTTCCCGGGTTGGACTCCAGGGATCTAAGGATAGCTGTTTCTTGTACTTGGAGCTAACCCCCCCTAAGTTCTACTCCAGTTCTTAGCAAATGCTTCACCTGAATTAGCCACCGTTCAGAGCGTCACAAAGGTTTCTGGCCACAGATTCACCTAAAGACGAAATCAACAAAAATGTGTTGTAAGGCTGTCGCTTGATTTCGTTCATCAAAAAGTTCTTGAATCGAACGGAGAAACTGAACAATAACATTAGTAGCGGTTCACCTTATTGTGTTGGAAATATGCCCTAGAGGCAATAATAAATTTGTTATTATCATATTTCCTTATTCTTGATAAATGTTTATTATCCATGCTATAATTGTATTGACAGAAAACTAAATACACGTGTGGATAAATAACAAATACCGTGTCCCTGATACGTCTCTACTAGATTAGCTCGTTGATTAAAAGATGGTTAAGGTTTCCTAACCATAGACATGTGTTGTCATTTATTAACAAGGTCATATCATTAGGAGAATGATGTGATGGACAGACCCAAACCTAAGCATAGCTTTTGATCGTGTCACTTAAGTTTAAATTGCTAATGCTTTTATTGTGTCAATTATCATTTCCTTAGACCATGAGATCATGCCACTCCCTAGTATCGGAAGAATACTTTGTGGACATCAACCGTCATCTCGTAACTGGGTGATCATAAATGTGTTCTTCAGGTATCTCGGAAGGTGCTTGTTGGGTTGTATGGATCAAGACTGGGATTTGTCACTCCATGTGACAGGGAGATATCTCTGGGCCCTCTCGGTAATATAACATCCTAATGAGCTTGCAAGCATGTGACTAATGTGTTTACTCACGGGGATATTATATTGCGGTACGAGTAAAGAGAACTTGCCGGTAACGAGATTGAACTAGGTATGGTGATACCGACGATCAAATCTCGGGCAAGTAATATATCGCGAGACAAAGGGAATTGGATACCGGATTAATTGAATCCTCGACATCGTGGTTCAACCGATGAGATATTCGTGGAATATGTGGAAACCATTATGGACATTCAGGTCCCGCTATTGGTTATTGATCGGAGAGGTGTCTCGGTCATGTCCACATGTTCTCGAACCCGTAGGGTCACACACTGAACGCTTAATGTCGCTAGGGTTTGATGAGATAAAAGATGGTGATATCGAATTATGATTCGGAGTCTCGGATGGGATCTAGGACATCACGAGGAGCTTCGGAATGGTCCGGAGATAAAGAATTATATACAGGAAAGCTGTTTCAGGGTTTCGGAAAAGTTCGGGATATTTTCCGGTATGGACCGGGAATGTTCTAGAAGATTCCGGAAGTTCTCAAAAGGTTTTGGAATTTTCCAGAATATTCTTGAAAATTTAATTGGGCCTCTATAGTAATTAGTTAGAGCAATCTAATTAGTTATCCCCTAATGGGTCCTAGGGAAAGAGAGGAAACGTGGGGACTCTCCACCGTACGGTGAAAGTCACGTACGTGGGGGAGGCCGGGCAGAAGAAGGAATCTTTCTGTGACTCCCTAGCCGGCCCTAGCCTCTTCTTGGAGGAGGGGCAAACCCTGACCACCACCCCTATATAAATAGAGGGACGGGGCAGGGGGAGAGGACACCCCAAACCCTCAGCTGGATCTCTCTCCCCTGAGCCCCTCTCCTCCTCCTCTCTCGCGCGCAGCAAAGCCCTGCCCGCGGAGTTCTCCACCATAGCCACCACCACGCCGTCGTGCTGCTGGAATCTCATCGACCTCTTCCCCTCGCTTGCTGGATCAAGAAGGAGGAGACGACGTGAAGCTGAATGTGTGGATACCAAGGAGGTGCCGTCGTTTCTGCAATGAAATTGATCTCATCGAAAGTTCCACTACGCCAACAACGATCCCGTGATCATAACGTTTTGTGATCTACGAGGGTATGATGCTCATAATTCCTCTCGTTACTTACATCTAGTAGATATGTTTTTGAGTTTCTTCCGTACATCTCGTAGGAAATTTTTTGTTTTTCATGCATCGGACCCATCATATTGGTGCAACTTCTAGACAGAACTTCTTACCAGCAAAAGGCTAGCCGAGGCCAGGGAGACCCTTCGTCTTGTTCCTGGTACACATTGCATGCCGCGGACCATCATCATTAGCAGATATCTTGCCCTTTTTCCTCTTTCGTTTTGTGCCATCGAGCATGTCCTTCCCCTTTGATCCTGAAGCCCCTATTGGTTTGTTGAGGGCATACTCACACGATGTCTCTGTGTGCATCATATCGACCAGAGCCCTACAAGGCGTAGCTTCATCCTGTGGAGTCAAAGATACACTATCTGGCATATTCAGCCAATCCATGACAGGGTTTTCTTTATCATATAGTGTGACAGCCATCATCATTCTGCAAGGATCAAGCACGTTTTCTTCCTCGCCGTCCTTTTCTTCCGTGTGTATTTTGGTTTGTTCGCTCCGCAGCTTAAGATTGTAGCGGACATAGACTAACTTGTGGAGCTTTTCAGTAAAGAGTCGATTTTTTGCTTCTGCGTGCATCAATGCAAATGTGCTCCAGTTTCTCTCACACCCGCTAGAGGACATGCACTGGGACAGAATTCGAATCGCGTAACCCTGAAGTATCCTGACTTCTCCTCCAAACATTAACCACCAAGAGGATGGGTTTGATTTGCCAGCACAGGACCGAGCCAATCTTGTGTCAAACCTCCCTCTAGAAGAACGGAAAAATTCAAATTGGTCAAGTGCCTCCGCTGCATTTGCAGGTGAGTCTGCAACCTTCTTGTCATGGTGGTGTCACGACAGATGTCATAAGATGACTTAACTTGGGACCGATGGACGAAGAAAGAACCGGAAGAGAAAGGACGTGAAGTGAAACACGCACAAATACACAAGCACACCGCGATTTACCCAGGTTCAGAACCCTCTTGCCAAGGTAAGACTCTTACTTCTGCTTTTTTGTATTAGCCGAGATAGACAAGCTCTTGCAATGGCGCTCCTTGAACTGTATTCTTGAGGAGGAAGAAAAAGAAAAGGAAACCCTAAATGACTAAGTGTTCCCTCCCTTTCTCCACAGAGGGGTGGTGCTCTATTTATAAGCAGCCCATGTCACACTAACATGTTGACCGAGTACAAACGTCACCTTCCTTAGGCCCCGCCTAGCACGCAGCTTGGTTCCCTCCGAGTGGCACCGCAGGGCATAAGACAACTTTACTTTCTCTGGCACCCTGCAACAAGTACTATTGACCTCCGCCGGTTCCCATCAGAAATTCTCTTTCGGTGCTTCTTTTGTGCAGTCACCTGGCACGGCTACATAAGCGACCACTGCTTTTCCCGCAATAATAATGACGCTGCTTTTCTTTGCGCCGCGTGGTCAGGATAAGACCGTTGAAGGATCTCGGCACGGGCCGAGATCAAGGGGCTTGTCGTTATCCTGCAAACTCATAAAATAAGATAGTCGTGCCGACATATACTCGGTATGCCGGCTTAGTGTTAACTTGGCTTTACGATGCTTGCATGCTTGACCATGCCGGCTTTGTTTTCGTCATTTCGGCTAGAGCGTGTCATCATGACCCTGCCCGGAGTCATCCCCCTGCACTTCTGAATTGTCATCTTGAATGCTTGCATGTAATCTGGATTGCTGGCAAGATCATACTTGTAGTGGGCCTCAGGATCAAGCACACCAGCTGTAGAGGAAAGAGAGCTAATAAATTCACAATGCATGAAAGGAGAAAAAATAGACATATTAGCTTAGTCCTTACCTGCAATCATAAAATTGTCTTTGTATATATCTGCGACCTTCTTGTCCACCACATCCATGACATTCTTCCAATCTTCTGACCCCATCTGGAAAAGAGATTGCATTTCATCCCTAGCGGCAGTCATCCTAGGCATAAATACAGAAAGTGTAGTCTTTTGTGAATCCGCGTGCCTAAGTACGGCATAAAGTGACCGAGTTATATCTAGCACCCACTTCACATCTTCCCACCAAGACGAGCTTACTAAGGAGTCGTACGTGTAGTCATAATCTGGCTCCTTATTCCAAGAGCTATCTGACCACTCATCTAAGACCACCCACTGCCTGAGCTTGTCTTTGCTATCCCAGAAACTTTGTAGGAACATAAAGTCAGTTCCAAACCTTGCAGCATTAGGTTGGATCAACTCTCCACCAATCTTGGTTTTCATTTGATCGTGCAGTTCAGAATGATTGTAGAAGAACCTACATATCCGCTTGGCACTAGAGACCACTGCGTCAACCTTGGGGATATTTCCGATGTCCTCCAGCATGAGATTAGCAGTGTGAGCTGCACATGGCTGCCAAACAATGCGTGGATACTCCTTGATGAGTTGTTCGCACGCTTCCTTGAGACTGGATCCATTCTCTGTCACAATTTGAACTACAAAGCCTTGTCCAATGTCCTCCACAACCACCTCCCTGATGTGCTGATAGATATACTGGGCATTGTGAAGTTGACCGGTGGCATCAACAGACTTATGGAAGAACATGCGCCCGTCACAGGCGATCATGAAGTTCACGATGCTTGTCCCAGAAGGCCCTGTCCAAGAATCACACAGGACACTCACACCGTGCAGTTCCCAATGACATTTGAGTCCTGCCACATACTCCTCCAGTTCGTCATACTCAGACTGCAGATACGGTCCATCTATCTCTGACCCTGTAGGGATGCGCTGAACACTGTCCCCAAGCTGTTGTGTCAACCTCATGGCCTCCCGGAAGTACGGGCAGTCGGCTTTCTCCACAGGAATGCCATTGGCATGGAAAAACTTGGCCCAAGCTTCCCCAAGCTGCTTAGCAGAATCCTTTTCGAAAGCCCCCTCCAACCGAGGTATGGCGGGTGGTTTTCTGAGGGACAAGCTTGAATAAAAGCAAAAACCAGCAGTCACTCTCTGCCTATGGCTCTGCACAGCCTTTTTCTTTCTAGCCGCAGCAGCAGCGCCTGCAATTCCATCAGGGCAACATTTTATTATCAGATAACCATATTCCATCATAGCAACAATCTCTCACAAATTCCATCAGATGAACATTTCGCTATCCATACTAGCCATATTCCAACTAGCCACATGTTCCATCCTAACAGCAATATATATTAGAGGAATGAGCAAATCACATCACATCAACACTACATCAGAGGAATGATTCGCTGTTGGATAATGATCTCGGCTAAACAAACCGAGAGAGATAAGGACGTGGCCCATCACGTTCCGTAACGCACGTGGCACGATAGGAAGCGTACCAACAATTTTTGGTTACGGTCCTGAGTCCCGAGAGCTACATTGAAAGGGGGAGACCGGCCCTGTATGGGATGACGATCTCATACGCTACCAAACTCTCCCGATAATCCCTACCCGATCCTAAGCTAGTGCCCTGGAAACGAAGGCCGTCACCACCACCGGCAAGGGCAGTGCCGGTGCCGTCCTGAAGGCCGACGTCCCGACGCTATCCTGTACGACTACATTGACTGAGACTTCACCGCCATCGACTCCAGGCCGACGACGGAGACCAAGCACTGATGGCTTCATCCTCAAATGGTTCGTCCAAATGATTAATTCCGCATTAGTGTTAGGTGTTCATCTATTAGGCTAACGTCAGTCAATTAGTTCAGTACTATTAGTTCTAAACTTCTAATATCCGCATCCCATCCCATCCCATCACAGATCAAGAACCATACGCGCATACGCATCACAAGCTAGCATCATTCATTTCGCGGATGAGTTCCGAGTAAAAGAGAAAAAAGGGCATCGAATTATTTTACCGGCGCCTGGAGAGCGCAAGGCCATGGGGCTGCAATCATCGGACTGGTCGGCGTCCCCATCGGAGTTGTCCATGGGTACATCCTCGGATTCCTCCTTCGCCGCCATGCGGCGGTTGGAGCTCTGGCCCGGTTCCAGGGAAGACGAAGAAGCCACCGCCGCCGACATGCTGTTGCTGGATTTGGGAGGAGAAGCGACGAGCAAGTGAATTTTATTTAGAGAAGAGAGATGAGAGAACACGAGGAAGTGAAACTAGACTGGGTCGTGGCATTGGGCTTAATACGGCCCATGATGGGCCAGACGACAACTCCAAGGGGCCCACCAAGACGTTTTGGCTTTTGAGAAAATTTTGGAGACAAGGGGCTTTTGAGAAATCATCACGTACACAATGCAAAAAAGAAAAGAAAGAGAAACAGTACTGTTTTAGTATCCACTGTATTTTAGTGCAGACAGCAAATGAAAATGTTCCTTGGATGGAAATTTTTCAAGTTTGTAACTTCCTTGGTACATGTAAGATCCTTTTTTCGCGAGCTCAAAATATGTTTCTCTTGAACCAAATTTTTGCTGTTCTGGTTCTACCAGAAATTCTATGCTTCTCCCCAGCTGTATCTAACTTCCCAAAATGCTCGAGTTACTTGTCATTTGAATCAAGCGTGCAGAATCATAGCAGTAGGAAAAATACACGTATAAAACAAAAGCCATTGATGACACCCAGGACACAACTTCATGCAAAAAAGAACAGAACTGTTCATCCAATCTATCTGTATATAAACAACAGCACAATCGCAAGAGTGAAAATTCTTTCTGGGTAAGACAAAATTGGCTACAAACATGCACCTGGAACAGGAAGAGTTTGTGGGCTATGCACAAAATGCGGTACAGAACAGAGAGAGCTACATACCAATCTAATTAGGATGACGAGTTATGGTTGGGACGGGGCCAAAATAAAAGAATCAAATTTGACTATTCTATTTTCGGAGAAACCTAAACGAGCTCCTACAAAAAATAGTTTTCGATCCATCAGATCTTCAGTACATTCCTTTGAAAACAGTGCTTGTTCGGCAGATGCTTGCTCCATGTTCCTCGTAATCTTCCTTTGTGTGGCAACACTGAATGAGAGCAAGGAAAACACTCTCAGATTACATGTTTATTATTCATGTGGACGGTAAATATGATTGAATTCAGAGCCCAATTACTGACAACGACAGCCAGTAGTGACATGAACTGAAAGACTTGCAATTGTATGTCGTAGATACGAACAGTTCAAAACTTAATATAGTACAAGAAATATATGCACTGCTATTTATTTCTGCATCTGCAGTTAGTGTTAAGTGGCAGGTACCTCGAAAAACTCAGGGCTAGATGCAGCTACTGAACCGCCAAACCAAACTGCATAGCTCTGTATAGGATGGGTGACAACGTTGACTTCAACAGGCTAACATGAAAATAATAGACAAATGAAAGATACAAAATCAGACACATATAGATTTTTTTATTACAACAGGCTGATACTGAAACATGAACAGATGGAACAATTCAACTAATCATGGCATGAACACAGAGAAATCAAGCATTGTTCTACTTACTTTCACCTCCACATGATGACAGGCATTAGTTGCGGCAACACGCTCATCTACTATCTTCTTCAAATTATTTTGGAGTCTCCTGTGGAAGTCTTTAAACATGGTAGATCCACCAGATAATACTATGTTCTGCAAATAGAAAAATATTCATAGAGTATCAGTCACGTAATCAGCATATCACTTCCTATACTTAGATATGTCTGTAGAGCTCAAATGACACACCTTATACAGAGCTCTCCTTGTGTCAATTGGTGCAGATTGAACGCAGTTGTCAATCAGTTCAGGTAAAGGAGTGAAGAAGTCCTCAGAATACATCTCAGGGTTGAAAAAAATCTGCATTTGTGTTGGTAGAATATTGAATTATTACATCTGATTCCAACTGCTCTTCTACTTTTTGTGTCAAGAAGAGTAAGTACACTTGTAAGCTGTTACCTCCTTAGTCCAATTAAAAACGTAATAACCAACACCCTCAGTCCCTCACAAGAAACTAACATGGAATTACTAGCACCTTTATATCTTCTAGAGCTGCTAAATATAATTTATAACCAATATAGACTAATGATAAACTGTTGCCCTGGAAAAATCCTGAGAAACTTATAAAGCAGTCAAATACAATGAATATCACATGATATAGCCATAAATGATTAGAACCATGCTATTGCCAAAGGATCAAAGACTAAAAGGCAGCTCCAGAAAATAATGGTTGTCTTTCATTCATGGAAGAAGAAGGATGAGCCACATAACCATTTTTTACTTATGCCTCTGTAGGTACATAAAACTTTTCAGCCTTCAAGACTAAACCTACAAGGCATCCATTGAATTAATTTTGACCCCTGGTGATAACTGATAAGAGCTTAACAGTTCAACATAATCTCAAACATGTGAACCATCAAGCTACTAGTGTCTTATTACTATAAATCTTAAAGAATGAAACTATTTACTCAATTGTGCATGCTCACTATTTAGATAATGTAAACAAAGGAAGTACAATATGTAGTACCACCACATAGAAAGTCCCTATAAAAATGGATGATAGAAACACGGAAATACCTCTGGTCCAAGAAAACGCTCATATCCAATGTCAATTGTGTATGGGACCCCAGTCTTTGGTTTGACTGCAGACCATTGCTTGATATATTTACTAGGCTTGCTGTCATGCTTCTTGAACTCCTGAAATTGCAAAATTTGAAGAATAACCCATATCGTACTTGTGAACGCATAAATTCATTAAAAAAAATCATACTCCCTCCGTCCAACAAAAGATGTTTCAAGTTTGTTAAATTTTGGATGTATCTAGATGTGTGACTTAGTGTATAGATGCATTCAAATTTAGTCAAAGTTGAGACATCCTTTGTTGGACGGAGGGAGTAGACAAGTTGGCACTGCAAAAGCTAAAGCCCAAATGGTAGGAATTAAGGACCACAAGCCAATATATGAAGCATTTAAACCAGCGCCCTAGCAAAAATAAACGTCAACAATAATTTCTGCACGGAGAACAGGTTTCATACATTTCACTTCAATGGAGATTTTAATTCTCAACTGTCCACTGGATAATATACTTGTCTAGATCATTGAGCATGGACAAAAAAAAGAGTTATCGGGACATTAGCTCCAAGCAACACAGTACCTTGACAATGTCTGAAGAAGTATAGCAATATGTTTCTTTCACCCTACGAGCAATATCCAAAGCGTCATCAGGTGGAAGAAGCTCACCTCTTTCCTGCATACCGCAAGATGATACGAATCACTAACAGCATTTTTATATTACAGTACTACGCTTCATAAGCATACAAGCAGTCATTTATCTGCATAAATCTATCATGTTTCACTGTTTCTACAGAATGGGCCACAACTAAATACTGAAGGCAAATGATTTAGATCATTGTGGTTCTGCAGAAAAAAGGAGTTTCTTACCCAGATGTCAACAAGCGAATTCCAGTTGTCCATTTCTAAGTGCATATTTCCATACAATCGTATCGTTGAGGTTAAGAGGCCACTCAAATACAATGGCAGCACTAGTGAATGACTTTTGCTGAGTTTTTTATTTTTATACTCCCTCCGTCACATATTAAGTGACTCAAATTTGCTCAAATATGGATGTATCTATATCCAAAAAGCGTCTAGATACATGTAATATTTCGTCACTTAATATGGGACGGAGGGAGTAGATTCATTGAGGAAATTAATTTCTTGTGGATGGCGAGGAAGCTCAGGTTTCCTTCCAAATGGAATGAAAACTCTTCTAAGTTGATTAATAAAGCACCCGTACAGAACAGCGCAAAACTAACATCAGGATGAGAAGCAACAAAGCACAACAGATCTAGGGGACGAACTAATACATGAAATCATTTGACTTATTAAGGACCATTTGATATTTTGACCAACTTGCAGGGTTATCCACATGATTTTTTTCTGCTAAGTACTTAGAAACTCGGTGGTGATGACTTGTTAGGGCAAAGCAATCCTACAAACAAAAACAACTAGTAACAAATTTCATTTTCTCTGCATAACTCCCTAACCACCCCAACTTTAGAATCTATAGTAAATTGCTATCCAGTTCTGATTTAAGCACTATACAGCACAAACTTGCTCATAGTAATGAGTTTGCAATATATCAGTGCCAGATACATACCCTGTTTAGGTACAGCACAAGAACTTCAACACCTTAACGTAACCCTAGGGAAATGTGTGAAGATTAAATACCTGTAAAAGCTGCAGAACAAACTGAGTTACATCACTTCCAGAATGAGGAAAAGACTTTATGCTGCTCCCAATTACATAGCCGTTTACAACTGGGACAATATGTGGAGCTCCCTCCCCAATGTCAACTACTACACCTGTCATATCAGACTGACAAAATATATTGGTCAAACTTAACTAGAAGTGTTGTACCCTACCAGAAAACTTGGTGTTCAGATCAGTCTACTTTATCAGTGGTGGTTTCTCCTAGAGTTTAATAAGCATTAAGTTTGTGGTTTCATGGCTAAATGTGAATTTGCATCTTCCATAGTATTATTCCTGTCCAGAACAATAAACATGAAATTATCTTTACAGAGCTTCGCAACGAAAATTCACAATAAAATAAAGTTTAACAGGAGATAAGTAAACGTGCGCTCAGTATGGCATTGGCAAGTGAGAAATAAGCAGTCATTCTATAGTTGCCTCAAAATGGTTTCCATCATTACATCAGGTTATGTTTCCGCTCAAATGCTTCACGATACATGCTTATGTGTAGGGAACAGAAAAACATAGGTATAAACTGGGATAGAAGTTCCAGGGGTTTGCAAGCAACATGTATGCGTGGGTAATATATCAGTGTAGAGAAATTTTGTCGAAAATTGCAAGGCAATTGTTCAAAATAACAGATCTACAAAATGTAGGTAGTTTAACTTAATGTGGGTATGAAATCAATACGAAAAATTTACACTGGCTATCTGCTAGAAAGTGCATAAGACAGTGTTTTCCAGTCAAGGAGATGAAGTCGGTGTGTCTGATAACCAACTTTTCACTTGGTCAAACAAAAGCATGAAAGGAGGTGAATTCAGAACCTACCTCAGAATCTGCTTCCTCTTCAGAAAGAGATCTCAGATATGCATATCCAGCAGAGAGGCTGAGCACAGATTGGACAGAAATATATAGACCAGGGACATTGAAGGTCTCAAACATTATTTCTCCCATACATTCACGACTTTCAGGCGTACTGACAGGACTGTCTGTAAGAAGGAAGTAGTGTTCTTCAGGGTTGCAGCGTAGATAATTGAAAATGGATTGCTGCCAAAATCTTTCCATCGTATCCCAGTCAGTAACCTGGGAGCAAGAAAAAGGATATGACATAATGGCATTGTACATGAAAAATGGCATTCTTACAAATATAAAATGCATATGCATACCTGACCATGACGAATTGGGGTTCTTAAACTGTACAGGCCACTGGATCTCAAATGCGACACAGCCTCATCCCCGATAAAAAAATCAAGGTCAGCCATGACGCCTGCATTATACTGTGCTAACCAATTTGCACTACTGCACTGCTCTGATTGGTCCAAGAAAGATTCGTTCACGGCTACTATAGTAGGGATGGTGAAAGATGGCTCGGAATTTCCAGAAAAGCCAAGCTTGCTGTACCTGAACATAGAAATTATGTAAGGAAACATGGACATGACCTTACTAGAGAAATAGGTGCGTATTTACAGGCATAGTCATGCAGTTTTGGAGAAATTAAAACAATCCAGCTTTAACGGAAACCAGAGCATGGTCAGCTCCTGTCCTCTATCATGGTTTCCTCCAGAGGATGCCATTTTTATTTTTCACATAACACACATAGTGATGCATAAGATGTAAGTCATGCTTACTTCTTAATAGTCAACACTCCAACAACATTATATAGGCTTATAGTGGTGATTTCGTCTGTGGAACCAAAGAAATCTCATTCACGAATCTCTAGATTTGTAGTCTCCAACTCCACTCCAACGCATGAAGCATATAAATACAGCGTGTTACCGCTGGTAGTGTGGATTTAAAGTAGTACTAACCCACACCTAACAGACCCATCCACGCTTTGTTCAACCAACGAATATTGATGAACAATTATCCATCATTTACTGCCTTGTGATTTCCCCCATGTTAAATGATACCACAAGACACTGATAGACTAACACCATATATAGTACAATCGAAGCTGCCAATTGAATGAATCCCTGGTTAAGGGGAGCGAGCCTCGGGAGGAGGCAACACGCGCGGTCGTCCCATCCATCCACCCCTCCGCCGCGACCAACAGAGACACGCCGGAAAACACGCGGCGCGCCCGTCGGCCGATCGACCGCGGAAAACCCTAGCGAGCAAGCTCCCCGCGGGGTGGGTGGGAAAACCGCAAATGGGATCACGTCGTCAGCGCGGGGTGGGTGGAGAGGGTTTGGTTCGGGAGTTCCTTACCCTGTGCCGTTGTCCATGACGACGGCGGGGCGCTCGGAGGGGTCCATGGCGTTGGGGCGTCGGCGTCGGCGGCGGGGGCGGTTCCCCGCCGGGTCATATCTCCTCCGCGGCGGCCCGGGGAAGCATCGGGGAGGCGGGGCGGGGGGCGATCGGCGGTGGTCGTCCGAATGGGCGGGCGCGCCGGGAGATTTGGTGGGCGGCGAGAGGGGAGGCTGCGCGAGCCGGGTCGTGGTGGTTTGATTTGGTTTGGTTTGATTTGGGGGGTGGTTTGGTTGACGAGGGAAGCGGGAAGGAAGGGGAAGGAGGAGGAAGAAGAAGAAGCAGCAGCCTGGTCTCTCTCTCTTGGGAGTTGAGTCTGGGTCGTGGTCGTGGAGGCGCACTGGTACCTTGGTTCGGTTGGATCGCACTTTGGATCATCCAGCTGACACGGAAACGGGAGTTGCTGACACGTGGGTCATCCATTCTTCAGCTGCCACCTGACCATACATGGCTTTTTACTGAAGTAAAGTTTTCACACAGAGAGTAGTTTAGAACTTGGCACGCTTGTGCATGCCGTGGTCGGCCGTCGGCGAGCACGGGTAGGAGCGGCGTCAACAAGCGTCGACGAACGCGAGGAGCGCCGGGTGCGGCGCTGGCAAGGCATACCCGAAGGAGGGCAGGTCCCACGCGGCGGAGACGGAGCGGTGCAACGCAAGGCGACGGAGGAGGAACGCGAGGGACTGCACAGGCCACGGGGATGGGAATGGGATTGTGGGCGCTGCCCTGAGTGGCGTCGACGTCTTTGTCCACTTCGGCACAGATGGCGACAGAGAGCTCTGCTGGTGTGGTGATGGGCTTCCTCTTCTCAGCCGGCGCGAGCGCCGCCTCCTGAGCCGAGGGAGGTGGCAAACTAAGCGTATTAGGTAGTAGTAGTAGTAGCACGGGGCTCTCACCGCCGTGTATCCCTCGTCACCGACGAACTCCAAGCGTCCATTCCATCGCCGATGTATCGCAGCTGCAGCATGGGGCTCTGTCTCTGACGAGTTCAGGGTTGATATTAGAATAAGAATGGTCGAGGAGTCTTTCTGCAAAGCTCAAACAGCCTGGCACGAGAATAAGAATGATCGAGGAGTCTTTCTGCAAAGCTCAAACAGCCTGGCACGAGCATTTTCGCCACATGAACTTTGGAACCGGCGATACATATTTTTTACCGGTGGTGCTGAAGGTTGCCAAGTTGTAACACCAACTTTTATCACTTTTTAAGTACATTGACTAATCTGCACGATCATGTCAAGTCAACGTACCAGCGGTGCATTTTCCTCTTGCACATATAGTGTGGTGTGTACCAAAAGTTTCCGGGACAATATGCAAATATGGTTTGAATGTAGGGACCAATGTGTATAATTTAAGGAGAGCCAAATCATTCCCCGCACAGTCCCTCCGGCCGGGGGTTCTTCTCCACTCGCTCGCTCCCCCCAACTTCTCCAAAACCCTAAACCCCCTCCCCATGGATTGATTCCTCCGGCCAGATCACTCTCCAATCTAGCTTCGACTCCTCCGCCGGAAACGTCTGACGCCGCCGAACGGACGGACAGCACGAGCGGCGCCTCCAGAGGTACGTGCATACGCGTGCTCTGTCTGAACCGATGGAAATAAACAAGACGAAAGGCTGTGCTGCTGTGGGCGGCTTATCTATGTCGGCTTCGATCCGAAATCCACCATCTTATCTTGCATTATTAATTGTTTGATAGATGAAATGCGTGCCCTGTCTTGGTTCCAGACTTGTTAGAACAGCAGTTGGGGTTTGTTCAGTGATTGGAACTAATGTGGGACCTTTCTTGATTCCAGCTAGAGCAAGAACATGAATTTGCATTTTATTATCTGTATGGACCCTTGGTAGTTTGATTCAAGAGATGAACGTGCGATTAGTTTTTATTTTATTTTTTTGGGTAGATATGCTGACACAAATACATGAACAAATGCTGCAGGGAGACACCGCAACACAGTGACACGCACGCCAGGCAAAGAGCAATGGCGTCGACCAACGAGTCGTCCTGCGTAACTCAGAAGGTGCTGGGCAAGCACCGGTTCCAGATCTGCCAGTTCAGCTACGGCAATGTCGGTGGCAATGATTACATCCGCTCCGGGACCTTCAGGGTGGGGGGATTCGACTGGGCCATCGTATACTGTCCGGACGCCGATGCAGAACACGGTTGGGGGTACATTTCGGTTTATCTGGAGTTGATGAGCAAGTACGCGGAGGTGTCGGCGCTCGTGGACCTCAGACTGATCGACCAGGTCACTGGAAAGCCGTGTACGATATGCGCGACGAAGAATTTTCCGAATCAGTTCAAGTCTAGCAGCTTCGAGGAGGCTGCCCACAGGGTGGTGCTTGCTGCCCGATCACCGGTTTTCAAACAGCAGCTCTGTAAACCCATGAAGGAGACAAAAATGAAACACGTAACCATCGATCGTATGGAACCGGCGGTTTTTGAGTATATGCTCCATTTCATCTACACTGATTCCTTACCTAGGATGGACGATCTTGATAGATCTGAATAGAATGATGTGTTCCAGCATCTGCTTGTGGCTGCGGATCAATATGGGTTAGAGAGGTTGAAGCTTAAGTCTGAACGGTTCTTGTGCATGAACATTGATGTGGGGAATGTGACTGGTTTACTTTGTCTAGCTGAACACCACAACTGCCAGAAACTTAAAGGAGCTTGCGTCGATTTCATGGTTCCCTTGGAAAGAGTCGATGCTGTGGTGGCAAGCAGAGATTATGAGATAATGAAAATGGTTTCTCCCTCTCCATTAAGAGGATTCGTGTTGTTCGTGAAAGCTTATTTTAGAGAACATGCAAAAGCTTTGCATGAGAAGCAAGTTCAGTCAGCAGATCTGTGCAGCATACTCTGTCAACAGAATCTCTGGTATGGTGAATGTAGTTCCACCAGTAATGTGTTATGTGTATCTAGATTCTATGTTTTGAGAGATCATCTAAGCGAGGGCTCGTGATGTCTCT
Organism: Brachypodium distachyon; assembly: GCF_000005505.3. Classification (NCBI taxonomy): domain Eukaryota; kingdom Viridiplantae; phylum Streptophyta; class Magnoliopsida; order Poales; family Poaceae; genus Brachypodium; species Brachypodium distachyon. The sequence continues at coordinate 12,688,806 of NC_016133.3, forward strand.
TTTGCTATAAACTGCTAACAACATGCTGGTCATGCATGTGTAACCGGGAACTGTCGGTCTTTAGTGGGTCGAGTTGTCTATTCCTGTAGTGGGTACGTGCCAGCGAGTATCTTCTGAACCATGTGTGATCGTTGACCTCTGGTGTTTGTTTAAAACTTCAAATGTGGGCTATCTAGTAACATCTTTCACTGCTTTTGATCTCCTCATGTAAAAACAGTGATTATCCTTGTGATCCCGGAAATTTGCTCTAATGCTATTGCTGAACTGCTGGCTGCTGTTCAATTCGCACTGTCAATCTACAAACTGCAGGTTCCTTTGTTGTTTGAATGTTTTCATGGCATCATTTTGCATGGTTAAAGAATAGATAAAGTGATATTGATGATTGGAGATTGAATGATGTGCTCTACCATTTAAGTCGCAGTTACAGTTTTTTATTTTGGGAGGCATGAGCTGACAGTTAGTATGTTGCTGCTATTGTTCATCTTTGAAACATGAAAATTCCCGAAGATGCCGCTGTATGACTTTGACATGAATATTTATGGGCTTTGCATCATCGTTTTGGAATTAAGTTTATCTTACGAGCTTTGCCAAACTTGCCTAAGCTTAAGTCAACAGACTTTTTGCCTCACTTTGGCTGGGCTGTAAGCGGATCCTTTTTTACCGCAAGATTTTATTCTATATTTTACCGGAGTCTATAAGAGGATCTTGCCTCATTTCCTCAGTGCATGACAAATGGGACTTAGTTGTCAGATTAAGAAGCTAACAGGGCTTGAACCACACATCCACCCACTTGATCAAGCTTCTCTAACGCCAAATGTGCACAAGGCCTAGCTGGGGGGGGGGGGGGGGGACATTTAGAGCTCGTTTGGCTCCTATCATATGAATTTAGAATCATGAAATTCACTTTGAATTATAGAAACTAGTTTGGCTGACACGAAATTGGGAACAGGGAATTAAAATCTGAAATTCCATGAAATCACACATATACCTAATTTCATCTCCTCTCTAAAAGTCACCATTCCTCTGGATTTTTCTCCCATTTTACAAATCCATGTTGCTGGAGACATGATTTTTTGTTCCGAAGAATCATGAGCAGAGCTTGTCTGGTTCCTTCCGGTGCTCTTCGACCCCTTTCGTCGAAGATTGATAATTAATTAGTGGGTTAATTTAAGAGCACACATCTACAAGATTTGAAACTTTAAGTTGTACTGCACCGAAATTCATAATTATTACATTGTGAAAAGAATAAGAAATTCTCTATAATACATAAAAAAGAGAGAGGAGCACCGGAAACAAACAGCCGCATCACACTCGCTCTCCGCATCTCTGAAAAACCCTAAACCCCAAATCCCCAATTCAACCTCCTTGGTGAGCCAGTAGCACCCCCTCCCTCCTTCCGGCCAATCTCGCTGCCGAGCACCTAGGCCCCCTCGCTCCGTCGCTCGTCTTCCTCCTCGCGCGAGCGCCGCCACCGCCGCCGGTTGGTCTCCCCTCCGACTCTCTCGCTCCCGACCGTTTCTCCTCCCATCAACCCCACGAACGGATTCCGCCCTTAAGCGCTTTAGCTCCCCGTTTCATCTCCTTAATCTTCCCCAATTCGTAACCGAGGCAAAAATCAAGGTACTTTGCCTCGCCCTACTGGGTCCTCCTCCTCTGTTTCGGTATGGGTCTGTAGGTGTTCGAACCCAGCAGATGAATGTGCGAACGGGGTTTGTCGGGCGATTGGTTCAAATGTTAGGACCTTTACTGAAACAGGAATTGGGCGTTGCGTCTTCTCCTTTTGTATCCTGCAGGATTCGATTCCAGTGGATGAGGTCCCGCGATAGATGACGCCCGATTGGTTCTACATTTTTGGTAGAAAAATAAACTAGTAACATACATGAATGTGCCAATGTTGCAGGGGCAACACTGCTCGGAAAGCCGGGAGCAATGGCGTCGACCACGGTGTCGTCCTGCACGTCTCAGATGGTGCAGGGCACTTACCGGTTCAAGATCTGCCAGTTTAGCTTGGGGAACCTCGGCACGGATGTTAACACCGACGGTTTCATCCGCTCCGGCACCTTCAGGGTTGGGGGGTTCGACTGGGCTATCTTGTACTACCCGGAGGGTTCCCTCAATGAGGGCGAGGATTTCATATCAGTCTTTGTTGAGTTCATGAGCAAGTATGGGGAGGCGACGGCGCTCGTGGACCTGAGACTTGTCAACCAAGTTACCGGAAAGCCCAAGTCGTTCTGTGCGATTTTAGGCGAGGATAAGATACCGTTTCGGTTCAAGTCTGACAGCTTCACAGATGCTACCTGGAGGGATGAAAGGTTTATAAGAAGACAAGCTTTGAAAGATTCAGTGTATGTCCGAGATGACCGCCTTGTGATTGAATGTGCCATCACTGTTTTAGGTGAATTAAGGGTGTCTGAAACCAAACCATTGTGTGAAGTTGATGTGCCCCCATTGAACGCACTACGCCATTTCGGCAAGATGCTGGAGGATACATCTGCAGCAGACGCGACCTTCAGAGTCAGAAAGGAAACGTTCTCTGCCCACAGGGCGGTGCTCGCTGCGCGGTCGCCGGTCTTCCTAAAGCAGTTCAGTGAAGCCATGAAGGAGAAGAAGATGAGCCACGTAACCCTCGGTAGCATGGAACCGGCGGTTTTCAAGGCCATGCTCCATTTCATTTACACGGATTCCTTGCCTGCGTTGGATGATGATTTCAGTAGAGTTGAAAGCAATGCTGTGATGCAGAATCTACTTGCTGCTGCGGATCAATATGGTTTACAGAGGTTGAAGCTTATGTGTGCACGCATCTTGTGCATGAACCTTGATGTAGAGAATGTGCTGGTGCGCTGTGGCTAGCTGATAAGTATGAGTGCCAGAAGCTTAAAGATGCTTGCATCCATTTTATGGGGACTTCCAACAGAGCTGATGCTGTGGTGGCAAGTCAAGGATACCAGTCTTTGAAAAGACATTCCCCTTCTCCGTTTGCAGATGTGTGGGAGAAGAGGAGCTGTGCTCACAAAAGCTTTCGTTAGAGAGCCTGCAGAAGTCATAGTGCTGCATGGTGATTGGTGAATACTTCTGTCCACAGGATGAATGGCATGGGAGTGCTACTAAAATGTAATATGCTTATCTAGGTCCCATATTTTGATGAACCATACATCTAAGTGATTCCCCTGGTAACTCCTAAGCCATTTTGCTAGAAACTGTTAATGGCATGCTGGTCATGGATGTGTAGCTGTCAACTTGTAGATGCATCCATGGGCCAAGTTATCTTTTGTATGAGCGGCCATATGCACCAGCAAGTATGTTCTGAATGATGTGCGATCATCGACATTAATTTGCTGCTTGTTTTAATTTGGCCCATCTACTCACATTTTTCTGGATTGCTATGGTCCCCTGCTCTGATTAACGCATGGATCAGTTTACCACGGTTTATATCTGCATGTAAAAGAGTGATTATGCTTGTGATTCAGGAGATCTGCTATGGGGCTGTGCTGACTGGCTGGCTGCTCTACGCATGTTGCCATCTTTATACGGTATGAAATTCTTTGTTGTTTAGCTGCTGTTGTGGCAAAGCTGCTTATGGCAATTAATGGGAAGAGGGGTAGTGTGAAGTGACGATTGGAAGGTCAAGTGGATTCAGTTGTAAGTTGTTCAACCTGAATGGATCTGTTATGTTTGTGCCTAAGCTGGCAATAACCTGAATGGTACTTTTCTAGAGATTGCTGTTTCCTTTTTTCAGTATTTTCAGTGCCTGATCTGTTTGTACGGCCTGAATCCTGATCATGGAGTAATTCGAAAGTGTATCTGGGAGCACAAATGCTTGGCAGAGTGAGTCCTTTATGTGCTTGTAAAATCTGATGGGGGAAACCGCAGTTTAATTTGTACCCCGTGTAAAAATACAAGTTTAGAGCTTCAACTTTCACATTTTAACAGTGTTGAAATTCTTTTCTAGGACTAAGACTCAAATATTACCCGTGTTACTTTTTTCATCATATTTCGACAGATTTAAGTACGTATGGTACTTATTTTTGAATTTTTACATGCTTATCGAAGTCTAAAACCAACCGAGAATGTCTTGCTTTCTGAAATACTAAAGCTTTTGCAGAATAATGAGGCGTATATCAGAAGTCTCAGGGACAATGTGTACGTTATTCCTGGCCGCTTGAGCTCGTGTCCAATTATGGCGCGGCGGCGTGGTCTTGGGCCTTTTCGTTGTCGAGCAGGCCACAGGCGTCGCTGACCCCGGCTTCCTCAACCACCAACCACCACGAGCTTGCACGGTACGCTCACCTGAGATCCGCCGCAGAAGCAAGGGAGCAGCAGCACCTGAACTGGACACAAAGTCGATGGTCGATCCGGTGCTCACGAAAAGTTGATGATCAATCCGGCTCCCACGATGTATGGTGAATTGGTGATCAATCCGGTTCCCGGGAAGTTGGTGGTCAGTTCGTGTCTAGTTCAGAGTTTACTGTGCTTTTTTTTTCGAGGAAGGTTTTTACTGTGTTTCATACGACCGGTTTAGAATGGAATGCAGTGGTTTGGATATTTGACCGCATTTGACTCCAAACAGAAACCTCTTGGTTGAAGATCTTTGACAAGTCTTTTCCAATACATTCTCACACTATCGCCAGCCGGCTTAATTTTCCCTCCTTCCCAAATTCCCAATACATTGTCCTCCTCACCTCTCATCTTCTTTTTTAAAGGACACTTCTCATCTTTTTGCTTCCTCCTCATCCCACATTGGTCGGCTTGGCTCCTCCTTCTACATCGATCCGACGGCCGCTTGACGCATGGTCGGCAATTACTTTTCTAGGTTCTAGCTCGCAAAAATACACAGCTAGCGCGATAACAGAAAATGTAAAATCATACAGCATTGCTAGGTAGTGGTGTTTTTTTTTAGATAAAAGGTAATATGTTAATATCAAGAAGATATCAACTACACCCGGCCTCTGAAAAACACAATGTCAAAAACAAGTGAGATACAAAGAACCTAAATGAACCTAAATTGGTACAATGCTCCTAAATCCTAATGAACCTAGTTTACTCAAAACTAGTAAAGATCAAGCTCTTTTAAGCCGCTTGTCAGCAGCAGCCTCTGAATCATCATCATCTGCTTCGCCATCCGGGAGGCTTCTCTTGAGCCGCTGCTCGGAACCAATAATGGCCGTCTCCGACACCCGGTGTGTGGCCTTGTAGAACTCCAAGCACGCCGTCTTGAGCTTGTCGCATGATCCGCCATGGCGCCGGGCAAAGGCGGCGGCGGCCTTTATCGTCGCCTTGCTCAGTCTCGCGCACAACACCGCCTCGCACATTTGTGGCAGCCTCTCCACCCCGTAGGCCTTCGCCGCCTCGAATAGCCACTGGAGGAGCTCCGTCGCCTCGCCGGCGCTCTCCGGTGGAAGCTCGTCAGTGTAGATGAAGTGGAGCATCGCCTTGAACACCGCCGGCTCCACGTCATCCACCGTCACCGCCACCCGCTTGGCCGCGGTGTGGCGGCGCTTCTTGCCGTCGCCGTCTTTGTCGTTCTCCTTTTCGTCGTCGTCTCCGGCAACGGCGGTATTACCGGTCTCATGGAGCCTTTTCCGGAGCACCGGGGACCGTGCGGCGAGCAGGGCGCGGTGCGCCGCTACGGACTCGCCTCGCACGAGCACCTCGACATCCGCGCCGGCGGTGTCTCTCTTCTCCTTCTCTAGCAGCCGGCGGCGATCCTCCCCTAGCCCTAGCGGCGGCATGGCGGTCGGCGCCTGAAGCAGCCGCCGCGTCGGCGTGACGCGCGGCGGCTTGATCACGGTGACGTCGCACCGGATGACCAGCCCGCCGTCGACGATGAACGGCGCGAGATCGCCGCGCGCGAACTCCGCCACGCCCCAGCACCGCGGCGGGTGGTGAGGCGGCAGCGGGCGCGGCGGCCGGAGCGGCGGAGGCGTGGTGGAGAAGGACGCGTGGCGGCGGAAGTCGCCCTCTTTGAAGAAGGATCTCCGTCTTAGTTCGGCGGAGTCAGCCGGTGAGAAATCCTCGGCGACGACCCATGGATGGTGGGTCCCAGCCGTCAAGCTGAGGTCAAACATGACTCTGACCTCGTCGACGTTGGGGGTCAGCAGCTCGAGGTAGGCGGACACGTGGCGCGCGCCGCCGGGCTGTTTGGGAGGCTCGGAGCCGGAGGGGTAGAAGAGGACGGCCCAGCGGTAGCCGCCGACGGAGAAGTCGCCGGACCTCACCGACTTGCCGACGCCGAGGTCCTTGATCAGCCTGTACCGGTCCACGTGGAACACGTGCACCCCCTCCGCTGTCTCCGTCGTGCACGACGACGTCGTCACCACCAATGCCTCCGCCGCCGGTGCCGGACGCGGGGGAGACGACGGCGAGGTGGTCTCTTCCGCCTCCTCCGGCTCCGCCGCCGCTGGGGATTCGTTCGACGAGGAGGACGACGACGACGAAGAATAAAACAAGTACTGCGGCAGTGCCCATGTCGCCAATGCCTTATTATTCCCCGTCGTCGTCTCCGGGACGACCATCGGCGGCGGCTGCGCCATTATTCTTCTTCTTGTGGTGGTGCCTCGATTAATCGGCGGTCGGTTCTTGCTTAAGCTAGCGAGAGGCGGCGGCGGCGGTGGATGCGTGGTGTGCGGCGGCGACGGCTGCATTGGAGAGATAATATACACGGGAGATTAGATTAATTAACCGGAACCGATGGAGGCCCTGCCGGCGCAACCGGCGAGAGCTCTGCTGGGCTGCTACGGCTAAGGAGTTCAAACGGCTTAGATAATATGGGCTTACCAAATTGATCGGGCTAGTTTCCAAGTGGCCCATGTTATATGTACTCGGATGTCACGTATATACATGGTAAGTATGAAGTGAATTCAGCTGGATCCTGATTTGTATTAAACACGAACGCTCTGCATGGGTGACTCTGAGGGCGTCCGTAGTTGAAGATGAACTCCGTCTGGAGTCCATGAGAAAGAAAGAAAAAGGTGGCTTGTACTTGTACTATTTGGTTTCTGATACAAAGTACTCTAGCTTTCTTTCTGATACAAAGTACTCTCACTTTCTTCCTAAATATAAGATGTTTTAATTTTGTTTATTAAACTTTAATAAGTCTGACCAAATTTATTTTATAGAAAAAATATCAAAAACTAAAAATTTAAACTAATTTTATTAAATTTAGCATGATATATGTCTTCATAGTGTATTATTTTTCATATTCATAGACGAAGAGATTCATGCGCTAATCAATGCAACCAAAAGACCGATCTGATGAAAAGGGCTAGACAATCCACTTATACTTCAACACATACTCGTGTGGCTCCCGCAGGCCTAAACATGGATCGAAACGCTAGCCAACGCAATCAAAAGACTGATCTAATGGAAATGACTAGGCAATCCACTTGTACTTCAACAATAGACATGAGTAATTGTTTTACGAGTTTGATCAAATTCGAAGAAGTTTGCCTTACAACAACGCTAAACATTTTATATTTAGAAACGGAGACGGTACAGATTTTAGCAAAGACTGGCCTGGATGGAGAGAGTACATAAGTGGGCAAACCTTTACAAATTTACTTACTCCATCACTTACGGTGTGCACGCAGGAACGGACAATGTTTAGACAGAGGAAAGAGAATTTCACCGGGTTGAACATGCGCTCAGTAGATAGCAATTTGCTGCATGGCCATGCATGCATGTGCTTGAAAACAAACCTGCAGAGCGTCACGGTTCAACTAGAACACCAAGAAAGCAATTCGGTTCGGTTTCTTACAGAGAAAAGAAACCCGGCCAGAATATTTCCTTAGAGTTCGGTCTCTAGCTATACTCTAGAGATTGGTCATCATACACTAACATGTGTTCATGAACCATGATCAATTCTAGTCCAGGTCGAACACCGCAAACACTTGCAAAATCAGACAAGTAAACGTGCATATAAGATCTAGGCTAGCAGAACAGCAACTCATAATGGAATTTGGTTATTCCCTCTTGAAGAAAAACATGGCAAAATTTTGGGTAAGTTGAAAGGACAAGGAAAAAGAAATACTGCATCAATCTCATGGTTTTGACTTGGTTGGAAACAAAGCTTGATTACATTGCACTAGATGAGACAGCAAGTGAACACTAGATGGTGCTAGTTACATTCTGAAGTTACTAGACAGCAAAGAACTAGTCCAGGCATAGAGCCAGTCTGGCTCCGAGATTATAGCTGAGCGACCTGACTCAAAGAAGAGGACTCATCATTGATCTCAGAACTCATGTTCTCGTCAAACTCTGACCTAGTCATGCGCCTCGGAAAGGAATAAGAGGGTGTAATTGCTGGGGTTGATTCTTGGTTGCTTGACTTGTTTGATGTGCTCATGGAGGTGGAACTCTTCTCTTTTCCGAAAAGCTGCGCCATGATACCAAGGCAAGGCCTCAAATCATCCTCACTCTGCGCCTTTGTCAACTTACCAAGCAGCTCATTTGTTTTCATGTTTCTCTCCATTTGCTGCTTTATGCTTAACTTCACCGGCTTCCTATGGTCATCTAGATTTTGGTCAGAGGGCTTGTCATCCTCATAGGCACTGCCTCTCCCTTGCAGTTCCTTCAGCTTCTGGTCCAAGATAGTGGCAATCCTCTCCTTAAAGCCATCTGCATTTGAGCAGTCAGATTTTAACCTCACCTTTGCCTCAGAGACCATTATTTCCATCCTTTCTTCTGAGGAAGTTGCTTCAGTTTCATGTTCACCAGCAGCATCTTCAGTGAGATAGAATGTTTCCTCGAGTAATCCAATATTCTGTGTATACCGATCATATGCTTCATTCTCAACATCGATATCTCCTTGGATATGTTCCTCTAGCTTCATAAACCTCCACTTGTTAATGCTTGCAACATCCTACAACATAAGTACTAAAGTTCTAAAATCACAAGAATATGAAATGATTCTAAACAATCAAACAGGGTGAAACAGCCACCAACCTTCTTGGCAAGGGACTTTCTTGTTCGGATTGAATTCAGAAAATGATGGGGAAGCTTTTGTAGGGAAGACAGTCTCGAAGAAGAACTACAGCAAATGGCAAGCAAGCATTAGAAGTTTAGAATACAATTACCCTTTTCTCATAAGATTAATTTGACCAGTGGTTTCTGAAGGTTACCCATTTAAAGGTGAATTGGTTGATGGTTGGTCTGACAAAGGGGCAGGAGTTGGTGGTGTCTTCTCTGGCAATGTGTTGCTCTGTTTCAGGACTGTCATGATAAGTGGAGCAAGAAAATATTAGTGCCATTTTCCAAGAGTATAAAGACAAACCAGTAAGCAGATATATCATGAATAAAATGTGAAAGAGAGTAGAAACTGAGATAAATGAAGCTGGGACTGAGTGCCGATTTAGACAGTATCATGAATAAAATACCAACAGCCATAAATAATTATTATAACATAATAACCCTGCAAAATAAGAGGGCCTTCGGATACTAACTTCCTAAGGCCTAAAACAAGATCCCTTCTAGGCTTGCTCGGCTAGACTAGGCTTTTGAACGGTAAAAATATCCTGTCTTTTAGGGATAGCTTGTTTCCATGGGCTTGAAAAGAAAATTGCTGATGCACTCTCAGCGACAAGATTTTGTCACTGGATAGGGGGGAGATTATGCACCCTCCTTTTTCTATTAGCACCCTTCTTTCCAAACTTCATTTTATAGCCATGGGAGAGCCGTTTCAACTGTCTTCCTATGGCAAGGTTCTCATTGCAGTAATTTATTAGGCCATTCCCAGCGCTTGTCGCTTGGCACTGGAACCTAGGAGAAACGCTGATGTGGCATCATGGTTAATGAAGAAAAGGCATGAACCGGCTCTTGTGCAAACGACGACCCTTACCCCGTAATCCAAGGCGAACATTAACTCCCCTTGATCCTGTGCGGCAATTTTTCTCAATCCGCCACACAGCTCGCCGCCGCATCCTCCTGCCCTGACCACTTCCTCGCCACTTCCTGCCACTGCTCGCCGCCGGTGACCTCAGCGCCCCCTCCCAGCTCACTAGCCCCCCACATATTGGATACCTCGATAGCAACCCCGTGCTCCGTGCCTCGGGCCATGCCGACGAGGAAGCAGAGCCACAACTCGACCTGTGGAGGAGAGGAAGCCGTCAAAGGGCAGGAGCCTCTGCCAGGCAGGCGGCCAACATACCTTCAGGCGTGTTCAGCACCAACAAAGGAATACATATGCTGCTCCAATTTCTGCAATTCATGGCTGCCATGATGAACTTTTGAGTTTTTCCTCTTTCAAAAATTCATGCTCTACAGAGTATCATCTTCAAATTGCTCTGTTCCTCATGCTCCGAGCATCATCACGTATTCAATTTTGTCTTTCCCGAATTCTATTGTTCCCATGGATGCTAGATCTGGGGAGAGAGTTTGTTCCAGATGTGAGGGAAGAGAGGCAGAGGAAGGTGGAAGATAGAAGACGTGGGTGGAAGCCCACCGGGAGAGATATAGAAAATCCAAACAGTAATTTATTACTTCGGTTGAGAAAGAGACGACGCGCTGGGTCATGCGTTCCATCAAGTCGACGTGGCAGCCATGGGACGATTCGTAAGCGACAAGCGCTGGGAGCGGCCTTAGCTACTCCCTCATTTCCTTAAAGGATGGTGTGTTTGCTTCATGCAAAAAAAGCAAGAAACTCTTAATATCTCAATCCTGGACAATTTTACCCCTGGCTGAGACCTAACTTCTCTTGATTACTGATCTGGCCAGGCTACTCCTGTACCCCTTCACATTCTCTGCTCGCATTAATTAGCCGCCTGCAGTAGCCTGCATGCTCACACCTCGTAGGCTGCGCGTTGGTTCTCGACGGCGGCACGTTCGTCATCCTCGCCGGCGGCTCGCACGTACAAGTCGGCCACGCGCACGCACGTGCATATCAGCCGCACGCAGGTAAAGGGCGGCCGGACACACAACACCAGCGCGCATCTCCTCACCAGTGCGCTTATGCTCGTCCGACATGGCTTGGGCACGCACAGCAGTGTACAAACAATTTCTTCCCGTGCCGCGGTTCGATATCGCTGGTGCACGCAACCCTCTTCAACCATGGTTGCTACCCTCTACTTCTCTCTCTGCAAGCAACGGTGCCATAAAGAAAGGATATTTGGGAAAGAAGGAAGGAGATTGAGTGAATAACGGAAGGAGATGAGAAGAGAATAACGGAAGGAGAGAGAGTTCTGCATGCGGGAGAAGAAAATAAAGGAGAAAGAATTCTGCATGCGAGAGCATTAATTTAAGAAAAGGAGGGAGTATATTGCTGAAGCAAAGTGGGACACAACACCAATTCTTCACGCGCCAAGCATGGAGAAAAAAACGAGAAAACCATATATGGCATCTTTTAAGAAAAAAAGGGAGTATATTGCTGAGCAAAGTGGGACTTTCATTTTGATGCCGATACCAAAGTACCAAGCGCCTTCCCCAGAAAGTCCTAGTAAGGGAAACATACCCTCAGGTTCTAACCAAATGAGTAGCTACTTGAAGTTGCCAACTGTCAATGTCATCAAAGGCAAAATAACAAAATATCAGCCTCAACGAAGATTGCTTGGCTGATAATGCCAGCTAAGATAGAGCTCTCAGCTATGGAACCAAACAAATCCTGAATTACAACCATCAAACAAATATGGCTAAATGACCCCAGCTAGATAAAGAGCTCATCCTGGCTGCGGAGCATCAAATAAGTGTGGCTGAATGATGAGAGAGGCTAAAACCGAAAGGCAGGTGAATTACGAAATTATGTCTGTCAAACAATAGGCTGGACCCAGTTAGTGACAGTGCAGAATTGCAGATACTTGGAGTTGGAGAGCAGCTTATCTAACTGCGATTCATCCCCTAGCAAAAAAGATCTAATAGCTAGCAGCAGTGGTATTATTAGGCATACCATGAATATGGCAAGGGTTCTGGGCTTTGTAGCAGCAGCTCTTGCAGCACTGGAACGGGCACCTGAAAAAGCCAAACCAATGCACAAATTTCAACAACACGAGCGGGAAACGGACGACACAAATCTCTAATCCCAGACAACATCAGACAGCAGAAGCTTGACAAGTTCCGGTCCTTCTTCTCTCTTACCGGGAGCGGGCGACGTTGCCGCACTGGATGCACTTAGGCTTGTTGAGGCCGCGGAGGTTGGGCTTGGGCATGTCGAAGCCGGTGCCGGGGGGCGGCTTCTGCGGCGTCCCATTGCCGTTGGCGACCGTGGGGGCAGGGGCGGAGGCAGGGGCGGGGGCGGGCGCGGAGGTGTCGCTCGCCGCCTTGCCGCTGGACGCCGGAGACGACGCGGCCATCGAACTCCTGCCTGGACCGTGCGGCGGTTAGGCGGCGGCGCCGGCTTCTCTGGCGAGGCGTCGCCGGTGGCGGGGGAGAGGCGGGCTGGGGAGAATTGGAATCGAGATAAAAATTGGGTACGCGTTCTCGCCGCTAGGGATTTGAACTATTGGGGATTTTTGGTGAACTTTGTAGATCGGCCCTCCTACTAGCCAGAAACTGCATATTAGTCCTAATATTGATGGTTTCTTTTCATTAATCGTTTATTTTTTAGGAAATAAAATATATTTTTAGGAAATGGATAAAGTTCCTTTATTAGGTAATGATTTATTTTCCATTATATACAATCAATTCCGATTCCAACACGAGGGGACACACCATCAGATAATTCACGTTTACAAAGTACATAACTGAGATGATCCATGCGCCTATCTCTTATTCACCTTGAGTTTGGAAGCAGTTTTCTTTATTCGAACGACTTCGTAAATGTGCTAAACTATATATGCGACAACATTACTCGTCTAGGCTAGGATCTTTTACCGCCCTGAGTTTAGAAGGAGTTTTCTTTATTCGAACGCCTACGTAAATGTGTTAAACCATATATGCCACAACATTACTCGTCTAGGCTAGGATCTTTTACTCGTCCTGAGTTTGGAAGGAAATTTCTTTGTTCTTGTAAATGTGTTAAACCGTATATGTCACTCCAGTCTTGTCTAGACCAGGTTCTCTTATTCACCTTGAGTTTGGAAGGAGTTTTCTCTATTCAAACACCTTCGTAAATGTGCTAAACCATAAATGCCACTCCATTGCTTGTCTTGGCCACGATCTTTTACTCAGCCAAGTTTGGAAAGACTTTTCTTTATTCTCGTAAATATGCTAAATCATATATGTCACCCCATCACGCGTCTAGGCTAGAGAAGACTTATTTTATTCGCACCCCTAGAATAATTCCAAATATTTTGGAAACATGATAGGAGATTTGCCGTTCTTATTACAAAGGTACATCCAGTTTTAGTTATCAGGATCAAAGCCAAAAAGAAACCCTAACACAACCTCTCGAATAATTCAAAGTTAACAGCTATCCCATCATTCAAAGTTAACAGCTATCCCATCACTACACAGTCGTCTTGCATATTCCAGAACAGTGGCGGAGGAAGGGGGCATCAGTGGCCAAGGCCGGCCTAACATCAAGCATTTCCACGTAATATGAGAAAACAGTATAATTTGTTTGATTCCTTTACTTGGCTTCCCTCAACAGCAAAAATATACGAATTCCTGCCACTGCCACTGCTCCAGAACGTACAAAGAAAGCATAAAATTGTGCTATAGATTGCGTACTCTTGTTATCTTGCAAAAAAGTAAGTGAAATTTAGTTGATGAAGAAGAAAAATCCTTGCAAATTGACAAGAGTTCCAATTGGTATGCAATTGTTGCAAAAGCAATAGTTTTTTTTCCTCCTTCAAAAATCTTCCATTCCATGAGTCATGCATGGATTCCAGAGACAGACAAGTTAACAGATGAAGTGGCAATCACCAATGCCCACCAGGAGCATATACACACAGTTTCCATGCTGGTTTCTTCAGACTAGCTAGAGCACACATACATACACACCAATCCTTCAAACTGTCTGTCATGCTTACTGAGAGGGTAAGCCATAAATTTCACCCAAAAAGAAAAATCAGATCATACTACATTGAATTGCCACCCTACTGGGTACTGTTCCTGACATGAACGAGATTCCTCAGCTCCTCAAATGCGTCCATTGTCTCTGTGTCGAAACCTCCGGCAAACTGAAAAGAAAAAAGCTCCTAATTTAGAATATGCAGCTTACAGTATTTGAATGAAACATACAAATTTGACAAAACAGGATTTGTTGCTGAGAAATTTTGTCCAGAAGAGGCCCCAAATAACCAGAGGTTCTCAAGGATAGATAGCATCGAAGGTAAATATGAGATGGACATAAGGAAGATACAATAGCTATGATAGGTGGAGATCATCATTTGCTAAGAATAACTGCTAATCTGATCAGCACGGTATTCGATACGGCCATAAGCCTTTGCTGTCCAATATTTTGGGGCAAGTTACTGCTACAATGTTTTACCTGATGAATTCTGAAGGCAAATCTGACAGCCTGAAGCAGCATATACTCCAGAGCTGGATCCTTGTTGAGGGGTCCCATATACTGAAGTTCCATAGCCACTCTTTTCATGTACATATTTGCTAATTTGACAGAAGCGAATTTTATCTGCAGTGACCAAGAAAAGTGGATAAGACCATAAGGGGTCATTCCAATAATATAAAGTATTGCAGCAGATCTTTCAGACTCCTGTTCCTCTATAGAATGCCATGGCATCAAGTGAATCAATAACAGTTCAGAAGCAAACAAGAATAATTCCTAGGCAAGCTCATCAGCAACGCATTCAAACGTTAAACACCAATTCTCTAAACACCAATTTATGGAAATAGCAACACATTCAATCAGCAACGCATTCTTTGAGAAACTAGATGATTGTATATTTGTCCATTTTCAAACGTTAAAACTAGATGCTCGTGAAGTCAACAAATAGTTATTTGTGACTTCGCTCTTGGACTTTTTGAAGCATCAATGCAGCGCGATTTGTCTACTGATACTCAAACCTGCAGAGTAAAAGTCAATTACGGAAAATTACAAGTGTTTACCTTGCTAATAAGATTGTTGTCAAGCATCCAGTCAGTAGGAATATTAAACTCCTTACACTGCCTCATCATAGCATCCCTTGTCCTCAGAAGGTTGTAGACACCTCGCTCCGTCCTGAATTAGGAATGCCAACCAAATGTTCAGTACTACATGAAATTCTCCAGTTAATATTTATCAATATATGTGTGTTTTGCATTGTTTTTAGCAAATATGGTCATACTTTTCAGACACTGTAAGCATTTTCTTAAGTGCAATGTCACATGGAAGGCGCGAATCGTCTTTATAGTTAGAGACTTCTGTTTCCAATTTTTTCAGGTCTTGATAGCCAAAAGCTGCCTCTCGTAGAGTGTCTGCCTTCCTCTCGGGCCAATCAAAATGCTTCAGCACTGCTCTCTCATCCACCTTCAAATAATGCAATTGAATGAGAGAAAAAAACTTCAGTGACTGCTGTAACCGGAAAGATTGCTCATGGAAAGGTGATATTATAATATGCATACAAGGAAACCGAGTTCATCATCGAGCCACTTCACAAATGCAACCACATCTTCTATATCTTTGTAAGCTGCATCAGTCACCTCCTTGATCAACGATTTCACAAACTCACCTTGAGTCTCAACATCCGCCTTGATCTGAAATGGAATGAAAAGTCAATGTCAACAGTCAATGCAGGAACTAGGAAGCTTATTGTCATCTACATTATGTCAAATAGTCACTCTACTTACAGCCTGCAAATGTGAAGAACGGTTCTCGATTTCACCAATCATGCTACTCCGCACATTCGCGGAGTTAGCAGTTTCACAGATTGCACCCCCAGAAGTGTCTTTCTTTGAGTCCCTTCTCATAAGTGAATGGTAAAGCTCTGCAACTTGTGGTGCCCTCTTCATGACGCCAGTATTTCTGGTGGAAAACTTAGGAGGAGGAGGCGGCGGAGGTGGTCGGGGTGGATTTACAGTGGATCCATTTGATGGACCAGAATGTGGCACAGAGACTGAAGGTCTTGGTGGAGGGTTTGGAATGCGCAAGGTACGCTTTTCAACATCCAAGCATTGAGACTTGCATACTTCTGGCTTGCCAAGAACAAATCTGGAACCATCAGATTGACCAAAATCATACTTATCCACAAGAAGTTCACGCTTATCCCTGCTTGTCTGATCCTTATTACAGGAAGCTGCTTCATCTGTTGCCTCTGGAAGGCAGATAAAGGTATCAGATTGCCTCCTCTTCATGATGTTCAATTCCTGTGCACATCCCTTTGATCCACCAAGTGAATGCCTGCGTGTTGGGCTCCGGGCTTCTGTGGCTTCAATCCATGCTCTATCAAGAAGAGATTCCTTTTTAGATGCTTGACAGCTCTTATCATTCTGTGACCATTGCTTGATACGTTCAGCAATGCTAAACCTTTTATCATCACAACTGTCCTCACCATTTCTGGCATCACAATGATCATCATTACAAGCCATACCATCATTAAAATCGATATCGGTCATTGCTCTAGCTGCTTGATCTGAGCTGCAGAGCTCATGACGTAGGCATGAATTGATCCATCGAAGATACGCAAGCTCCTCAACCTCAGTTAGTCGACTCATTTGCAAGCCCTCAACTTGCTTGCTCAGGTTTGCATTTGTGTGCCGCAACAAAGAGGCCTCAGCTTGAACCTTCGCAACTATCTCGCTCTGGTGAAAATAAGAAGGGCACGAAAAATATTAGCTAAATAAGACTAGTAATTTCTTCCCTTGCAAATAGTTAAGTTCATGTAATGGTACCTCTGCATTCTTTTCAAGGATAGCCAGTTTGGACTCTGCTGAAGAGAGCTTGATTGCAAGACTTCGTTTCTGAAACTGAAGCTCTTTGTTTAAACGTCGCAGCTCAACAACTTCGAACTCCAAGTTTCCTGAAGAAAATGGATTGTCTCCATCTGTGCTAGATGCCCGATTACCATGTCCATCCAATCTTACAGTTTCTTCATGCTGCTCCACCATAGAAGATAGAGCTGATAGCTGTTCAGAGAGGCTCATTTTCTCAGCTTCTAGTGAAGTTTTAAGGCGTGCAAGCCTGTCAATCTCATTCTTCCTAGAATCAAGCTCCTTCTCGAGTTCCGAAACCCTTGGGTTTTCTCTGCATTGCCGCACCTCTGATTGCAATGCTGATTCTCTTTCCTTTGACTCGCGTAGTTGTTCCCTGAGATGGTCCAACTCAAGGAAAAGATCATGAGATGCTGGCGACCTGATACCGTGGCAATCAAAGACATGGGGATGAACTTGAGCACCAGCAGGTGAGCAAGGGAAGTCTACTATCAGAGATCTCTTGACCCTAGAATGGTATGGAATCTGTTGATTGTTCTGGTTTACATTTTCCACGCTTGCAAGAGGTGGCTTCTTGCTCGCAACGGCTGCTGTCTTCTTGGTTTTCTTGTCAGCTGTGAACCCCTTGACAATTTGGGACCCCCATGAGGATCCAAACTTGGGCTTCAGAGGATTCTGATTGCTTTTGGAGTCGATCCTTGATCTGCATGGCTTTGTTTGGTTGTCGAACATAATATCCTCCTTCATCTTCTTTGAAGATTTCCACACTTTGAACAGTGACCATGCAACGGTGGCAGAACTTGATTACAATGCTACACTCCTGCAAATAAAAATAGAAGGGCAAATGTGAGCAACTCACCCAGGAACCAATGTCAGCATAATAATATAAAACTAAACAATACAACAATCTGGCATTTCTGAAGAACTGAAGAACCAGAGATACGGAAATGTCGTTTCTAACTTGCCCATAAACATTAAGAAAATAAGCTCATCAACTCAGTATCTGATTAAATGAATGTGTTCTAGTCAGTTTCATGAATGCCTTTGAATTTTGATGCAATCTGAACTCTGAACTCTGAACTCCGAAGGTAGTAAGAGTAACACTTGTCAATAACGCTGAATTTTTTTGACTTGATCTACTATCTCCCGATATCAGTTTACAGCAGTTAGATACACGAACCAAATAACAACTAAAGGTCGTCAACGGCTGGGCAATCAAATCCAGCAATGTACAACGTTATTCCAGTGTTGTGCAGCACAACCGGAAGCTAGCAATGGATTCCAAGCTCCTATAACCCTTTCTGCCCCCCGCACGGCACATTCGCCCAAAATGGCATGGCAAGATCGAATCTTTGAGCATAACTGGCATACTACACATACATGGGAGAATCAGGGACAACAGAGAAGGAGCGATTCCCAGTCTTACTCTTACCTCCCATCCCGCCGGCCGCCGGAGACCACAGGGGCGATTACAAAAGCAGCACCGACAGAACCTGCAACAAAAAAAGGGGTTGATTCAGAGAAGACGAATCTGAGCTGGAGCAAACTCCTCCGGAACCCAGAAATCCCAATATCCTATCCCATCCCCCCCTCCAAACCCCCACCCCATCCAACAACAGCAGCAGCTCAAAACCTCAACAACAACAACAACAACAGCAGCAGCAGCAGCAGCAGCAAAATAGCGGAGATTTTAGACCAGTTCGAGCCCCTAGTACCTAGTACTCCTACTACTCACCGCAGCCCAACCGGAGCCAGCCCGCTGCTGCTGGTGGTGGTGGTGGTGGTAGTTGTGGTGCTGTATCGACGGCCGCTGAACGAAGCAGAAGACGCCCACGAGCAGAGCTGCTGAACGAGGGACGTCCGTGGATGGACGGAGACGGAGACGACAAGGGAACAGGGACAAAGCAAAGCTTCGGATGCTCTCCGCTCCGCCTCGTTCCCCCAGACGCACGCTCGGACAGGACTTTTTTTTCTATCGCCTCCTGTGAGACCTCGCCGGGGACTTCTCCCGAGACGAGACGCGTGTGCTCGCGGCGAGTTCGAGGTCACACTGCTCAGGACTCTGTAGCCTGGAGTAGCCTGCAGTAGTAGTAGCCTCTTGGATTTTGAATTTTGAAATCGGGCCGCGACAAGGCAAAGCCAAGGCTAGCCGTAGGCGGCGGGGTCAGACAGGGAGGACACGGGCGAGGTACTGACGGGTGGAGCCCACATGGCAGGTGGAGCGGCCTGGCTAGTCGTCGGCTTTTTGGTCCCAGTTTTTGTTTTGCTTCTGTCTGTGTACTCCTCTGGCTCTCTGTGCTGAGCTGCTGCTCTTGACTGTCGGAGGGTTAAAGAAAAGTTTACTTAAAATAAAATCAAGAACGTTATTTTTATCTGACAGAAGCCAAAAACTTTTTACCCACCCTGGCCTGGCCGGGTAGAAAACAAGGAGCACTTTTACCTTTTCTTTTTTACTCTTCCAGTTTCAAAATAGACGCCCGCCCTTTCACTGTGTTTTGTAGAAGGTTCCCCGGTTCTACACTGCCATTAAACAAAAAACAAAAAAAGAAGCTAACCAATTTCCTCCTGGAGTATATAATTCATCGTCAGAAGTAAACTGAAAGCCTAAACTTGGCACTGTTTTTGCTACTCTTTCGTCCCTCATAGCAGACCACTCTAGGAAATGTGCAGTCAAACTTTCCTACGTTTTGACAATTAGGTCCGTCTGATGTTGTGTTTGCTTGAACTTTTTTATAGACAAATCTGTATAAAAAGTACTTCTTCTATTCCTACATTTTTATCGTGGTTTTAGTTCAAATTTGCACTAAAATCACGACAAAAATTTAGGAACGGAGGCAAAAACAATTATTTGAACATAGGGCCGTACATATATTTTATTATTTTAATCTCTATTTCTTTCCTGCAAGGTCCATCTTCAATTAACCAAGCAGGCATGCACGTGGGCAAAAATCGATGGTCCATGTCACGCCACATTTCAAATCATTTGGAGCTTAGCTATATACACCGATTTTTGCAATGATGAAAAAGGAGATTAGTGTCAGGGGGTCGATCGTAAATCCAAAACAAAACACCACATGCAGACCTATTAAGACCACGTGCTTGCATGATGCACATCTGATTAGTTAATCAACTAATTCCAGTGTAGAATATCCATTAAGAAGGAGCAAGTACTATACTTACCCAAAATTAAAGAGATGCATGTGGAGTACGTTTAGTTAGACGTTAATACATGGCGCTTGTGATTTTGTGAGGCTTGTGGAGTGCATCGCGCCACCGCCGGTGAGGTCGCTGGGGCAACACGCTGCCAACGGCGAAATCATCGTCGTCGGACCGCGAGACCGACGACATCAACGACAGAAGGTGAAGAGATCATTCGTGCATGTGTTTTGGTAGCGGAACAGTTTGTCGAGGTGGAGTGTTTGCTGAGTCAAGCCAATAGAGTTAAGAGGATCACATTTTGGTTTTAGACTTGATTTGTTAGATCGATGATGGTATAAGTAAGAAGACCAGAACCAAAAGCAATAGTCAAAAGTCACACTTAAGTCTAACCAAACGGGACCTTAGTCTAAGGATACCGACACTCGATGGTATAATGCATAAAAATAGGACTTTTATGACGGTCTTATGAATAAGGTCGTTGCATACTCCGACAAAGTTGACACTAAAACGCAGTTACATGTATCTAGACAAAACAAATTAATGCACTTAATTGTTACGAAATTTAGCATTGAGGATTGCTACAAAAATTAATTGCGTTAATGCGATTTCTATGGTAGTAGAGTAATGAACATTGATGTAGCTTCCCCTATAAAAGGTTTTTTTGTCTCTGCCACAAGACTCACAACCCACAAGTAAGCTAGATCACCAACCATATATGTCTGCAACAACGTTTCACATCCATCAACATACGCCACATCTAACTAATTAAGATCGACGATGGAGAAGTCTACGGCCGTGATGCTGCTTTCGATCCTTGTTGCTTTCGCCATGCTTTCATCTGGTACGGCCAATTATTTACCTGTATGGTCCCAATCAGTTTTTGGGGAAAAAATACACACAAGTATTTTATGTGGCACATTTTATTTTGCAGACGCGGAGGCGTGGTGTAGGAACAAAATTGTGGAGCCAAAATATAGATGCACGAGCGAAGCTTGCAGGGCGAATTGCCAGAAGGAGATAATTGATACGCGGTGCCCAGGATGCAGAGTGGAGCCTAACACCACCTGCTTTCAAGATGCTTGCTACTGCGTCATGTGCTCAAATGCATGATTGACATGCATGTTATATTTATATACAGAAAATATAATTTTTATAGGCAGGTGTGTTGAAGATGAATGAATAATTGAAGTTGTGTGCTCGATCCATATTTCCGTCGATCGTTCCTCCAAAGAATACGTGTGTCTTCGCCAGAAATTACGCCCGAAGTACGCGAACAAGTTAAGAGTCTCTCTGATTCACGGGTTTGGAAAAAAATAGAAATAGGAAAAATGAAGGGCTACGATGTCATGTGCACTTGATCCCTATGGGATTTTGTTTGCATCAAAATTTGTTTGCTTGCACCAAATGATATCTTCCAAAAGGTTCGAGTGGATGAAAATTTTCCTATGAAATGTTCTTAGGAAAAAATGTTATAAGATTCAATCATACAAATCAAACGACCAACGTAGGAAAAATCTTCTATATCTAAGTAGGAGAACCCCACTACTTAATTTTTCTCGACATGCAAGTATGGCACATCATCACATCATTAATTTGTTCACATCTATTTAATGAAAAACTCACTTTTTTTCACATGCATACATGCCACTTTCTATCAAGCTATCACCACACTGAGTGAAGAATCTATCTTACAATTCTATTATTATATGTTTTCAATTCTGGATAATTTTTTGTTGCTACTCAATTTCACTCATGTATGTTAATTAAAATTTTCCGCAACAACGTGCGGCACATCATCTAGTTCCTAAAGATTTCAGGCCTCCAAAATTCTTATGAAATCTTTGAATCAAAGGACTCCAAAATTCTTATAAAAATCTTTGAATCAAAGGAAGCCTAAAGTTCCTCGGGTATCATCTCCCGCCTCTGCCTACATTGACTGGGCGGCCCAAATTATGGAGGCGCTTCGTTGTGTCAAAGATTTTACCACAACCTCTTTCTCTTCCGGCTCAGCTCCAACCACTATGCAATTACCAGGGTTCAAGATTTCAGTTTAATTTCTCTCTAATTAATCCCTCCCAATACTTTCCAATACTCCTAGCGAATGGTAGAGCGAACGAGACCATAAGGGGAAAGATGACGAGCCCTGGCCGCAATAGTACTAATTTATCTGCCAACAGGGGGGTGCTCCTCCTGCTTAGGGCGACTAGAGCGCAACCACCCATTTTGTCAGGACGCATTCATTTGTGTCCGTCGGACAAAACGCACGTCCCAACACAACGAAGCCATCCACTTTTCCATCCGATGAGACCCATTTTCGACTCAAATTGGTCCAGGTTTGGGTGTGGTCGGACAACGCGTAGACACTGTATTTGTCTTTCTTTATGCTCCCTTGTCCTTCCCTGACCCGTTTTGTCTGTGACCAAAACTAAATAATAAAACATACCAAATGGGTGATCGTGTTGGGGGCACTAGCAGACCCAAACGGACACATGCCAGATAAGCCCCTCTGGGGTGTCCGGGTCACCATGCAAACAGATCAAAACACCAAAGCGTCCTCCTTTTCCTGGCGGCGGCGCTCCTCCTTGTCGACGCGGTGACGACGGATGCCGCCAAAGTGCTGAGGTAGCCAGGGTCCTCGTCACCGTCTCCTTCTTTCACCGATGGAGCCGCTAGGGTTTCTACCGACTCGCTCGAGTCGGCAAGCCTCGCGGCGCGGCGAGCGGCCATGTGGGTGGACTCGGTCTCGTCCCGCAGCGGCACGGGGATGCGGGGCAAGCTCTGCAGCCCTCTCCGCCTCCTCCCGGAGAAATGCCTTCCACCGCCGGGCCGTGTCAACGCTGGTATGCCAATGGTGGTACCAGCAGAGCGCTCCCTACCCGGCGAGCGCTGAGGGCGCGCCGCCTCCTCATCGGCGGATGCTCCGCCGCCGCTCGCATTCCCACACCATGGCGGGGAGCTAGGGTCCGGCCTCCGTGGCGAGCGGCGGAGCTTGAGCTCGAGCTATTCACAGACCACATTTTCAATGAAATGTGGCGCCGGACGTGGAGGAGAGGACCGCGGAGGGGAGTTCGGATTTGGATCCGAACAGCCCCCCCCCCCCAGGATAATCTTGAGTTTGAGTCTAGCTAGGTGCATGTGTTTGTGTCCTAATCAGATCAGGAATGTGTCTATGCGTGAGTTAGTAGTGTTCATGTGCATGTGTGATTCAACGTGAGTTGTGTTCGAGTAGGATTAGTAGTTCGTATGGTGTTGGGCTTGTGCGTGTTTATATACGCATGCAACTCTCTAGCTTGTAATCAAGGTCGTGAGTTTTGAGTTCAGAGAAATAAAGAAAAGAGGGTACGTCACGTGCCCTTGGCAATAATCCGGTGATCGTCGTGTGCGTGTGCGTTTTTATGTGATTGATACTTGGGCAACCCCCCCCCCCCCACGATACAAATAGGACAGAAATTCGGGCCGTTTCGCAAACCCGAATTAGGTTTTCAGTTTGCGGCACGTATCTAGTTTGGTCCTTTTTCGGCCCAAAACCGAAAACGCAGTTCGGATCGGCCGTTTATGGTAACTGCTAGAGTCGCTCATCTCTCATTTCTTTCTTTGCTTGGCAACCTTCCCTCCCCGGCCCCATCTCGCTGCCGAGCGCCCAACGGCCCAACTGTCAGGCTTAGAGTGTTGCCCGATAGTTAACAAGTGAAGAGGTATCTACATTCATTTATCCAACGACGGACATTGAAGCAGACAGAACAACTTACTTCAACTGCCGTGAAGTTTCAAGCCTACGGTTTGTTTTCAATAGTTCTATTTACTATTTCGGTGTTACCCTTGTCTGCTTTTATAAAAGACGAGCATGCGAGCTCTGTTATCTCATCTCTGAATTATCATCGATGTTAAACAAAACAATATACGTACTCCCTCGGTCCGGAAATAAGCGGCTTTGATTTGTATAATACGGAGAACTGTCGATAGGGACGAATTCCCCAGTGCTCTGGTGGTATACTTGGTCCCTGATCCCCAGCGGGATCTGACACCAACTCCGTCGCTCGTCTTCCTCCTCGAGCGAGCGCCGGCACCCCCTCCCGCTCCCGTTCCCGAGCGCTCCAGCCCCCTCGCTCCGTCGCTCGTCTTCCTCCTCGCGCGAGCGCCACCACCGCAGGTATCTATCTCCCCTTCAATTCTCTCGTTCCCGACCGTTTCTCCTCCCATCACCCCACCAACAGATCCCGCCCTCTAGCTCCCCGTTTCATCTCCTTAATCTTCCCCAATTCGTAACTGAGGCAAAAATCAAGCCCTACCTTGCCCTACCGGGTCCTCCGCTCTTGCTCCCAATAAATGATTCCTGTTCAATCCCATTTCTCTAGGATGATATGATATCGCCGTGACTGACTCATGCTGTATGCCACTGTAGGGATTCCACCATTGCCGGAAGAGAAAGATCGCTCCTGCGGTGGCGAGTAGAGGTTCCACCATTGGCAGCTGATTCTCAAGGAGCAGGATTCTTACATGATCCCTGTAAACAGGAGGGCAACTCAGCCTAGAGCTGGTAGATCTTCGTGCCCTTTCTCTTGGTTATTACTGTTGCTGCAGATAAATATATGCCTAATGCCATGGCTTTTTCACCCCACGAGTCCTTGAGCATGTGTGCCAACCAGTAGTTGCCATTCTTTGTGTTTAGTTAGTCCATCTAATCCATGCCCCATGAGGCCATGATACAAAGTGATTTTTTTTTATTTTTTTTGCAATGTTCCACCTGAAAAGCTGTCTTTTTTTTACCTCGCAATGCGATTCATTTGGTGTACAAGCACATGCCTAGCTTTCAGAGGCATAAGCGTGCGTATGAGTAGAGCTGCGGCGTTTAATATGGAAAGTAGTAGCATCTCTTTTGGTATTATTTTTGTCTGCATTTCTTCTGCCTGAAGTAATTCTTGTTACGTGGACGTTAATGATTATAGTTGATAGAAAGATAGGCAAGTTGAAGTAAAGCTATTATGTGCAATATTTAAACTGAAGTCAACTGGACATGTGCAACCATTCCAATTTAGTCTTTAAGCAAACAGTTGCCACTTTGCTGCAATCGCATTTTAAGTCAAGTTCACAGTATACTTACTGGTTACTGCACATATGTGCAAAGAGAATTTCATTTTTTTGTGAGGTCCACAGAGCACACTAGTTTGCTCCGTTTGTTTGGTCATGAGTATGCTTCAACTTAATCAATTAGCATAAATTTGTAGTAGTACATCTTGTTTCCTTCATGGCCTATGTTTCTGTTGTTGATAGGGATGGAGTACTTCGATGCTAGGCGCAAGCCACATAATGTCGGGAAAGTCATGGTGGCCCTGGTTGTCATAGTGCTCTGTATATTTGTTCTGAAGCAATCTCCTGGTTTTGGTGGCAATAATGTGGTAAGATGTACATGTATCTCTTATCCTTTTTCCTCCAATCATGTTCCTTCAAATCTGCTTGTCTGGATCGGTTTTTCTCACTTTCACAACACAATTAAAGATCAAAAGTACTGGGTCTTAAAAACTCTGCTCTGAGCTTTCTTTTCTTTTGTTTTATTGATACACACTTCATTGAATAATCTGTTTTAGTCTCAAGCAACTGTAAGAGTAACAGCAAAGCATATCACATCACTTAGGTTATGGAACACTTCCTTGTATAGTCAGCACAAAACAATAAACACAGCTATTCTAGTTATTTCTCATGCACATCTTTACTTCTCCTCTTTGTAGTGCTAACACTCAGATGATGGAACTGACACCCTTCCAGCCAAATAGGCTTTGTTATTGCAATGTGGTTTACAATAGGACGTGGTCCAACTTGAACTTTCATAACTATGTTTGTTGGCACTTCTTGGTGTGGCGAGTTGGGGTCCTAACAAATTGGAGCTTCCATCCATTATGGTAGTTGTATATTATGACAGCTAAGCTACCTGAATAAATAACTCACCTTTTCATGTTGAAGAAAACTATGAGATGAGTCTGCAGATGTAGATAGCTCACATCTCTGAAACTACAGGTTGATAATTTAGTGCGCTGGAAGAAAGTTTGATAAGACATTTTAGAAGCTGTTGCGAAAAGCTCTTAAATAAACACACTGACTTTGTTCCACAGAATCATATATAAGCCGATGTACATATATAAATTTGCCTCGGGTTGTGTGTGGTGAAGCTTGGGTATGACACCATTGGAGCTGAAGAAATTTTCTGGGTTACGAGTAGATGAGTCAGACAAAATCATTTACTTCCCAATTTGATTCAAAGTGTTAGATAAGGAAGTAAAGCCTGGATTAATTCTATTTGCTTACACTTTTGATCACTTCATGCAAGATCTTTCATTTGTTTTCCCTTTTTATTTTGCTGATATGATCATCATGCTATTCTTACATCTTCCTTCATTTAAATTCAAAACTGTAAAGCTGATTCTGGTGGATATACCCCTGCAGTTTTCTCGCCATGAACCTGGGGTTACCCATGTCTTGGTGACAGGAGGAGCTGGCTATATTGGTTCACATGCCGCATTACGTCTGTTAAAGGATAATTATCGAGTTACCATTGTGGTAGTTGTTTTTTTTCTTTATGTTGAATATCTGAATTAATTTGTTCGGCAGATCCTCACTCTTGATGAATTATGTTTATTCTTCTAGGATAATCTTTCTAGAGGAAATAAGGGAGCAGTAAAGGTTCTCCAAGAATTGTTTCCGGAGCCTGGGAGACTTCAATTCATCTATGCTGATCTTGGGGATCAAAAATCTGTATCCTCATTTTATGCTTATAATACTATCTACTTGTCCTTTCTTCAGTTATATTCAAGCTCTTGTTTGGCACTTAACCAGATTCCAGGTCAACAAGGTATTTGCTCAAAATGCATTTGATGCTGTGATGCACTTTGCAGCTGTTGCCTACGTGGGTGAGAGTACAATGGAACCTCTTAGGTGAGTTATTGCCTTATTGATAGTTCGACCCTTCCATTGAGTTTCAGGGAGGGTTCCAGTTACCATATTAAGCCCCACCCACCTTACTCTTTAGTGCATGCTTGTGTAGAATGACCTATGTATATTGCACTAGGGGAAAAGACACCTTATGTTTTTTTTCTTAACAGACAGCTTTTGTATAATCCATGGCACACTAATGTTAACACCTCAATCATGCACTTGATAATGTTGTAGTTCTTCAGATACTGCTATTAAATGTTTGACAGTCTCAACTACTCAACAGGTATTATCACAATATTACATCGAACACCTTACTGATTTTGGAGGCTATGGCTTCTCATGGAGTCAAGACCCTTATTTACTCTAGTACCTGTGCCACCTATGGAGAACCCGAGAAGATGCCTATAATAGAAACGACACCTCAGGTAGTTATTTTTAAGATGCTTCTTTAAGTGCAGGTGATTATTTCTTAGGTGTCCTTTAGAAAGGCTATGTTTCCGGATAGTTGTTCCATTTCATCTTTGCATCGCTGAAAAGGCAAATCCAAATCTGTTACTTAAATAATTTATTATTCACTTCCTTATAGTTCTTTGTATTTACCTGTGGGATTTTTCAGATATTTGTGGTATTCTTTCCTAATTAGTTGATACTGTACCTTCATGCAGTTGCCAATTAACCCCTATGGAAAAGCCAAGAAAATGGCAGAGGACATCATACTAGATTTCTCGAAGAGAACGGATATGGCTGTCATGATTTTAAGGTTGGTTATTTCTCAACTTATACAAGTTAAGAATTTCTGAGCGCATAATTGATTTGGACTGACGAAAAAATTCTGTCTTAGATATTTCAATGTTATTGGATCAGACCCAGAGGGAAGATTAGGTGAAGCTCCTAGGCCTGAACTACGAGAGCATGGAAGGATCTCTGGGGCATGCTTTGATGCAGCATTAGGAGTCATTTCAGGATTGAAGGTATTTTCCTCCCTGGTAGTTTAGTCTGTTGCTGCATACCAAGTTGTGCATATGAGTTTTTTCTTATTACAAAGTAAATACCAGGCCTGTATTATTGATACTAAAAGGTAATTTAGTGGTGAAGCTGATGAATATTCATGAATTAATTGCAGGTTAAAGGAACAGATTATTCTACAGCTGATGGAACCTGCGTAAGAGACTACATTGATGTCACAGATCTAGTAGATGCTCATGTGAAAGCACTCAACAAGGCAGAGCCTAGTAAAGTTGGCATTTACAATGTTGGCACTGGAAGAGGTTTGACAATACGAGATTTCTGTATTATTTACGTAAATGCGCTTAATTATTTGCTCATACAAGGACAGATCATGTCTTTCAATTAAACGATACGTAATCAATTACTGAAAGTTGGCATAGAAGAGCATGCAAAGAATGATTCTGGATAAAAAAAATCTTTGCTGAATATACATGAAAAGTCTGCATAAGGGTTATATACTAATACCATGATGTGTATCAAAATGGAAGAATAATTGAAGTTCTCCTATCAAATCGTCTCCCGATTCATCTCCTGTATTCAATGTGCTGTCACTGTCAGCACCAACCTGCCCTGATATATCTATGGTCTTCTATTCAGGTCGTTCAGTTAAGGAGTTTGTGGATGCCTGCAAACAGGCAACTGGGGTTGACATCAAAGTAGAGTACCTCAGCAGGCGGCCAGGAGACTATGCCGAAGTATTCAGTGACCCTGCAAAGATCAACAAGGAGCTAAACTGGACTGCGCAACATACCGACCTCAAGGAGAGCCTGTCGGTCGCATGGAGATGGCAGAAGTCGCATCCGCATGGCTATGGGGCAAACTAAATACAGCCTGCCAGCCAATAACTCCGCTGAAATCTCGATACATATGATTCATTAGTTAGTGTGGTATAGGATCCTGGTGCTATACTCCTTCCAAAGTCTGCTTCGTTCTTACACCTTCTCTTCTTTTTTCGTTTTTCAAAGGTTTGTCTTTTGCTAGCGCAAATGTAATCAGCGATCCGGGTATGCTGGAAATCCTGGAAGCAGTCCTGCAAGAGGAGATTGTTGATCAAAAGAATTGTACATCTCTTCTGCCATTCCAATCTTTACTGTTGTTATCTCCGAAACGGGTTGTGAATTTCCTGATGTGTTTGGCTGCATTGTTCTAGAGCAACATGGTCGTGCAACATATCTACCCGTTTCCTTTCAGCACCATTTGTCCTGCAACCATTTTCTTTCAGTATCATTTAGGATGTATCTGGACAAGTGGATTTTGCATGTGTTCACGTAAAATTCTTGCTATCCTTTGAAACTGCGTGCCTCCTTTTATTTTTTTGAGCAAAAAACTTCATGCCTTCCAAGGTCTAAACCATTCTCAAATTACGCCGAGAAGCCTATGCAAGTTCCATCTATGGCGAAAATTCTTGGTCGGAATCCTTGAAAAATGGCTGCCCAAAATCATCAGAAAAAAAGGTACCTGTGATAATACAACCAGGATTGCATCTCAAATCAGAATCACCAACAGCGACAGGATTGCATCTGCACCTGACGCTCGTCAGTTCCCATCAGTTAACAGCTGCCTAACGACAGAGAACCTTGTCTCAAGTCTCAACCTCTTCACCCGAAGATGCAAACAACCCAACCTTCATCAATACATACAAAATGCATTCCTTATGTAGTTTCATGAGTGACATCCAGATCTCAACAGTGAGACCCTGCCAGCAGTTTGGTGGCCAGTAGAGCATTTTGGGATTGCTTGTTTGTGTGAGGCAAGTAGAAAATGGAAACAAACAGGAGACTGCTTTGGGACAGTGACTACTGACTAGACTAGCAGCAACAGGTGACCAAAACACACGCACACACATGTAATAATATATGCAACAACAGAGCACACATGTGGATTGGATTGTGCAAATACCCACCAAACATTTCTTCTGGAGAAGAAAGAACTTGTTTCACCATCATCACTGTCATCACATTTATTCTTCAGTTCGAGATGGATACGAATTTCTGAAAGTATGCTGCATTAAAAGCTAGTTTTCTTCGCTCTACATCGCGATAATCGTGGTGTCGCGCCATGACAACGAACGCGGTTGCATCAATCCCATGTATACCTAGGCATGGGTGACCCGGCCCGAAGCCCGACGTCCCGGGCCGGGCTCGGGCCTCACTTTCCCATCCCAAGCCCGGCCCGAAAGCCCGAAATGATTAAAACGGGTATTTTTTTTAAGGAAAAATAGGTATAAAAATCATTTATTTATTCTGAAAATAATTATTTTAATGCTTAAATGGCCTATTTTTGAGGTTTCGGGCCGTGCCGGGCAAGGCTCGGGCTTCAGGTTTGACCGTCGGGCTTTATACCCGGCCCGGCCCGGGGTTTGCCCAGATATAATCCCATGTGAGACAAAGGGAGGTAAGTTAAATTTAAAACCATGTAAACTACCTCGGTACATCTTTTGGAACACAACCGAAAACACCCGAAAAATGCGTACGTAATCCTGCATGAAATTCCGATACTATTTCACGTTTCATTTACCTTTGTTTGCCCGGTTGCCTGAATTATTTCTCTTCCTTGAGAAAAACTATTCCTAGTTTCCCCCTCCTTTCTCAAACATAGCTTCTGAATTTTGTTTCAACATCTATTTACTGTTTTTCTTATTACAGGAGATCGCATTTTTTTTTAGATCAATGGAGGATCACGGAATCACAGTTAGTTACCTCTCATTTTTTTAGAACAAAGTTACTCCACTTTTTTTTTTAGGCCTACTCCACTTTTTTTTGGAGGTTCAGAGTAAGTTTATTTTTAGAACAAGTCACTCATCTGAGTCATCTCTGACGGAGAACCAAATGCACACAGCCCAATATACACTCATTGCTTACGGGGCTTGTAACAGCCCATCATGTCCAGGCCCATATTCTCGAAGCCACTGCTCCTAGGGTTTCTCTTCTTGTAACCCCCGAGGCGCCGTCTTCCTCCCACTTCCCCCCATTCTCCCCACCGCCGCCGCCGCAGGAGAAGAGAAGCAGCAGCCGCGCCAAGGAAGGAGAGAGGAGTTCGCAAGGAGGCGACCGACGATGAGGGCCAAGGTAACATCCGCACGCCCCTAATCCCCGGAAAACCCATATCTGGTCCTGTTATTCCAGTTCTTACCTTAGATCCGTCCATGGCGATGGATGCTTGGCTTTGTTAGTTCGTTCTGTTCATGGTCGGGAGCTATGATTACAAAGAGAGAGGCTCGAGTGGCGCGAACGGAACAAGTTCTCGGGAAACCCTAGCGAGCCGGCAGATCTCGCCGTCCGCCTCGCTCGTGCCCACGCCCGGTTGCTGCCCCTACGGCGGCGCCGGACGCCGGGACGAGCAGCTGCTTAGCCGGGTTTGGGACGGTGGAACGCGAGGTGCCGCCTGCCGGTCCTCGCTGCGGCGGCGGCGGTGGAGACGGAGGGAGTATTTATTTGAGACTTTTGGTCGATCGATCGATCTTTGGATGGATCGTGTGGGCTTGGTATCTCGTGTTCCGTTTGCTCCAAATCCCGTGCTCGGAGTTGCTCGTGCGGTGGCGCGGGCGCTCGGTCGTGCGTCGGTCTGTCGGCTCGTTAGGGTTTCCCTGCCACGGTGAAGGTTTCCTAATACACTTGATATGAGCCCTCGAGTTGTTGAACTATTTCAGATCTTGCTGCGTCCGATAGATCACCGTGTTGATCTTACATTCAATTGTATATGCGCTGTCTTTTATTTTGGTTTGTTCAACGCATAACACGGTCTAGTGCTTGCTTCTTTAGTCCTCTCTGTTTGCTGTCGGCGCCAATTTACCTGTTGTTTCTTCAGTGATACGAGTAGTACCATGAAACTGTGTTACCTGGTTGTATCATCATAGGCTTATAAGTGTGTTCTGTAGAATATTGTTAGAAAATGTAGAACGTAGACAAATTACTCATGTGCTTGCCAATCACCAGTTCAGTTGGCCTTGGAAGGATGTTCATAATGAGCAGACTAATGAGAATTCTTGAGATTCTCAATAGAAGGCGATTTTCTTGCGTGCTTGCTTTTTACCAGTTCATTATCTCTAGATGGATGATAATAATTGATAGACTGCCATGTGGTTGTAGAATGGACAAATGGTATTAAGTAATTAGATGATTTCCTATGTTAAATTGTCACGTAGTTGTAGCATTGAGTAGGTGATGAACTCCCATGTTGAACTGCCATGTAGTTGTAGCATATACAATGCTTTCACGGTCACAAATTGTGCTTCTTTTTTTTTGCTTTTCCTGGTTTGTTCTGCTTTGTTTACTATCTGTACCTGGCAAACCCATTAAGTCGATGGAGTTGCTTCTGTTTATTTTGGAAACAAAATGCCTGTTGAGTCTGCCATTTGTTAGTCATCTGTGCAGCCATACTGTAGTTCTTGTGTTCCTCTACTGAC
This sequence comes from Brachypodium distachyon, assembly GCF_000005505.3. NCBI lineage: Eukaryota > Viridiplantae > Streptophyta > Magnoliopsida > Poales > Poaceae > Brachypodium > Brachypodium distachyon. The sequence goes on from NC_016133.3 coordinate 12,721,039, forward strand.
AGCTTTTGAAACTTTTCTTACTGTTTCTGAAATGCCTTTGAGATTGTCTTTTATTTGTCCTCTGTTATATAGTTCATGTGTTCCTCTACCGATATTTTTTGAGATAATTACATCTGTAACGGTTTCTGATGCCATTTCTAATGGATTTATCTTATGATCCAGTGGAAGAAGAAGCGCATGAGGAGGCTGAAGAGGAAGCGCCGAAAGATGAGGCAGCGATCGAAGTAGGCCGGCTCAGGGAGACGGATGATGAGGGTGGTGGTGATGGTGTGTTGTAGCTATCCATGTCTTTGGGCTGCGACTGTCTTGGCACGGCATCTCCACCATTCATCTGTCGAACCGCTGCTTGTTTCAGACCTGCACTTGACCTGATGTTATTGTTGCTTTTAGTACTATCAGGAGTTTTGCACTTGGAACCAATCAGCTATCGTGTAAGAACTATGTTGAGGAGCTTTATTTGCTGCTAATATCCAGCCATCATATTTTTCCTGTGTTGTTCTATGTCTTCTTTTCCTGCATTTATCATTGTTATGTTGGTGCTCCCTCTCTGTTGACGACCTGCGCAGTTAGCATTAGCTAATCGGATGACTAGCTGGAGGTGCGAGCGTCCATTGGCATTTGGCCTCTTTCGGTGAAGCAGGCCGCCAGTTTCGTGTTGTCTGGAGGAGCATCAGGTACTATAAATAATTTTGACCAATTCTGAATACGATTCAAGATTATTAGACCCAAGAGACCAAATGTTCAACCTACGTTTGAACATGGGCTGAATATTACATGGATCCAGTGAGCTCCACTGCATGTAACGAACGGCACCTCTCTCCTTATGGTTGGCCAAGTGTGAACGAATTTTTCTTAATGTTGTACATATCATCATGCCAAGTGCGTTTGGAACCCCCCAATCCAATAAAAAATAAACTTGATTTGAATTTGTGATTCGTATTTGAACTCTCTTTTTTGAAATAATGATCTCACTTTATGTATTCAACATAATGAATACAATTGATTGAGAAATACCTAAAACAACTACTACAAAGATTTCGGATAAACCAAAAGTTACATGAATAATAACAAGACGACAACAAAGCCATTCATTTTGATATTTTCTAAATCTTTTGTACGAAACCTAGAAGATCAAACGTGTACAAGTTTGGCTAACCTTGTAGATTTACGTAGCCGCATGCGCCCCCCACTCGAGCGGTTGAGAGCCTAAAATCATTGGACGCGGCGGGCTAGGGGCACGCATCTCTCAAGGAAAATTCACACTGTTGACTCGTTGCTTAACCGATGAGAAAGAATACCAAAATCACAATGGAACGGAAGGACTAATAAATTAGCAAATAGATCCAGTCCTGTGTCTCTGCCCTAGCTCGTCTTCTGTTCTCCCCATCGTCGCTGCCGCCGCCACAGCCCGTACTCGCCCACGCTGGCTCGCCTCCTTCCTCTCTCGTCACGTTGGCGCCACGTTGGCTCCGACGAGTGGGCTCTCCTGTCAAGTTTTGCATCAAAATGCAGTCAACTGTGAAATCAGTGCGCGAGAGTACAATGGACCACAAAAGCGGTGGTGATTTGAAAAAATAAAAAAATGTGGTTTTCCGTGTCTCAAATGTGGTGGTTTTGAATAATTTTCTCTAATATTAATAGATGGTGGTTTGTGTTATCTAAAGTATTCCCTCCGATCGGAGGAATATTCAATTACTGGATGCAGTAAATTGAAATTAAACATCTTATCTATGCAAATTTATCTTATCAGTATTAAATTACTGGAGTAACATTTTTAGTGCTTCTATTTTTTCGAAATATACTTGAATTCAATTTGTTTGTTTCAAACTGAGCTTAAGAAAAGCCCATTTATTAGGCCTAACTGGAGGCCCAGCAAGCGTCCTCTCGACCCACTAATTATTCGCTTCGTCTCGAGCCCTCTCGATGGAACCCCCACTCGAATGGACGGCTCTGATCTTCCCGCCGCCTCCTGCCCCACGGCCACCACCGGCGTCGCCGGCGACGGACCTCCGGAGACCGCCGGCGAGGACCCTGCCACGGCGACCCATCCGGAGCGGTGCGAGGCGCTGGCCGCCGCCATCGCGGGGGTGCTAGGCGGCGCGCTCGAGGAGCACGAGGCCCGCGCCGCGGCCACCGCCCGGAGCCAGGGCGAGCTCGCCGCCGCCATCGACCGCCTCAACGGAGGTAGGTGATTAGATATCCCTTCCTTCTCCTTGGCCTCACATTCACTTGCTCTCTGCTGCTGAATCCGCTGACCCCTGCTCCTGGATCGTCTTCGCCCTAGGGTTTGGGGTGAGTTCTGTCGCTAGCTAGCGTTGAGGTGTCTCTGCTATATTGCTTAGTGAGTTGATTGGTTGATACAAGTGAATGGATGTAGGACTTTAGCTTTGCTCGATTTGGATGAATCGAAACTTAACGACCGTATTTGACATCTGATTGAACTAAGGACTAACAGATTCTGCTTCTAACTCTTGAATTGTTGGAATCTTGTTGGTTAATTCTACCACTCTTACCTTTTTTAATGCACATTTTGATTCTAGTGCACTTTTGACTTTTTGAGCAGTACTTGTTGGCATTCTTATCGATGTGAACTGAAGATAAATCTGTTTGATGTATAGATTGTCAGGGATAGTACTCGTTTTCATTTTGTCATTCATAATGCAGAGTGGTATTTTAAGTTACCATAGTTGAGGGTTGACTTGACAGTAATTCTTTACTCACTTGGGGATCTTAACAGCGGTAAAGATCGAATCACCATTTGTTTGTTATTGCAACTTGCTAAGGTAACTGTACCTTTGGTTATGTTCCCAATTTACCATAACGATTAAAGTAAATCATCATTTAATGTACATCTCCTTTCATTCGGGAATTTTTGATCTTACTGCTTGTCTTGCTGTTCATTTATTTCTGATTCAAATTTATTGTTTTATTGGCCTGATATATTATTTCCAACATGTACCGCTGCATCTGATTAAATTGTTGGCAACTTGGTATGCGCGCTTATGAATTATATGAAATTAAAGCCTATTGGTTTCTGCAGAACTAGACAAGCTATTGGAGAATGCACCCTCCCCGGTAATAGCGCAACATGCAGCAAGGATTTCCTCTATCCGCAAGAGAGTTTTAGCACTGAACATGCTACTGAGAGCCATACAAAGACGTATAGATAACATTGATAGAATGGTTTCTACTGGTGTTACGAGTGGTACTGTTCACTACATTTTATATGATTCTATTTTTCACTATTCGGGAGGATAAACCTTATCAATCATGATAGCCATCCCATGTTTTCTTTGCAGATCATCCATCTCGTGCACAGTTGCAGAACCATAATTAAACTTGGATTTAGGTAAACCACTTACTCTATTATCATATCATTTTTTAGAACATAACTATCATCTCATTTAACATGTGGTAGTCATGATAAGCCCGAGTACACAGGATCAAAAGGAAAATCCGTCTCCTAACGCCAGTGCTACGAAATGCAGGACCAAGAAGGAATTCCGCTGTTGTCTCTCTAGTGTACACCATTTCTGTCCTCGGAGTTGTCATTCAATTGCAGATTCAGGCGACATTTCACAAGAGGCTGCATGGATGAAGAGTGATTATCGCAACATGCCCTCCAAATACGCTCACAATCGCTCCATTTATTTTTTGTCGTTAAGTGGAACAGTTGTCTTTTTGTTGGATCAATCTCTTCTCCTTGGTGTCGCAGACAGTGAAATGCGCTTCAGATGTACCATTTGCACTTTTGTACCATTTTCTTCTGAAGAATTTGTCTTAACATGTACAATGAACAATAGATTACAATCAGTAAATAATAATTTAGCTCAGACCGTGTTGAAATTTGGGATAGATGGCATTATGTCGTGGCTATCGGAGATAGCAATGACTTGAATTCATCAACCATATTGGCTGGTAGGAAGAAACCATGCATATTCAGAAGATGCTTCTGACCAGGCCTATTCTGAAATTGTATGTACCTTTTGGTCTAGTCAATGAAGCCAATCAGCATACGGTCATATTCTGGCTGGCAAGTCTGAAACTTTTAAGTAAAAAGTTTGGGACACTTTGTTTTCTTCCATAATCCAAAGTCTAAGAAAATTCATACAAAAACAGCCGGTGCATGGGGCATGGCTACAGGACAGATTCCGGAAGATCAATGGTTGAAGCAATTATCTTGATTTCATTGAAGAATGTTACAGTTTACATGCCAAGTAATAGGGCAAGATGCATTCCTCTAAAAAGTAGTACAGTGAGACTTAACAATCTTCCCCGAGATAATAATGAAAAAAAAAGAAAGAACTAAGCAATGAACAAGATATGAACCTCCAGTGGAGGCAGTGAACCAAAGCTGTACATGGGGCCCTATCTAGGTTTTCTATTTTAACTTCTCTGTGAGTGTTACAACAACATCACCAAACATTTTCTCGATATCGAGATTTCTCGCTGCTGACGACCACCTTGTATCTTCCCAAGTGTTGTCACTTTTAACAAGTATATAGGAGGAACCTGCATCCATGGAAGGATTTCAAGGAGATGAGCATCCATTTTTTTTAACGGGAGATGAGCATCCATTAAAAGGTATCATCCATGCAAATTAACAGCTATCACCATTTTACCTGCAATGTAAATCATAGGCGCATGTAACCTTCTCTGTGGCCTTTGAAGGGTTTCAGGTGCCTCTTGTTCTGAGAGCTACTTCTGGTAAGCTCACGCCGGGTTCGCCATGCAGACACTTGAGAATACAAGGAAGGGAACAAGAAGCAAAGCAGCAGGAGCAGCAAGATCACGGCGCATATCAGCATCACGTTGACGAAGCCATCCCGGTTCGCAGGGTTCTTGTTCTGCTCGGTCCATGGCACACCACCAACATTCATCCCGAAAACTGCGTAGAATAGTGGCAGAAGGATATATCCAGGTGACCAACAATTACAACAGCCTCTGAACAGGAAATGGCCTGATGATGGGGAAGTGCACTATGATGAGCAAAAAGAAGAACTTACCTCCGGTGACAATGGAGAGAGGGAGGAACACTATGGAGAGGAATGAAAGATAGTACAAGCTCTTGTTGATCTGCTCGGATTGCCAGCTGTCGAGGCTGGCCTGGAGTGTTGTCACTCTGTTTGTTATGAATCCAAGGTTTTCCTTGAGCCTCCTAAGGCGTCCGATCAGATCTTCGAGAGCAGCAATATCCCCACTCGCGAACCAACTCTTGCTCGCACATCTTTCCTTCACACGGGGGAAAACTTGTTCCCCGTGTGAAACCACCTAGGCCAAAAACATAATTAGCATCGATTCCATGACTTTTCTCAGCACAGCAAGTCAAGCACATCTTATTAATCTTGAGTCAAATGGACAATCAGTGACATACATTAATCAAATTACAAAGCACTCAAATAGTCCCCACTATATTTCTCGCAAAAAATTGAGAGAGAAGTCGTAGAATACCTGAAGTAGGCGCTGCAAATCAAGGTGCATTTTGGGGAATCTCCTACCATCCAACAGAAGTTTCCTCATGAAATGACCACCTGCAAGAAAGATCCACAGCCAGATCATCAATACTCTCAAAGCCTTGGACTAGACAGAGTGAAATAAGATCTGTGAAGTGCTAGGTGAATACATTTATATCAATTGATATACCCCTAAATTTGCAAAGTTCTGATTGTTCGTCTGACAGACACAGAACTATTACTAGACATAAGTCAAATAAAAGTCAGATGATTGTTATCATGCTACACACAAAATTGAGCACCAGTTTGTCAACTAGCAAAGAAAATGTTCATATTTCCTCCCATTGACATTAACCTATCTAGAACCTCATATATCGATGAACACAACCGGCTAAGTTGCTTGTGAATGGCACAGAAAAGATCCTGTACAGCAATACTGATCATGTTTAATAAACACAATCTGGAAGCACTAAATTGCCACCATAGCAATGCCATTACAGAAAATACGGTTACTGCTAGGTGCTAGCATGACATTCATAATCTACATTCCACCATGCATAAGTTAAACCAATTTGCTTTTAAGCTTCCCCTCTTATTTGTGATTCCAACATTAGTTCACCTCAACCAGTCAAGGAACCCATCTAGTCTGGATATAAAATGACCAGTTAAGAATCAACTCAATATCTTCGCAAAAAAAAGAAGAATCAGCTCAATCACAAATGTGGAATCTAAACTTCGTTGCAAATCAAACAATCTGAAATTAATCCAAGAACAGCCCCAAACTCCTTCCGGGATTCGCCGTTCCAATGCAAATTGACAATCACACCATATCTGAATACCAACCCCCACATCCTTTCCATCGAATTAAACGTGCAGTTCAGCAAACATTAATTCCATAATGACTCAATGATTGATGCAACCCCACTGAGTTCAGGCAACAAGAACATGACCTTTTGTCATCACCAACCCCCTGGGACATTGCCTTCCAACCAAATTAAACTTCTAGTTCAATCAACATTCCATATATTCCATGATGATTAATGCAACCCACCGAGTAAATGCAACAAGAACACGACTATTTCGTCATCACACCAACCACAAAGGCGTAAACATCAAGCTAGGCACTACTCCTACCAAAGATCACCAGAAAAAGGTAAGAAGAAAAACGCATCCAGATTAAGAAGGCAAACTAGTCAATAAATTAATCTAGCCAGAAGTAGTCTATGGTTTATTCCTATGAGATTGCCATGCAATGAAGCAACCCACCACCATGGCTCTCCAATCTCCATTTACCAGTCAACAAGAGGTAATTAATCTAGGAGTAATTTTGACATTACCTTTGTCGAGGTGGAGCTCGATGCTGTCGATCTCCATCTCGAGCCGGGTGACGATGTCGTGGACGTGGTCGACGTGGGTGCCGAGCACGTGGACGAGGAGGTTGGACACGGTGCGGGGGACCGGGTTGTCGGTGTGCGCGCCGTCGGCGTGGTTCATGGCCAGCAGCGACTCCAGCAGCCTTTCGTCGATCACCACGCCTCCTTCCACGGCGCGGCCCCCGCCGCCGTCTCCGCCGGAGGGGCCGGCCACCCCGAGCGGCACCTCGGACAGCAGCGACGACCGGCTGGTCCCGAACGCCAGCCGCGGAACGGGCCCCACGGAGACCGTCACCACGGAGCTCGCCGTGACCCGCGCCGCCAGCCGGATCGCGAACGCGCTCCCCACCGGGCCCGGGGCGCTCACCCGGAGCACGAGCGCGCCGCCGCCGCCGCTGGAGTCGGATTCGGCGCCGGAGCCGCCGGAGCAGTGTGGCCCCGTGCCGACGAGGGTTAGGATCTCCTGGAGCGTGAGCGGGGGGCAGAGGAGCTCGATCAGGGCCTGCGCGTGGTGGAGCGGCTTCGCGGCCGCCCCGCCCGCGCCGCTCCCCGGGACCAGCCGCGGGAGCTCCACGTGGTGCCACGTGAACCTCGTCTTCTCCGGCTCCGGCGAGGGCGAGAGGTCCCAGGGCGCGTCCAGGTACCGGCCCTGGCCGTCGAACGCGAGCGCGTGCCGCGGCACGGCGCCGGAAGGGAGCGGCTTCCCGACCACGGGGCACGTCTTCGACGGCCGCGACGCGCACAGCAGGCTTCGTCCCTCCGACTCCTCGCGCTCGCCGGTCGCCATTGCCATCGGCATTCGCGTGCCCAGCAGCGAGAATGCGGGTGGCTCGGAGAGGGGACTATACCTTAATTTTCGTATGCGAAAGAGGGATCTGGTTGTAATTTTCCTAACGAACGGCGAGTAGAACCGGAGAAGGCAGGGTTGTTGCTGTAAAACAACCACGGCCGTCCGCGGGGGTTGTTAAGCTTAATCTGGGAGGTTAGTTAGCGGATAATATAATATTATTAATTAATATATTTTTGCAATATAAAATAAGTTTATTTAGGTAGGATTTATTTTCCATGGCTTAATTAACCATCCTGGTAATCTTGGCGTGAGTTTGACTATTTCTGGAATCTCATCTCTCACTATCTGATCTGCAGGTGTATTAGTACTCCCTCCGTCCGGAAACAAGTGACTTAGATTTGTACTGCAAATCCACGTCATTTATTTTGGAACGGAGGAAGTGTTAGTATTGAAAAGTACCCCCTCCGATCCTAAATTGTTGTCGAAATATTACATGTATCTAGACGTTTTTTAAGAATAGATATGTCCATATTTCGGCAAATTTGAGTAAATAATTTAGGACGAGAGGAATACTTAGTACTATTACTCATACATTTCCTTCAAATTTCTCTTGTTTCAAAATTTGGTCAGATCCTATGTTTCCAACCGGTGAAGGCGAAGAATATGTCTGCAAATTGCAGCTGGTGAAGGCAAAGGAAAAACTGTGCACAGCTCTGCCGCCAGGAAGGTTCAGAGTTCAGACTGCAGAGCCCCCTTAATTAATTGGATTGGGTTTGACCTGGATTTTGTCATCACAGAAGCAAGTTGTTGATTAACAACTAGAACAATGCCAATTGATTATTACTTTGTTAGTATTCTTGGAGTTGGAGGCATAAAGATTAAAGGATGCACGTGAGTTCCATGCCAGATACATAAAGAGATCAGGGATTCATGGTGTGGTTGGTTGCACTTGCACTATTTCTGACTGAAGATTCTACATCTTTGGGGAAGTACAAAAGTTTCAGCTCATGTTCATGTTTAGGTGGTCTTGCCGGGGCCGTCTTTTCTAGGGCTTGGGCCTCATTTGTTCCTCGACCCGGCCCGTTCAAATCCTGACCCAAAGCCCTCAAACCCTGGAAGATGAAATGTGGGGTACTTTTTTTTTGCACTCAAGGTATTTTAAGAACAAAGTGTGGACTGTGGAGTACTATCAATCGAATCCTCTGATTTTTTTTTAAATACAACTTTGATTTTGGAGTTTTCTGAGCCATGGACCCGGCTGGGCTTTGAATGGGCCAATCTTTGTATGCTTGGACCTTAGACTTCGACCAACCCCTGGCCTGATCAGTAGGGTTTATACTGCTCTTCCAAAAATGAGAGCAGGATTTATACTTGCAAAACCTGATTAATTTGCTGCAAAGGCAAGCACATCTTTTCTTATGTGAACAGTCAAAAGGAAGCAAGCAATATCCATTATTCCCTTATGGATATGTCAACATCTTTTTGCTGCACAGTAGTTCCAGGTTTTGCAACTACAGAATTACTCATCAAGAATCAGAGAGCCCAAGTGCAAAGCTGACTCAGCACGTCCAGATGATCAGTAACCCAAACAGAAAAAGGAATTTCCAAAAAGGATAACAGAAAAAAGGGGAAAAGGATAGGAAGAGAATAAAACTTCCTGGGTATAATGCTTTTTGCATTCCCTTTTTGTTCAGAGCACATCATAGGCTAGCTAGGTAGAACATAGCCAGCATATTTACATTTCAGAAAAAGAAAACACAAACATATGGCACATTTTCCAGAGATCCTTTTTTTTTTCAGTTTCTTCTCTCCTGACCACTTTTCCTACTGTTTCTCTTGTTTATATCAAGCTTCAAAACACACTTGATTTTAACATTGGTCTGGGGAAGACGACGACGACGCTGACAAATTGACAATGATACAGATTGACCCAGGGCAGGCATGCATCCTTAACCAGACCCTTGGGGGTAATACCAAGAATCTCTTCTTGGTCATCTTTTCCATGAGGTGACACCAACAGCCACATTGCTCACCTGGATGATCATATCATCACACAGACAGAAACAGTAAATCACACAGATATTTGCTTAATAATAATAATCTGTGGTGAAAAGGAGAAAATATTAGCTAGAGATAGGTCTAACTATTTACCAGCTTTCCCTTGTCATTCATTGTCCTGGGGTTCTCCACCAGCACTGTCTGAGGCCGGGCATCCTGCAAGTAGCAAGAACAAAGTTTCAGTTAGCGAATAAAGCCGGAGACAGCACCATCATCATCTCCATCGTCGAACATTTGACATCAGGCAATAAGATTCCAACTAATGAAGCAGCAGCAAGTAATTTCAAGCTGATAGCACACAAATTAATAATGGTCTAGAGACTTAGTTTGAATGGTAGCTAAGCTACATAATCATCCATCTTCTCAGGTAGCTTGCCCATTTCAGAACAGAACAGATTCTGTATGGAGGCCATGGAGCAACCTGAACCTACCATACAAAGTGGCGATCTTTTCAAAGAAATTCTTGATGCAACATCAGAGGGTGATCACTAGCTCAATGGTCCCTTGTATACATGCGTTGGATGGACCACAAAAATATCTGGATCTTTTTGTCCTATATATAGATATATATGCGCAATGAAGACCGTGCCATTGTACTATAAAATTAACATGAAGTTTTTTAGACACGATCAACAACTTCGACCGTTGCTTTTGATACCAATATGTTGGCAAGAAAATTCTTTACCATTATCGATAACCTTTTGATATACAATAGTCAAACTAAGTTAGAGAAGTTTTGATCGAACGCTTTTTCGGAAAATCATCTATGTTGGAACAGAGAATTAATATATGGTAAGATTTCGTGAGAGGATTGAAGGGAGGTGAGCTTACAGGAGGAGCAGAGGAGCCTTGGCCTCTGACGCAGTTGTCGTGCTGGCAAGTGGCGCATCGCACGGTGACGGCCCCCGGTGGGTACATGAGCGTCGTCCGGCACCGGCCACATGTCAGGTGGGCGATCTGGCTCGCTGCAAATCGGAACACATGGATGTTAGTTGAATGTAACAAGGGTGATTAGTTGCGTGCATCGATCGATACACAGGCAGGAGGCGGTGGTCAATGCAATTTGCAAGTGCTGACCTGATCTAGTGGAGTTGACCACCCTGCACCGGGAGCAGCGTATGTTGGCGGCACCCCGGGTGTAGTAGAGGAGCGTGAGGCAGCCGCTGCAGATCATCTCCGACATGGCCGCCGTGTTGTCCGGTTGGTCGTTGATGGAGGAGGTGCACCTAGGCATATACACCTGCAGATGAATCGATGACACATATATTCATCAGTTATTGATCAGTTGCAGTAGTGCTCACACATCAGAATGCAAATTACTGCTAGGATCATTCATAGTAATACTGTTGTACAAACATCTCGGCAATAATTAACCATGATGATGCAAAACAAGGCAAAGGAACAAGAAAGAAAAAATCTTTTCAACATCCAAAAAGGAAACCCCAAGCATGCATGCAGCTAGATTGCAATGCAAGTCTTTTCCTGGTAGCTAGCTGAACCCCGAAAGGGATCAAATGGCTATCCATCCATTGAAGAACCCCAAGAGATGAGCAATACTACGTACCAAAAGCAAAGAACGACTTGCTGATCTGATCACCAAAGGCAAGCTAATTAAGCTAGCTAGCAGTATGAGTGATGAGGGAGGGAATTAGCTAAGAAGGTGGTGTGTAGCGAAGGAGATGAAGGAGAGGAAGATATATATAGAAGGGGATGAGCTGGGGAGGTGATCCACGGTGGCAAGGGACGTTCTCCGGGGCCTGGATTTTTGGGCTCCATCAGCTACTGGGATGGTTGCATGAATTGAAGGGATTCCCTGGGAATAAATTCTCTTGGAATCCGGAGAAACCCCCGGGCCGGCCGGGTCGGCAATGAATGGATGGATGCCTTTCGGATATGGCCGAATTGCTAGCTAGCCCAGCCTCAGGCTCTCTCAAGTCTCAATTCCATCCTTCGAGAGGGAGGAAGAGAAAAAAGAGATTGCTTTGGTTCGTTTCTCGATCGAATCTCGCCCCTTTCTCAATCCTACGCGACGCGCCAATAATTCATTCGTTCCCGGCCGGATTTCTTTTGCATTACTTAGTCATCAGTTTGATTCGATTCTTTGTTGTGGCGACTGAGTTTTTGCTTAGTTAGTTAAGTCCGGTTTTGGGTCGAGTTGGAGGTTTGAGTTCCGCTACATTGGACACGCCAAAACCAGCAACTGCTGCTGCTCCTGTTCAGTCTTCAGTTTAGTTTTTTTTTAGTAGCGACACCAGGGGTCAAGCACTCCACGGCCTGATCCTTGTGGAGACCCTAGCCATGACTTTGAAGTAGGATGGCCCTCGCCGATATGTAAGGAGCCTCTGCTACACGCTCACCAAAATAGGGACACAAATTCTTGCGTACGACACTCCAATTTTTGTTAGGCACCAGTTTCCACCAGGTTTGTGCTTTGCTTCTTTGGCTGTCTGCAGCAGGGGCCGATCCAGAAAAAACTTAAGAGAGGGGAAATGTGCAGACTAAGGGCATTTCCATGGGTTGAGTCGGGACATCCCAGAACTAAAGCCAACTCTAATCAATTAAGGTCCTCCTAAATTCCATGGAAACATCACGAACATTGGTTTCATGTAAAAATGTATCGACAGGACGATCTTATGCCAGTCAGCCAACTCTGATCAATTAAGGTCCTCCTAAATTCCACATTCAAAGGGATTGACCCCGACATGCATCTACGAAACCATGGCTACTTATTACTGACCAAATTAAAAAGTCCAAGAGAAGCTGAGAAACAAAATACTACAAGTCACTTATTTCCGGACGAGGGAGTAGCAAAACTATTGCCTCAATCACCCTGATCGTCCTGTGGAAAACCGGAAAAGAAAGAAACTATCAAATTTTCAAAATAAGCTGAGAACCAAATTAGATGCCATGTATCTATTATGAAGGAAGAAGCTGCTGCTTGGAACCAGGCTGGTGCAGGGCTTGGCGATCTTAATTCTGGACCAGATGATGTTTCTTGATCTATCTCGCATGTACTTTCTCCATTCCTAAATTCTTGTCGTTGTTTTAGTTCAAATTTGTACTAAACAATGACAAGAATTTGGAAACAGAGGGAGTAGTTTTTAGTGTTAATGTGTTTTCACCCACCCCTCCTGTTGCTAGTGTTGTTCCGTATTTCTAACATTTTCCCAGGCCGCTCCACGCGTGACCCTGTATGACAATAAATGGATCACTGCATCCATTTCGTAAAAAAAGTTCCGAAACGTAATAAGGGATCTGCCCTGAGCCAGCTATCCAAAAACAAGCGCTTAGTTGCAAAAAAAACCCCGAAGCGTTTCATAATTTTGGACTTGAAAAGATCCAAACGGATGAGAGAATCTCTAGCTTTCATAGGTCCCTTTATTGAAGTCAGTCACTTCAATCTTGGCCAGAGAAAGAGGCGTCTGTCCTAAATATTTTTTTTTGAGTAGGATATGCTAGCAAATAGTTTGAAAAGACATTTAAAACGGAGGCATTTGTTTTTTGGTTCATGAACAATTCACATCTCAAAATCACCTCTTTAAAATAGTTTGAAAAGACATTTAAAATGCCTTTGTTTTTAAAATATGCAGAGAGCCGATTCATGAACAATTCATCTCAAAATTAATGGCACTAGTCATAAGTCTCACATTTCTAAGCTTTAAGTAGTTGTTGGCTCTCACTACTTCAGAAAACCCCTCCAGTGACGGTCAAGAAATGGGGTTGGTGATGGTGATCACACCCGCCACCAACTCTGCGTCACTGGAGGTTTTCGCACCGGTGGCGGGTAAAATACCCGCCACCAAAGACTTACAAACCGTCACTGTAAATTCCTCCAGCACCACCCGAAAAGTGCGTGGAGTACATCAGTGGCGGGCAAACTACCCGCCCCTGAACATTTCCAGTGGCGGTCTTTGGCCACTGCCATTGGAAAAGGTTCCAGTGGCGGTGGTGTATAACCGCCACTGGTACTGTTTTTTCCTCAAAAAAAATGAATTATTTATAAAAATAAATATTCCTGTAGCACAGAAATAGCAGTAATACAGCACATAGCAGGAATACAGCAGCACAGAAACAGAATAGTAGCAAATATATTACAAAGTTTCACACGAGTTAAACATTCAAGTCACATGCATGTATACAAAGTGTTTGAAAGAATTAGCCACAAATAGAAGTGTTCCACACAATTTAACCACTTTTGGCGACAATCCCGCCGCTGTAATAATCCCCGCTCGATTTGAGGACCTCCTTGTTGAGAATTTCGCTGATGTCCTTCTGGATCTCGTACACGAGAATTTCTGAGTTATGCCCTAACTCGGCGTTGGCTAGAAACCAATTCCTCACTTCTTTGAAGGTCTTCTTTCCCTTCGACCGGAAATCGTTGATGAACTGCTGGATAGTGCGCGCGCACTAGTAACCACAGTAGACGGATTCTTCAGGTTGTTGCTCGCAGGGGAACTTAAAAGTGTGCCTGAGGGGAGTGTCACGATTGCGGCTAAAGCTAGGCATCCCGTACCATTTCACCGCGTCACGGTAGGCTGTGTCGATGACATATTTGATCGGCTCAAAGTCGCGTTGTGGTTCATTCTCCTTGCGTCATAGTGGATCAAAATATGTGACCCCTCCAAGATTGAGGCAGATGGCGATTGTCACCCAATGGTCGCTGTTTCACAAAAAGACACACATTGTATTAGCCAAATAATATAACAAGCAAGTCTTCCGACGGAAAAAGATGTATGTATTCACGCGAATTGAAAACAATTTACTGTAGATGGTACAATATCAATACAAAACGGCGGTCTTTGTGCTTCAACATGAATTGAGTGAGGTATTCAATGGCCAACCTTCTACTTTCGGCCAACAATGGTTCTGGACCAAGCAAAGTGGCGTTGAAGAGAAGGGGGTCGGCGATGGCCATCCCATATTGCTTCATCCTATAGGCCTCCCTCGTGTAGTGTACACACCACAGTATTAATATGGTGTTGTCGAGGCACTTGCGGTTGAAAAGGTGAAACAAGTCGAGGAAGTCAATGCCGAAGGTAACGTCGTTTTCCCTCTGGATTTCTCCCGTATTGGAGTCGAAGAAGCCATAATGCTTTGACATTCGAACCCTAATTTCCAAATTTGTTAGGTCTGCGCCTAATGATGCCACATTCATGTATTTTTCATGGAGCTCCTGCATCTCCCGTGACAGGCGATACAGGTCATCCCGGGACACCATCGGTTGTCCGGGGTGGAACAAGAGAATCGCCTGTCCACGAAATAAGACCCATCAGGCAATCTATCTCCAACACGGGGGTGGGTGGACATCTTCAGAATGTCTAGTCGCTCTTCCCAAATCCCTTCTATCTGCGGCGCGGTCTTTTGTTGTCTTCCCGTAGAAGATGACTCTTTCCCCTCCTTGGAGGAGCCCTTGCTTGCCTTGCCGCCTGTCCCCCTCTTGTTTTTCCTGCGTCTCAGGAAATCAGAATTTTCCGGTTTATGGGGGACCTGCATCCCAAATGGGGCACTTGGATGGGGCTCCAACGGGGCCGATTGTGCTGCGGCTCTCCGAGGGACGGGTCTTGGTGCGGATGGCTTCGGGGCTTCGGGTTTGGGCAGCGACGGAGGATTTTGGCCTGCATTGTCATCGCTGCACTCCACCGCATGTGAGAAGTCTCGTTCTGCGGACTCATAGTCCAAAGGACTGGGTGAGGCGCCAAGCAGCGACGGAGACGTCAGGTGCCGGGCGGGTGGAGACGGACCGAGACGGGGCGACGGAGATGGAGACGGAGAAGGCTCCGTAGTGAGGACCACCAACCTCTTAGGCCAGATGAGGTAGGAGTTGACACAATCCTTTAGGGTCGTCGCCTCTTCGTGCGGAGGATAAGGGACCGGTTCGTCCTCGAAGCCCTTGAGCACGGAGTCCACCTGCACCCTGACCATGTCATCTCGCAGGGTCACGTGGTGCACCACGGCCGTACGCGGCATCAGCAACCCGTGCGCCCCCAGAGGATTCCCCACCGTCGGCATGTGTAGCCAGCATTTGACGCTCTTCTACGCATGACAAACATGGCAACATCATTAATAGATTGGAGCATGATAGTGGTATTTCACTATTTTTCGTAGCACGGGAAGACGCTTACCGTGAGGTTCTCGTCGGGTGGCCCAAGCGGGTCAAGCTGGCACTCGGTGCCGAAGCATGAGGTGCTCCTATTCCCCAGCGGGGACGGATCCGGTGTGGGTGGGGTTGGTTGGATGGGCGCCGGCGGGAAAACACCGTGATCAATGAAGTTGACGACGTCACGCTGGTCCCTTGCATGCCGCATGAGCTTCCTGAGCTCCTCCCTCGCAAACACCCGGATCTTCTCATCTAATTCCTCTGAGCTCTGTTCTTTGCTGGACGCCCTTCTGCGTTTCTTGGAACCTTGCTCTTTCGCCATCTGCCTGCGAAAGGGCCCGGAACCGACACCTCACATATGGCCCCCATGCTCATTTGGTTGCAGAGCGTAGCTGATGGCATCATCCCACTGTTGGTTGATAGACGAGTGGAAGCCGTCCGACTCCCACTCTGCCATTGCACCTTGTATACAAAAAACAACATGCTCAGTGTTAATCTTATATGTGAGTATAAGAAGCCCAACCAATAAAAGAAATGTCAGGACGAGTGCAGCCTCTTGCTTCTCTGACATAGGCTCCAGGCCCGCCCACTGATTTGCGGTCATGGACGACCGCAGGCATTTGCTGGAGCGCTCACTGCGAAGCAAAGTTGGGACCCTCGGCTGTATACCGGCTTGGTCCTCCTTCGCCCACACCTTCTCCTTCCCGAGGCGTCCACGACTGCCGAGGCGGTGGTCGAATGGCCTTTTCTCACGAAGCTCCTTGTACCATTTTTGGCTGGCCTTGAATTCATCTGACTTGACCCACACCTTGAACATCTCCCAGTCCTCCTCCGAGAACCCCTTCCAGTGCTTTTTAACCACTATCTTCCAGTCTTTGCCGATGAGCTTCCTGCAGTTATATTGCTACGTGCTCTGGCCCTTCCTCATGACTTGGTGCATCCGTCACTCCAACCGTCTCCTAATCTCATCATTGGCAGGCACGAACCGCTTCCATGCTGCCTCGTAACAGTCCTGCTTCACAGCTTCCGGGATGGCGCTCCATCTTTGATAGATCCGAGCGCGTACCCGTACGATGACGTTGCATGTGTTCGAGAATCTTTCTGCAGCCTCCAACGGTTCCTCCGGGTAGCTTTCTTTATTGAGCTTGGTGACGACCCACGACTCCGACGGCACCTTGTTCGCCCCCCGCTTGTACTTCGACTGAGTAGTCGCCGTAGCCTGAGACGTCGCACGTTAGCTGCTCCTTCAAGGAGCAGCTTCTCCTCGGCTCCTTCAAGGAACAGCTACTCCTCGGCTCCTTCTTCGCCATGCTCGAAGTCATCGCTCATGGCAATTTCCGAACCCGAGGAAGATGCCCCCGCTTCTTCTTCGACTTCTCCCTCCACAACCGATGGCTGCTCAGGCACCTCTTCAACGCGAGCCTGAGGTTCCTATCCAACACTTATAAAAGTAATTTAAAAAAACGAAAAAATTCGGCATGACCTATGCTGTAAAACAAGAAAATTTCGGCATGACTATTGCTGTAAAACAACAAATGAGTCTACCCGAATTTTATACCTGCATAAAAAAAATTCCCACCCACATATACCCCCTCGGCACAATGGCCGGACCCTTCTCAACAACCCGACACGATGGCCGGGCCCACATTCCTCATATCAACCGAGACGATGGTCGGGATCACATGCATGTATCAATCTTTGCACCAAGAGCAGCAATAACGAACATAAATAGCAACCACATGGCAAATGTGGTTAGCAATTAAAAATGCAATAAAAAAACGAACATAAACAGCAAGATTTAAACCCTAAATAGCTAGAACTAAACATTAAAAAGGCTAAGTAACTAGAACTAAACATAAACAGCCAGATTTAAATCCTAAATAGTTAGAACTAAACATTAAAAATCCAAAGTAACTAGAACTAAACATAAACAGCAAGATTTAAACCCTAAATAGCTAGAACTAAACATTAAAATGCCTAATTAACTTCAAAATTCAAAAATGATAAACCCTAACACTAGGCAGCAATCTAATTGGACCCTAATTCAACCTAATTTAACCCTAGTTGAACCTAATGTGACCCTAATTCAACTAATTTAGGTCTAATTCAACCTAATTTATTTAACATCAAGGGAGAGAGAGGCCATACCGTCGCCGGAGTTGGGGCGGCCGGTGGAGGCGGCGGCGCCGAGGAGGCCCGGCCGCGCCCCTGGCGATGCGGCCGGGCGGCGGCAAGGCGGGGCCTTCGGGGCGAGGGGCTTCCCGCTCCTCGTCGTCCGTTGCGACCCCCCGCTCGGGTCCTGCGAAGACATGGCGGCGGCTAGGGTTAGGGTTTGGGAGGCGAGGAGAAGGGTGGCGGCGAGGGAGGCGCGAGGGAGGGGAGGGGAGGCGAGGGAGAAGGGCGGCGGCAGCGGCGCGAGATTTGGGCAGCGCTTCGCCCTCAGGGAGCTTGAGGAAGCGCTGCTAGTCGAGAAGACGTGCGCTTTGGATACGAAAATTTTCCCCAAGTCCCGCTCTGTAATATATATAGGGAACATCACCAATGGCGGGTATTTCGTAGATACCCGCCACTAGTGATCCCTCCTAGGGTTACTGGTACAGGTGACCACCGGTGGCGGGGATTTCCGGATACCCGCCATTGGTGACCCACCAGTGGCGGGTATATGAAAACCCCATCACTGGTAATTGGAACAACAGTGAGGGTTCACCACATTCCTGTTCCACGCACCAGTGGCGGTGATGTTGTATATACCCGCCACTGGTTAATATTTTGGTTCTAGTATTATATTCTTGTTATATTCTGTGTCTCTCTGAAAATTATAACACCTGCACTTTCAAGTGTATAATAATTATTTCTTGTCTCACTAAAGATTTCAATGTTAAATACATTGCTGAAAATGAAATATTTATGCTTTTATAGTATTTACTGTGGTTAAAAATTGTTATAAATTACAAAATTGCTCAGAATGGTCTGATATTTGGCATGGAGGCTTCTCACACAACAATATGCCTTTATATGAAGGTTGGTGTCAAAATTCCAAATGAAGCCCATAAGAATACCATATTAGGATCATCTAGGTAGATATCTGTGATACTTTCTAAGCCAACATCCAAATTGTAACATTATAACAACTTCGAGCTTGATTTTTTCCATGTGGCTTCATTAGAATGAGAGGTGTTCCCATGCCAAGTTTCAGCTCATTTTGATGAAAATTGAATTTTATGGAATTAAATTAGCAACAAAGCCACACATAATCACAGAAATTTGTATGAAATACTAAGAATTAATGTCTAAAACTTGTATTGGGAACAAACAATATTATTATACACCCAAAAGTACAACTGCTATATATTTTGGGAACGTAGAGAATATAATAAGATTATAATAGTGCATTCTGAAATCATTACTAGTGGCGGGTTTCATACAAATCACCGCCACCGGTGAGTTGGACAAGATTTGGGAAATCCCTAAGTCCTGTAGCACTCACCAGTGGCGGGTTTCAGGAAAATCACTGTCACTGGTGCCCGCTTCCGGTGGCGGGTTTCCCTGTAATCACCCCCCCGGTACCCCTTCCAGTGGCGGGTTTCAGGGAAATCACCGCGAATGGTGGCTTTCTGCGGGCTGCCGCGCGAGGCGAGGTGGGAGTTTAGTCCAACCTCGCTAGTTTACAAGCGATTCGATCAGCATATAAGGCATTTCTCTCTTCTCCCATCAGCTTCCGAATATTCCACTCCCTGTCTCCTGTGCTCCTCGTCTGGCTTGTGGGCCCGGTACCTGTACTGTTCTTTGTGGGCTCGGATTACAGCCCCGTGGGCCCGGGTTTGCGTTGGCCTAATAGGTAGTAGGCTGCTCCCGGGTTCGCCTGGCTAGGCCCGAACCCGAAACGCTCAGTTGACCCGAGCGGGTTTAAAAACTTTTTTTTTCTCCTTTATAATGAAAATAACATGTAATAAGATTTAAAAAAAAATCCATATCTCTTAATTGTTTCCGAAATCGAAACAAGCAAATAAAATATGCATTCACACTAGAAAAATATTTCGAACAAATTTACGGCATTTGTTTTCAAATTTGAACAAGTTAAAATTCGAACCTCGTTAGAATTCAAATTACATTGAAAATCATCAACGAGCATAATTGATCAAAATTACACAAATAGTGAACTATTGGACAATCTTGTCTTTTTCTTTGTTGTCTTCTCTTTCCTCTTATACGTTTGGATCTCATCGTGGCTGATTCTGGCGTAGGCCTTGTCTTGTGTGGGTAATTTTGACTTCTTTCTTGTCTGGATCGTTTGTCTTGCCACCTCTTCTTCTTGCCTGGTCGTGGGATCGGGAAACCTTCATAGTCTTGTTGTGAAGTTACTCCGTCGACCCCAATAATGCTTCTTTTACCTCTCCTCACGACTACGCGGTTTTTCACTATCGGGTCTTCTATGAAGAAGACTTGTTTGCATTTGAAAGCAAACTGCCATGGTTCAAGCAGTGCCGAGATTCTTTTGACGTTCACCTGATGACGGGGAATCTCTTTTGGCAGAATCATTGTTGTGAACCTATGATCTTCATGCCTGACATCGCGTGTCCATCTGATGCGAAACATGGCATGGTGGTGAAGGTGTAGTCAAGCTCCCAGATCTCTTTGACCACGCCGTAGTACGCTTCAGTCTGGCCTTCGCTGTCGACCAAACGTTGGGAGAAAGA
Organism: Brachypodium distachyon; assembly: GCF_000005505.3. Lineage (NCBI taxonomy): Eukaryota > Viridiplantae > Streptophyta > Magnoliopsida > Poales > Poaceae > Brachypodium > Brachypodium distachyon. The sequence continues at coordinate 12,741,507 of NC_016133.3, forward strand.
ACATCTCACATTCGCACAATATATGTATCATTGCATCCCTCAGTTGCAGGCAACGGTCCACCGTGATGGACTTCTGGCTGATCGTGTCGAAAAAGTCACAGAGCTTCATGACCGTCTCTCTCACCCATGGCTCCATGTAGCCTCTTATTGCAACCGGAAGTAGTTGCGTGAGAATCACGTGGCAGTCATGAGACTTCATGCCAACCAGCTTGTGGCTCTTCATGTCAACGAGTTTATTGATGCTGGATGAGTAGTTCGATGGAACTTTGATGCCATGGAGACACTCGCACATTCTATGCAGCTCGGCTTTGCTCAGACTGTAACATGCAGGTTTGCATCGCGTATATATCGTGCGTTCACCATCCTTGTTTTCCTGGGGCGCCTCTTCCTCTATCGGCCACAGCTTCTCCCTTATCCCCATCCAGTGCAGGTCCTTCCGTGTCTTTGGTCCATCTTTTGACTTGTCCGCGTGGTGCATCATCAAGCCCAACAGGCTGTCGCACATGTTCTTCTCGACATCCGTGACGTCTATGGTGTGACGGCTCTGTAAGAACCTCCAGTAAGGCAGGTCCCAGAACACGGACCTCCTCTTGTACGTAAGGCCGCCATCTGGACCGGCAGCTGACTGTGCTTTCCCGGCCACGACTTCGAGGTCCCTGACAATTTCGTATACTTCGTGTCCAATCAATTCCCTCGGTTTGTGCCGGCTCTCTGCCCTCCCGTTGAAGTTTTTCTTATCATCCCTCCACGGGTCCTTCATCTCCAGCCACTTACGGTGTCCCATGTACACAATCTTTTTTGATTCTGGCAGGAACAACCCTTCTGTCTCGTCCCCGCACTTTGTGCACGCTTTGTACCCATGTGATGACTGGCACGATGAGTTCCCGTTCGCCAGGTAGTCATGCACACATGTCACGAGAGCTTCGGGCTCGCACAGTACTTATATATAAGAAGGTCACCAGCGGCGGGTGTAAGGATAAACCACCACTGGTGACTTCCAGCGGCGGGCGGAAAAATAAACCGCCACTGGAGGACTCAGCAGTGGCGGGTTAAAGGAGGCCCGCCACTGTTTCTCTCCCACCAGTTTCCCCTCTTTAGGGTGCATTTGGTTCTGCTTTGCTTTTCGAGAAAACTGCTTTGCTTTTTCTGCTGTGGAAAAGCTGCTTTGCTTTTCATGCTGTGAAAAAGCAGGAAGCGTGTTTGGTTAGGACAACTGCTTTTGCTTTTGTAATTATGTGAAGACTGTTTATATGCGAATTGATCGTAAATTTATGATCTTTGCATTGATTGTGACGACGAAGAAAAAATTAATTTTGATTATAATATTGTTTACATAAGAAATAAAGACCTTCGTTCTATAGTATAACACAAAATATATATGGTTCACGGATAATGTATGCCATGGACATAGCTAAACTACCTCGCTCTCGCAGCAAACAAAGCATTGGCGATCCTATCACGAATGATGTTCATCGTAACCACGCCAGGTCCCTCGGGAACGACATATCCGTCCTCTCCCTCTGGACCGTCATCCCCTTGTGTCGTTCCAACCTCAGCCCCTTCAGGCATGTACTCTTCATCTGCATCACAGCTATCGAATTCCACATCGGGCAACTTGCTATCACGAATGAAATTGTGCAAGGCAATGCAAGCTAGAATGATCCTCGTTTGTGCTCGAGGCTTGAAACTTGGCATAGATTTTAATATACGCCACTTTTGCTTAAGAACCGCAAATGAACGCTCAATGACATTGCGAAGGGATGAGTGCAAGAAGTTGAATATCTCATCCCTCCCTTGAAGTACACGGCCACGAGGAAGACGGAACTCCGGTAGATGGTATGTACTCCCCTTGATCGGTGCAAGGTATCCAGTTCGGTTAGGATAACCAGAATCCACAAGGTAGTACTTGTCTACAAGTAAACAACAAGTTAGCTTTAAAAAATGAAGAAAAAGAATATCATCAAGAATAAGTTTGTACCTTTGGGAGGGACGGGAAAACAAGGAAAATTTGCCAATGCATGATTGAGGACCCTTGTATCATGTACAGATCCGGGCCAACCATCAACCCCAAAGATAAACCTCATGTCGAAGTCACACATCGCTAGCACATTCTGAGATGTATATCCATGTCGACATGTGTAGTTCACCGTTTCATCGGTTGGGACAATAACAGGGATATGTGTTCCATCAATAGCGCCAATAGCTCCCCTGAAATGAGGCCAAAAACGTTCTTCTCTGACCTTATCATGTTCGACACTGAAAGTAGGATCTCTCGGCTTGATGTTGTGTTTCGATAACTTGCACAGACATCTCAATACTTCCTTGAACTTTGTGTGAACTGTCCACAGCAACCATGTAAAACGGTTTTCAACTTGTGCAAATGATTGCGGGCCTCCAACAATCCATAAGAACATAGCTAATGACTCAATTGATGAGACATGGCTAGTGGACCTCAAACCATAGGACTGTTTCATGTTCTCCCATTTGTTCTTAAATTGTGTCTTGGTTAGTTTCTTTCCCGTTTTTGCAGCAAATTATCCTCAAGGTTCTTCCAACCTTTGTTGTTCAAATAGGTAGTAGGCCTATTTCCAGCAAGTACCTCCTCCTTGCAAATATCAACAAAATGTTTGACATTTGCCTCATCCCAAACTGCCTTCTCACCCATACTTCAATAAAAAAGTTTGGAACAAACATTACTTCAGTGACAATGCAACAATCTATACCAGCACAATTCCATAATTGTAATAAACGGTACATTATTGTAACAATCCATACATTATTGTACTGCAGACATCGGCGTGAGGATTTGGAGGAGGATGCACAGGGGGATTTGGAGGGGATTGGTGTGAGGATTTGGAGGGGATGAGGAGGCATACCTGAGGAGAGGAAGCGCCGGTGGGGAGTAGGGGCGGGCCGCCGTCGGTGTCTGCAGGTTGGAGGGGAACGGGGTGAGGAAGCGCAGGGGGATTTGGAGAGGAAGCGCCGGTCGGAGGCATACTTGAGGAGAGGAAGCAGGCGTGGGGCGTCGGGGCAGGGCGGCCTGGGACGGTGGTCGGGCAAGGAAGGCCGTCGGGCGCGCCGCCGGTGGGTAAGGAGGCGGGCGGGGACGAGCGTCGGGGCAGGGCGCCGGAGAGGAAGCGGGCGTCGGGCGGCGGGGCAGGGCGGCCTGGGACGGCCGTCGGGGCGCCGCCAGCGGGTAAGGAGGCGGGCAGGGACGAGTGTCGGGGCGTGCCGCCGCCGGTAGGGTTCGCCTTGCTCGATGCGAGAGAAGAACGGCCCGTGGAGTCCTTCTGTTTCGGTCGGGGCATGGAAATAACACGCGAATCGTTTTCACTTATTGGTGGCAAGGTGGGTAATTAACCTGAAGTTGGCAAAGTAAAGCAACCAAAAGTACCTCTGGATCTACTTTGAGAATTGTACTACGAAAAGCAAATTCCTTTTTTGCTTTTTGCTGTGGAAAAGAGCCCTTTGGTTAGCTTTTTTTGCTTTTTGAAAGCAAAAGCTGAAAAGCACTGTAACCAAACACACCCTTAGTCCCACCTCGCTAGTTTACATGAGTTCCGACCAGCATAAAAAGGATTCTGCCGCCCCACTTACCGGTGGTTACTACTCAGTGCTCAGTGCGTTCCCCGTTCCGGTTGAGTACTAAACGAATGATCGGACGGTGCTTAAGGGGTTCAGGGAAGGTCACTGAGACTGAGTAGTACCACCATGTATCGGGTGGTCTACCAGTGGCGGTTTTTTTTACAGCCGCCACTGATGGTTATTAGGGTTTCCATGGCCATTTCCAGTGGCGGTGACTTGTTTCGGGACAATATCACCGCCACTGGTGGCGCTCGTGGATGCCTCGAGAGGTCTCCAGTGGTGGTGTGTTTTTTGGTCTGTTTTAACCGCCACTGAAGGGGATCACGGATGGGGTTTTATTTAGTAGTGTCTCTATTCTTCAACTGCGTTGAAACTAACTAGTATCATTAATTTTGAGACGGATAATGTAGATTAATTGAACAATGTTAGGCCATGACTTTATAGAAAAAATATCGTAATTTCAATTAATTATCTACTGGAATCTAGGCGAAAAGAGACGATCGGTCGATTTGCACAAATAATGGCAGCATTTTGGCACGCAAAAGCAAGGGACGGACACACGCTGAATGCTGATTGGAGATTCTTGATGGAGATCGGTGATAATATATATGCATCTGTAGTGCTGGCATGGTGCAAGGGAATTGTATATATGCGGCCACGTGAGCCTTTTTATCCCTTTTCCCGGCCGGGCCGTTTGCCACGTCGGCTTCGCCCAATGTCAAAGGACACGTGGATGGCTGCCGTTGCATTTGATCTGAAAGAAAAAGGAGATGCAGCAGAGAAGGCCATGCTGATGGATGCTGCACGACCAGCAGCATCCACATCGTCCATCAATCAATCAATCATGGGCCTGGTGCATCTTGGCAAAGGTGGGGAAAAAAACGCAAAGTCAAAATTGAACAGGACATCCGTCGTGGTTCAAATGGGACCCCTGGTTGTTCTTTGTTTTGCCCCGGTATAGGTTTAGAAAAACATTACAGACACAAATGCTCAGAAACACGCACATGTGCACACATACTCATATGAGCATCTTCGATAGAATTAGCCGGCCAACGGAGATATTAAGAGATTGATGAAATTACCACGAGTGTCTCGCTGTTGACGGGTACACCACCTACCATTGAGAATAGCGCCGGTTAAATGTGAGCATACATGTCAAGTCTATGACTTGAATCTGGGTGGGCTGGTTTCACCACAAGAAACCAAATCACTTGAGTTACGCTCGGTTCACTGCCCCGGTATTGTTTTTCTAGATTTGTCCACATTTATGTTTTTGTAACATTTTTTTCTTAACAAACTCGAAACCTCTTGTTTTGATATCATATACTGAAGTGTATGTATCTAGCCGGTTCAGAAAGCTCGAGCTGACGGACAAATGTGGACAATATATTCCAATCACTGCTAGTTTGCTATAGAATCAATTATCTGTAGTCGGTCACTCTTGAGTCTTGGCTGACCAATAGTTGGCCATCAGAAGTAGAGTACATCTCTGGCGGGCGAAAACTTACCTGTTGGTGTTGACTGTTGAGTAGCCGACCGAAGACCTATAGAGGGGAATTCAATGGAAATTTACAGTTATCACCTAGGAAATAAAAAGGCACATCGAATCTAACATGCAGGTGAATATATATGCGTGGAGTATATGTGTCGTTAACTCTTAACTGACCAAAATATTCACATAAAAAAAGTGTAGATACGATGCGAATTGCAGGGTAGTAGGACCAAGTTGTACACATTATTATGGTTCATATAATTCCTGGAGTTGATTTGACCTAGACAAAAAAGAGGAATGTACACCACGTAGCAATTCTTATCTCCAATGTTATCTGGCTACCTACTTACACCATTCATTCATTCATTCCCCAACATTCGAGAGCATTCATGCATGTATATGTGTACACATGATGCATGCATCTGAATATGTACTTATACATATATAGCTAGTTCCTAGATGCGCTGCCTACATGCATGTGCATCGATCATGCATGCTACGTACGTAGGAAGCCAGCTAGCACCAAAAATTCTGTTTTTTCATGGCTACCAAGAATTAATTCAGATATGATGATTTTTTTTCTTCAAATTTAGACATATATATTCCCTTTTTTATTCCCAAGGTTGTTTCAGAAACAAGAACATAAAAAATTGTAGAATTACACCACGGGAGAAAAGAATACACACATATATATTAGATTTGACGCCTCATTAAGATAGATAATTTCTTGGGTGCTACGCGATAATTTATTGGATAGCGAGGCGGTTATGGTGACTTAATCAACCTTCAAACTCTGCGTGGCTTGGGTCTTGAGTAGATCGACCCTGCATGCGCGTATTTTTGTTCTGAAAAAAGAGTACACATATATACACAATTATTTATAACAAGTATATACTTAATCTACAATTAATCCGGGTACACAAAAGAACACACAATCAAGCTTTTGTATGCCGTGAATTCCAACACTACCATATAAACTCATATTTCTAACAAAGAAGGGTTAAAAATATATTTCTGTCCATTGATATATAAGAGTTTACATCGAGACAAGTTTTTCCGGACGATATATGATTGACACTGGTATATATGATCTATTGGGAGTTTATGGCCAACAACTTGTGTGTAGTTTTACCCAGTGTTTGTATTGACTTCACATGTTTGTTACATACTCGCGTTTGAAAGACAGAAATATAGAGTGGGATATCAATTAGCACGTACGTACTGGAACGAGTAGAAGGTTAAATATTTCCAGGGTTTTTGCTGATGTGCAAAATGTGCTGTGTGTTTCCTTTATGAGGTAACATGTAGAATATGCCGCCTATTCAGCACAGCATATCATGATAATCCCTAAAGTGAAAAAGGGCATATAATGATTGGACAACACATGGAATTTTAGGGATGGATACAGAAAATCGCGCTTTTGAGTACGTTTGTGCAAATCACCCCATATTATTGATGTCTCACTTTTGGATCTCTCCTCTTAATTACTTCATCCCGTACTAGCTGAGCCAAACATAGGGTGGGTTGAAAACCAAGAGGAGAGACCCAGGAGTATGTCAAAAAAAAGGGCCATGTACAATGCACATATTAGGAGTTAGTCCCTATTTTATATACTTGTAAATGTCTACGAGGAAAGTTTGAACATGCATGTTTACTAGATTTTTTTTAAAAGAAACATAAACCAGAGAATCTATTTTTGTCCCAAAACTTTCAACGTTCGAAAAATATATAATTTTTGTTCTTTTAGATCAATATATGTTAAAGGAGAATTGATCCTTACCTTACCTTGCCACGTAAGCTTGTTGATCATACATACTGACGAGGCTTAGACACTGATATTTACACGTAAGGTGGGCTAATGCATGCAGCTTGCACATATGCATTCTTATCTCCTAGAAGTAAAAGCCAAGTTGCACCGAGATAAATATATAGAAATCTCTACAGGAATCTTGAGCCGACCGATCGATGGCCACGGTAATATATGGACCAATTAACTAGCTAGCTGTACTCGTAATTAATAATAATTAGTGGCTCAAGTAGTAATATTCGATCCATTAGCATATGCATTTACCACATATGTCGGCATGTGTACGTGTAAATCTGGTAGATTTAACCTAACTAATAATGAAGATATATCGATATGATGACTAGCTACTAATTAAGATGTGCATGAATATGCATGCATTGGTCAAATCATGGGGATATATATAGTCCTCGCCACGTAACGCGGTCGGCTACATTACTACATACGTGCACAAATCGATATGGATATTTGAGTTTGTTGAAACTTTCACTTGATATGCTCATTTTTTATCCATCAATTTGGGGTGGATTTATTGGTGCATGTGATTCAGTAATTTAAAAAAAAATCATAGCCAAAAAGGTCATATGTATGTCCAAGATTTAGCCAAGACGCGCTATTAATAAAAATATTTGTGGACGACATGAATTTCACGCCCAGATCAGGTAGCCTAGACATGAAAGTAGAATGCTACTACCATCGGCTTAATTGAGATTTTGGATGAACTAATAAACATTGATCATGCGATCCAATATATTTTTTCTTTGCAGGATCTCGATTGATATTTAAAAAAAGTGAAAAAGTTTTTTTCCATTTTAATTTGTGCGTGGGAATATAGATGATGCAGCCCATATATACGATCGACCAAAAGCATATATGAATTTGTCCCAAACAATAATTCCAACCAAAAATTTGAGTGGTGCATGTATGCCATATGCTTAGTTAAGAGAAGGGGAAGCAAAGAATAATGTTAGTTACCAAAAATGCTGCCGACCAACATATATCTAATGATGCAAATAAAGTGGCCGAAAGCTAGCTAGGTTCAACATCGAGATAGGGCCATCCCTTGCATTCCCTCCCCATGTTCCAATTTCTTCGACCCTTCCTTCCCTTTGCTTTATTAGCTAGGAATCTAATTAACTTGTTGATCTCGATCGATTGCTTAGGGGGATTGGGAGTTAATTATTCCAAGCTTTTGCTTGCTAACTTTCTATTGCATATATAGGTAGCTAGGTAGGCATATAATAATGTGTTTAATTAGCTGTACTCCTATAGGCTATATATGTTTAGGAGATCATACTAGCTAGTTTGACAATAAGAGTACAGATGGGCATGTATATATTAATTAATTAACCGACTTGTTGGTGTGGAGTAAAAAATTTAAACATGTGAAACACACCATGCATGCATCGATTGATCAACTGTAGTAATTCCGATTAGATTAAAAAAGATGAGGAAAGAAAGTTCTCTCTCGGTCGGTCTCTACACATAGCACCATACATATATGTTCTCACAACCAACAAATTAAGCAGGGCGCTAATTAATCAGTAGTACATGACGGCCGAGCTAGCAGGTAGCTTGGAACAAGCTACATAACCGGTGGAGTAGTAATTCCTCCGTCACATAATTTTTGTCGAAATATCTAGACGTTTTTTAAAAATAGATACATTCATATTTGGATAAATTTGAAACAAGAATTATGAGACGGAAGGAGTACTGTTTATTTATCGGATGGAAGGGATGAGAATTAGATGGAACTGACGCCAAATGATAGTTTCTTCAGTAAGTCTATGTATTTGGAGTTCGTGCATTCGGTTGCCCAATTACCAAGAGTTGTACATGGGACTTATTAAGGTCCCTCTAGAAGTTAAGGTTTTTCTTTGGTCTATGTTGGGCTACTTTTTTTTTCGAAAAGGAGGAATGCCCCGACCTCTGCATCAATTGATGCACACAGCCAAAAATGATGTTGTTTTGACAATTAGCTAGATATATCTTCTGATCATGTACATATTATGTACTCATGCATTCGCCAGCTCTATATATATACATGGCTACGGCCTAGGATGTGTCTCATCTGTTGTTGGAGCAGGTGGTCAGGGAGGTTATTACTTATCACCCCACATGGATGGCAATCTAGGATCGACATGTTTGAATGATTTTCCTTTTTATCTTTGTAATGTTGGGGAGACTTTGGTAACTTCTGGGCTGTGTTCATATGCAAAGGCCAGGGGAATTCACTTTTTTATATCGCTTGGTATATACGGCTCGAGTCAAAAATTGTTTTATTCGTACTCAATGGTATGCCTTCGTTCCTAAATATAAGAAGCCATAGCTTTGCCCTAAGTCAAACTTTAATTTTTTTTACTAAGTTTATAGAAAAATGTATGGACATTCGGAATATCAAATAAGTCTACTATGAAAATATATATCATGACGGATTTAATAGAATCAATTCAAAGTCATAAATGTTGATAGATTTTTCTATAAAGTTGGTCAAAATTTTAAAAGTTTGACTCATGTTAAATATCTGGAACTTCTTGGATTTAGGAACGAAGGGAGTATATAGCTAGCAGTCGCGTATGTGTGAAGAAATTGATCATATTACGTACGTTCAAAAGCAATGCAACTTTTTAATTACTTTTTTTTTTGCGAGGAGCAACTTTTTAATTACGTCATAATACGTGTAGCTCGTTGGCCTGGATGTGCTTAATTATCAAAATTCGACACGTCGGATTAGTTATAGTCAATCTAATCGGCCAAGGAAAGAGACCGAATAATCGTACGTCTACTCATCATGTGTTACTATATTTCCACGTACGTACAATTGATCGATGTATAAAATTAAAAGCTATATATAACATATGTATTTCATTGATGCTAGGGGCAGAGAAAAAAAGGGAAAGAAAGAAAAGATAGGATCTTGTAGTAAAAAATATGGCGGGAAAATTGAAGAGAGGAGGGGATGAGATCGATGAGGCATGCAGCTACGTGGCAACAAGCTAGCTAGGACTCTAGCTTTACATTCAAACCAAATATTCGCCACTGCCGATCGATCTCATCTTGTAGAAAGGAAGTGGAAATGGTAGTTACATTTAATTAACTTTCCTGCTCTAATATTCTTGATCCATGCAACTACATATTAATATACTTTCTCTGTTCCTTAAATTAGGACGTATATTATTTTATTTGACCGAGTCTTTGACCAAAATTTAATCTATTAATATATATTTTTTGTGAAATAAAATTGATATCATTGGATTCGTAATCAAAAGTATTTGTTTATGATTATGATTAATATCACATAAGTTACACGTTGATGGAGTATTTTTTTTGTCAAAGCTCGGTTAAAGAAAACAATATAGGCCTTAATTTAAGGAACATAGAGAGTAGGAAGTGACGTGGGGTTAGGTTTGATGTTAAGAAACCCATGAATTTGCCTCTACTAAATCCTCAATGCAATGAGATAAACATATCGTCAGGTGGCGGATCGAGATGCATGGCTGCAAGTCAAAAGCTACGGGTCATTGCAATAAATCTAACTTTTCCAAGCAACGTTCATGTTATATATATTACAAAAGGCCATGCCATCTATATTTATGATACGCGTGTCGATGTCCAAAACGCATGCAAGCTTGCGTCTAATAATCTCTTCATATATATGGACCTATATATATGTTGCGTGCGTGTCGAATTCAGGGCCATTCTACATGATTACTGATCACAATGATCCATGGACCGAATCAAGGAATCGTCAAAACTTATCCTCACATATATATGGTTTATAACTTTATATGGTATGTCTGTATATTGTTCTTCAATGAGATCGATCGATAGAGATGGGTAGAAAGGTTCATATCTAGTGAACAGGAGTACTTCTCATCGACCGTCCGGTTCCTAAAAAAAAAAGTACTTCTCGATCAATCCTAATTAACTTTTTAAGATCCGCTGAATCTTAGATGTGTTAGGTCAGGTTGATAATCTGTCAAGAAAAATTGTCACCTTTTCTAATTTCTAACGTGCTATGCATGTGTTAATTGTTTGAATAAATTTCACAAAACCATACTTTTTGAGACTACAGTCTCATCGGGCCACAGTTATCATCAATATCTCAGAGAATCACAGTTTTTGGGTCTGTCTCACAGAACCCAAATCGGGTAGATAAAACCGTTTGATGGTATTTATGACCATACGCCACGTCAAACAGGCTGACTCGTTTTGTTGCCACATTAGCTCCCGAACCCCACCCGAGATGGCGGTTCGAGTAGAGAAATAACCCTTAACGGGTCGGCGGTCAGGTCTGGGAGCCGATGTGGCAACAAAACGGGTCCGCCGTGGCATTATGATAGGTGGGTCCCACCAGTCAGAAACACCATCAAACGGCATAATCTACCCGATTTGGGTTTTGTGAGACAGTCTGCCCCAAACTTTGTGATTTTGTGAGACTATTAGTGACAACTGTGACCTGGCATGAAATCATATCCCAGGAAGGGTGGTTTTGTGAAATTTACTCTAATTGTTTTAGGAGATATATACATATGTGCTTGAATTGATGGATGGATTTTTTTTCCTCGATGAAAATATATATTCTGCGTGCATTGAAAAACAAATATTTGATCAAGAGTATATTATGTTGATTTTTTTCAGTTGATGCAAAAGTAAATTAGAAACTAGTTTAATTTCTGCAAAATTCAGAAGGCACACGTGCAAGATTTGAAAAATTATTTTATGCATGCATAGCAGGCCGGGTGAACTGTGAACCAGAAAGTTTTGTCGAAAAATAGATCTATGCTTTGCGGTGTGCAAAAGAAAAAAAAAAGAGAGGCGAGTTAAATGTACATCGGAACAAAAACAGGATTATTTTTGCAGAAAAAAAAACAAAAACAAAAACAAAAACAGGATTCATAATTTTGGTCGATCGACCACCGTCCTCGCTATCACATCGGACAAAAAAAAAAGAGAACGGTGAAGAAGAAGGAAGATTTGCGTAGAAAACCTGATAGAATAGAAGAGTTTCTCAGACTGAAGGCTCTGGTGTTTTTTTGAGCGAACTGAAGAGTCTGGTGCTGGCAGGAACACAGCTAAAATGTTCAGCCCGTTCTTGTAAAAAGAAAAAGTTCAGCCCGTTAAGACGTACTCCAGCCCACCTAATCGAAAAGGTTATGCACCAATTTGCAGTTATGCTGGCCCATTATCTAAGCATTCAGCCCAACCTATGGAGCACTCGATTGTATTATTCATCTCATATAAAAGACTCTCTTCTGCTCAAAATAAATAAATATAAAAGACTCTCTTTTTTCTGCGGGAACTCATATAAAAGACTCTATTCATGCTGTATTTCCCTTCTAAAAATATATCTAATTTATATTTCCCTCTTATGCAGTAAAAGTAGCATCAAGGCATCAAGCGATATAACCGCATAAGTATAATATACCTCCGGTCTCTACATATAAGATGTGCACACGTGCCACTGATACCCATTGGTTAACTTAGTTAAGGGTTTAGTTAACCAACATAAACTAATCATTGGTTAACTATTTTTTGCTTTAATTTCCTGCTGGTTAACTTAATGCTGGTCCAAGAACAGGGTCTAGTATATACAGATACCCCAGGCCATTCAATTTTATCACTAGCAAATACTGCACCACACTGTACAGTTTTGGGAGTCTATTTACTTTGTGATTTATGCTTTATATAGCTAGACTAGAATCTTCCACCCACACACAACAGCATCAGCATTGGCCGCCTATATATAAGCCACCTGCCCCTTCACCACATGACGCATTCTACACACACATTTCTAGCTCTCTCCCTCTTTCACACACACTCGATTTACTCACACAGAAGCATCCCACATGTGGATCTCTCACACAGAATCAGCCAATTAAGGTATTAGAGATGTGTAGGGGTGATAGGATAAGCTACAAGCCTAGCTACAAGAAATGCAGAATGAAGCAAGATATGCATCAACAGGTTTCTTCAACATCCACCAACAGCTTGCGATTGCATGCATCCAATGCCATGGCATATGGTCATTGAGGTATATATATAGCTAGCTAGCAAGATAGTTGAGAGACAGAGAGAGACGAAGGTGAAGCTTATGTTGGGATGTGCCTGGCTCCCTGTATGCCACTCATCTATAGCAACATTCCTTCCTGATGAGGTTGCCTAGGATGGATGGCGTGCACGGAGCCAAGCATATCCCCCTTGATCCCAACCGTCTCTTCTCATGCATTCTCCACAATCCACATGCATCTCTTCTATACATATTGGTCTTAACTGTGTTGTTTAGTTTACCTCTAAAATAGTCCATGTTTATTTGCGCGCATAGTTTTTTTTTCATCTGTTCGTGGAGCTTTTGATTTTTTTTTGACAGATAGATTGATTTTTGTTAATTTTATAGACCACATTTACATACATTTCTATAGTCCAGTATTTTGTGTCACATAAATCCATATTTTTATTAGTGTCAGAACTCAGAAGTCCACACATTTTCCTCAAGTATACAATCACTATTAATAAATAACGGGATTGTATCTTTAAGAAAGGAAGAGGTTTATAAATATGCGATTAATGCTTTCACAATTCAAATTCGTTTGAAGCAGGTCGACTCAGCATAACCATTTTGCCTGTTGATACCCAAAAAACATCTGTGGAAAAGAGAGAAACACCAAATGCCAACCAGTTTGACTTTATTAAAATAAAGCTTCCTCAGATTTTTTTTTACTATGAGTCAGATATGAACTTGTGACTAATCCCCACTTTATTTACCGATGAAAATCGGAGATTCTGCTCATCGGCCGACCTATATATGCATACAGTTGCCTCTCAGAAAGTTAAGTTCAGATGGTCTGGAGCTAGAACTAGCTATGGGATGAGCTAATCATTCAGAAATGTTCCATATGTAAATTTCATGGATTCCTGCAAATATATATAATAGTTTCCTTTTTTTCTCGAACACGCCGTTTTCATTAAGAAGTAAGTGCAAGAAGCGCGAGTACAAACAAAGGCAACAAAAGACGAGACCCAACGGGCTAAAAAAAAAGAGAGAGGACGGAAAAAAGGCCAAAGCCACTATAGTATATAGTTTCCTTGAAAGAAGATCCCATATTTCATCTTGTATATACCCAATTATATTGTGTGATGTCTCCCTCTCTAGCTATCTCTCTTTTCATTTTACTTGTAAACCTGCTCTGTCCTACCCTTAATTAATGCAAAAGAGATTTATTTTTAATTCTGGAGAGAACAGGTTCATGAGATTGATGTGCTAGAACTTGACCATGGACTTGTATGATATAGTATTCTTTTTTGTACCAGAATGTATGATAATTGAAAAGTTTCATGCGCTAGCCAACGCAACCAAAAAACTGATCTTATGGAAGGGGCAGGGGCAATCCACTTATACTTCAACAATAATAATCTGATCTGGATGCACGGCATCTTCTCACCAAATTAATACTAACAAGCTGCAATTTGAGTACTAATTATACACTTTGAATGCCTTAAATAACCCCCCATGAACACGTGAGAAATGCACTGGTCTCTCTCTATAATATTTATAGATCTCATTTTCTCTCTCTACATGATTGACCCTCCTGCACAAATGATGAATAGCTACCCCATATAGTACTCGCCTGAAATAGTCATCGGCGGACGATTCAGGTAATGGTCGGCTCTCCTCTCATGCATCACTGAATGCTGCCACTGCACACTTTGGACCTTTACGTCCTCAGCATTAAATAATATATATTCCAGCAAAGCCAATGCCATATTTTTCTCCTCTAAACAAGATAATCGGTAGCGACCCTGGTGCTGTGTAAAAAAACTTTCCACCTCCAGACCTCCTTCTAATGCAAAAGATGAATATCTCCGTCCGATATTAAGTGTCTCAAATTTGTTCAAATATGAATGTATCTATACCTAAAATGCGTCTAGATACATGTAATATTTCGACACTTAATATGAGATAGATGGAGTATATATAGTAATAATGCTTGTCATCAAAGTTGGATAAAATTATTAGCAAATGCCACTAACATATAATATTCCCTCCTATCCTAAATTCTTGTCTCAAATTTGTCCAAATATGGATGTATCTATTCTTAAGAAGTATCTAGATACATGTAATATTTTGACAACAATTTAGAATCGGAAGGAGTAGTAAATTTTTAGTCTAATTTACTTATAACAAGTTGTTTAATTTGTTTTATCCAAAGTATCACACATCGAGGTAGTACACCTGGCTTTTCAAGACACCAAAGCAAAGGGCATGCAACCGCTTTTTGGCGTGACCGCTATCGGCGTGACAATGAACATGAGTACGTAGTCGAGGCGTGTTTCCTTTTGCTGGGGTTTTCGGTATAGTTCCCTTAAAAGCATGGTCCAACACTTGCAATTACTGTTTCCTCTCTTCGTAAGGAAAAACCTGCAGAACCCCTACCAGTTGCTTCAAGTTTTTTGTAGCCAATCATGTAATGCACGTGCCAGAATTATTGGAGGCTAAACCTTGGCACACACACCGGCAGCTTTTTCTTTTCCACCAGTTTAAACTTTTGGATGAACCGGTTCCGGTGCATCAGTTTAATTTGTTTTACAATGCACTGTAATCCATATATTATCCAGATATCCTGCATGCTTAGCTGGCAGGCATCGACCACCTCGGCCAGCAGGTCATCAGGGGTGAGGTGAAGGCAGCTAGCAGCTCAAGGCTGCCATTGCTGTGCAACCAGACCATGCATGCACCAGACCATGTTAGCACCCTCAGTGGATTGGGGAATCCACCTGACTCCAGTGTGTAGACAAGCTAGAAAATGCCACAGGAGGTGGTGAGAGAGCACTATGCAGATCGATGCAGAGAGGTATGCATGCCATGGCAAAACAAAGCTCATCACTCTCAATCAAGTGTGCCATTGCCATTCACGTCGCCTCTGGTCTGCAAAAAGGGCTCAGATCTTGCAGCCCATCATGCAGGAAATTGTCCAGCCAGCCAGCCAGCCAGCCAGCAGCAGCAGCAATAGCAGATGAAAGCCACATGTAGTACGTTGCAGCAAATGAACCATGCAGTAACATCTAAACAGTAGCGCCAAAAGGTACAAGCACACAGCGTTTGCATGCATGGTAAGCAGCAGTGTTCACTGCAAAAGGAAAAAAAAAAAGATCATAGCAGGGATTAGTTACTCTCTTTTTTACAGGTCAGGTCACCCAATGGGGCAAATGCATGTACAGACAGAACTACAGATAGAAAATATCTCTATTTGGATCTGAAGCGGCAGTGTGATTCTGATTCATGGACTTGCTAGGAATTAATATGGACGATTGATGATGTCCGGCGAGTTTATCATTGGCTCTGAATGGTTTTTGAGATTAAGCCCCTTAATTGGAGCTGTTTACAGTCCAATGCCAATGCGTCTGATCTTCTCAGAAACAAAACCAGGAAGGAAAAGCTAGGAGCTATATTTCACTAGAGTCATGTCATGTGTCATCTCTAGTTCAAAGTTCAACGAACCACTTAAAGGGTTACTGGTAACTAAGAACTTCCATCAACGGTGAGTGAGGGAATAGAGATGTACTATGCAACATTTCGGTTCATCTCATTTGTGATTTCCTGGAAGACCCGCAGCCGGTTCTGTGCCCTCCATGGCCTCGTGATTGCGGCGGCGTTCTTCGGCCAGCGGTTCACGGCCTCAGTGTGGCCGGAAACATGGCACCGTCCACTCTCACCAGATGGCAAATGGCCATGGAAAAGCGAACGCTGAGCTGCACTGCTTCTCCATGGTGTTTGCTCGGCGCCTTGACCTTGAGCTTTCTCGCCGAGATGAATCGTGTTAAGCCTCTGGCAGACTCGGTTGCTGTGATCTTGAACCTTCTGCTGTCTCCATGCTGGAGCGGTCCTGACAAACTTCCGGTTCACGTTCTCGCCTGTGGAGTCCTTGCGTCTCCATGAACCAGCTGATGAACTTTGCAATCGAACACCTGCAGCCGGGGTTTGGAGGGTGCTGTTTGCTTGAGAGGATGGTGGTGTTATGTACCTCTGCTCACTTGCCTGCTTGCTGCTTTCATTTTGCGCAGTACCACTCTTGCCGTCACCCAATTGCTGTTCATCCTCCTCCACCATGTCGGCCCACGTCTTCCTAGCACCACCAACAGAACTCTGCCCCTCTTGCAAATGATTGTCACTAGCATCTGTGGCGCCATTACAGATTGGCAGGCATTCAGTTGAACTAGGAGTCTGGGCTTGATGCTGTATGCTGATATTTGGTCTGTCCTTTTTAACCAACCGTTTCCGTAGTTTCTCAAGTAGAGACTGTGGTGTGGCAGCATCATTGAACAGCCGAGAAATATCTTGGTTCTCCTCCGGACATTCTCCGTTCTTCTCGCTGTCAACCATAATTTGTGGCACTTTACGCTTCAACTGAGTTATTGGAGACGGAAGCTCTTGTGAATTGCAATCCACCTGCTTCTCTGTATCTGCAGAAACTGAAAATTCTGGTTCTTCGTATTGCAGTTGAGTTGAAGAAGTAGAGAGTATTTCTGGCTGTATATAATCAAGGTTCTCCGCATCAGTAGCAAGCAAAATCCGTGAATCTTTAGACTTCATCTGAGTTATTGGAGAAGGGAGTGCTTGTGACTCGAGTTCCTTAATCATTTCAGTAGCCCGGGCAAAAGATCTAACATGTTTTTCATCACTGCTGTTGTAAGGTATAGCTTGGAGAAGGTATTTAGCTTCAGCTACCTTCCCAGTCTTCATCAAGCAGACAGCTAAGTTACATTCCTTGTTATAATCAGCCTCAATAGCAAGAGCTTGCCTGGGACAACCGACAAAAGCCAATTCAGTACCAGATGTGTTTAGTTGGATGATCTGTATTGCAGATGTGCATATGATAAATGAAGTTTTATGACAGAAGAAGAGTTCACTTCTACTAGTATTGCTAATTGTTACTGATGAAACAGTCATTTCTGCATCCACAATATCAAATGAGAAACTACAATGGTGCAGTAATATTTACTTTTACAAGTACACACCAAACAAAGGATCGAAAATACTCCCTCGGATCCTAAATTGTTGTCGAAATATTACATGTATGTAGACACGTTTTAAGAATAGATACAAATATTTGGGCAAATTTCAGTCAAGAATTTAGGATCAGAGGGATCATGCAAGAGAATACAAATAATATCTAACAAAAGCTATATTAGCTTTACAGGTCCCTCCGCAAGATAGATATACATGTACCTGTAGAGCATTTCAGCTTCCTCATAATTTTCGGACTGCATATGGGCCCAGGCGAGGTTACCCAACAACCTTCATAACAAGGAAGAGACTTAGATTCAGTCAAAAAGAAAGGAAGAGACTTAGACTGATGTTTACAGGTCAAATGAAGATGTATGAAAGATTTTTAATACCTTGCTTTTTCATCCCTCAGAGAGAGATATACTACTCGTCCATGAGATTTAGATAGCTTTGTTTTCCACCGACCAGAAGCTAGATCCTCATCTACCATTCTCAGCTTTATTGTCAGCATTTCAATCTGCTCTTTTGTCCGACCACATTTCTGGTTAAACATAAAAATGGTTAATATCAGAAAAAACTTCGTTAAGTACTTATCCACTAATCAGTTTATTATTATTGGAAAGCATCAAGCCACTTGGAAGGCCTGCTCTAAAAATGAGCTTCGTCTTCAGGCCCACGGATTTAAGGAGGACTGGAGGAGTCGAAGGCCCCCTTTCTGGCATGGATTGATTCTTTAGACTTCTTTAGTTAGTTTTTGACTTTTTTCTCTTCGTTGGAGCATATTTTTTGCTTATACTTGTTCTGATTCTCACGTAAATACTTCTGTATATATACTGTTCTTTGTTAATGTATACACTGCTGGGGCCTCTGCTACAGTTTTCCGTCAAAAAAAAAATCTGTGTTGGTTTATTATTAGCTGATGACTTTATCACAGGGGTTGTGCAATATATTAAAATGCTTAAGATCTAGTGAAACTGGACTACGACAGTTGGCTTTAGCTAATATAAGTCAGTTTCACAGGACTGAGATACCTTGTACAGGTCAAGAAGAACATTGTCAAGTGAATCCTGGGCTTCATTGGGACAACGGTCTCGGAAGGATCTTATGGCCTCAATGGCCTCTTCGGCCCTATTTGCTTGTTTCAGTACGGTAGCCATATCCTTCAGTGCACTCTCAATTCGTTCACCACTGTTTATAGCCGCCCAGAACAATGGAACTGCCTTGTTTGGGTCCTTTTCAATTAACTGGAAATGATAGAAGCAATGAGAGAAAACAGAAAAACATAGACAATCATACAAAAGCTTCTACAATCTAGATCGTGAATGCATTTTCATTCACAAGCCTACAAGTGCTACAGAAAACACTGAAACGGAGTTAATATGTACAGAAGTATGTGTTTTAGCATAGAAATTTGTTAGCATATAGTAATATTTTGAAAAAGTAAAACTTCCGCAAAATGAGCATCAATTGCAGCTTGCAGGTAGTAGATATAAACGTACATACCAGTGGCAGTACAACATCAAAACTTGCCACTTTTCTCAATGCAATCTTTTGGTACAATAGATTTCTGGTAATAGGACAACTTTTTTATATTTATTACAGAAAGGTAATAGGACACCTAGTAATGTAGAAAACCCACTTTATTCTACTGTTATTGTTTTTCAAATTTGTCCTATAAATAGCATTAGTTCTGCCAAGGCGTCTACCTGTGCATTTAAAATCTATCCTGATACAATGGAAGATGCTGTAAAACAACCATATAAAGGCTACTATATTCTTGTCAACCATATCCTACTGTGAACTGAGGTTATAGCAGAACAAATATCATAACTGAAGACGATGCTATGTTAACTGAAGATAAAATATAAATGACTGACTTGTGGCTCACATTAAATAGGTACACACTGGGCTTGTTGATATTTGGACATAGAGAACTGGTTGTTAATGTATTTTCAAAGGAGAACAAATGCAGTCTTAAAAATTGAGTCAGCCTGGTAGCATTTGAGATTGCATGCAACTGAGCAAGTAAATGAAGCTAGAACCAACTCTTCCTGAATGGTACACAATTACAAAATCTCATTGATGGAGTTGGAAGCAAATCAATTCTCTCTCAGATACTTGATAATCAGACAAATCTGGCTTACAAAATCTTCCTGACAAGAAGAAGGCTGAAACAGGAAATGCTTATGTACTGATTGCACCAAAAACATGTTGGTCACTGCATGATTATTATTCACAAAAGGTATATATGCATTTGCAAACCATCGAATCATTCACGGTGCTATTCATTTTCAGTGTGTGAACCAAAATACCAGTGATCAACATATAGCTAGCTAGTCGCTGGTATTTGTCATATCAGTCGCATCCATTATACACGGAGATGAACTATTTGGCAGGAACCAGGTCGCACAACGCTCAATTTCGGATCCAGAACACGAAGAAATTAACCGCACCTAACGGATGGTGGTGAACTGCCGCATTACCTGCGCCTGCTTCGCCCTCACGTACGGCGAATCCACCACGGCCGGCGGCGCCCTCGGCGGCCTGGAACACCCGCCGCCGCTCACCGGCGGCGTCAGGAGGGAGGTGCACCCGCCCCCGCTCGAGGGCGGTGTCACGCGGTAGGAGGAGGAGGAGCAGCAGCAGCCGGCGGTCAGTGGCGGCGTGACGTAGCTCCCGGAGCCGCCCCCTCCCGCGGCGGGGGTGCGGGGGCTCCACCCCGTCGGCGCCACCACCTCCGCCGCCGCGTGCCCCCTCGGCGACGTCCACGGCGGCAGCCGCCTCCCCCCGCTCCGCATGGCGAAATTCCGTCGAACACCTTCAACGCGCCCCACGGGAAAAAAATACCCCACAAAATCAAACACCAAATCGAAAATCCTCCCCACCGTTGCGACGATCGATCGACCGAGAGAGCGGCTCACCCCACCGGCGGCAGCGAGGAGCGCGCGGTGGATCGCGAAGCCCTCTCGCCTGAGTTGAGCTCGCGACCCGATCGATCCCAGGAGCGTTCGTCCGTCGTCTAAGCGAGGAGACGAGAAGGAACGCCTTGGTTTATATGCCAGCGAAGCGGCAAAACGGGTGGGGATTTTGAAATGGGCCGAGGGGGTGTCTGGTGCTGACGTGGACTCGGCCGCGGTCCCACGTGGCTTCGGCTGCCGACGTGGACGTCCCCGTCACGGGTCTCCCGTTTGGGCTCGATCCGGCGCATGCATCGCATCTTCAATGGAAGCAGAAGTAAGTGCGGCTCATGCTTCTGCTGTGATCGTTTGATCTTCTTAAATTCAGTTGAGTTAATGCACTTAGTACATACACACAATATGCATTGATCATGGTTTTAATCTTGACATGTGGTTCTTCTTGTGTCAAAACAAGTTTACAGTACAGGCAAACTGGTGCCAACATTTTTTGTGAATTTTAGGGGTGGGTTTGAGAAAAGAAAATGATAGAGATCACAAATGTTATAGTCTTCTTCGCAAAAAAAAATGTTAGAATCTGAATGCCATAAGTTAGGAGACAACAATATAGTATAGACCAGACCATGGCTACAAGCTCAAATGCTTAAGGCGGTCCTTTTCTAACATGTCTGTTTGTATGTGTTTTATTGAGAAAATAAAACTAAATATTCGAAAATGTTAGCGTATTGTGCATGGTTTTAGAAAATGTTCGAAATCTCACCTCTTTTTTTCGTTGGAATGGAGACACCGAAATGCCTCCACCTCCCCTCTGCGGACTCTTTTCTTATCGCGAGATCTCATTGAAGTGGGTAGATTTGGACCTATGCACTATTGCAATGACAAAATTCCAAACCCACGCCAATTTCAAATGTAAACTCGAAAACTTTCGATCCTGCCCATTAGATCTCAAATAAACATATATCAGATGAAAGGTGAAATCTCTAATTCCTTAAAGGTATCTTACAAAAAAGAAACAATGTGCACGTTCCATTTATGGGTAGTACGAAAAGTTTTTAAGTTTTCATTAAATTTTCACCACACACATGACCATTTAAATGATCATTAATCCGTGCAACAAAAGTTAACATTTAAACCAAAATATCATATGCATAAAAATCTCGAGCAACATGTTTCTACATGGCAGCAACACTCATGTAATAGGCCATGCAGCAACGAGAGGCAAGATGCATCGGGTCGAATCCAATCAAAATGAAAAACATTGTGACGACTGATGCTGGCGTGTGCAACAAGAATTGAAACGATGATGACGGATCTAGCTGACTCGTTGTCTTCTTTCCATCCTAAACTAAAACGTGCAGCGAAAAACTGTCCCAAGATTCGAAGGTACAATGTGAGCCTTCGAAGGTACAATGTGAGCCAGCGGCGGAGAGTGACTACATGGTGTGAAGAGAATAATGAAATATGACCAAGGGATGGAAAATAAAGAAAAAAGAAGAGGAACATGAGACTTATCTTCCATATCTGCCTCAATCAGTAGGACAACAGGACGTTTCCCCACACAAAGATCACCGCCTTAACTAACATTGTCATAATTCTAAAAAACCCAAAAAAATGACACCACATCGGTTTTCCATTTGGATATTTAAAATAGACTATCACATGGATTTGTTTGATTAGTCAGTTGCTAATTCAGCCGGAAATTGGCTCCCAAACACAAGACTCCAACACAGAGAGTCCTTCTCTGAAGTCTGAACTGAAAAGAGGAAGAAAAAGAAAATTCTCCTATCCGAGCTTTTGACTCTCACCCATCCGGCTGCCCTCGCACACTCCGAGAAGAGAGGGACGGCCGGCCGGGCCCGAAAGGGAGAGATGGGCGGCTACGAGAACGGCGACTCGCCGGCGGGCGGCGTGATCCTGGGCGTGGACGGAGGCACCACCAGCACCGTCTGCGTCTGCCTGCCGGCCGCAATGCCGCCGCCGGAGTCGCCCGGCGCCGTCCCCGTGCTCTCCCGCGCCGTCGCCGGCTGCTCCAACCGCAACTCCGTCGGTGGTAGGTAGCAATCGTCCCCTGGGGGTCGCGCAATTCGGGCGGGGGACGCTTGAATCGTTGTGCCCTGTGTTGAAAATCGGATCTTGGGGATTGATGATTGGTCCCCGGGTTGAATCTCAGCGATTCGCGGTGTCGTTGCATGATGCTACTAGTCTTGCGTAATTGCGGAGAATTGCTGCTTGGATTCTTCCATAATTGGCTTCCTAATTGGGCGACAACTTCAGGGTGTTCAGTTTTATTGTGCAAGCTTATGCTCTTCTAATTAAGAAGTTTGTTAAGTACCATTCTACTGTTAATCTTGGTCATCAGTTATATACGTTGCTATTTTTCAATCATCTGTTGAAGTTGTTGAAGAGAAGTGTATCATTACCTGTGCTAAGGATGGTGCTTATAGAGTAGTGTGGTTAGTTTTACTGATAGTGTGGACATACATTTTATTTTGTATTTTCGCCTGCTTAACCAGAATTTGTACACAAATCTTATACAGGCCTTGTTCAGTATAAAAGTATAGAGTTCGATCTTAGGGATGTCTTCTGAGTCATACTTAATATTTTCCCTCTTTGTGTTAGAACATTGGTGGTGCATCATGCGATCTAAATCTTTGCTCAAGACATACTGATCACTTCGTCTTTTACTTTTCAGAAAACGCTGCACTAGAAACTCTGGAACAGGTCATGATGCAAGCCCTAACAATGGCCGGCAAAGATCATTCTGATGTTATTGCAGTTTGTTTATCTGTATCGGGAGTTAACCATCCTTCAGATCAGCAGAGGATGCTTGACTGGATCCGGTATAGTTCTTTCTATATAAGCAGTACCTCTTAACATGCATTCTTCAAAAGGAATTACTATATATCCTGGTCCATGGCAACTACTTGATTCTAGTCAATGTATTAGAGTTCAGAGAGATTCTGATGTATTATGAACATGTATTCCTACATAGATTTTGATGCAATGAAATGATTTTGGTGTTTTTGCAAATGTCATTATATGAATTAGGAGTAGCCTAACCACTGCCAGTAGCAACAGTTAACATTAAATCATAATTTGATCATCGACGCATAATTATGAATGCCACCAGGCAAACAAGGCATTTGTCAAATTTCTTCTGTCATTACAAAGTGATCCCTTTTGTTATCCAGCAAGCTGTTCCCTGTCCATGCCCAGTTCTATGTGGAAAATGATGCGGTGGCGGCTTTAGCCAGTGGTACAATGGGTAAGCTACATGGATGTGTACTGATTGCGGGAACTGGAAGCATTGCTTATGGGGTCACTGAAGATGGAAAAGTAGCGAGAGCAGCCGGTGCTGGTCCAGTTTTGGGCGACTGGGGTAGGTGAGTTGCGTATTTCATGACAATAGTATAACAATGTAAATAATTCCTAACACACCTTTTTGGGCCCATCATTTTGATTTTGAATGTTGCACAAGATGTAGCTGAACAACTAATTTCAGTTCTTTATTTTTTTCCGCAAACAGTTCTATATGATTTTCTTACATGAGAATGAGATGCTATATTGCTTATTTCACATGAAATATGATTATTTATCTAGTGTGAGAACCTGTGGCCATAGTTGAGCATGACATGTTAGACTAGGCGTGGACAGTCAGAGAAATTGTTAATCTGTAAAATGCATGAATATCATAGTGTCTCTCTACAAGTCGTTCCCTTGATTTTCCACATTTCAAACATCTTAAAAATCCTTCGCTAATCGATAGTGCAGTTTGAAATATTTGAGCTATAACTGATAAAATTACTACTGTGATTTCATCAATACCATTACCTTTCACAAAGGAAAATATAGGTGACTATATGTGTACATTAATGCAGTGGATATGGCATTGCTGCACAGGCCCTGACAGCAGTAATCAAAGCACATGACGGTCGTGGACCACAAACTAATCTTACAAGAGAGATCCTTAGGAAGCTTGAGATTGCTTCACCGGATGAATTGATTGGGTAATCTCTCTCACACATATCCCTTACTACAGGTTCTCTGTTCACTTTTTGTAATCTAGAATGATAGGTTAATCACTAAAAGAAGACATGATACTTACAGTTACAGATCATTTGCATGATTTTTTTCTTAAAAAGGTGTGCAACAATTTCTGTGACCACTAACAATCATAGTATAGTCTCATTTCAAGATTTATCCTGTTGTTGCTCTAACCCTAACCCTAAAGTGACACATCTCATGGTTTTAATCTTTTTACACATATATGACATTACTGTACAAAATTCTCACTTTGAATTTCTTGGATTTAGATTTGGAATCCTGTACTTAGTTTTCATTCATGTATCTGGCACACAGGTGGACATATGCAGATTCATCTTGGGCCCGTATTGCAGCTCTTGTTCCTGTCGTGGTATCTTCTGCTGAAGATGGTGATGAAGTAGCAAACAAGATACTACATGATGCAGTGCAAGAGTTAGCTGGCAGTGTTGTAGCTGTTGTTCGGCGCCTTACATTGTGTGGTGAAGGTAATTACTAGGTTGATTGTGTAGCATATTGTTTTTTTCACCAGCTCTCTGTTTTATTCATGTTATGAACATGAAATTGCATCGTCTGAAGCCTAGCCAGTAGCAAGATTTGGGGGTTCCCGTGTTATATTATCAAGTATACTAAAAGTCTAAAACTACTCCTGTAGTAGTCGCATCAGGGTTCAAGGGAAGATCCAGTGCTCTATTTCTCAGGAGTATCAAGGAGTTAGTTGGATCCAACCACGGGATTCTGGCTTTGCTTCTGGATACTGTAGTGCCATTTCCATATATGGTGCCTGACTCAAGTTAATGTTAATTCCCGAATGCAAATCTATCGGCCTGGCTCAGCTTGTTACCAGGATATGCACCTGACTTGGCACAAAATGCATGGTGTTAGAGGCTTAGAGCTCTGTAATGTGTGTTTTAAGTTGTTGACCATCTGAGTATAGAGTTGGAATTGTATAACATAACGGCCTTTTTACTCTACAGAAGGAGCGGACCAATTTCCACTTGTATTGGTTGGAGGTGTCCTCGAAGGGAACAAGAAATGGAACATCAGTGGTGAGGTCATAAAATGTATTTCCGAAGTCTTCCCTGGTGTCCACCCTATTCGCCCTGAGGTTAGTATATTAACTAGTATATCCTGCTGTGAAGTCTATTTTTAGCCATGCAATTTCTGACATTTTTATGTCGGTAGTTTTAGATGATGGATAGTGTCAACATGCCGCAATACTTAGATCAGATTATGCAGATATTTCTCACGTAGAAAGTTGCAATGAGTCAATTTGGAAAGCATGAATAAATTTTCCACTGTTAAAAAATTGTGCATGGAAAATCTAAAAAAGTTTCATCATTTGCAGGTGGAACCAGCAATCGGTGCAGCATTACTAGCCTGGAGCCATCATCACAAAGAGCTGAAGCTGGAAAACGGAAGCTGATTCCAGGCATTGAAGAATGCCCATTGCACATACCAAAGTTCGCCCGACAAAGGATAAATAAGATAGGATGGTTTAGGAGGAAAATTCAACAATATCATGTATGCCACTGTGTAAAGAACATTTGCTTTGCATTGCATTTAGGGGGTGGGGGCAGGGGTGTTGGGGGTATATACATTCATGATGTCAGTAGGAAGCTAGTTCAAAGAATTGTCCATTGTACCTTCGATTTCCTGTACTTGCTTTCCGAGGGAAACCATGTATCCTGGATAGGTCATCCTTAAATGTGTGTTTTGACTCTCAGTTTCTTCGAATGTTTGGATCAGTGAAGTCTTGTCTCCAGCATCTGTGCCCTATGTGATTTGACAACGGAACCCTGAATTTGTGTTCCAGTTTTCTGAATCCTCTTTCATTTGAGAGAGAAAAGTAATTGTGAACAAACTGTGGTACAAGTTCTTGCATGTGCAAATACTGGGATTGCTACCATAGTAGCTGACTCTGGATTCTGGAATATGCTATCAGATTGCTCCTGGCTTACAAGCCTTCTAAATATGGTTATACTGCTAACTTGCTCAAAGCAACGGATTCAGAGATCATTGTCAACAAATGGTTTTTGTAAATTGCTACATCGACTTCTGGTCAAATCACCTGCCTCAGTTCGTGCTTCGGCCTGACATGCTTGAAGTTGCAGGTTGGGATGTAAAGAGTTTTCATTAACCTCTTCCTTTAGTAGGTTAGGACATGTATTTTCTACAGAATTCTTTGAAATTCACAGCTGTAGACTTGCAGCCATATGAACAAAAGAAATAAGTTTTGAAAGATGAAACCGAACACCTAATATCTGCTTTGAGATTGACTAAGCATACAAATTTGGCCACGAGTAGGAACTGATCAAGCACATCATACCATCTAAAATAACCAAGCTAGCTAAAACCTAAGCCAATAGCCATGCTGTCTTGCTCTCGTTTTCTCTTAACGTCACGCGACATGGAACTGTGCAGTCGCCATGGTCGTCAACCTTGGGCTTCTTCTTTGCCTTCTCGCCGTCACCATCCTCACCAACCTCTTCAGCTGCCTCAGCCTGGGAGCTCCTCCTCTTCTCAATTACACTCTTGCAACACCTCTTGAGAGTTGAGACTCCCTAGATCCCTTCCGTGCTTCTTTGAAAAGAAGCTTGGGCTCTCTTTTAAGAGGTTTTATCGTATGAGTTACCAAGAGACAATAGCCATTATATATTGTACTCCCTCCATCCCATAATAAGTTACTCAAATTTGTCCAAAGATTGATGTATCTATGTCTAAAAGTGTCTAGATACATGTAATAGAAAGTCACTTAATATGGGACGGAGGGAGTACCATTTTCTCCTAGTTTTCCCGCTAGGTTATAAATTAAGAAGTTTTAACAATGTATATCAATCTCTATTCTCATATTTTCTCCGCAGGGATTTTGGAGGAGATCAAGCCTATGTGTTTATACAGAGACAATGTTCAAGGGGAAGTGTTAGAAATAGAATTAGCCTACTCCCTCCGTCCAACAAAAGATGTCTTAAGTTTTTTTTTTTTTGAGAAAACGCAAAAGCCTTACGTCTCGATGCATTGATAGATAGGAAACAGTTATTTACAAGGTTGCGAAGGACCACACCCAATTACAACACAACACGCCTAAATAGGATCTAGAGGCAACAGCGCCCTCAGACCCACTGCTCCCGCCCGAGACCACTGGCGAGCCTCCGCCTTGACCCCGTCGAGGAGGGAGGCGATGCTGGGTAGAGAGTTGTCGAAGCCCGCAGCATTGCGGTGTTTCCAGATCGACCAAGCTGTTAGCATAACCAGCGACGTAGTGCCTTTCCGAGTCGATGAAGGGGAGGACTGGATCGCTTCCAGCCACCAAGCTGCAAAAGGGACGCCGACGGTCGGGGGGGGGGGGGGGGGGCGGCGCAAGTGGATCGGATCCAAGAGAGGATCTCATGCCAGATGGAGCGCGAGAGTGGGCAGTCGACCGGGAGGTGGTTCATGGTTTCCAAGGACTGGTCACACAGCTGTTGGGGAACGCGGTATGCTACGCTAGCACAAAATAAAATTTCTACCGCTTCCGCCCGGACCAATGCTGTAGATAATGGATCACGAGATTACCACTAGACGCACAGACCCGTAGCGGAAGTAGAGTCGATGTAGCGCGTCGATGCCGAGTAGTCGAACAGCCTGCTCCTCCTCGCCGATCCCACGAACAGTTCGTCCAAGCGCCGCAGGTGCAGCGCCTCCGAGGTATCCACACGTACAGAGAGGAACTCCGTGCGACGGACTGCTAGATCCGATCACAAGGCTTTGGGCGTGGAGGTGTGACGGCCGAGTCTAACTCGCGTCTGTACTGGTGTAACCCTAGACGGGTTGGTCTCCTCCGCTTATATAGACGTCCCTAGTGGGCTCAACACTTGAGGCCCGTTAGGAGTCTAAGCCCGATACGAGTTGGATCCGATCCAACTCGGTTCCCACCCCTTAAGCGTGTGACCCTTCAGGTTCGCGGTCAGTCGGACACGACTACGAGCTCGGACTGC
This sequence comes from Brachypodium distachyon, assembly GCF_000005505.3. Taxonomy (NCBI): domain Eukaryota; kingdom Viridiplantae; phylum Streptophyta; class Magnoliopsida; order Poales; family Poaceae; genus Brachypodium; species Brachypodium distachyon. The sequence continues at coordinate 12,770,326 of NC_016133.3, forward strand.
GGGCCCGAGTAACACCTTACTCGTCCACTGGCACCGACTCAAGTCGATAGTTGGTAGCGGCGCCTAGCAGCACATGCCAACTCCCAAGTAACCACAAGGTATATTGACGAACCATACAATGTGTCATATGCAACATTCCTTTTGCCTCACGATATGTGTGTCGAGCTCAAGGCGAGTGCTTGTCATCCTTGTGGATAGCTCGAGTCTTTTCTCATTCCTGTGATACAGATTTCCGAACGGGTTAACACTTAACCCAAGTCGCATGGCCATGCCTTCCGAATCTGATCACTCGAGAGGGCCCAGAGATATCTCTCCGAACAGGAGGGGCAAATCCCATCTTGATCAACCATGACTCGCAGCATGCTTCTCAGCAAACCCGAAAGCTACCTTTATAACCACCCAGTTATGGAGTAGCGTTTGGCAACCCCTAAGTAGGCCGATTCACATCCCAAGCTCATGCGATGACCTCAGGTCTAGGACTGGCATATACATCGTACTTGAGACTAACAAATGACAATCATCTCGTTGTGTCTCAGTGCGGGTCTGTCCGACTCAACAATCTCATTGTCGAGTCCATACTATCAGTCGGCAACACCTTGCCCTATGACTTGTGAAACATAGTCATCATACTGATTCACATTGCTAGTTTAGATTATGTGTCCGCATAACCTGAATGACTAGGGACCATTAGAACAACATCATAGAATACATAGTCTCACAAACAAATCACGTATTTATTGATACATATCAGTGATGATGTTCAAGGACAATAACAATAACTCATGAATACATAGGAAATAACATCATCACATGATTGCCTCTAGGGCATATCTCCAACAAATACATAGTCTCACAAACAAATCACGTATTTATTGATACATATCAGTGATGATGTTCAAGGACAATAACAATAACTCATGAATACATAGGAAATAACATCATCACATGATTGCCTCTAGGGCATATCTCCAACAACAGCAAACATCTAGGGGCATGCGGCAGCCCGTGGCGTGCCCTTCGCTTAGCCGTCCAGCAGCGGTCTTGGCAAGCCAACCACAAGAAGAATTTGACCCGATGGGGGTGGGGGGGTGGGCAAGCCTTCCAGTTCAGCTTCCAGGTGTCCGAGGTTATCCCTCCCAAGAAGAGGGCCTCATAACACGACTTGGAAGAGAATTGTCCGTCGGTTGTCCATCTCCAACAAATGACATCAACCTCGTTCGATAGGTGAACATCCCGGACCAAGATCCAGACCTGGATATATTGCCAGAGAGCACCGACCCAAGAGCCCCGCGGATGTCGCGGATCTAGCGTCGATCGGCGAGGGCCTCCCTGACCGTGCGGGACTTGCGAGTGCGCTTTGAGATGAGCTGGTGAAGGTCCAGGGCAATCTCCAATATGGCCCGGTGTCGTAGCACGGGGCTTAGACATCGAGGATGCGCGGGCACCCCCTTTTAGGTTCGGCAATGGGCTACGGGGATCGCTCCGGCGATCGCCGGCGGGGCCAATGCAAAGCGTATGGAAGCAATGGACACGGGAGCACTTTTTACCCAGGTTCGGGCCACCCTGACGTGTAAAACCCTACGTCCTGCTTGTCTGAGCTTGTAATTAACCGAAGAACTATGGTTTACAGGTTGTCGGGGGAGTCCCCGGGTACTCTCTCCTTTTGGCTAAGTGTTGCTTACTACTTTGAGTTACTGCTAGTGCAGAACTATGAGTTGGTCGAACCCTTTGATCGTGGGCGGGGGTCCTCCTTTTGTAGCCAAGGGGATACCACATGTGCCACGGTGCATGGTTTACAAGTGGCGAGCAGGGAGCTCGGGCAGCTCCTCCTCGGTGCGCTGGCATACATGCAAGAACACTAGCCTTGTAGCTAGGGGTCTAAGGCCTAAAAACTACTCTTGAACAGCCACTGTTTGCTTGACTTGATGGGGAATCCCCTTTCTGTCGGTTCATTAAATGCACCGTGTGCTTCACTCCTTGTCCTGACGTACCCTGCGCACAGGGAGCCTGCCGCGCGCCCACGTGGCGTCGTTGTTCTGCTTGCTCGGTCCCGCTCTCGCAACGGAAACCTGCGCCCGGGTGCGCCCCTCCCAGCAAGTACCTTCCCGGGAGGTGCCCAGGTGGGAATTCTCCCCCGAAGCCCTGCTAGCCCTGCCGGGCTAGTAGCTTGCCGAGCAGCTCGTACACTACCGCCCGGGGTGTGGTCCTTCCGGGGAGGAAGCGAGGCGACCCAAGCGTCGTGCAGCGGTGGTACCCCGGGTGCCACTGGTGCGATAGTAGCCCCCGGGCGTGGGCCAGCAACGCTTGTTCCCGGGCCGACTCCTTCCTGGCCAGTTGCAGCCGTTGAGACGCTGGACATCCTTCACCTTGCGAGGAGCCTCCATTTTCTCGATAGCGTCTATCTTCTTTGGATTGGTTTGAATCCCCCTGTGCGAAACCAAGAAACCCAGAAGCTGGCCCGAGTCTACACCAAAGGTGCACTTCTCAGTGTTCAGCTTGACTTAATCGCAACCAGCAGTGGAATCCACTATTTGGTCAATGCGAGGTACAAGGAAATGATCTTTTGGACACGCACGGTTAAGATCGGTAAAATCTACACACATGCGAAGTTTATTTTCCCCCTTGGGCACTACAACAGGATTAGCTAACCAAGTGGGGTACAGTACTTCCCTGATAGCCCCCGCAGCTTTGAGCTTGTCCACTTCTTGCCTGATGAAATCTTTGCGTTCGTGTGCTTGCCGGCGGATCTTTTGCTTGACGGGGCGGGCGTCCGGACGCACCGCGAGTCGATGCTCGATCACCTCCTTAGGGACTCCGGGAAGGTCCGACGGCTGCGAAGCAAACACGTCGGCATTCTCCCGGAAGAAAGTGATGAGGGCGATTTCCTATTCGGCAGTGAGGTGCGCATCGACGATGACGGTGTGCTCCTCGTTGTCGGCTTGGAGGGGCAGCTTCTTCACCTTGACGGCCTCCTCCTTGAGCTTCTGGCCCTTGCCGGGGTGCGAGCTTGAGCCTGCGCCGCCCCCGGCAAGCTCTTGCAAGGCAGTGCAGGCCTTCTTAGTTGCCAGGACGTCGCCCGGCAACCCTTCACTCCCGACAACGTTGTCGTCACCGGCGGCGGCTGCGGCCCTGACGACCTCGCCAACGCACCAGGCCGCGTCCTTGAGGTCACACCTGATGGAGAGGACCCCATACACGGACGGCATCTTCATCACGCCGTAGCCGCAATGTGTTGTCACGAAGAACTTGATCAGAGCCGGCCGACCAAGGATCCCGTTGTAGGGCAACGGGGTGTGCGCGACGTCGAATACTACGTGCTCGGTCCTGAACGCTTCCCGGGACCCGAAAGTCACCGGCAGCGTGATGCGCCCCAGGGGGCGCACGATCCCGGGGTTTACCCCCCGGAACGGGTCAGTGGGCTTCAGCTGCTCCACCGGCAACTGAAGTTTCTCCACTAACCTGGCGGACAGGAGGTTCAGCCTCGCTCCGTTGTCTACCAACACCTTGGTCACCGTCACGTTGTTGATGATCGGTGAGACCACAAAGGGTATGACCCTCGAACCCAGTTGTCGCGCTGGGTGATCGTCGGCGCTGAAGATGATCGGGACGTGCGACCACTTCAGCGGCTGTTGCGGCTCCGCATCCGGCAATAGCGCACACACCTCCTGGGTGAGGCGCTGAAGAGTAAGCTCCCCCATGAATGCAGGCGACGCCCCGGGGCTCCTGGAAGCCCGGCTCATCACCCCCGGTGCAGTCGGACTCGCGCTGCTCTTCTGCGCGAGCCCTGTCCCATCCTCGGGGAGGGCGCTCCCTGCCGGCGCGGGCCTGGCCGTGTCCCCCCGGGCTTCCTCCCTGCCGACACCACCACCGGCAGGCTTCGGCCCCGCTCTGGGGTCGTTCGGGAAATCTCGGGAGAGATGCCCGATGTCGCCGCAGTTGAAGCAGGCGCCGGCTGCTCGGAGCTCCTTGTGGCGCTGCTCGCGCCGCTGCTTGATACCCTGCAGGATGCGGCAGTCCTGCGCGTCATGGGTAGCGTTGGCATGGATGGGGCAGCGGGACGCGTCGCCCGGCTTGCTGCCAGACCCGCCACCAGATGAAGCCTTTTTCGTAGGCCTCACGGTCGCCCCCGACTCTGCGGCGAGAACTTGCCTCCCGCTACGCTTTCGGGAGCTCTTCTTCTTCGAGCCCTCAGCTGGGCTTGCGGCAGCTTTAGCTGCGAGCTCGGGCGCCAAGCGCTCTTCCTCGGCCACAGCACACTTGTGTGCCAGGGCGTACAGATCCTGCGTCGTCCGGATCTGATGCGTGCTCAGCTTCTCGCGCATCTTGGGGTCGCGGACGTTGATGGCGAAGGTGTTGACGATGACAGCGGCCTCCGCCTCTGGGATGGAGTAGGAAAGGTTGGAGAAGCGGTTGATGAAGCTCCGCAACGTCTCTCCCGGCTTCTGCACCACGGTGTGCAGCTCTGCCATGGTTCCCGGACGCTTGTAGCCGCCCTGGAACGCGCTCACGAACGGCTCGTGCAGGTCCGCCCAAGTGGCAATGGACCCGGCAGGCAGGTTGAGCAGCCAGGTCCTCTCTGATCCCTTAAGGACCATCGGGAATCAGTTGGCTCTGACCTTGTCGTCGGCGCCGATTGCATGCATCCCCAACGTGTAGGTCAGGAGGAAATCTTTGGGATTCACGGTCCCATCGTACGTACCGAGCGCAGGCGCTCGGAACTTGCGGGGCCATGTCACTCGCCGCAGCTCGCGCGTGAACGTGGTGTAGCCATCCTCAGGGCCCATAGGAGCATCCTCCTGCTCCTCCGGGCGTTGGCGCTCTACCTCGCACCGGCGCCGACGCTCCAGGCGCTGACGGAGATCCTTCTGCTGGTGCACATTTAGGACAGCGCGCGCGTCACCCCGTGTGACGTTTGGTGACGAGTCCGAGGACCCCTCAGGATCCCTGCCTCCTTGCCCTCCCTGCGAGGGTGGGTCTTCTCCCTGCCGCGAGGCCGGGGGCGCGTCTCCGCGCCCCAGGTTTTGCCCGCGGCCTGAGCCTGTCGGGGCGCCCTCGCCTTGCGGCTGCCGGGCGGCGAGTGCGAGGAGCGCGTCCAACTCCGCGCTCCATGCTTCGTGTGCCGGCATGCCCTGCTGCGGCTCGTACCGCACCATGACCCGCGCGGCGATGATGAATTCTGCCGGAGTTTGGGCCGGGGGCAGTCGATTCTCCGATCGACTGCCCTCCGCCCTATCCCCTGACGCACCCGCGTGAGTAGGGTGTGTCCCCGTCAGCGTTGCTCGCGACGCAGTGTGCTCATGGCGCAGCTGCCGCTACGCGTCTTCGGCCCGCAATTCAACTCGCTGGCCGGCGCGGGCGGCACCGTGGCCGCTCGCGCGACTGGCTTCGGCGCTAGGAGCCGCCGACCCCCTTAGCCGGTTGTCTACCGACGACCGAGGAGGCGGGGGTGGCAGCTGCGACTGCTGCGCTCGTGAGGGCTCAGGAACCCTGAGCTCACGACGCAGGCTGCGCATCGTGCAACCGTGTGCGTGCCGCTGGGGCTTCACGCGGATCGATCCGGGGGTCACCAGCCCGCTTAGGAGGCATGGTGGTTGGCTCCGCTGTTGGGATAGACAAGGCCGGTGTCGACGTAGACGACGACACCGGCGGTCACCGGCGAGCTCTCCTCACGCGCCCCCTACCCGGCGCGCCAGATGTCGTAGCACGGGGCTTAGACATCGGGGATGCGCGGGCACCCCCTTTTAGGTTTGGCAGTGGGCTACGGGGATCGCTCCGGCGATCGCCGGTGGGGCCAATGCAAAGCGTATGGAAGCAATGGACACGGGAGCACTTTTTACCTAGGTTCGGGCCACCCTAAGCTGTTCTGCTTGCTCGGTCCTGCTCTCGGAACGGAAACCTGCGTCCGGGTGCGCCCCTCCCGGCAAGTACCTTCCCGGGAGGTGCCCAGGCGGGAATTCTCCCCCGAAGCCCCGCTAGCCCTGCTGGGCTGGTAGCTTGCCGGGCAGCTCGTACACTACCGCCCGGGGTGTGGTCCTTCCGGGGAGCAAGCGAGGCGACCCACGCGTCGTGCAGCGGTGGTACCCCGGGTGCCATTGGTGCGACACCCGGCCATCAATCCACCTGTCTTCCCAAAAAAGCGTGGAGGAACCATTGCCGACCGTTATCCTGGTCGAGGCAAAGAAACTGCTCCGCTCAGTGTGGGAAAACTGCATATCAAGCCCACACCAAGGGCGTTGGGGGTCAATCCTCATGCGCCAAATCCAGCGGGTGCGAAGGCTGACGGCCGTTTTGGCAAGGTCATGGATGCCCAACCCGTCGTAGCACAGAGGCCGGCAACACTTGGCTCAGTTGACGTGGCAGTGACCGCCCCTAGCGTCCGCTCGACCAGACCAAAGAAAACCACGCAGGATCTTTTCCACCTGCTTTTGCACTTTCCGGTAGAGGCCCAGCACCATCAGCTGATGCAGGGGAATGGCGGACATGACCGCCTTGACGAGCGTTAGGCATCCTGCTTTAGTCATCATCCCCGCCTTCTAGGTCGGAAGGCGATCGGCGATCTTGTCCACCAAGGGGGCAAAGGCCTCAGGGGAGGGCTTCCGGATTGCCAAGGGGATCCCGAGGTATTTAACCGGGAATGGGGCGAGGGGGCAACCCATCGTGTTTGCCGCCTCCAGAGCCAACGCATCAGAGCAACCGATAGGGGAAATGGAACACTTGGCAAAATTAGTCCTCAAACCCGACGCCTGCCCGAAGACGGCGAGGATGTGGCGGACCACAAGCAACTCAGAGCGGTCAGGATGGCAGAAAATGACCACGTCATCAGCATAAAGAGACACCCCAGTCGATAGGTGGCGGGAAGCCAATGGCCGAAGGATACCAAATTCGGTGGCCTTGGAGAAGAGCTGGTTGAGCGTGTCAATCACCAACATGAACAACATGGGTGACAACGGATCTCCTTGGCGCAATCCCTTCCGATGCTAGATCGGCGGGCCTGGCTCCCCGTTCAGCAAGACGCGGGTGCTGGCCGTGGACAGAAGGATGGCGATCCACTCGCGAAATCTAGGTCCAAACCCCGCGTGCTGAAGCACCGCAAACAAGAGGGCCCAAGAAACCGAGTTGAAAGCGTGAGCAATGTCCAACTTCAACATGTCACGCGGCTCATGAAGCCGGTGTAGGTAGCGTGCCATCTGTTGAACCAGCATAAAGTTGTCGTGGATGCATCTCTTCCTAATGATGTCTTAAGTTTGTCGAATACATTCAAATTTAGTCAAAGTTGAGAGTTGAGACATCCTTTGTTGGATGGAGGTATCAAAAATTGCTACTCCCTCCATTCCATATTAATTGGCACGAATTTAGTGCAAGTTGTACTAAATCCGTGCCAATTCATATGGAAACGGAGGGAGTAATTAATTAAGCAACTGCCGACGGTGTAGTCTGTTCATTCCGTATGGACGCACAGAGACATCTTGCTGACGCCCTTCCTCCTGTGTATAAATACCAGATCAATCATCAACAAAGACAAACCCTTTGGTTCATTATTCATTACTCTTGGCGACGGTTCTCGTGCTTGGTGGGTTCAAATGGAACCTCAGCACGGTGGATTTCTGGTCCGTGACATGCCTCAGCATTTTTCAGCCTTACAGGTCAGGTCAGTTGTGAACTACTCCCTCCGATCATAAATTGTTGTCGAAATATTACATGTATAGATACTTTTTAAAAATAGATACATCCATATTTGTGCAAATTTGAGTCAAGAATTTAGAGTAAGAGGGAGTATCTGTTTCGCTATTCGCTTCGTATCACGTGCTATCGGGTGCAAACTTTTCCCGCCCCAAGTCATTTGGTAAACTACATTTAGAGTTTGAACAATCATTTTGGCTATGTACATGGATAATCGATTGATGCAGATGCAGGAGTTTTCCTCTCTTTTTGAATATTATTGTTCCTTTTAACCTTAGGCCAGAACTTCACCTCAGCTACATTAAGAGTCAAGCGCAATCCAACGTTATTGCACCATCTCTCCTAAAAATAATGTTGCACCCAAACGCCATCACAGGCAACAGCAGCGCACCTTCGTCTTCCTCGAGAGTTGAATCCCCCAAAGAAGTGAGGAACAAGAGGTATTCGATGCATGTGTTGGCCGTAATCGGCCAGTCACTATAGTATTACCCATCTCCCAGATAGTCCCCTCTGTTCTGAAATATAACATGTTTTGGTTTTGTTTAAATAAAGTAAAACTTTTTGATGTTTGACAAAATTCCTATAACTCTAAATTAATTTTATTAAATGTGTCATGGTATATATTTTCATAGTATATTTATTTGATTTTTTTAGATTTCGGTATACATTTTTCTATAAATTTGGGTAAAACTTGAAGAAGTTTGAGTTTGGACAAAGGCAGAACATCTTATATTTTGCCTTTGCACAGTTTTTTCTTTCGGTTTTCATTTGCTCGTTGGGCTGTTTTCTTTTCTATGTTTTTGGGTTGAGTTGTATTGTTACTCTTGCACCTTCTTGGTGTTTTCTTCTAATGAAAATGATCCACCCTTAAGGGTGGGTTCGAGGAAAAAATAATTGTAATGGAGGTAAACTAGGTAGTAACTAATATAATACCAACTGTGATATGGAGAAAAAAAAAACTTGGAAGTGGTGCTATTTATCCTACTATGTATTTCTACGCTCCTGAATAGAGAATTTACCTAGCTATCTGTAAATTTGATCCGTTCATGGTGCCTAGCTATGAATATTGATTTCATGAGTTATATCGCTGTCGCAGGATCTTCAGTAGTTCCTGGTATCAGGAACTAGAGTTCGCTTATGTGATACCCTTGGTAAATCGTGCAGAGATTTTGTCAGAAGATTTCTTGCAGAGGATCCCCATATTAGGCCATTCTATTGGTCGGATACGTAACTGTTTACGCCATTTTTTCGCACCTTTTCTGGCCTATGATATTGGTGGAATACGTGCCTCCTTGGCACCTTCTCGTGCCTATGTTATTGGTGGAATACGTGACGTCTCACTCCAAATTTTGGCACCTTTGCTGGCCAAGGTAATATCTCTGAAGGTTTTGCTGTCCTTAATCTGCATGATGTTCTCGTGCTTCCGTCTGTCATTTCAAGGCTTCGGTGACACCACGCAAAGCCACCAAGATATAAACCTGAATCCTGTGCTTAGCTTGTTCTACGGTCTGGTACTTGTACAAGCCGTCCTGTCATTTTTTGAGTTTGCACACTCATATCCTAGTTTAGATCTTACGGGCATCAATGCTCACTATAAATTCACAGGTTCAAGGGACAAACAACTCGAGCTATACTATGTCCATGTCAGGACGTTGTGCAGGGGTGGAGATATCAGAAAAATCATAAACATGACACTGATATCGTTTGCAGTAGAGTCACTTGGTTCGGATGAGCGTGATCTTCACTCAGCAGGGATCAAGATCTTACACAGCTTGATACATACACAATTACATGATTACAGCAGAGAGCAAGCACTTTCCAGAATTCAAAATTCACCTGATGTGATTGAACACTTGTTCAAGGTGATCACACGGACCAGGATAGAAGATAGACCAGAAAGAGCTAGGGCTACCCTGATCATCGCTAAGCTCGCTGGTAATCTTTGTGTTTCTGGATTCCCATATGCGATGCATTCACTCCGCTCCTTACTTGAAACTAGTGATGAAGATGCTATTGTGACAGAAGAAAGTAATAATATTGATGTAAATTTGGTTTTGAAAGGATTGGAAATTCTCCAGCAGCTGGCATGTAACACGTGCAACTTCACAGCAATATCCAATGCAGATGAGATCATGCTGAAGATCACAAAATTCACGCGGTACAATCCTGCCATGACTGCTATCGACTTTGAAAAGGCTAGGAATTCACTACAACTGCTTAGCAGACTTGCAGGGAATATTGGCAAACAAGGGGCCATGATACGTCAGGTGATCTCCAATAATGTCTTTCTTCTGTCAAAGATCAGAGAGATACTATTGCAAGATCCTACAAATGATCAACAATTGGAGGGACTTCAGAGCCTAGCTGTAAAAATAATTGAAAGCTTTGCTCTGGACAGTAAGGCAGGAACATGTAAAACCATCACAGGAATTCTTACTTTGCTGCTGGATATTTTCTCCGAGTCACTGCCACCGGTTAGTGATCTCGGGTTGAATGCTGGCAAAGCACTGGGAAAACTGACGATGGAAAGCAGAACTCACTGTGATGTCATCTTGAATACGGAGGGCAACTTACAGACCCTCCGCAATATGCTTTTCAATGAAGAACAGCACACAGATTATAGAGTAACCGTAGCAAATATTCTGAAAAATCTGGTAGCTTACGGCGAAACCACCAATATTGTGAGGGATTTCGCTGTAACCAACTTGAAGATGGTAAGTGCATTGCAAAGGTTATTTAAATCATTACGTACTTCCTCCATTCCATAATTCTTGTCGAAATATTACATGTATCTAGACGCATTTTAGGAATAGACACATCCATTTCTGGGCAAATTTGAGACAAGAATTATGGAACGGAGGGAGTAGAAGTTAATGATATTTGGTATTATTGTACTTGTCATTTACTTTTTGTGTAAACACCTTTTCTCTTCTAAATTGCCACTGGAATCTGCTCAGTTCTCCCTTAAAAATGCCGATTTTCTCGTTGGGACATTCATCTGATTTGTAAAATTAGTTTGATATTTGAGAGAGTCTGCCTTTACTTAAGGGTGGGAGACTGTTGTTGGATATGGCATCTTGCCAATGATTTCCAGATCCAGTTTCTTGCAGTGATTTCGATTCTCTCGAACCTTAGTTTACTGTTACCTACAACGCTCTCGCTCTAACGCTTAACATTGATGCTCCCTTGATTTGTAGGTAGTTAACAGAGCAAACGAGACACAGGGAGCGGACCTAGAGGCCTATCTTAGCCTTGTTGTAGAGTTGAGCAAATTGAAGCCTGCAACAAATTTTAATATTGCAGTCGTGTTTGCTGACTGTCCAACGTTTGTGGGCAAGCTGATCGAAACTGTTGCTGAAGCGAACATAGCAGATGACAGATGCCCTGGGATCCGAAGGCTTGCAGTGGAGCAAGCGATATGGATGATGCGACACGATGATGATCTTCGCTGCAAGCAGCACTTTGTTGGAATGCAGGCCTGTCTTCAGGGGATAACGGAGACATCCATAGAGAACTACAAGCTCATCTTTGAAGACATTCCTGTCCTGGAGTACGAAGAGTCCCTCTCCTATCTTGTCAAGACGGCGCTGCAGATGATCCAAGGCTAGCACTAGACCAGTGGCAGTGGTTGCACCGTCATGGTGGTTCAGATTTGTCTATCCCAACTCCCAAGACTCGCACACTAGACCAGTGGGGGCAGTGGCAGCGGTGTCATTCATGAGGGAAACAATGTACACTATCATGGTAGGCCATCCTGAAATGTTTATCCTGACTTATTCAGCTTATTGAAATGTTTTATCAATGAAATCTGGTTTCCAACATTGGTTTGCTACATGAATTGACAATGGAACCCTGAATTTGTGTTTAAGTTTTCTCGGTCCTCTTTCATCCAACAGGCAGAGAGGGAAAAGTGAACAAACTGCACTACAAGTTCTTGTTGGATGTGCAAACGCGGGACTGCTACTAGAATGTATGTAGTTGGCTCCATGAGTTGCTATCAGATTACCGAGCATTCAGCTTCAAAATATGGTTAGATTGCTAACTTGCTCAAAACAAGGGAATCACACATCATTGCCAACAAATGGTTTCTGTAAATTGCTCCATCGACTTCCAGTCAAATCACCTACTTGAATAACATTAAAACATGTTTAAACATACAAGAAGTTAAGTTAGGATGTGAGGAGTTTCAATTCACGTCTTCATTACGCTGGTTAGGACTAGAAGCCGTAGGAACAAGAGGGTTTAGTTCAAAGTGTTAGATTTATCCGGTAGGTCAATTTGGTGAGCTTCAAAAATCTGGAAATGCAGCTTGCTTCAACAACAGCCCCTTAATTGCCTCTCCTAATATTCCTGGGTTATGCCCCCTAGACCGCGAATCCTAATCCTAAACCGTAGTACGGAGGAGTACTATCTAATTCTAGATGCTTGCTGCTGTCAAGAAAAAAAATGCTTGCTAACCCTGTTTCTGCCCGCGTCTATATTCCCAGTCATATTTCACGTCGCTGAGCAGTACAGAGGGCCTAAACGGACTCCAGTGCTAGTAGAGTTGCAGCTTACTTACCCGAGCAGCGGCACCCACACCCATGGCAACGTCGCCGGCGGTGCTCACCCAGCCATTAGTGTCGAATGCCTGAGTACGGACCGACTCTCGATTCGCTGGAGGGAGAGAGATTGTCAGATTGGGGATTCGCTCGGAGGAGGATTCCGTCGGCGGTTGGCCGGCGTTGTCCGTGATTTGGGGAATTTTTTTTTTTTTGAGAGAGGACGATTTGGGGATTGGAAGATGACATTGGGGCTGCGGCGGCTTGCTCGGCGGCGCACTGGGGACGCGGCGGCACTGGGGGCCGAGGTGGCTCACCTGCGCAGGAAGAAGGAAGAAGAAGAGGATAAGAAATTGTTGAGTGGCTGACATGTACTCTTAGGTCAGTGTAATTGGAAAGAAAATAGGTTTTGCTATTTCTTAGGCGACCGAAAAATTATTTCTCGGTTGATGTTAACAACCTTTTGATTCCATCACTGAGATTCGTGTAAGGTTAATATAGGTTTGATGGATAAGAAAATTTTCATTAGATGGTTACGATTGTCGATTGAGAAATAACTATTTCTTAGACGACTAAGAAATAGACACTCCCAAAGAAAATATAAGGATCCAGTTATTGGGAACCTGCTGGAAAAGAGACCAAATTTTTGCAAAAAAGTTTCTAAAACTGGAAGCCAGTTTTAGGGAACCTGCTGGAGATGCTCTTAGTTGGGCTCGGCGATAGAGTGGCCAGGTAGAGTGTGTTGTATTTCTCTGTCTTTAAAGGCGTAGCTTAGTTCAATTGATGCCCTGGTGTAGGATTTGTTTTTTTGAGAAAACGCAAAAGCTTTGCGTCTCGATGCATATATTAAGAGAGAAAGAGTTATTTACAAGCCCAAGAGGACAACACCCACAAAAAAAATACAACGCAAGACCTCTAGGAACCAGTGACCGACGGGAGTAGCGCTCCAAGCCCAGTCGTCCCAGCCCGAACCCACAGCCTGGCGTCCGCCTTGATGGATCCAGTCAGTGAGGCGATGGTAGGAGTCACGTTGTCGAAGACCGCCGCGTTGCGATGCTTCTAAATCCACCAGGGCGTGAGCATGATGATTGAAGCAGTGCCCTTCCAAGCCGAAGAAGGAGCGGTGTTGACCGTCACGTGCCACCAATCTGCAAAGAGGACACCTACAGTAGGAGGGGCACCGGTGGATCGGATCCAAGAAAGCACCTCATGCCACAGGGAGCGGGAGAAGGAACAGTCGACCATGAGGTGATTCATGGTTTCCATCGATTGGTCGCACAACAAGCACCGCGGGGCATGAGACAACCCGTGACGTGCCCTTCTCTCCGCCGTCCAGCATTGGTCTTGGCAGGCGAGCCAGATGAAAAACTTGACACGTGGCAGTGCTCAAGACTTCCAGTTTAGCCTCCAAGTGTCAGAAAAAAACACCCCCATGGAAAAGACTGCAGTAGCATGACTTGGAAGAATACTGTTCGTCATCCGTCCATCTCCAGCACAGGGTATCAGCCGAATCTGAAAGCTGGACATACGCAACCGCTCCCAAATCCGAAGGTATTGCCAAAGGGCAACAGGATCAAGAATCCCCTGGATGTCGCAGATCCAACTTCTATCAGCAAGGGCCTCGCGGACGATGCGATTTTTTGGGTACGTTTTGGAACCAACTGAACGAGATTTGGGGCCAGTTCTGAAATCGCATGACCATCCAACCAACGGTCAGCCCAAAACAGAACGAAAGTGCCATCCCCGACCACCATCTTGGTGGAGGCAAAAAAAACACTTCGCTCCAAATGAGAGAACCGTAAGTCCAGTCCACGCCAAGGGCAAAGAGGATCAGTTCGCATCCGCCACATCCAACGTACGCAGAGACTGACGGCCAGTCGAGAGAAGTCCGTGCCAAGGCCACCGTAGCAAAGAGCCCTAGTGTAGGGACTGAATGATGATGCCGATCAGCCAACCTCAAGGGATCTGAAGTTGGGTCGAGCGTAAATAGTTCCAGCTCGAAAAAGGAAACAGAAACAGAAACAGAGACTCACATATGCTTGTAGACCAGTCGTAGACTAGTCAGACCTAGTGAATATTACAAAAAAAAAATGGATTTGGATGTTCTGTTTCTATAGTTGAAGACTTGAAGTATTCCATGTGCTGCTCTTGTTTTCAGACAGCTTCTATTACTAAATTTTGCATGTTGGGGTTCTCATTGTGGTCGCATAAGTTAGGATGACGATATATGCACTGGTGGAAATTGATTTTAACTTTTTTTTTTACTCACATTGTGACGCCGAGTTGTGTTTGTAATTCCAGGAAAATAGTGACGCCATCAAAACAGGTATGCTAAGTGCTAAGTTGAAACATGCTTACAGTTAAACCCATAGCGACAAACAGAGAGCACAGAATCAACTACAATTGTGCCATTGATAAAACGGCAAAAATAAAAGGAGTTACAAATAACAAAAGATGCTATGTACTGAAGACCTATACAATTGAATCTCCAAAACTGAACCACGCTGCTGGTAAACATCTACGAAACTGAAACTCCAATGAAGATTTGTAGTTACAGAGGAGAATTCCATGTGGTTGATGCATTGTTGGCCTGAAGCTACAAAGATCAGCTACAAATTGCTGCGTGGTTGCAAGGATGCCAAGATCTCAGTCTTCAGCTCCTCTCTTTTGATTTTCCCTGTGGTGGTCACTGGAAATGGCCTCCTCCACTGATGATATAGCCTTGGCACCTTGAATCTGTCCCAAAGAAGATGGTGTAGTCAGCAATCCTCAAATAATGAGTTCTTCATTTTTTAAAATTTAGAAAAATAATCGTATCTTACAGTTACAAAAACATGGAAAAAAATCAATATATGTGCAGGAATACACTGTGAACCTGGATTTTTTTTGTGAATTCTTGTGGTCTATAGAAGAAAAACAAGTCTGGCAGGCTGGAGCCTTTCTTTTTACCTTTGCATCAGCTCACGAAAATGCATATTTTCATGAAAATTTTGAAGCACATATAGATTGCAACATGTATGTGGAGATTTTTAATTATTTTTTTCAGAATCTTTTGAAATGCCGAAGATAATTTTTCCTGTCAGGAGCATGATTGTGTTGTAGTTCGGTAGGCTCATAACTACTCCCTCTGTTTCATAATTCTTGTCTCAAAATTGCCCAAAAATGGATGTATCTACTTCTAAAAAGGATCTAGATACATGTAATATTTCGACAAGAATTATGTAACAGAGGAAGTAACATTTTATCTTCATGTCGTAGTTGAGCATTTAATTCAAAATGTGCTACTAATTAAGATTGCTAACCTGCTCAGTTTGTTTATCCTGCAGTGTTCTTGAAGGGTCTGAGAAGACACTTCTTTGCCTTCTCCTTGGTGTTCATCTGTTGCATCAACCCACTTCCAGTCATCCATGATGTTAACACAAGCTACCAATTTCTCCCCAAGACGACTATCTGGTACACCTAAAACGACAACTTTAGCTACCCCCGGGTGTTGTGACAGCACCAATTCTATCTGCAAATAATCATAAACACGGTTGGTTTTAAACATGAAGGAACTATACACGTAATATCACATTTGGACCAATAAAAGAATAAGCACCTCTTCAGGATAAACATTTTCCCCTCCACTTTTGATGCGACCTTTTTGTCGTCCCATGAGCCATAGGTTACCTGTTCGATCGATCCATCCTGTGTCCCCGGTGTCAAGCCAACCATTCCTGACAGATTCCGATGTGTCGACCGTGTTATTTGCCCAATATCCTACCATTGTGTGCAAGCCTCTTGTTAAGATTTTGCCCATTGGTGAAGAACTGCTGTTAATGTCTTCTCTACCAATTTGTATCTCTACATGAGGTGCTGGCTTTCCAACACAAACACCTCCAGAATGGCTGCTTAGTTGGTTCTCGGTTTCTTGAGGTTCTGACTTGTTTATAGCCATGAATGTCAAAGATGAGCATGCCTCAGTCATCCCTGGGAAAAACAAGTTCAGTACTCAGTTAAGAGATGTTACTGCTTGCAAGCATAAAAATGATTACTGGTGATACATGCAGTGATAAGCAGACATACCATAAGCTGAAAAGATAGCAGCATGAAGAAATAAGCAAGAAGCTTTATTTATCAGCTCAGCCGACAACCCACCACCACCATTGAGAATCTTGGTCACCGCCCCACAGCCTGATATATTCTCTTTCCTGATAGGGTATCAAAAATCAACAACAAATTGTGCATTACTAGGCTTTTTCTACATTGCACTTTAACACCATCAACCGCTTACCGAGCATAAGACAGTAGATCAGCCATGATTGCCGGAACAGTGATGAAACAAGTGACTTTTTGTTCTTGGATGGCTTTGAAAGCTGATTTCGCGTCGAATTTAGGTATCAGGACATGGCAGCCTCCGGCCATCAGGATGGCCAGGCATGAGGAGATCCCTCCGATGTGGCACAGAGGAGCTGTATGCAGGTAGACCTGGAAACATACAAAGTTCATACACCTGTAATTATTTTGTGGGACGAAATGGAGTTACATTTACATAGCATGAAACTTGATATTCAATAACCTAGCAACTGGTGTAGGAAAATGTCAATTATTTCGTTTCGAAAGAAGTTGGACAATTATAAGGTCAATGTTATTTTCAGAAAGAACTGCAGCAGTACATGGATCCTAAAATCTCATACATCATCCTCACCGTAGCCGACAACAGCGATTTTCGCAAGAGATTGAATGATCAAAGATGTATGGCTTATCGCTACACCCTTTGGTCGTCCAGTAGTTCCTGAATCATGCATCAAACCTCAGGTCAAAATGCAAGGCAAAAATTCTCAAGAACTGCAGATAAAAATCTGAATACAATCGAATCAAATAACCGGCCTAGAGCTTTTACCAGATGTGAAGCATATCAAAGCCACATCCCTCGGAGCCGACACGGGCTCCATCACCATGGTTCCTCTCGGGCTCCTCTTGATGTGACCAACTGACACAACTGAAATAGCACATGTTGAATGCAGATCATTTGTAAATGCCAGCAGCAGTCCCTTTCTTTCATTGTACAACCATCTTGTCCACATTGTGTTGCATACTAATCCAGAAACAAAAAACTTACAGTTTGCAGCATGGCTGGTACTGACAGGGTCTCCCATGGTGAGGTAAAGACCAACATATGAGAAGCTGCCGCTGTCCATCAGCCGCCGCGCCCATGAACCATAGCCACCATCGAATATGAATGCCGACGGTCGCACGAGCTCCAGCGCCTGTGCCGCCTCCTCAAAGCTCTGGCCCAAAAGGAAAAATGACATCATTATTTGTCAAAGTTATTCAGAATCACGCATACAGGAAAAGGCTGGCTCCAAAGACTTGTGAAGCAAAATTGAGCTGAACTGCAAATTGCTATTGGAGGCCTCATGTGGTGTGCTGGTGGCGCTGTAGATCAAGTTGAACTGGAAGGAGAAGAATGGACATTGATGTTTACCCAGCGGTAGTTGACAGGGGCAACGATCGCTCCGACGTAAGGGATAGCCAGCAGGAGCTCCATGTACTCAATGCTGCAGATGTATTATAATCACATGAAGAAGTTGACGATAGAATGATCCACAAAATTCTGAAAAAAATGGCATGTTCAGACTTGTTCTCAATGCAGTACAGCAGTAGTACAGCTTCAGTCATGCAGACTACAAAGCTCAAAGCTCGATGCTCAAATTCGTCTCCAGCATTTTGCATTCGTCTCCAGAATGCTCAGACTCATGCTTCCTTTTTGTTAAGATTTTGTTTATTATCTGTGGATTCAGTTAATTTGTGTCCTGAGACTGGCAGATGGTATGGTTAACTTGAAAGGGATCCAAGAACAGACGGTTGACTTTTTTAATGTAGAGACGCAAGATTGGATTGGACAGAGAGCAAGTAAAGGGAACGAGGCGATAGGTTGCAATGGTCTGTCCATGGACGGATGTGTACCTGTTGAAGCCGACGACGGCGACGACGTCGCCGGGCTGGACGCCGCGATCCGAGAGGCCGGCGGCGAGCCTCCGCACGCCGTCGACGAGCTCCGCACCGGTCAGGCAGAGGTCGCCGGAGGAGACGGCGACGGTGGAGCCAGCACGGCGGCCGGCGAGGATGCCGCCGAGGCAGTGGGCGATGTGGCCGCCTGCCATGGCGGGAAAGAGCAAGGCGGGAAGAGAAGGGGAAGGAAGGAGAGTTGTTGTCCAAAAAAAAGTGTGTGCTGAGGATTACGAATCCAATCCGATCCAAAGGGCTGCCACGTGTTCGTCTGTTACTGGCTACTGCTAGAACCTCAGCTCGTGACACAGTTCAAGTTTTCCAGCACCTCGGCACCACATTCAGACCATTTTCCATCGTTGAGCTAGTTCACAACTAAATATTTTGTTATAGTTGCGTGTAGCAAAATTCAAAGGATTGCGAAAACTTTAAGCTGCATTCCAAATCTAACCTGCCAAAATGATTTACAGCAACAGAACTACTAAAGCTCACTCCAGAACTACCATCCCTCAATGTGCTTACACGACGAAAGCCTAACCCAAAACAAAAATGTGATTCTGCATCTAGCTCTGTTTCTGTTGCTGGCTTCGCTGCTGCTTGTGCCCCAATTGGTTTTCACCCATTGTTCATTGCGAATGCAAAGAAATTTTGGTTAACGAAACATGTTACATGTATAGATGCAACGAAATATGAACAGAAGAAGACAGCACGAAAGCAGAGGAATACAGAAATAACTAACTCAATGACATAACTGGGTACCATTGTCGGATACACACTAAGAAACAGCATAATACTTGTCCCGGATAAAAAACAATTAAAACTTGCAACTTTTTAGTGTTCAACACTAAGACAAAACTTGCTGACTTCGACACAGGCGATACGGGGAGAAACAGCTAGCTTAGTCGTCGAACAGGCTGAAGCCCATCTCGCCGTCAGACTCCTCCTCAGGCTCGTCCTTCTTCTCCTCCTCCTTGGGGGCGGCAGCTGCTGCGCCACCGGAGGCAGCAGCAGCAGCAGGTGCGGCGACTGCGAACTTGCTGGGGTCCTGCAGAACAAAGGAACAAACTAAATGTGTGAGTAACTTGAAAGGGGTCCCCAAAATTAATATCAAGTCAAAATGAAAGACCATAAAAAAAAATTAGTTCAACTTTACATTGTTATGCAAAATATAATTGGTTGAAGTTGGCAGACAAAGCTTGGCCCGCAAGTATGATATGAAAACACAAACATTTCAATCTATAGGCTAATTACTACATGATGCAATTCTGATTGAGCAGGAAGGTACAAATACTTCGATTCAAAAGCTAATACTACATGATGCAATGCTGCTTGAGCTTAAATGCCCACACATCAGGTATGAGATGACATATTAGCGTAAATTAACCTTAGCACCGTTAAGTATGGCTAAGATACGATGTCATCTACATGATTGTAATGCAACAGTTCTGTACTTCTGCAATTAACTAAACAGACAGTTCAATGTAAGATTGAGCATAAAGGTATTACAAAGAATGCACGCATTGTATGTTTGAAACTAAGATTACAAATAGGGAAAATTGAAAAAAGAGCAAGGGGATCACCTTAAGATACTCCTTGATCTTGTCACCATGGGGGTATGAGTAATCAGTCTCCACAGCAATAGCAAGCACATTCTTGTATGCATTGATAAACATGTGCGGCGCAGCAGCAATAGTGGGGTATGAGATTGCCAGGGACAGGGAGGCAACCATGGACACACCGGACGCAAACTTGTCCATGAGGTCTTCCTCAGTGAGGTCAAGAACCTCAGGACTGAAGACAGACCCACTGTCATAAACATTGTTGATCACCAGCCCATATGAGAACGGGCGGATACCCAGCTTCGCGAGCAGGGCAGACTCGGACGAGCCCACCTTGTCACCCTTCTTAATGAGCTCCACAGGGGTGATAATTTCAACAGTACCCTTGTTAATCTTGGTGGGGATGTTGAGCACCTGAAAAACACAGCTTGGGTGAGAACTCGTGACAAACAGTGATCACAAAGAGAAGCATAAAGAGCTACATGTACAAATGCTCACCTGGAAGAAGGACGTCTGGGAGGGATCCAGACCAGTGTTGCCAGGGGGAACCACCACATCAACAGGAGCAACTAGCCCAACACGAGCAGGCGCACCAACCTGAAACATAACAAAGTCAGGTTCACCACCCATCACAAAAATACCACCATGTCCAGACATTACTTGACTAATAGAAACACTACTTGTTGAGAGACAAAATCGTGAAGTGGATAAGAAATAAATAAATATATCATGTATAGTTTACAACACAACTAAATTTCAGTTACCTATAAAATTTCTTATCACAGCCAAATAATAGATGACACTATAAGACTGATTTACGAAGCGAACTAACAGATCTGGATGCACATTTCAGCTGCATATTTGTGCTTCAATTTGTCAAACTGAATTATACACTTGTTCTATAAATTGTACAGGACAAATTAAGTCAAGCAATAAAAACAAAGTAACATTCTGATTTTGTGTACGCTAGTAAACTTCACATTTAACAACAATAAGACTAGCCTAGCAACATTATTACGCCCACGACCTCTGGCATAATAAAAAAACAAGGATCTCCTAAAATGTACAGAACTACGCATTTCACGACAATTACAACAAATTACAGCATTTTTACGATGGACAATCTTACAAATATTTAAACAATATATCCTGGAAAACGCAAAGCCAGGCCCGGGTACAATTTTTTACCTTGTACTTGGCGACCTCCTCACGAACCTCCTTGAGGTCACCCTTGGTGAAGATAAGACCAACATTTCCCTGCAAAATTCGAACCATCCATTTCAGCACACAAATCTCGCATCCGCAAGAACAAAAACAAAAACAAAACAAAATCCGCATTGGCAACTTACTATGAGGAGGTTGCTGAGCTCGAGGTAGTCCTTGTTGCCGGTCTTCTCGGAGTGGACCTTGATGCACCTCCTGATGAGGGTGTTCTTGCCCATGAGCACGACGGAGTCGCCGCGGAGGCCCTTGCGGATCTCCTGCAGCTGCTTGGACCCGACGTTGTCGGCCACGGCGATGAGCACCTTGCTGTACTCCTCCAGCAGCTGGCACAGCTTCTTGTCGTACGCGATCTTCTTCTCCGCCTTGGTCCTCTTGATCGCCATCGCTGCTGCTAGTGATTCGCTACCGGAAAAACTAACGCTAAATCAATGGAATCTGGGGGGAGGGAGATAGTTGGAAGGAGGAGGACCAGGCTCGAGAGGAGAGCAAGGCGGACGGCTGGCGGCGGCGGCGTCGCTTTAACCTAGGGTTTCAAGGTAGTGAAGGGCTGGGTATTTATAGGGGGAATGCTGTGTTCAGGCTTCGTTAGGGTTGAGCGAGTGTTGCTGGGATGGGCCTCATGGGCTGGGGTGGGCTGGATTTGCGCTTCTGTAATGGGCCTTTTCGCTGAGGACCACACATGCAGTGTCTGCTGGATGGGGCCGGTGCTCAAAATACGATTTGGGCTTCTACAGTTTGATAATATGACTCAAATCTTTGATGTAAAAAAAATATAATCCCTTCGTCCAACAAAAAATGTCTCAATTTTGATTAAATTTGCATGCATCTGTACATTAAATCATGTCTAAATAAATACGTTGGATGGAGAAAGTACTCGTATATGATTCAAATCTTCTTCTTTTTATAAATCAATGACTCAAACCCGTTTGAAGAACAGGAAATGAACTACATTTTGCGAAAATTCATCTAATTCCAAGATGTCTGACATGGTTGACAGATATGCAGCTTTTATTGCTATTCTTTATATGAATATTGCATAATTATAAAATGTGTCGAGAAAAGCAACACAGTGAAGACATGATCCAGGAAGATGTTAACAATGCCATCATGGCCATGCACTTACAATATATTTCACTCAAAACACTGTCAAAAAACTTAGGATCATGTCTCGATAGCTTTGTTCTTCTCAGTTCTTCATCCATGGGTGGTGGTATGTAAAAACAAAACATCTAAGGACTGAGTTCACAGACGCAGCAGTAATTAACTGAGTTTTGAAATGATCATCAGAGTTACAGAGAGAGAAAGAAAGAGGCTGGAGCTAGGCATCTATGGACAGGTTTTTCTTGTGTCTGCTGAGCTTCAGCCGGGGTGTGGCGTCAGCCTTCACCACGGCAAGCTTGTTGTCGTCACTCGCAGTTGTTGGAGCAGCATCCTTGGTGCTGCAGATCTGCGGCTTGGTGCCGCCGAGGCCAAGGGAGGACAGCCAGCTCTTGCTGGCATTCCTGCTGCGGCCCAGCCTCTCGATCTCCTCCCTCATGGTGGAGCACTCCTTCTCCAGCTCCGCCACCCGCTGCTTCATGCCGTCCATGCCCTCCCGCAGTGCTTGGTTTTCCCTGGTGGCCAGAGGCCAGCCTACGCCACGGTGTTGTTCGGCAGAGATTGGCAGGCCGAGCTGCCTTGAACCGCCCTCAAGGTTCTCAGAGATCATGAGGCACTCGGCAATGGAACTCCGCAGCTGGAGCTGCTCGAAGAAGAGGACCTGCACGATGACCCGAAGGGGGAGACGCTCGTTCTGCGCTGCGTGGGTGCATGCTTCCAGGGAGAGCTTCTGGCAGTCCATCACCCGGCAAAGTTCTTCCTTCTCCGACTCTGGAAGATGGGGGTGCGCCTATGTACAAAGTCAAAAACAAATTGTAACCATCAACAGCATAAACTTAAGATGCCACATCAAACATTACTAGCTATTCCTACTGTTTTCGGTCAAAAAGAAACATTACTAGCTATTTGTAGTTTGCAATTGCATGTCAGCTCCCTAGGTGGAAGGTAACATAACTTATATTCCCTACGTTCCTAAATTCTTGTCATGGTTTTAGTTCAAAAGTATTGTAGTAATCTGTAAGCATCATCTTGTGCAACCTAAATAATTATTCGGTAACCCAAAAGTTTCTGAACCTATTTCGCATGCTATTTGTTCAAGAAAGCCTGATTATTCAGTTGCCCAGGTGCAGGCTGGAGAGTCAAATAAATTTACTAAATGTACAATTTAGTTTGACGAAGAGAGGATCACGGAACTGCAGACAAATTAAGATAAAGAGTATTCACCAAACCAATAGAACCAATTATGCAAAGGATATGAAGAAATGATGCATGCATGAAGAGGAACAGTGGTAATCATGCTTTGGCCGAGTGAAAAAATCATCTGCATTTGTGTTATTATGTTCGTGGAAATTGGATACAAGGAACCGAGATACAAAATTGTTACCTTCAGATATATGTCAACAGCACGATAAAGTCCATCATCTATTGGCCGAGCATAATCTGGTATGGCAGCAGCCAAAGATCGAAACTTTTGAAGCTTTAGGTTGACATCTGGCGCAACTTCAGCTAAGTAGCCATCAATCAACTTAGCAACCATAGTTACCGGCATTAGTGAAGGAGAAGCTAATATTTGCCCATCGTCACCAAGGCCAGGGGAAGCTCCACCAGTTTCTTGATCCATTGTCAAGAAGTGGTCAAGAATCCTATGGATGCAATCCACATCATAAAGTGTTTCAACAGACTCAGACATGTTTGGTATCAAAATATCTTCCAGAGTGGCCTTGTCAAGCTGCAAACCGATCCGTCTCTCCAAGTTGGACACGCAGGAGGAGCTGGCTTTAAGGAAGATTGATGTGCGCAGAAGGCCAAACAACAGCTTGCAAGATGTAACACCCCTTTGGAAAGGCAACAGCCTATCAATCTCCTCAAGAAGATACTTTTGCTCCTCTTCAGAAGGCATGGCTGTTAAGGTTGTCATTGAAAGGCAGCTGCTGACATCACTAATGCTTTTACGCCGATTGAGACCAGGTAAACGCCTTTTGGCATAATGATTAAGGGATCCAACGATAATGTCCTGATCGATGCCTCGGTATTCCATAGCTGAGATGACCTTCTTGTATAATGGAAGGCTTAAGCATGACACATCATCATACCACCAATCTGAGCTGCTATTTCTTGGCCTTGCTCCAGTGCTAATACCATTCCACAAAAAGCTCCCACCAGGACTCTGCATAGGGCCGCCATACTGGACAACTGGCCAGCCAAATAAATCAGGATCGGTACATGATTTGGTTGCAACCGAGTCGATGCACCTCTTTACGACTTGCAATTTTTCAGCAATATCAATGACATTGTCGCAAGTATGAAGGGCTTTGATTGAGTCCTTCCAGCTTTTGAGGACTGTTTGGGTAAGGAAACTCTCTGTCTGCGCAATCAAATTTCCCTCGGCAATCTCTTCAGTCATCTCGAGATAATCAGCAGCGCAGCGAAGATGCACGACATTGGAGGAAGTCATTTCAAACTTTACACCATAGCAGAACCTTGCAGCTAGTTCAAAAGCCTTTGCTCCCCCAGGAATATCAGAAAGATCAATGACACAACTATCTTCTCCCGTCTCAATTTTCTCTCTGATACGACATTCCAAAAGGCCACTCTTTAATAATAGAGGGAACTGTAAAATAGATAAATGAATTGTTTACTACAAAATAACTTCCTGCTTCCTTCACAGATATGTGTCTAAACATTGTCTCTAAATGATACCATGCACATCCCAGTACCAGAGGTTGCACGGAAACAAAGCAGAGACTAAAGTTGCATGATGCTAACAAAAGAGAAGGTGTGAAACAAGGGAATGCTTTACCGAACTATATTGGTGGGAAATATACCTTGTGGAGATGAAAAGATTGCTCCCCAACTACCACAGTTACGTCACTAGGAAGACCAGTAGTACAATACCTACATAATGAACATAATTCCATTAGAATGTACTGTTCGAACAATTCAGTTTCTGGCAACATAATGTGTTTAAACAACTATAGCTTTAGAACAAACAGGTACATGAAAATAAGTAGAGAAATTAGTTCAGCAAAAATGCATGTGAAATCTTCAGGTGAATTTAGTTTGTTGTGCACAACAGCCAAAACTGTTCAACTAGCAGGATTTGTTAATATGGGAAAAAGGTTAGGAAGAGAAGGCCCATGTGTTATCATGGTCAACTCCAAGACACCTGACTTCCTAGACTAAACTTGTTCAGCTTATTTAAAGTATATACATCATAGAACACACATTAAAATATCCAAGATCGGCAATTGAAAATAATATATCGAAGTTCATGTTTCAACAAAGTACATAGCTAGAGCAGCAGAGGGCAAAAAGCCTGAAACAATGGTTGATCAATAATGTTGAAGCAAGCCAGTAACATTATGGACAACTTTGGAACATAACAAGCATATATGAATGACTCAACACTCAACAGCTACGATGTTTCTCTCTTCTAAACACAAATATTACTACTCCGTACTGAGCAACTGATGTACCAAATAAAGATGGTTCTTAAAAATAGTTTGGACTTAAAAATGGTACATGGGACTATGGGACTGCATAAGAGATTAGCTCTAAGTTGGTAACCCTTCAACTGTAATCAAAATAATTATCTCAAGTTTCAGATTTGAAGCAGCGTACATACTTCAGGACCAGTATCTGATACAGAGTACTCCACACCATGGTTTTGATGAGGGAACATAATTTGGAGAAATAAATCTGGTACAGAATACCCCACACCATGTGCAGCACCAACAAGTACCAAACATAAGACCGGGCCCAACAGTCAGACAAAAATAGTACTTCTCAGTTCTCACAGAAGGGGCAAATAAATACTGATCTACAGGACAGGCATTCTGCACCATGAAGTCTGAACACGCTATTTACCCACCAATGCCTTCAATGACTCCCAAAATGGTACTATAAAAGATGCTAAGATAGGTTCCATTTTTTCCACAAATAGATCAAGTCCTCAAACACGGTATGAGCATAGAACGCATCGAAACGATAATATTAGTATACTGATATTAACAGGCTGTCTTCAGATAATTGGTAATGAGCCCTTCCAGAAAGTTGTGTCAGCTAAAAAACAAAAATGGGTATAGTACCATTGCTGGCCACCATGATTTGATTAAAACCCTCCATCCGGCAGGAGTTGGTTAGCATATTATAATCGGTGCACCAGGTGAAGCCAACAACAAGAGGTTTGGCCATGGATGCATGGCAGCTTCTAGCACAATGGCCCCTATTCAATTATTTCCCACTTTTTCAGACGAACATATATATGACACCTTTCCTATTCTGAACAATCTCAGAGAGAAATACTCCAATAACTAAAATCGTAATTATAACAGAAAATAAATACAGTCATCAAACCTTGCACAAAATTAGAAGGTGGACCAAATTTTAGATCTTAAAACTGCCATTGCTAGGACGAGAATTGCGTAATTCTACAGGTTAAACCTGGCAGAGCAACATGTAGTGGGGGGAGAGAAGAAAAAAAGAGGCAGAGAGAAGCTGTTCGTACCATTCTTGGCCCTGCTTCCTGAACACATCAGCTCTTGATCCCAGCTTCAGACAGGCCATGTTAGAAGAGCGCCCAAGTTCCAACAGGGCACCACACTACATCAACGAGGCAGCCGGTTCCTTGGGATCAAAGGCAGAGAGATTCCAGCTTTCCACGCGCCGGCCCCAAGAAGAACCAAACCCCTCGAGAAAAATAACCAAAAGGGAAAGAACGAAGAAGAAAAGGAAAGGAAACAGCACTTTCCCCACAAACAGGAACACGAAAACCTTCAATCTAGCCTAAGAGAATCAATCCGCGGAGAACACGGGGCAGAGCATCATCGATCGATCAGACGACGATGCGGAAGACGAACAGCGTCCAGATTACACGGAGCGCCCACACGAGGTTGCACATCTACACCAGGCCGCTAATCCAGGAAAAGGAGAAAAAAGAAGGGACCTTTGGGAAGAAGATTGGAGAGGACTATGGTACCTACTAAACCCACCAAATCACGGACCCCTCGAAATCAAATCGCCCCAAGAACACTTCGCGTCAATCCGCGGAAAACACAGCAGGATGGAGGGAGAACCAGTCGCGGAGGAAGAGAGCGCTGCTGCCGCCGGAGGAGGGGGAGGTGGGGGGGAGACAGGGGAGGGTTTGTTTATGGAGGCATAGGCAGGGGTTGGGGGGGCTGGGACTAGGAGGAGGAATGTTGTGGCAGGAGCAGGGCAAGGGGATCCAAGAACATTCTTCTCCTTTGGCTCACAGTGGTGGTACTGATGCAGTGTGGATGTATCTGGTGGGCTTCACATCACAGTTTCCTATGGAGAAAAAGGACAATGGAATGGAAGGAGATGGATGAGGAGGAGGAAGAAGGTCAGGCAGGTCTGGTTGTGGGCCCAGGGCCAGCAGGCCCAAATCCACTTTGGCTCGATCCTCCTTTGGACCTTCCACCTCCTCTGTGCTGATTTTTGTTCTCTGCCTCTCTAGCCTGTACTAAGCCCATGAACAGTCAGGCCTCAACAAAAGAATACTTAAAGTATACGATTAAAGTGTACAAGGATCTGAAGAACTACACAAGTAAATTGTGATACTATGTGCTTGTAAAATTTCTTGGAGAAAAGAGAACCTCTTTTCCTTAGCTATGGAAAACAGTTTTTCAATGCTTACGAAAGTGAGTTTTGAGCACTTAAACTTGTTTTTACATATGTCGCAGATACGGTCCTATTAGAATAAATTTTACATGTGTATTTTGTCAGGGGGAAAGTCTCCGTGTTATATAAAAAATAATTACACATGAGCAACAAATTTCAGTTTCTTGAGAACATACCAGCAAAACAAAGAAAATACTCTCCCCGTCCCATACTAAGTGACAAAATATTACATGTATCTAGACACTCTTTGGGTATAGATACATCCATATTTCGACAAAAGGTGCGTTCTTTTCGGCTTCTAGAACCGGTTTCTCTTAGAAACTGCTCTCACATAGCTTCCTAGAGAACCGTATCTCAGATTTAATTAGGCATTCAAATTAGTTTAGACCAAACTAACTTAATAGCATAATAAAATTTAGGTGGCGGCTTCTCTAAAAAGTTGAGGAATGACAGTTGCCCAAATTTGAGTCACTTGATATAACACGGAGAAAACAAGAATCACGCCATTAAAAAAATTTTGGAAGGTTCTAGAAAATCCACCATCTCGGTCTACCCTTCTCTTTCCCATCATTCTTTGTCACCCTCAATAGCACGACACATAAGATATTCTGATTTTCCTGATTACTTACATTTCATCTCTAAAATACAAGTTTATGTGGCACCACAGCTCTTTTTCATACCTTTTACCGGGAAGGATTAATTCCTGCAGATAAAACGGGAACCAAATTGGTAGGCCCATGTTTTCCAAACAAGAAACAAGAAACGAATTTGATCTTTTGCCCCTAGCCAGTGATGTGCACTCGGCTGTACTTGCGACTGAACATTTGAACCAACCAGGTTTCGCCTCCTCGGACGCAGGCCCACCTGCACGCAACACGTGTCCTCCCCCCTTATCACCTCCCCCAAACAAACCTTCAAGAAAGTCCAGCAATTTTTGGCGCCAACCCTCTCCTCTCGTTCCTTCCTTCCCTTCCCCTGCTTCTGCAGATCTTGGCCTTCACGAGGCTGCCAGGAGTGGGAAGAGTTCACGACCATGGCCGCCTGCGCGTCCATGGCCGTGTCCCGAGCTCTGATCACCACGCGGTGCCGCCGTCCCGGCGGCATGCATCTGCAGCCGCGGATGCCACTCATTGCCGGCCCCGGACCAGCAGCAGCGCCTCTGCTTCTTCTCCCGACCATGGCGTCGGCAAGGACGAGGAGGAGAAAAATCATGCCGGATTGTCCCAGGCTGGGCGGCGGCGGGGACGACCTGGCGCCGACGCCGGCGTCGGAGCGGACGATGACGGCCCTCGACCTTGCCACCCTCTGGGTGGGGCTCGTGGTGGGCGTGCCGGCATACTACCTCGCCGGCAGCCTCGTCGACCTCGGCATGTCCGCAGCCCAGGGCGTGGCCACGGTCGCCCTGGCCAACCTCATCGTCCTCGCCACGCTCGTCCTCGCCGCCGCCCCGGCTGCCACACACGGGCTCCCCTTCCCGGTCCTGGCCCGCGCCGCGTTCGGCAT
The DNA here is from genome assembly GCF_000005505.3 of Brachypodium distachyon. Lineage (NCBI taxonomy): Eukaryota > Viridiplantae > Streptophyta > Magnoliopsida > Poales > Poaceae > Brachypodium > Brachypodium distachyon. The sequence continues at coordinate 12,799,562 of NC_016133.3, forward strand.
CCGCGGCGCGCACGTGCCGGCCGCGGCGCGCGCGCTCGTCGGCTGCGGCTGGTTCGGGATCGAGTCCTGGATCGGCGGCCGCGCCATCTTCCTCCTCCTCCCGGACTCCGCCATAACCTCCCTCCCGCCGGCCATGGTCGCCCCGGCGCACCCGGCGCTGCTCGGCGCCGCGTCGCCGGTGGAGCTGGCCTGCCTGCTTGCCTTCACGGCGTTGCAGCTGGCCGTGCTCTCGAGCGGCATGGCCGGGATCCGGAACCTCGAGAGGTACTCCGCCCCTGTCCTCGTCTTCCTCACGGCCGCGCTCCTCGCCTGGGCCTTCTTCTCCTCTTCCAGCTCCGGCGGGGTGAACTTCTGGGCCGTGCTGTCGCAGCCCTCCAGGCTAGCGGGCCCGGACCTCTGGGCCGTCTTCTTCCCGGCGCTCACGGCCAACATCAGCTTCTGGTCCACGGTGTCCATCAGCATCGCGGACTTCGCCCGCTACGCGCGCAGCCAGGCTGACCAGGTGCTGGGCCAGGCCGGGCTGCCGGTGTTCATGGGCCTCTTCACGCTCGCGGGCCTCCTCATCACCTCCTCCACCCAGCCCATCTTCGGCCGCGTCGTCTCCGACCCCATCGACCTCCTCTCCCAGATCTCCATTCGCTCCCCATGGCCCGCCGCCACCAAGCTCGCCTCCATCGCCGGCGTCAGCCTCGCGATAATCACCACCAACGTCGCCGCCAACGTGGTCGCGCCGGCCAACACGCTCGTCTCCCTCTTCCCGGGCGCCTTCACCTTCACCACGGCCGCGCTGGCGACCGCCCTGCTCGGCGTGGCGTTGCAGCCATGGCGGCTGCTGGGATCCAGCGAGAGCTTCGTCTTCACCTGGCTTCTCGGCAACGCGGCGCTCATGGGGCCCATCGCCGGCGTCTCGCTCGCCGACCACTACCTCGTGCGCCGCACCCGGCTCGACGTCGCGGCGCTCTACTCGGAGGAGGCCGGCGGGGAGTACTACTTCCAGGGAGGGTTCAATGTCACCGCCATGGTGGCCATGGCGGCCGGGTTCGCCGCCGTCGTGCCGGGGTTCTTGCATAACGTCGGCGTGCTGGCCAGCGTGCCCAGGGCGTTTGTTGTGGCGTATAACAACGCCTGGTTCGTCAGCTTCTTCGTCGCCGGCGGATTCTACTGCCTGCTGCGGGGATCGGAGCAGAGCTTAGTTGCCTGCTCTGCTGCTGCTGCTTGATTGATTCTAGACTCTAAAACTGGGTTTCAGAATGACACCGCATACATACAGTAAGTTATTTATTTATTTTACTAACAAAAGATGAATAAGTAAATGAACAAGACACGGTGATGTTCCATACTGCTTTGTAAAGGAGTAAAGGAGAAAAATCAGTCACAGATTTGCATAGAGTTGTGTATATGCATATTCTTTTTCCCAATCGATGAATATCCTATTGGCAGCAAGTCGAATGTATATCCAGGTTCAGTGCAGAAATTTGAAATGTGATGGTATCTAATTTTCTTTTCGTGTGTTTGTGTGATTTTTTTTTTGTCCAAAGGTAGATTATACCTTGGCCATGTACTGTATATATTTTACCACCATCTCTGGTAAAACGAGGACCAAATAATATCTTTGTAATATTTCGAAGCTAGCAAACCCAGTACGGAGTGATAGCTTATGGAGTAGAGTTTTTCTTTTCTTCATCTAAGAAAACTCGACAGGCCATGAAGCTCATGCATTTCACACACAAAAATAGACTACCCGTCTATAAGAAAAACCGGATCCAAAACAACATACATTCCTGCATATGGATTGATCTGGAGTCTGGGCAACTACACTATTTCTATTTTGTTACTCCCTCACGTTCATATTATTTGTCTCAAATTTGTCTGAATGTGAACGTATTTATGTTTAAAAAACGTCTAAATACATGTAATATTTCGACAATTAATATGGATCAGAGGGAGTAACATAAATAGAAGTGATTTCAGTGCAACTAAGCTACTTCCTGTATTGTGCAAATAAATACAAGTACTACTGTACATAAAAATGATTTCAATATAACTAAACTATTTCTACTTTGTTAACATAAATAGAGAGTGACTTGTGTATGCTCGACGGCTTCCTGCATTGTGCAAATTAATACTCAAGTGATTTCAATACAACTATAAATTATTTCCGCTCAGCTGGCAATCCGACATGGCCGAAGCTCGAACCGGACCAGACCAGCTGGCCGGCCGGCCGGCCCGGGCCGAAGCCGGAAGAACCGAGGCGAACAAAAAGACAAGTCCACATCACGGGCGGCCGGGTTCCGTTGCAGGCAGCCACGACGGCCTCTCCTCCTCCATTTCCCCCGACCTCCCCGCACGCACGAGCGCGCGCGCATCTCCCCTCCGATCCCACGCCCCAGCGCGCGCGCGCGAGCGAGCGCGTGAGCCAGATCCGCACCCGCCGCTCGCTCGCTCGCCGGCGGCCGGCCAGGCGCCTGCCCTTGCGGCGTGGCCGCGGACAGACAGCGAGATCGTCGTCGTCGTTGTCAGCGGCGGCGGAGGGGTCGACAGCGTGAGCGCGAAGGGGGGTTGGTTGGTTGGTTGGTTGGGGGCAAACGGGCGGGCGGCCACTGAGGGGGGGCAATGGCGCGGCGGTGGAGGCCGTCGCACCTGGTGTTCGTGGCGGGGGCGGCGTACCTCATCCTCATCTCCCTCAAGTTCCGCCGCGTGCTCGACCTGGCCACCGCCGACCTCGCCGCCGCCGGCGACCCCGCTTTCTCCTCCCCGTCCTCCTCCGACCACTTCCCTCCCCTCCTCCTCCCCGGAAGCTTCTCCTCCTCCTCTTCCCCCACCAACGCCACCCTCTTCCATGTCCAGCCCTTCTGGCACCGCTACGACCGCGTCTCCCTCCCCGACATCGCCGCCCGCAACCGGTCCGCGCTCGACCGCATGGCCGACGACGCCTGGTCGCTCGGCCTCACCGCCTGGGAGGACGCCGCGGCGTTCGCCGGGGACCCCTGGGAGCTCGCCGCGGCCGGCTCCGCTGCCTCGTCCACCGACAAGTGCCCCTCCGCCGTCTCCGTGCGCGCGCGCGGGAGGGTCGTCTTCCTGCCCTGCGGCCTCGCCGCCGGCTCCTCCGTCACCGTCGTCGGCACCCCCAGGCCCGCGCACAAGGAGTACGTGCCGCAGCTCGCCAGGATGCGCCAGGGGGACGGCACCGTGCTCGTCTCCCAGTTCATGGTCGAGCTACAGGGCCTGCGCGCTGCGGATGGCGAGGACCCGCCCAGGATACTGCACCTCAACCCCAGGCTCAGGGGGGACTGGAGCCAGCGCCCCATCATCGAGCACAATACCTGCTACCGGATGCAGTGGGGCGGCGCTCAGCGCTGTGACGGCCTACCTCCTGAGGACAATGAGGATAAGGGTATGTCGTGCTATTCTGCTTCAGTCCTAGCTTGGACCTTAAAATGTTCTTTCTAGTAATGTGGTTATGGTACTGGCATCCTTGCTAGTACTTGCTAGTAGAGATAAGGGGCGACAAATCAGTTGTATTGCCATTTTTCTATTTAGGACTTACTAGTTAATGCAGGGAAAGGCTGCGTACAAAAGACCCAAAGTGGTCGGACCCTTCCCCGGACCCTGCGCAAGCGGGAGCTACATGCACCGGGCTGCCCTTTTTTTTAGGACTTACTAGTTAATCACTATAGCTGCTATCCATGATGACTATTGTTTATTCGATATTAAAACTGCTTCTAAGCGCGTGAAGATTTTCTTGCCACAAATTCTGGGGACTTAATAATTTTGATGCTATTGCCCTTTTGCTATGGTAGATTCTTATTTGACATATAGATCAGATGAAGATGTCAGATACTCAGATCATTAATGTTGTTTACTGTTTAGTGTGTGTATCTTCTGAATGAAATCCGTTTCAACTAGTTATATTAATATCTACACTTCCATATGTACATACCATTTCTATGACTGTTCATCAGTACCTTGATATGTACCATGTGTAATTGCATGCCATAATAATATGGAATTATGAATAGCTCTATGGACAATTTCTTGAATTTTTCATATGATTTTTCCTTCGTGGGGGATTTTCACCTTTTCACAAGTTATATTCTTATTGACTAACATCTGAAGTAATATGAAAAAGTTTATTTGATTTTCTAGTTTTTCTTAAATAGTCATTTTTAGCATCCACTTTGTATTGCAAAACAAAAACACAAGTACACAACATGCTAGTTCTATGATAACACTGTCGTTTTATCCCCAGGCTAGCATATTTGGCTAAACCCTACAATTTCGTATTTTTGGACAGTCGATGGGTTCACCAAATGTGAGAAATGGATACGTGATGATATTGTTGACACAAAGGAGTCCAAGACCACTTCATGGCTAAAGAGGTTCATAGGGCGTGCGAAGAAACCAGCAATGACATGGCCATTCCCTTTTGTAGAAGATCGATTATTTGTTCTTACTATACAAGCTGGAGTTGAAGGTTTCCATATATATGTTGGCGGTCGACATGTGACATCTTTCCCTTATCGGCCAGTATGTTCTTTAGACATGTTCTTGCTGCTGTCTTTTTTGTTATGATATATAGAAGAAACACTAATGGGTAAAGGTGATCATTGCCAGGGGTTTACTCTTGAAGAAGCAACAGGATTATATGTTAAGGGCGACGTCAATGTACATTCAGTTTATGCCACTGCTCTTCCTATGTCTCATCCCAGTTTTTCACTTCAGCAAGTCCTTGAGATGTCAGAGAAATGGAGGTCCCAACCACTGCCAAAAGATCCAGTTTACCTTTTTATCGGAATACTCTCGGCATCAAATCATTTTGCTGAGCGCATGGCTGTGAGAAAAACTTGGATGCAAACTTCAGAAATTAGGTCTTCTAAAGTAGTAGCACGATTCTTTGTTGCACTGGTAAGCAAATTATGCGTCCAAAATAAACGGTATTTTCTTTGAAATATCTTTGTCGCTAGTTTGTGCAATGCATCTTTAGATTTCTTATTGGTGTTGTAAATTTGAATGTATGATCAGTCTGTGGATCGGAATAATGGAAGTACTCAGTACAAGATAGAGGTTGTAAAATGTGGGCCACATATTTGATACACATGCACAAACAGAAAATGTTCTCTTTTCTTGCATGCGTTGGATTTTGCTGGCTATCTACTGTTCATCTTCATGCTTGTGGTGCTATTATCTTGAATTATTTGATGTAGTGCTATTATATTGAATTATTTGATATATCTTACTAGTCTTATAATTTATGCACGCTCTTACATACTGTATCACAGTAAAAATCGTTATTAGCAGTTCAGCACTGATCATCCACTTACAAACTTGTTAAACACATGTACTCTAGTGATGGGAGATTTCAGTATAGCATCTCATGATGAAAGAAAAAAAAAGAATGTCTGCCATAATGTTACTCTTCACAAACTGTGGTTGCAGAATTCAAGGAAAGAGGTCAATGTAATGCTGAAGAAAGAAGCAGAATACTTTGGAGATATTGTCATTTTGCCATTTATAGATCGTTATGAACTGGTAGTTCTTAAGACAATTGCTATTTGCGAGTATGGGGTGAGACACTCTTGCTATCATCATCTTCTGTTGACTTCTGCAGCAGTTACAGCGGTACTAGTCACTGCATGCACAGTGTGAACTAAATAATGAATCTTACATCTGTTTATCATATCACCTTGCAGGTCCAAAACTTGACAGCTACCCATATCATGAAATGCGATGATGATACATTTGTGAGGGTAGATGTGGTTCTTAGACATATCAGGGCGTACTCCTTTGGCAAACCATTATATATGGGGAACCTTAACCTCTTGCATAGACCACTGAGAACCGGGAAATGGGCAGTTACAGAGGAGGTACTATCGTTTTAAAGAAGCAATATTCTCGAGTTAATCAGTTGGTTATTCAGAGTTCATTTATCATTTTAGAGGTCATGCAACCCCGTGAAATTAGTCTTTATCATACTGCATGTCTGAATCTTTTTTTTTTGTCTAGCCAAGAAAGTTAATCTCACAAATTTGTGAGCTGAGTTTTAATGCCTTCTTAAAGGTTGAGTGAACGACCTTATGTGGTAGTTGAGCCCTAGGAAATGCCTGTTCTTTCCATACGCCCACCATGAACTTGTATATTTGTTTGTAAAAGTGGCAGCCCTTTCTGTGTTGCATGTGTCACTATCTTCATTGCGCTCTGTGATATCCACTCTCAATAAATGTAGGAATGGCCTGAAGATATCTATCCACCTTATGCAAATGGACCAGGTTATGTAATTTCTGGTGGCATAGCAAAATTTGTCGTGTCTCAGCATGCCAATCAGAGTTTAAGGGTGAGCCTCCATCTATGTACCCTACTGCCTTTTGATAATTTGTGTCATGTTTGTACCAAATCACTCTCCTTTTTGGCTATTCCTTGCAGCTATTCAAGATGGAGGATGTAAGTATGGGGCTATGGGTTGAAAAATACAATTCCACAACGCCTGTCCGGTACTCTCACAGCTGGAAGTTCTGTCAGTACGGCTGTCTCGAGAACTACTACACGGCGCATTACCAGTCGCCAAGGCAAATGCTGTGCTTGTGGGACAAGTTGGTCCGGGGCCGACCATCTTGCTGCAACTACAGATAGCGGCGGCAAATGTACTGTTCACCCATCATCAGCATTCCTCCTATCTCAGCCAGTGAGTTTGGCTGGCTGGTGTTCTCCTTTTTTACATGAATCACCCAAGGATAGCTTAGAGGCTGCTGCTGCTCCCTTGGCTCAGTTGAGCTTACATATTGCTGTGAGGTTGAAGCTTGAAGATTTAGGTAGGAAGCTACAACCCTCTGGTTCCACATATTTGCCTGATTTGTGTTTGTTGTCTCCGATAGTGTTGACGCCCTTGTTCTTGTAATTGATCCCCAATTTTGATGTAGAAGATCTGATCAAAATATTCAGATGTATGCCTGTTCTGTTCTTATGGTAGACAAAATGACCGCATGTTCTTTGTCTCCTCGTGTGATACTAAAAATCATCACATTTTTTTCTTTTCTTTTGATATATTCTCACAGTTCTGATTGATGGTTACTTTCTTCCCCTCACATGATGGTCATGGCTTACAATGAGATCAGAGTCTGGAAGCCTGGAATCACCAATATTCCTGCATCTGGTGAAATAATACACACATTAAGAAACTGTGCTATGTGTGCGAGACAATGTGTAGAATAACCATCAGAAAAGTTAATCATACATATTTGCACCAATGTTTGAGATCTTGTTGCCCTACAAGTTGTGGCTCCAAATTTGTTGAGTCACCATGGCATGTTTGGTTGCTTAATTGCTTTACATAACTTGCTTTACGAGTTTAGTGGAACAAATTGATCGCCATTGTCAAAAGAGCGGTTATGAAATGGATCTGTGAAGAATGTGGTAAGATTTTATTTTTTTAAATGGCCGTAATGTCTGCCTGATGTTTGGCAAATTTTGACATAAATAAGTGAAGAAAAAACCCAAACAAATGTACTCCGCTCCGGTCTCGGTCGGAGCTAAGTGCTCATGCTCTGACAATGGCCGCCCTGCGACTGCGGCTACCACGAGCCTCGGCCACCACGGCTCTCTCAGGCGTCCCCCGCCAAACTGCAATCCCAGATGAGGAACTCCTGCCGCCGCCGCCGCCGCGCGGGCCCAATAATGCCCACCTGAACGCGCTGCTCACGTCCTACGGCCGCCGCGGCATGCTCCGCGACGCCCAGCAGCTGTTCGACAGGATGCCCCGCCGGGACGTCATCTCCTGGACCGCGCTCCTCACCGCCTACGCCGACAACGGCGACCCGGCCTCCGCGCGCCTCGTCTTCGACGACATGCCCCGCCGCAACGCCGCCTCCTGGAACGCGCTGCTCTCGCTCTACCTCCGCGCGGGCCAGCCGGCCGCCGCGCACGCGCTCTTCTCCAAGATGCCGGCCAGGAACGCGGTGTCCTATGGCGCCATGATCTCGGGCCTCGCTAGGGCCGGGATGCTCCGCGAGGCCGAGGCGGTGTTTGCCGAGATGCCGTGGCGATGGCGGGACCCGGTTGGGTCGAACGCGCTGATCGCCGCGTACGTGAGGGCTGGGGAGCTCTCGTTGGCGCTGAGGGTGTTCGAGGGAATGGCCGTGAGGGATGTCATTTCTTGGACCGCGGTGGTCGACGGGCTCTGCAAGAATGGCAGCGTGCTGGAGGCGAGGAAGGTGTTTGAGGCCATGCCGGAGCGGAATGTGGTGTCGTGGACCTCGATGATTCTTGGGTATGTAAAACTTGGGAGGCGCAGAGATGGTCTGCTGCTGTTCCAGAACATGAGAAGGGAAGGTGTTCAGGTTAATACAACGACGCTCTCAGTCGCGTTGGATGCTTGTGCCGAGTCCAGCCTTGTCAGGGAAGGAATTCAGATTCACGGTTTGATTATAGCAATGGGGTTTGAAATGGATGTTTTCTTAGGTGATTCATTGATCACCTTGTATTCACGGTTTGGTTGGATGGTTGATGCTAGAAGGGTGTTTGCTTACATGACGTGGAAAGACGTAGTGTCATGGAACTCGTTGATCACAGGCTATGTTCAGCATAACATGGTCGAAGAAGCACATGTGCTGTTCAAGTTAATGCCTGAGAAGGATGCTGTTTCTTGGACATCGATGGTTGTTGGGTTTGCTAACAGGGGTTGGATTACAGAGGCCATAGAACTTTTCGAGCAAATGCCAGGAAAAGATGAGGTTGCTTGGACTGCGGTTATTTCTAGTCTCGTTACAAATGGAGACTATTTAAGTGCAGTGCGGTGGTTTTGTCGCATGGCACAAGAAGGCTGCAAGCCCAATACAATAGCTTTTAGTTGTCTACTCAGTGCTTTGGCTAGCCTAACAATGTTGAATCAGGGAATGCAAGCTCATGCATATGCAATCAACATGGGATGGATATTTGACTCTTCTATTCACACTTCTTTGGTATCAATGTACGCAAAATGCGGAAGATTGGCTGAGGCTTATCATGTTTTCTCGAGCATTAGCAATCCAAGTCTTATTGCTACTAATTCTATGATTACAGCATTTGTGCAACATGATTTGGTTGAAGATGCATTCAAACTTTTTACCAAAATGCAAAATGATGGCCACAAGCCTAACCATGTGACATTCTTGGGAATTCTGACTGGCTGTGCACGTGCTGGTTTGGTTCAACAAGGTTATAACTATTTCGGATCAATGAAATCGGTCTATGGTATTGAACCAAACCCTGACCACTACACATGTATGGTTGATCTTTTAGGTCGTGCAGGCCTCCTTGCTGAAGCACTGGAAATGATTAACTCGATGCCCCAGAATGATAATTCTGATGCATGGGCAGCTTTGCTCAGTGCTAGCAGTCTGCATTCTAGTCTCACTTTTGCAAAAATAGCAGCACAAAAGCTTCTTGAGATGGATCCTTATGATGCAACAGCCTACACAGTGCTGTCAAATATGTTCTCATCTGCAGGGATGAAAAATGATGAAGAAATGCTGAAAGTTGTACAGTTATCCAACATGGCCAGTAAAAGCCCTGGCTATAGCCTTATTACTGGATAAGGCCACATCGAACAGAACACACAGTGAACACTTCTAGAGCTTCAGTTCTTGGTAACTGGCAGATGAAACACAAGGATATCAAATTCATATCACAACTGTTCTAATACCAAGAGTTGATGTTGATTATGTTGGTTGTGCCTGTCTATGCGTACACGACGTTGAGAAATGAAAATTGAAGTGACGTTGAAAAGAGCTCACATCATCATGCGCAGTTCCTAGTTAATGCTAAATATTTGTGGCTAGCTGACCGGATGATTGTTGATATGAACATTGTGCATGTAGGTGGTCTGGATCCATTTTTGGCAGGTATCATCTTATGTTTTTGAGATAGGAATATTTCAGAACTTCAAGCTATCAATTCACCAATTGCATCTTTTTTCATTAACAAGCAATATTTGCTGTGGTTTTTGCCTGAGCCCTGACAGTGTGGTTCCGCCAGATAGTTCTGTAGATCTGTTGTAATCCTCATGCTGATTCCATCTACTCTTCTCCTTTTAAGGCACTGCAGAAGTGAAGGACCTATGCACAGAATTCACCTGCCGCTACAGAGAAGTGCTAAAGAACAAGAAAATGTTGGCTGCTGCTTAAATTCAACAACATTTATGTAGGAGATAGTTTGTTGATCAATGGATAACGAATTGGTTTCTCCACTGAGCGAAGTCTAAGGTCGATTCTAGCGAGACAACTATACCCAAGGTAAAGTGGAAGGATAATATTTTTTATTAAGTTTTTCTTTAGTAATAGAAGTTTACGTGGTAAAGGGGGAAGAATCTCGCATGGAAGAGTAGTGTACAAGTGTGTAACTGGAGTTAGATACCGTTTTTTGGGAAGGAACAAGGATGAATCTCTCCATGTTCTCTTCAAGAAAATAAGAAATTATGTCTGTTCGTATATTATCAATGTGGTAGATGGAGTAAGATTTGCATGCTAAATATATGATGCCTTCGTAATAATAGGAAAATTCAGAACAGCAGCTATCAGTGCTGTAACCTAACTCACTAGCTCAATTTATTTATTTTTTGTATAAAAAGAATTTGTGCGGAGCAAATTGCTGGATAACAGCGCGAAAGAGCCATATATTTTGCGGATACATAACCTGTGGTCAGGTTGGATTATCTTTATTTTATCCTAGTTCTCTTCTACATATTGCTCTGCATCACTCCATTAGTCATGTCAAGATCATGACATTTCTTATACGATGTTAGGTGAGGAGTTTAATCATAATGGTCAGCACAAGAATCATGACCAGTCTAATACTCTAACCAATTCGCTTCAACTTTCATCGCTCAATTTCTTTCACCAGCAAGTTTGATGAGATCCCATAAATAGAACAGCATTTGCAATTCGACTTTAATTGCCATCTGTTTGTGATCCCATGGATCTGTTTCTTCTTTCCATCATCTTATGCTCATGGATCTTTGTTGCAGTGTATTGGAAAAAACTCAACAGGACGAAGCTCAGGCTCCCACCTGGACCTCCAAGATGGCCAATCTTTGGGAACCTTCTCCAGCTGAGTCCTCTTCCCCACAAGGACTTTGCTCGCTTTTGCACCAAGTATGGCCCCCTTGTTTATCTTCGTCTTGGAACTATCGATGCCATCACCACCGATGACCCTGAAGTGATCCGTGAAATACTCATCCGGCAAGACGAGGTCTTTGCTTCACGGCCTCGAACACTGGCTGCTGTTCACCTCGCCTACGGATGCGGCGATGTGGCCCTCGCTCCACTGGGGCCAAACTGGAAGAGGATGAGGAGGGTTTGCATGGAGCACCTGCTGACCACCAAGCGGCTGGAGTCTTTTGCCGCTCACCGAGCTCAGGAGGCTGAACACCTCTGCCAGTTCGTATGGGCTAAATCCCAGTCTGAGAAGCCCGTGAACCTGAGGGAGGTTCTTGGCGCCTTCTCGATGAACAACGTGACGAGGATGCTGCTGGGAAAGCAGTACTTCGGTCTGCAGTCAGCAGGCCCCGGCGAAGCCATGGAGTTCATGCACATCACCCATGAGCTCTTCTATCTGCTGGGCCTGATCTACCTCGGTGACTACTTGCCGGCCTGGAGGTGGGTCGACCCGTACGGGTGCGAGAAGAAGATGAGGGAGGTGGAGAAGAAGGTGGATGATTTCCACCAGAAGATCATCGATGAACACAGGAAGGCAAGGGAGGCCAGAAAGTCTGCATCATCCCTTGATGATGGTGATGATAGCAAAGAAGAGATGGACTTTGTTGATGTGCTCCTTTCCTTGCCCGGCGAGAATGGGAAGGAGCACATGGATGATGTGGAGATCAAAGCCTTAATGCAGGTACCCTTTACTCTTGCAGTTACAGACCCTCAAGTTCATTAATTTCCTTTAAGCTACTCACTCCGCTCCTAAATGTTCTTGCTTTGTTCTAGCTTTGTTCTAAGTCTACTGTAAGAAGTTCTAGCTTTGTTCTAAGTCAAATTTCTTGGCTGAATTTTAGCTCTGAATTTTGTTTTATGCAGGACATGATCGCTGCTGCCACGGACACCTCGTCGGTGACAAACGAGTGGGTGATGGCGGAGGTGATCAAGCACCCACGGGTCCTCCGCAAGATCCAGGAGGAGCTGGACGCCGTGGTGGGCCGAGCCCGGATGGTCTCAGAATCCGATCTCCCGCATCTCCCCTACCTCCGGTGCGTGGTCCGGGAGTCCTTCCGGATGCACCCAGCAGGCCCATTCCTGATCCCGCACGAGTCCTTAAAGCCCACGACGATCATGGGCTACGACATCCCGGCCCGGACGAGGATCTTCATCAACACGCACGCGCTGGGCCGGAACCCGCGCGTCTGGGACGACGTGGGCCAGTTCCGGCCCGAGAGGCACATGCCCGCGGACGGAGGAGCCCGGGTGGAGATTAGTCATTTGCCGGACTTCAAGATCCTTCCTTTCAGCGCCGGGAAGCGCAAGTGCCCCGGCGCGCCGCTGGGGGTGATCTTGGTGCTCATGGCGCTCGCCAGGCTCTTCCACTGCTTTGACTGGTCGCCGCCTGACGGCGAGGAGATCGACACCGATGAGGTCTATGGGATGACCATGCCCAAGGCCCTGCCGCTCTTCGCCGCCGCTCGCCCGCGCCTGCCGCCGGAGATGTACCATGGCTCGTCGTGTCCGAGCCATGGCAAGCAGACCATGTAATGAGCTCGAGCAAAGGATGGATGATCCCTATGATTAAGTAGTACCAAAAGAATGGTGATCGATTCGAATGCTTGTGTAACTCACATATCAATACAGAAACAAACGGCCCTTCATTGGTCTTGATCACCCTAATGTTAAACCAATATGTAATAGTCAAGTCAAAGACCGCACTTAAACTTGTTCCGTCATTTGTTTCTTTTTCACCTGTGAACTAGCATACACATAATCTGCGAAAAAAGAGAGACATTTGTTGGGTATTTGGTTGTGATATCTCGCAATGAGCATCGGAATACTATGCTCTAAGACGGCAACTTGATGAGCTTAGCAACAAAAAGACCGCTGGTTTGTGAAGTGCCAGGATCAAATCTCAAGGTTTTCTGGATGCTGCCGCTTCTGCAGGGCCAGCTATCGGCTCCGTCCACACTTTGCAGCTCTGCAGGTTGCAAAACAATTATCAGGTGGGCATTATAGAAGTAATAAGAAACATCTCTTAAAAATTAAGCTATAGGGGCTTTGTTTCCAACTCCAACACAAGGGAAATGAGCAACAGAAACAGAGTAGTACCTGCTGAAGGATATTTCAAAAGAAATTGCCGAATGACATCCTCATTTTGTGCGACGGTCAAGCTATTTGAAGGTAAACAGTAGGTTATAAGTCACGTGGGTATGAACCGCCAAGACTAGATTGTTGGTGAGCAACCAAGGGAATTAACTATAAAAGGTTGCATGTGAATAAATCACGCACCTACAAGTACTATATACAAGTGATCCACCTGTTTTCAGTAATCTAAAACCATTTATGAGAAGACGCAACTGCATATCAAAGGAAGCTTGTCAAAATTTACTACTCCCTCCGTCCCAAAATAAGTGACGTGGATTTGTATAGATTCTTATACAAATCCGCATCACTTATTTCCGGACGGATGGAGTAGAAATTTCAGGCAAAACAAATCGGTAAATATGAAGAATTGCGCAGAACTGGATTTAAGATATGGTAGCTGGATCTAGTGCCAACCCTTCAAGCTAACATCAAGAATGGAAGTAGAACCTGAAGATGGAGCAGGTTGTCAATTCTTTGTGCATCAAGTACACGTCGATCCATTGTTTCCCATCCCCAGAACTCAAACTTCTGGATGTGTTTTATCGATCCATCATGAGTGCACTCTGCATCCACTAGGACCTGTATGCATTTCATTCAAACTATCAAACAAAGCAGAGATACTCCAACTTGTGGAAATAAATTGCAAAAAGAATATTCAGATCAGAAAAATAAGTTCTGTGATGAAATTTGTAAAAGAGCTTTAGTACTCTTCCAAAAAAGTGAAAAATGTTTGCTCGAAAGAAAGTTAAGAAATATTAAGAAGTACACTTTCTAGAGCAAATTGAGGGCCTCATTTGCAACTACCCAACTCCACTTCCAACTATATGTCTATATTTGCCTCTGGGATTTGTCTGTTTCTGTAAGAGCATAGAAACACTACTCAATTAGAGCAACGAAACTACTGGGAGTCAAAATGTTGAAAACACAAAGCTATCATTATGTATTTTTTCATAGGAAATATAAATGTGATGCTGCTCATAGAATGCATTAAGTGCTTATTGACTACAAAAGTAATTAGATTCAAGTAAGAAGTGAAGTGGATGAAATTCGGAGTTGGCTACGACAGTGTCAAAATAGAAATTGCACCACACCAACTAATGCATATTTCCACTTAGAATCATCAAAAGTGCACTGATCTAACTCATAGAATACTTATGTAAACACTAGCATTTTATAAAATCAACAAAAAATCGCACCAGTAAAGAAATACCTTATCATAGCCAGATGTGCAGGCATCAACATCAGCTGACGGACAAAGAACATCACATTTTCGCACTCCTACTAATCCTGAATCTTTGCCATAATATATTAGTTCAGGTTCAGAAGTTGAGGGTGGATGAGGTGAACCAGCTGCCTTTGCCTTTTTAGACTTCTGTCTCTCTTTCCATGATCTCTTTGAAGTCCATTCTGAGAATATGCTCCCATTGTCCTTGATACCAGTTGACTCTGTAAGAAGAGCATCAAACTCAAGTCAAGTTACACCTGTTCACGCGTTTCAGAGGAAATAAAACCAACAAGGGAATTGGATTTCCCCAAAGAAAATACCTTCTATGCTCCCAAGACTTGAATTCGAAGGCAATATAGAAAAAAATGTCCCGTTGGCAACAAAGAGTCTACTACGATCTCCAAGAGAATACTTCTGCAACATCGTACGGCAGGCTGCAAGACGGTGCTTTGCAACATCAACACCAGTCAGAGAACCTGTGTTACCAAGCATATCTGCAAGCATGCAAAGCTTCGCGCCTTGCATGCCATATAGGTGCAACATTAATTTAGCTCTGAATAAAATTAATCCCACAAAAAAGCGAAGTCTAACACAAGCTACATGACCCATCGGAAAATAATCGCATAACAAACTAAAATTAGTGCTTGAATTTAAACAACACCATCCCGAGGATGGAGAAATATGTGTTGGGCTAACACTACTATATCAAACTATTGGAGAATAATATTTAACATATCAATCAAACTTGAAACCATACAGGCCTGCCAAACAAACAGGATTGTAACACGATATCCTAGAAGTAACATACGTAAGTTCCATGAGCGCTGTAGTTTTAGACATAGGTAAGTCAAACTATGAAAACTTTGACTATTGCTATCTTCAAAAACATTTGGATTAGATATTTGGTAAAGTCAAACTAAAACAGAGGGATATTACTTGAAACTGTATGGTTGTGTCAGTCTATCAAACAACAGAGATCATGTGGCTCAATGGACTTAATTCAAGCAGTTACTTATCCAAAGATCAACCAATCAGGAAAGGCTATGCATGTTTTTATGCTATGGAGAAAGGTAGGCCTTGCCATATTGGTGAATACACGTGGGCCCCAGAAAAATCTAGTACAAGTGACCATCTATAATTTTACGGTACACATATGCCACTAAGAAAACACAGGTCTAATGTGTTACTAAAATATACTATTAAAAACAATTACCTGGGGCAGCACAGAGGTCAAGAACATGGTCTCCTGGTTGAACATCAAGTGCTAAGATAGCAGCTCCAGAAGCTGCATCAATTCCATAGATCTGCACTGTGTTCAAATGATGCATAGGTGAAGCAAACGGCACACACAGAAGAGTGCATGATAAGAACATAATAACACAATAGCTTGTACTGGGAAATTCCAGCTTCTAATATATCTAACAAATAATTGTGTCTCTTAGGCTTTATGAGAGAATCTTGTTTAGCAATCAGGTGCCAACCAAAGTACCATGAGATTGAACAACTTCAGTTTAACGTGTACCATCATGGCATCACCACTGCTACCGATTTGAAGCATTCCATTTCATCTCTTAAATATACTACATGGTATTACACTAGTGCTATCTCGGATAAACTGTCTCACAAAACACTTGACAGAAGTCTAATAGTAACAACCAACACTACCATCATATAACATTTTATTAGACTAGGGTAACACGATGCATTCAGCATGCTTATGCCGGTGAGTAACCAGGCAGCTGCAGAACAACAACAACAAAATTTCCCCTCACCTTCCCTTGCTGATAAGCCTTGGAGCCAGCAATCTGAACTTCAGGGGGAATCGCATAGAAATTCGGCAGCCAAGGAACCTTCCATAGCTCGCACTTGAGCTCGCTCTCGATCTCCGACACCATCCTGGACTCCACGCCTGGTTTCAACCTTGGGATGACAGAGAAAAAAAATCCTGACAAATGCTAATGGGCGGAAACAAACAAGGTGGGTGATAATAAGCTCAGTGTGAGTGCTGAAGCCGCCTGCCTCACCTGATGTAGCGCGGGATGGTGTCGGACGCGGAGTAGAGCATAGGGTCCAGGCCGTTGTCGCCGAGGAACTCGAGGAAGGCGGCCGGCAGCGGCAGGGACGCCGCCGGCTGCTCTTCTTCTTTGCGATCAGAGGGCGAGCTTTCTGAAGGATCCATCGCTCCAGGACCCTCGATGACTCCTCGGCTCCAGAGGGGGCGAGGGATTTCCGGCGGTCGCTCCCACCCGAAACGCTCAGCAGAGAGGCAGCGGCGGCGGCGAGGTCACCGGGGCTGGACACTGGACTCCAGGGCACGCCGTGGAACTTGGTCGATCTCGACCCCACGTTGGAGATCTGACGGACGCTCAGAGAAGTCTTCGAGGCCCCCTTTGGAAACCTGGTGGTTTTTTCCACCTATAATCTATACCTATATAAAAATCTATATCTATATCTATGCCTATATAAAAAATACGAACCGTTCCCTTCACCACGTTTTCGTCGCCTGTCAAACCTTCGTTCCTCTGCCCCGCGTCCCGTACATGTTCGTTAAAAAATATATCCTAAGAGAAACCTAATGTCCCATCTGCCTCTGCCAGGTCCGCCCTCGTCGGCTGCTCTACCTTGTGCGCGCCCCTCTCTCCCGGAACGAGATCCAGTGCCTTGCCTCTGTCTCCCGGAACGAAATTCCTCCGTCTCCCTCTCTACCTTGCTCGTGACGCACCTCGGGTTCACCGAGGAGGAGACCAAGAACTAAAAAGGAATCTCAGGCCATCAACCCTTCAGGCTCCTGGTTGCTTTTGGTTTAGGAGCGGCGGCCGGCGAGGGAGCCCGGGAGGTCGGTCCAGCTCGTGGGGGTCCAAGTCCAACCGGGGACCGGAGGTCAAGGAGCACCATGGAGATTTTGATTGCCTTGATGTCACCGGAGAACGAGCTTACGGTACGGCTGACCGGAGGGGGAAAAGATGAGCCCCTGGGGGAGGCGGCGGCGGCCTGTTCGTCATGCTCGTCTGTTCGTGCAGCCGGCGAGAGGCGTGGGCGGGATCTTGTTCGTCTGCTCGTGCAGTCGGCGACAACTCCAGGAGACTTGCTGCCATAGCTGGAGAAGATGGACTGCAACCATGCATCTGGAACAACAAGTGCTTCGCTAGCAGGACTAGCAACGCCTAATTCGGACAAGCATTAAAGATCTAAAGCATCCAAGAAAAATTTGACCCCAACAAGGAAAAGGGAAGCTCTGATTTTATTGCATGAAGATTCTATGTTTGTGTTAATTTCTGATATATAGACTCAGATTTCTATGTGTTTGTGTGATGATTGTGATAATTTATGAGAAGCGAACTCAGAGTAATCCATTTTGTGACACAGCCGTCGTATCTTATGAATTTGATTTCAGTATCCTTTTATCTCATTTCCACTGTCTGTATGATATGAAGTGTATATATGCTGCCAAAAATCTTTGGAGTGAATATATGCTGTCAAAATTCAGTTCAAGTGCATATATGCTGCCAAGTCAAGCATGGACTGTATATGGTGTCTGAAATCAACCATGAAGTGTATATACTATCAAGCAACAAAGGGAGATATCCAAGGGCACAAAATTGCGGGGTTTCCAAAATTGCATCACTTGTATCCTTGGACGGCTGGACTCGCCGCCACGCCCTTGGCCGTTGAATACAATTCGCCCGTGGTCACAGAGGGGGATTTTGGTTGAGAAGGTTTTTCCTTTGATCAACACCAACGGGCTCACTTCCCTTAGCCATCAACTTCCAAAGATGGTTGTACGCCTGTAAGGGGGATTTTGGCAACTTCAGATCTCTCGCATAGTCGCATGGGATGCCATACCTGCTTTTAGAAAACCAAAATAACCAGTTGCTTGTTTGTAGCTTCTTTACTTCTATACCATTTTCTATCATTTTATTTCTGGCATGTCAAATATCAGGTGGTCCACAACCTAGAATACATATCAAAGCTTTTGAAAACCAAAAATAACCGGATTGTTTTATCAAACAAAAATTCGAAATTACTTGTCGAAATATTACATGTATTTAGACACTTTTTACACATAGATACACCCGTATTTAGGCAACTTTGAGACAAGTAATACCGGTCGGAGGGAGTAATATCTTTACTGCCCATTTCATACCACTGTCCACGGCTTTGAATTGGCTTACTCGGCTGACCAGATGTGAAGCAGTTGTGTATAGATAGAGAATTGCTGGAAATACGAGTGGACAAAGAGCAGCAACCCGTGGCAACGTACCAAACATGTGAAGTATTGTCAGGAACACGAGCGGAGTGGAGCGCATCAGACCGTGTCAACGCACAGACATTTCAGCTAGTACTAATAAAATTACCCGTATATGTCATTATACTGTGCACAAACAAAATTAGTCCAATTTTTTCCATGTGTAAACACCTCCCATTTTCTGGTTGGATATACAGGAAGGTGACACAAAACATAACATGTAACCAAATGGATGGGAAGAAGCCTCTCAAAAAAATGAATAGGAATAAGCGCTACAGCAACGGAAATACAGAATCAGATTCCCAAAACAATTCATCAATTGCTACGAGAACACTACTACACAGCAAATCATCAATTGTAGCATAATCAGAGCACTATCCCGTACAATTCCTCAAATTCCCAGAAAATTCACTTATGAACCTAGGCTGGTCTTCAAATAGACATATCTGGAACCCGAACGGTCAGGTTAATAAAATTTATAAATTGTACCATACGGGTTCACCACAAGATTCACTGAAAAAGCGAAGGAACCAGAGAAGTTCACATATCACATTCTTTGATCTTTGAGGAAGTATACTGTCCATATAGAAATATTTCATACACATGGTCCATCCATCTTCCATGGCAGGACCCTCCTCCACAGTAACAAAGTAGTATACCAAAAGAGTCAGGGTGCACCTTTTGGGAGCACCTGAGGAAATTGCTACAACAGTTCATAGGCAACAACGAACACATCTACAGAACCTAATTGGCCTTTCATATTGTGCCCCCATTTTTTTTGAGCAACAACAGTACAAATCGGTATGCTAATGTATATGTAATTTCTTGCGTAACATTGTACAAAAAATTTCCAGTCTCCCCTGTTGATTGGAAGGGAGAAAAGAATGTATCCAAGGAGATGCCCAACTCATAGCAAAAGGCAAGAGCTCACATTTCCTGGGTCATGAGTAAACACAACAAGTCAGTATATTCTCATAAGCATATGACAAAATGCATGAATTAGCAAGTTTTAGAACTTATATTACTTACCTTCCCCAAAAACTGTCCAAAATCACACTACTTCGGGTGCTATGAAGCTTCTTTTGTAGAATTCAATGGTATCTCGACATGTTGAGGGCTTCCAGCATTGACTTTGCTGTCCACACCCTGCTGTTGGTTTGCTTGGGGTTTAACTCCGAGCTTATGATTGTTATATGCAAGAACACCTGCTATGGCTGCACATTGGAGAAAAATGGATAGTCACCATCTACTCCACTTCAAAATGCAGTTCTTTCAAAAATTGGTTCAAGATTGAAAAGGTGACTCAAACTTTATGGATTCGGCGAAACAAAAAAGGAACACAGGAAAATACCAGGTGCAAGTATCTTTGAGCCAAACATGTGCCCAAAATGTCATATAAGTTACTAGAAGTTTAATCAGTCAGATTAATCAGTAGAATTACCTATAACATAGCCAATGATGTTTATGAAGGTAAGTTTTGTGTCGGCAAAGATAAAAGCTGACACCAGCACCACACTCCAATCCCTCACGACTCCAGTAACACGAGCTGTCAGTGCACTTGTCCGGGAAATGACGATGAAAACGGACAGATTGAGTATAAAAGTGCACATGCAGTTTAAGAACAATGTAACTGGCGGGAAGTTCCATGAAACACTTGCATCCATCTTTGGCTTCTCTAAAAATAACCAGGGAATGAACAGGCACAAAGCACTGCAGGAAAATCATAGATGATTATAAGAATAAACAGTATCTGTGAGTTAATTAATCTGGAGAGCTGGCTGATAAGATACCTGCAGGGGCTGACATAGTACATCATGGATATCAAGTTCAGTCTAACACCCTTTTTCTTCAGAAATATCTCAATGAAGATAAGTCTAAGGGCTTCTGCTACCACTCCACCCATCTGGTATACCACTCCAATCCAGCTGATTGTAATTTCACCAACAGAGGCCACAACAACTCCAACACTAATGACAGACATGATAGCAAGCATTTTGAAGTTCATTTCTTCAAGGCCGAATGCAGTTCCGAGGAGAAACACAGCTACAGGCACTGTAATGCTCCAGCAAAGAGTATATAAACATCAATTTCAAAACTGATCGTAGCATATGATCGTCTTTCTAAATCTAAAGCCAGAGTGCACATACTTATTGCCTTCAACATCTGTGCGAACGCAACAGATATGTAGAGGTATGCACTGTTCCCCAGCCAAAGTGTCATTGCAAACATTGCTCCAATGGGAATGACTGAACTGACATATCTGAAAATTGAGGTGAACTAGTTAGAAAAATATGAATAGCTATCCAAGTTCCAGTAAACTCGCATCACCATCTTGCTCCAGATTTTTACATATATTTGTTTTGATAAAATGCCATGTAGTATTTCGGTGGTTGACAAAATGCCATACCTTGTGTAAATGAGAAGTGGCCCCAGACCCACATGTCACTGACACAAGGCATGGCATCTTATCAAATATCAAATTACTGCATGGTGTTCAATAAAATCTCACATGTGTTTTTCTGCAGGGGGGAAATCTCACATGCTCTTTTAAGCCTCTAACTTGGCATATGCTTATTTGGTTACTCCCTGAACCACAAACTTAACAATATGGTAAAAGTGAAAACTCACGTTAATCTAGACTATTTAAACAGACAACTTACTCAGCAACAAAGGGCAGAGTGCACCCCGTTACTGAAATAAAGAAGAGGTTAAGGTTATGACTTATAAGAAACAGTTGTGGAGTGATATCCATATTTACGTCCTTTCTTGTGACTTTGAGAAATATCCAATATGGTCTGGTGAAAAATGAACTCATTATTTGATGAAAGACTGATTCTTGTGGCATCTTACATACAAATGCAAAAATATGCTAGTGTTATACAAATCCACCAATCTATCCTGGTATGTTCATACAAGGAGGGGCAGGCATTATGGATATCTTATTCTGTTATTCATGTGGTGACAAGTCATGGATCATGATATACTGACGGAGAACTAGTGAGAGAGTAAGAAACTACTATACAATTTGTATGCATTTTGTATTATCCAAGACTCACACGTCTGTTGTCATCCCCTCCTCAATCTTTATGACCTGAGAAATATCATTAAAAAGAAGAGAGGAAAACGTAAGTTCATGGATTTACTGAATGCCAAGAAAGTAACTGTGATTTGGAACAGTATACACAGATTAGAAGTAGTTAAAGAAAGCATTATATGCTTGAATAAGTACCTTGAAAATCTTAGTAGCTGCAAAGCATACTACAGACGAGAAGACCATATGCATCAAAGTTAGTGCAACTGGATAGGGGAAGTTGATCTCTTTTGAGGATAACACCCACTGCGCATGAGAACAAACAAAGCACACTTAACAACCTAAGGAAGATATGAAATGAATATTTGCTACAGAAAATGAATCCACCAGTACTTTTGACTTTTTTAAGCACGCCAATCAAGTTACAAAGGCACTCCAAAACTAGTCCTTGCAGATATAAGTGAGTTACAAATCAGTTCGTGCAAATTTTTAAGGAAGGGTTATCAATGTTTACCCTTGTATTTGTACATACAAAAAAAAACAGCATTGACCACAATCTCTCGGGGTGTTGCTAGTTTCGTTAGCATTAAGTTGGGCCCAACAAAAAAAAGAGGGCCCATAGAACAAAAGATAGTGCCGATTGCTGAATTTCTACTAACTAATACAACAAGAAGCTATCCAATTGGTCAAAACAGATGTGCATCTTGACAGGTGTCAATGTATTGGTTTCTAAGTAGCAGTTTGCATGGTCTATGTTCAAGAAGAAGTACAGATTTGCAGTATTCCCGCAGTTATGGTGATTTAAGCTAAAGCAAGCAATAGCCTCAAGTATTATCAAACCAGACTAAACTAAAATCCAAAGCTCCCCTTGTTTTGCACTACCAAACAGCAAAAGGTAAATCCAGTTAACTATTTTGGAAGCAGCTACGAGCTGTCACAAGAGAACCTGGGTCAACCCTTGACATGAAAAAGAGACCCAGAATGAGTGAGCAACGCAACCAAGCAAAGAACTATTCCCAGATCTCAAGCTACCAAAGTTGATGGCAAAGCGATGTACACAAACAAAACAGCCACCAATTTTAAACAAGTACAGCTAGTTAGGTGAATAAACGGCCTTAGGAACTGCAATCTGCTCGTGAAACTCGATAGCTATTCAGATTTTAGCGAACTATAGGAGCAATACTTCCTCTCTCCTGAGAACTAGGAAATCGATAATGGAAACCCCATCGCAGGTATTTGATCGAATCACTGAAGCTCAAACTCGCCCTCCTTGGGTGGGCGTCGTCAACAGTCAAACCCAAAAGCAGACAGAGATCTAACCCATCACAAAAAGTCCCCCCTGATTCGCACGCATTCGAGCATCAGGAGTTGGAGACATCCGCACGCCTCGTCTCATCACCCCCTGCGCGGGCCGGATCAGCCCGGCCGCGCCGGTGAGCTAAAACCCTAGAAACCAGCGACGCACGGGGGGGCGGCTCCGCGGAAACGGGCCATATGCCCTCAAACGAGCAACCGCAGCAGAAGAAGACGAAAATTCAGAGCGCGAACCGCGACGGAATGGGGTACGGAACGTGGGGGGGAGGATCGGAAAGGGGGTGGGGGTTCGCTTGCCTTGTTGAAGAAGATCTGGCCGCCGGAGATGACGACGTAGAAGGCGAGGTGGAAGTAGGTGACGGCGCCGTCCCTCCATGGCCCTCTCCCCGCCGACCCCGCCGCCGCGTGCTGCTGCTGCTTCCCGCCATTTCTCTCCATGGGCTTGTTTTCCTGAGAAATGGGGATGGGACGGACGGAGATCTCTCGCCGTCGGTCGCGAACGAGCGACCTCTCGTCTTATATTTGCGGTGCGCGACGTGCCGAGACGACGGCGGTGGACTGCCTCGTGATTCGCGTGCGGCTCCACCGCCCAAGCACGTTGGTCAGACCGACCGGCCTACTGTCTCTGCGCGAGAGGGCCCACGCACCGCGGGTGATCCTGGGGGGCCCGCGTGTCATTGCCTTTAGCAGAGTCAAAAGCTTATGCGACGGGGAAAGGCATCGTCAGAATTTAGGCGAGTCAAGGGCCATGGTTTCGCAGGTCAAAACTTAGGCTAAAAGTTTCCACGATGCTTTACTTAGCCAACATTTGTCTTGTAGCCAATGTAAAGAATTCTATAGAATGTAAGGATTTGGTATCCTCCAAGATTAAAGGCTCGTTCGTCAATCCGGCCTATCTAGTGGCAAAAAAATCCCCAGGAATTTTGATCTCTCCCGGGGAACAAAATCAAAATCTACCCTCTAATGCTCGATTGCTAGTCTAAAGAGATGATGATCTCGAGGCTGGACTCAGTGTTGATGGTCTCCTTGTTGGTGGCGCCGGCAGGGTGATCGGCGCAGTCCAGCCTCAGCCTGAGATGCACCGGCTTCATGAGGACCAGACCCCTCGCGTCGTCCCCGCCGCTGCTCCCCGTCAGGAGCTCGACGCCGGCGTGCTCCTCGCGGCCTTGGCACTGGAGGATCCTCTTGATCACCGCTTTCTGGTCCTCGAGGTTGGATTTCGACCGGTCGATCTTCAGGTACAGCGCGGCGGAGGCCACCAGCTGCAGCAACATTTGTTTGAGACAGTGTTATTTTTGGCTCCCATTTTGAAATAGGAAGGTTGATTGTTTGTAAGAGGGAGAGAAGAACCGCACCTCGCATGTCCCGGGGCTGACGTTGATTGCGCAGGTGAAATGCACGGTTTTCTGGTCTTGGTAGTTCCCGTCTCCGGGTTTATCGTCGTCGCCTTTATGCGCAGCAGGTTCTTCGGCGGCTTCAGAAAAGGCTAGGTTGTCTATCTCGTCGTACCACTGCTGTGCTATACCTACCTGATGGCATGTGCACCCAGGTCATCAAGGGTTAGCATAATGCACCAGTGTCAACTAGCCTAGGTTTGAACTTTGATCGCAAGTGCGTGTAGAGGACCAGAAGTACTTTTACCTTCTCAGGGTTTGTGTCTTGTCCATCAGATTCAGAAATCTCAGCACCAGATCCCCTTACTTGGCGCCAAATACAGCTCTCGACCAAAGGCGTGGCAAGCTCGGTATCAACTGGGATGTCTACAGAGACCTTGATATTGCATCTTCCTGTAAAGTTTGAGCACATCCAGTTACACAGCTATCTTAACTGAAATCTGATAAGGCAGTGTAATGTGCCACCAGTAGAGAAAACGCATCAATTACCAGGGAGCACATTTACTTTACGGGTGTGCTCTCGAAATTGTCCAACTGAATGTCCCCTGCCAATTGATTACAAGACAGTGAGACAGGAGTGACCGAGTGAGTAAACAACCAATATTTATCATCAGCAAATAAATTTATGTGCTCACAGTAAATGTGATGAACATATAAGGAGAATCAGTATCTCACCAGGTAGATACTCTCTCGAGACTGCAAACAAACCAATATGGCAACCCAAGTACCCCAAGATTCGTAAAATGAATATTTGAGGTGTCCCTGGTATCCAAATCATGCTTCAGAACCCTTTGGCCATCTTCAAGGAAAAGAAAAGGATATCAAATTATTTTACGATATTATTTTACTTTAGATGAAAGCCTTAATACCAATAACAGCTCATAGAACAACCTGTATCACAGAAGACAACGTACTTCTGAAATCTTGAGATAGACGATAAAATTTCATTGCAGGAGATCTTCTCCAGATAAGAATGTTCTTTATCACCTAATGACCCATTCATGAGTATATCCTTAAGGAGCGCACGCCTCTCATTTATCGTTTGCTGGCATAACTCCATTGCTTCAGCTCTACCTTTGCATCATATTAACTGCTCGGTGAGCTATGGGAAAAACAAAGTCTAACATGTGTAAGAAAAAAAATCGCACTAACCTTTTGCAATATCCTGTTTTTCCCCTGTTGACATGTTCAGGATCCATGATGTTTCAAAGCTGGAAAGCAGCAATAGTATAAGAACTAAGAAGATTGCATAATAACTAGTTAGGTCAATCATGTTCCAAACAGGAACAAACTAATGTTGATCTATTGTAACATATTATCAACCAATATTACCATCGATCAACATTCATGGAACACGCTTTAATTTCACTAATATCTTTGTGTTTTTCCTCACATGGATGAAAAGATTGACAAGTAAGCATTTACATAAATATCATTAAGCTCCACTATCAGCATCAAAACGAAACTGAGAATAAAGTTGAACTATACAGTTTTACAACATCTCAAGCCCAGAACCGAATGATGGGTGCAACATATGTACAGAGCATCAGATGCAATTGGCTAATTGAAGCATTATGTGAAAATCCACCACTATATCAAACTGATATTTGAAAAAGGCATGAGTGAGAGGATGAAAAGAGGCACATACTTGAGATCTGCTACTAACAAGTCATCCTCTGAAATTTGAAGTAAATGCCATGGAAATGTTACTGAGTCCGCATCAAAATCTTGAATATTTGAAGCAACTTCCTTTGTCAAACCAAGCTTATCAGTAATCCAACTCCATATGCCACTGCTTTTTTTATTGAAGACTGGATAAACTGTCTCTAGAAACCTTCTTGAAAAATCTGCTTTTCTAACTGCATGATTCTGCACAAGAATCAGAGTTGGCTGATCAGATGACTCTTTGGTACATGATTGTTGTGGGTATTCATAAATCTTTGCAAGTCCAAGATACAGGAACAACAGCAAAGCTGTAATTTACACCTAACATTTATGAATGTTTAATACCACCTTATGGTTTGACTATTTCATGAAATCAAGAAATATGTAGCCAGTGATTAGGCATACTCATCAAACAAGTAAACATAGCCTTACTATTTGTGGCTGAATACCTCTGAATCCACAATATATAGACAATCTTCAGCAGCATGGTAAAATGATGCAGCAGGTTGCAACAACTTGGCATATTCAAATTCACCATCCTCAAAGCCCGGGGAGGATCCAATCTGCAAAATAAATGCCAATTTGTCATCCTGAATTGCTGCTCCCATATGGTTAAACTTAGAACCCAAGGGAAACAGCAACTCATGCTTACAAAATCCATAATTATCCCATCACTGTTGCTAATGATGATCCTATGGTGGTTACTGTCGGAGATAAAAATGCGATCCCCATCTTCATCAACTGATACACATCCTGCAGCACATTAAATTGCATATCAGTACCAGTCCTGGATTGTGAATGGCGAACCTTGCAATTAATTTCAATGGTCATGTTTTGTGGTTGGGCTGGAACTTGATATTCAGGAATAAGTTACACGAAGCAAGAAGTTGCTACTTTGTACCTGGATGATAAAGTAACAAGTTTCTCAAAGAACCTACATATGGCTCTTTGATAACCTCTTCTTTCTGCCACGAAACTTTGGATTCTAGAACATTTTCAGAAGGTTCTGCACTCAACGCGGTACATCCCTCCAGGCCTGCATGTAATAACAGTTTGGAGGTTTGAAACAATTAGCAAATGAGAGGAGCAAACTTGCTGAAAAACACCACAGTGAAGCTTATGTTGTCAACAAATGTGAACAAGCAAACTCGAAAATTGTAGCATACTAGCTAACGCATGTGCATTGCTATGGAAATAAAAATATGAATTGCATGAGTTGTTTAGATGCCTGTGTCATCATATTTCATAATTTCCTGCTAAATAACAATTATCTCAAAGCATAGATAAACATCAATTAAATTGCAATGAAAAACCATGCTATGTACATCTACCACATAGAATGACTAGAAATTATGGTGATTCGCTAGCAATCTAGGGAGTAGTCTCGATGGAGTGAACGAACGACCACCAAGTCAGATCTTTACAAGAGTAAAAATAAAGAAAATATATGGCTAATAATGTCCAGATTTTACCCTTTGTCATGAGCTCAGGCTCCTCATCCAACTTTACAGAGAGTATATGATCCTTAGAACCTTCAAACAGCAAGTAGCAAGCACCATTTGTCATCTGAACACTCATCAAAAGGACAGTTCTAGTTTTAATCAAGTATTTGATACAGTAACTACAAGACCAAAAATAATGGAATGGAGATCTTCAAAATTTTAATTGACAGTGGGAGACAAATTATAAGGGTCGGCAATTAAAAAATAAAACAATATCAGGGGTCTCTTTTACTGAAATAAGCTGATAAAGAGAAAGCACACATAAATCTAATCCATATAGATGGCAGAAAATCTAACCATAAAGATCTACAAAACATGTTTTGACACATTTCATTACACGTTGTATTCCTACCTTAAAGTTCTGTTTCACTTCCTCAATTGTGAATTTTGTTTATGTGTCTAAGGAAATCAAAACTGATCATATATATGTACATCCATAACAGTCTAACATACTGGGTAACTTGAATCCTCCCGTGAATACAGAATAAATCATAGCAAATGCACCATGTAAAATAAAACATATGAAGAATATGCATCACCAATGATCACAAAATATTTCTAAACTGCTCTCGTGATGTGAAAATTGCAAGGATATTTGCCTTACATTGGTAAAGTCTTTGTCTGACAACAAGATAGGAAACGTAATGTATTCCTTCATTATTGTGCGAACTGCTTGGCTTTGAGCAGCTAAGGAACTAGCAGCACTCCCAAATTGCAGAGCAAAAACATTCAGGTGCGGGTACCTGAAATGGACAGAGATTAGAAAATTCAATATTTTTACCAAATCAGATGCCGGAAAGTTTTTACACAACTACCTCTGTTGAAGAAATTTCAATCTTTCAAAAGCGGCTGAACGTTTGTTTTGGCTGTCTAAAGTCCCACATGATTGGTACAAAAGAACAAGGTATATTCCTTCCTGATCAAATGTCCTCCAAATGCCATTCGCAGAATTCAACCAGCAATGGTTTTGCCCTGCATCATAAAAGTTAAGTAAGGGCTAAAACATAAGCAATAACTTGTGGCTCAAGCACTAAATAGTAGCCATAACTTGCATCTAGGAATAGCCAAAATTATACTAATTGTTCTATCATATTTATGATATCTGTGGCCCAAGGCAGAAGAAGACACACAAACACAATGAACTCACAGAGGCTTTGGCACCCGCACACCTCGTGCCTTTTTTTTTCTCTTGTTCACTTGTAAACTCAGCTGATTACAAGTCTTAAGTAGAGAGGAAAACACACGCACACACTACTGCCCTGATCCGCTAATTGCTCTCCACTAGCCGGTAGAAAGCCACGAATAATCACGTTGGATACGGCCACACGATTCAGCCAGAGTCCTCCTCAACTTGCTGATTACTCGGTCCACACCTGAAGCCTCTAACGGCCATGCAACCGGGTCAGCAACAGCACACCTACCTGCATGCTACTTATCCTATCGATGCCCACACATGCATCCATTCTCCACTGGACTAGCTAATTCAACTAACTAAAGTACTAAACTCACTTAGCTTGCATGCACACACGTGAACACATCTCTGCGTGTGCGCTGCCACAGCTTGCTACCTGAACGACACAAATAAAAGAACATGATGAAAAAACTCCAAACAACAAGGTTAACTCGAACAATTTATGACATGCAAGTCCATCCATCTTTCAAAAGAATTTAAAATAAAATTCATTGCAATCATATCCTTGGAGATTGTTTCTAATTGTGCACAGTACTTCTCATGGTTTTGACTCTACGCAGTTTTTCTCTCCACCAATGCTAAAAATGAATGATGAGATACCAAAATACTTCCTGAAGAATATCACTTTCATGTTTCATCCACCATATTTCTCCACAAACATTATGATCAATACTCTCCTTTGTGGATTCGTCAATTATCAGCCATGGAATTAAAGCCACGGAAATTAAGAAGAGCATACGTCTCCACCATAATCAGCAAGCTGCTTAGGCAAGGCAATGGTGAGAGCACACAAACTACCAACAAAATCATATAGTGCAACAATGGAGTGGCATGGCATGACATTGCAGTAAGCTAAGAAGACACACGACTGAAATGGAGGCTCATGGTGATCAAATGAAATGCATATAGTTACCTTCGAGTGCCCCAAACGTGGATTTGATGAAACCCAAGAGCTGAGACTGCGAGGCGGGAGTAGTGGCCTCCATTGAGACGGTGGCCGCGGAGCTGTCGGTGCTGCGAGAAAGCAGGACCGTTTCGGTCTTGTCAAGCAGTCAATAGCTATGCCAGAAAACTAGAGGCACGCGTGACCAAGATCATCTCTAACCTCAAAGCGTGGTGCAGCGCTCTCGTCGTGGCCGCACTCGCCGCATTCAGCTGCCGCCTCGGGTGGGAGCCGAACCAAGCGCATAGGCTCCTGATGATGGTACGGCTGCTGCTGCTGCAGGCAGTGCTGGCGGCGGAAGCGGCGGGCTGCTTCGGCCGGCGCGGCGCCCACGTGGGCGAAGCGGAGGTGGAGGAGAGGAAGCGGTTTATCACGCGCGAGGAGAGCATCCCCGCCGCGGTAGGGTCGCAGGGCCGCTGCCTGAGGAGGCGCGCCGCGGCCGAGGCCTGCGCCATCGGAGCCCCGCCACCCGCCGCGGCCTCGCGGTGGCACCGGCGTTGGATTCCTTCCTATTGTGGAGACGTGATCTCGGATCGCACGGGGCCGGAGGCACGCGGCGCACGGCGGCGGCGGTGGGCGGCGCGGCGAGAGAGGAGAAGGTCGAGAGGGGAAGAAGACGTGATGCTTTGCCTGTGAGTTGGTTCGTTTCAGGTGGGCCAAGATTTCGGCCTTGTTTGGGCCTCTATGGGCTTTCGGGCTTATCGCAGGCTCGAAACTGAATGGAATAATGACCTTCTTTCTCCACTGGACGCTTTCCCGCGAAATTCAAAATAAATAAATAAATTGTTCCTCAAAACAAATATCAAAGGTTTGTTGCTATGCTATTCAAAAATATTTGTTGTTTCCAGCGAAATTTGGTGAGTAGCCTTTTTCATAAAGTACCAACAGTTACACGATAATTTCATCGAAATTTAAGCATATCCACTTTGGCATGCGTAGAAATTCCTGTGAGAATCACACAAGAGACATCGCGTAAGTCGAACCATGATAGATACTGCCTCCGTTGTTCTCTTCTTTTTTTGTGTGTGTGCTCGTTCTTAAAGATCCGGGTAACATTCATAGATGTTGCTTTTAAGCATTTTTCCGATGACGGTCACACGACTCCAACAGTTGCCTAGTAATTTTCATTGAAATGTAAGCATACCCGCTCTCGCATGACGGGTATGTAAGACTCTCGTAGATATTCCTGTGAGAATCACATTGTACCGGAAACATCATATAAAGTGGAACCATGGTAGCTAATGCCTCCATTGTTCAGATATCGTTTTTACTTTTCTTTTTGTGGTCCTTCTTAGAGAAGATGATAGCATATATGCATACACGTTGGTTTATGCGAATTTTTGACGATGGTCACACGTCTCAAACAGGCCTACGACGTGGGAATGCAATGGGTGTGCGTGCTATCCACATATAGGTCCCCTTTTTCTGATGACTTTCGTGAAACATAAGGGACTCTAATTCTAATTGCAGTATTAACAAACTTTCATTTTCGATGTCTTTCGTGAATTAGAGTTAGAGTCCCTTCTTTTGTTACTGTGAACGATGGTTCCATTTGAAACGAAGGAATTATATGACTTTGGTGAAAAAAGAAGGGACTCTAATTCTAATTGTACATTAACAAACTTCCATTTTCCTTGCTAGTTGCAGGAACAGAATTCAGGACCAGCGATTCCGCAACACAAAAAGAGATGGATATAATCCAAATACACTTTTGTTCTCAAGATATGGTTGCCTACACTATTTCGGACCATGAAAGATTCTCTATCTCCATCGAATTGTCTTTCTTACTCCTACGACTGCGACGACGTACATTAGGGCATTTACAAAAGACTGAGCCACGAAGGATTCGTACTAAGGTGGAGGCGAGGGAAAGGAAAGATGATATCATCATAGGATAGAACGCCGAGGCTACATAAAAATCACTTTGGTGCGTGTTCGAGAAGAAAAAAAAACCACAATTTGTGTAAGATCAACTTAAGGGACGTCTTCATAAAAAATAATTATAAAGATAAAAATATCTCACGAGTATCTTTAGTACTACTTAATTTGCAGTTTGGTTGGTCGTCGGTCTATCCCCCCAAATTCACAAAAATTACATCCGTATGCCACCGCCCGAACTCCCGATTCGTTTTTCTCTTTCCTTTTCTCGCATCTCGCCCAGCCCGCATGCCACCGCTGCTCCCCGCCCCGCGCGCTGCCGCCACCGCCCACCAGCCTCTCCTCTCCCGAAATCTCTCCTCTCCACCGGAAACCACTCGATCCCTTCCTCTCCCTCGCCATCCCTCCCACGCCCGTCCCTCCATGTGCCGGTCCCCGCCGCCGCCGCCGTCATGGGGTGCCGCGCTGCCGGTCCCCATGGACGCCGCCATGGGACGCAGTCCCGCTGCGGGGTAAATTCCACAAATTAAGCCCATAGTAAGGTAAGTTCCACAAATTAAGAGAACCATGCGTAATCTATATTTGAGAAAATTAAGCTCATGTGGAAGGTAAGTTTCACAAATTAAGATAAGTTCTGTGTTTGTCAATTACGTTTTGGAAAGAAAAAAATTCGATCGGTCGATGGACATGCATAATTTATATTTGATACGTAAATCATTGAAATATTTGTGTCTCCGTTGCAACGCACGGGTACTTCGGTAGTAAGTTATTATGTTACTGTCGACTTTACAAGATCACGAAGATATCAGACTCAAACCAATCTTTTTTTCCCCTTAGACTAGATCGATGCCTCCTTGAGAGACACACGCAGGAATCTGCTACTTTACCGCTCTCTCAATTCTCAAAGCAGCAACCAATTGCCAGAAAGAAACCTGATCCATCCATCCGTGCTAAGCCAGAATTTTCTGAAAAGATGACGGCCGTTTGTGGCACGGAGGAATAAAGAGCTTTGATAGCTTGATCGATCACCCAAAGTCGCAGGAAGCTTCGCTGCAAGAATCCTCAGAACCACCAATACCCATCGCCCATCTTTCTCGGCCCAGCAGCTCCGCCATGGCCGTGCCTTGCTTCTTCTTCACATGATCTCTGCAGCAGCAACTTCCGAGAAAGGAACAGATCAAAGAGATCGACCGTGTACGTCTTCCTCGCGTGCTGCTATTAATTAACTAGTAGAGCTGCAGCAAAAGGCACCGCAGGTTCTTGGCCGCCGGTGTGTTGATCTTGAGCGAGCAGTGCAGTGCTTAATTGGTTGGCATGGGCGCCGCGTTGAGCGTGCTGGTCGGGGGCCACCGGCGGGGACGAGGAACGGCGCCGGCGGCGAGGAGGGGGAGGAGCAGGGGGCTGCCGGGCGGCGGCGGCGGAGGGCAGCGAGAGCAGCGGCGGAGGGCGATGTTGTCCAAGAAGTACTCTTACATACCTGACACCTACACCTCCCTGGAGCAGGTGATCCAGAATGCGTGCAGGAGATCATCTCAGTTCATCTCCTTCTGATCAATTTTGCAGTTAATCTTGATGGTTGATTGATTGATCCTGAATCCTCGTTAATTTTGATTCAGGTGGCGGCGGCGCTGCGGGAGCAAGGGCTGGAGTCGTCGAACCTCATCCTGGGGATCGACTTCACCAAGAGCAACGAATGGACAGGTGAGAATTCTGTTCTTGTTCTTGTGCTTTTGACTGCAATCAGCAATGGCGGAATTCAGTTTGGTTGATGACTCTGAACAGGGAAGCGGTCTTTCGAGGGGCAGAGCCTGCACAAGCTGGTTGAGGGGACGGGGAACCCGTACGAGAAGGCCATCGGCATCATCGGCAAGACGCTGGCTCCCTTCGACGACGACAACCTCATCCCCTGCTTCGGCTTCGGCGACGGTCAGTCAGTACTCAGTACCCGCCGCTTAATCAATCGCAATCAAATCACAATGCCGCCCCGCCGGAGACGAAGAAGAAGACGATTAACCTCTCTTGCAATGGGATGCAGCGACGACGCACGACTACGGGGTGTTCAGCTTCCACGGCGACGGCTCGCCGTGCCAGGGGTTCGAGGAGGTGCTGTCGTGCTACAGGAAGATCGTGCCGCACCTCAGGCTCTCCGGGCCGACGTCCTTCGCGCCCATCGTCGAGGCCGCCGTCGACATCGTCGACCGCTCCGGCGGACAGTACCACGTCCTCGTCATCGTCGCCGACGGCCAGGTCACCAACGCAGATTCATAACTCAATCAAAAACCCAACGCAGATTCATCTTGTTCAAAAATTTTCATTTTCTGATTCATTGTGCTGCTAGTTCTGTCACTTGCTAAAAACCATTAGTTGGTACTCCTACTGCATTGTTGCAGGTCACCAGGAGTGTTGATACAGATGAAGGTGATCTGAGCCCACAGGAGAGAAGAACAGTCGACGCCATTGTCATGGCCAGGTGTTGACACATTGTTTATAAGTCCTTTTTTCTTCTTCTAATCTTCAATTTGGCTAACGAAATAGAAGTTATATACTCCCTCCGTCCAACAAAAGATGACTCAAGTTTGTCAAAATTTGGATGTATCTAGACATGACTTAGTGTCTTAGTGTATAGATGCATTCAGATTTGGTCAAAGTTAAGACATACTTTGTTGGACGAGGGAATAATATATTTTTGGTGACATAAAACCGTTATAATCAAATTCCTGATCTTGGAGTACAGACTGTATATACCCGAATGGAGGGGAGTGAGTATTGTTTTTCTTGTCCATAAAAAAATTAAGTATGTAATTGCACGGATTATGATAGATGCAATGCAAACAACTTTTTCTAATTCGACTTGCAAATAACAATCATCTTAAGTTTGTGATTTGTAAAATAAATCGAATAGACGAATTTGACACTTTTCTTGGTATTTAATTAGTGCGTACCCGTTGTCGATCGTGCTGGTCGGAGTCGGGGACGGGCCATGGGAGGACATGCGGAAGTTCGACGACAAGCTACCGGCACGGGCATTCGACAACTTCCAGTTCGTCAATTTCACTGCCATCATGTCGAGGCCTGCCACGGCGCAACAGAAGGAGTCAGCCTTCGCGCTGGCCGCACTCATGGAGGTGCCCATCCAGTACAAGGCCACCATGGAGCTCGGCATCCTCGGCCGGTCCACGGGGAAGGCCAAGAGGGTCGTGCCCGCCCCGCCTCCGCTGCCAACATCGTTGAGGAGGGAAGCTAGCAATGCGGCCACCTCCGCTACCACCGCGGAGCCCAGAGAAGATCAGGTAAACAAAATGCGGATTGTTCTCAAATTCATAAGATTATAATTTTTCATGTGAACTATGTGACCCATCATGGATGCAATTCATATTCATGCATCTATACATATTTATATGGATACCCATGCAGGTGTGCCCAATCTGCTTGACCAATGCCAAGGATCTAGCCTTTGGTTGTGGCCACATGGTATGTATACACACAGATGTTATTTTTGTTTATGGAACAAGTATATGGACACGTATTTATTCATATAGTTATGTTTTTTTTTTTGCTGTGCCAACAACAGTGTTGCAGGGAGTGTGGGGACAACCTCACCAGATGCCCAATATGTCGAGAGGCGATCCGGTCTAAACTAAGACTATATCCGGGATGATAAACTAATTAAACGAAATACATATCTATATTTGTTTGAATTGTATATTTGGCGAGATGCATCGGAATTTCTGTTGAAGGAAGGAATTCGGATGATTCTACTATTTGTTTGGTTCTGTCCATTTTATTTGTTGAGCGTGCAGTATAAAAATTGCAACATTTTCTTTGTCTAATTCATTCTATAATATTTCTGTTGGGGCATGATGATTTTCTGATATGGGTCTCGCCAAAAATCTATGTGGTGATGACCAAAGCCACGAAAAAGTTGGTTGGTTAACATGCCAATTAGGCATAAGTCAAGTCTATCGTGGTGGCGTCACGACAGATGTCATAGAATGGCTTAAATTGGGGCCGATGGACGATGGAGGATTCGGAGGAGGAAGAACGTGAAGAGAAACAAGCACAAATCAATCAAGCTCACACAGATCTACCCAGGTTCGGAGCTCTCTTGCCGAGATAAGACTCCTACTCCTGTTTTCTTGTATTAGCCGGGATAAACAAGCTCTACAATGGTGCTCTTTGAGCTGTATTCTTGAGGAAGAAGAAGAAGAAGGGGGAAAACCCTAGATATCTAAGTGCTCCGTCCCTCTCTACAAAGGGGTAAGACTCTATTTATAGGCCGCCCATGTCACACTGACATGTGGGCCGAGTCTAACGTCATCTTCTTTGGGCCCCGTCGGGCACGCGGTTTGGTTCCCTCCAGGTAGCACCGTAGGGGACAAGACAACTTTACTTTTTCCTGGCACCCTGCAATGAGTACAGTTATCCTCTGCCGGCTTCCGTTAGAGATTCTTTTTCGGTGCTTCTTTTGTGCAGTCACCTGGCACCGGTACGTAAGCGCTGACCGCTTTTCTGAGATAATGATGACGCTGCTTTACTCTGCACCGCGTGGTCAGGATAAGACCGTTGAGAGATCTCGGCCATCGCCGAGATCAAGGTGCTCGTCCTTATCCTGCAAACTCATAAGACAAGATAGTCATGTCGGCATTCGCCCGGGATGCCGACTTAGTGTTAGTTTGACGTTACGATGCCGGCATGCATAACCATGCCGGCTTTGCCTCCGTCATTTCGGCTAGAGCGTGTCGTCATGACTCTACCCGGGGTCATCCCCCCGACACTAGTCCCCGAAGCTGTCGCGGTCCGGCAGGTAAGAATGTCGGGCCACGACAGTTTCCATAGACAAACCATTAAAGCCTACGAGGGCTTAGCCAAGACGGATGCCAAGACAATCCTGAGTTCTTTTAAACGAGATCAAGTTATCTCGACATATCGGGTCGGCGCTCTTATCCAGCCCCTGGCTGAAATTTCTTCTCCTTTATGGCCGACAATGGAAAACTCACTCCTGCCGACTTTGATGCCACCTGTTGCTTGTAATCTGGGCTCTTCTAAAATAACAGGAGGATAAGACCCGAGTTACTGCCGTTGCGCTTTTTGAGGCGAGCGTGTGGTCCCATCGGACAGTAAAGCCGACAGAGCAATTAAGAGGGGAATTTCAGTTCCCACGCAGACACTTATCCTCCAGGATCTTGCGGGATTCTCGGCGCCACGCCGCGCAGTAACCAAGCATGCGCATTGATTGGAAAAACTGCCCCCAAATCGTGCGCAATCTTCCCGTTAGCCACTGAGGTAGTGGGTGCGGGGGAACCGCGCCCCATTACTGCGCCGTAAGTATAAATAACAGGGGGAGGGCGAGGGTAAAAAACTCTTCACACTCCTCGCCTTCCTCTGCTCTCTCGCTCCTTGTGCACTCCGCCACCGCTGCCAGCTCCGAGCTCCTCCGTCGCTGCGGTTTCTTGCTCTCGCCATCGAGCTCGCCGCTGCTAGTTCGCTCGCATCCGCCTGAGTCTCCACCGCACTTGCTTGCTTGCTCGAGCCTCACGCAAGCACCTTCCTCACCGAGAACTCCAAACCCTAAATCTACTCTCCATCCATGGCGTCTTCTTCCCGTAACCCCGCCGTCGACCCTGCTGCTCAACAGGCTGAGGAGAGGACCGGCTCGGAGCGAGCCGGTTGGGAGGGCTCCGATGTCACTCCGGCGGACATCGAGTGGCTCCACCGCTACCGACGGATTCCGGAGGGCGTCGAATGCCGGGTCCCTGGCGACGAGACCGTGCCAACTCCGGAGCTTGGTGAGCACGTTGTTTTCCTTGCTCACTTTGGACGCGGTTTCGCTCTTCCGGCTAGCGATTTTCTTAGGAATTTCCTAGATTTCTTTGGCCTCCAGCCGCACCACCTTTCGGCGAATGCCATCCTCACTCTCTCGGCATTCGTCACTTGTTGCGAGGGCTATCTCAGCCTCTGGCCCTCCATCGACCTGTGGTTCCGGTACTTCATGTTCCAACCACAAGTTCTTCCCGACAAGGAGAATCCCGGCGCCGCGAAGCCGATGACCTAATGTGGCACCACCATCGTCATTCCTCACCGGGGTTCTGCCTTCCCCCAGATTCAGGGTCTCAAGTCTTGTAAAAAATGGATCAAGACCTTTTTCTATGTCAAAAACTCCTCCGACACCGACAGAATCAACTTGCTGGGATTCGAAGTCGGCCCTCCGGAGGAGAAGAGGAACTGGACCTACAACCTGAAGGAGACCCTCCCGGAGGTCAACGAGATCCACGCCGGCATCCTTGAACTCAAGGATAATGGGATGACGGCTGACGACCTGTGAGCCACCTTCGTGTATCGGCGTCTCTGTCCGCTCCAGTGCCGAGTACATAAAGATGTGTTTTTATGGCGGCCAATTCAACCCGGACAGAGTGTCAACCTTCAAGCTCACTCATGCTGAAGTCCGGCGCCGGGTCAAAGCGATCGCCAAGACAAACATGTCGGAGCAATGGACATGGGCATGCCGGCATTCAGCCGGGATCGCCGCGCTCCTCCGGTAAATTCTTGTTCTCAGTTTTCTTCTATTCATATCCGACACATGTTTATGCCGACATTTATCTGACATAGGCTTATGTCGGCTCAACTTCAATTCTTTATGCAGAGGTTTTCTCTTCAGCGTAGCGAGGACGGGAATTCCCCAGACAAACGCTTCGCGGCCCCTCGCAGGTCTGTTGATGCCGAGGACCCGGACTCAGAGGACTTCATGCCGATCGCCCATGACGGCCCTCGTCGTACCGAATGTAAGGATCTCCGACATCTTCTCGTAATCCTTATAATACTCGTAACCAAAGTACTCACTCTTGCTTTACCCCGGAAATAGCCGACTCGGGCGAGCCCGCTGCTGAGGCATCGGACCCGGCTGCCGCTGCGGCGCCGGTCCGGGAGAAACGCACAGTTATAAAGCGCCCCGCCGAGAAAGATCTTCCGCAGAACATGAAGCGGAAGAAAACGGCGGCATGTGGTCCCAAGCCTAAGCCCCTGATTGCTGGGTAAGACCAATATTACCTCAATCGTTGATATCGGTTTTCTTCTTTACTGCCATGCCAGCGACTAACTTTTACTTCTGCAGGGCGGCTTTGACGGCCACGCAATCTCGGACGTGTATCGCGTCTTAGATTCCGGCGGCACCATCTCCCCGTGCCGAGGCTGCGACCCAAGCCACGGGTGAGCCCGAGACCGCAGTGGATCCGACATCCTCCGTCCAGGATGTCGGCCCGAGCGCAGACGCGCCGAACGTCGTCTCAGCCGGGACATCCGCAGCCGGGACCTCAGCTGCCGGGACTGCTCCCTCCTCGGTAGCAACCGAGTCTTCGACAGAGCCACAGGCCACGGAGACTGCGCAGCAGCCGGCAACGGGCCCCAAGAACCCCAAGGGCCGCAACAGACTTCAACAGCTCCATCGCCACCCCCCGCAGCCGCAAGCCACTCAGCTCGCTATTGCAAAGGCCAAGAAGGCTAAGAGCTCTGCAACCGCGGCGGGATCAGCGCCTCCGGGTTCCTCTAGCCTGTAGGCTTCCGGAAGGCACCAGGGAGTTCCCCTCCGAACGTCTAGGGGGCACAACTGGGGGCCGCTGGGCCTGTTCGTAACGGACTGTTACAGCGCCGACAATTACGAGGTGACCTCCAGCACCCTTCAAGTGGCTCGGCAAAGCCCGCTGGTGGGACCTCCACCTGCAGCGACTCCAGAATCGGTGGCCACCCGGATGTACCAAGCAAGGGTGGCCTTGTTTGAGACCAACCGATCTGCGGAGGTATGAAAAATTTCTTAAAAGAATTTGCTCTTAATTCCAGTATAGTATCCATACTCCCAGTCCCCGAGGTTTAGGGTGAGTAAGAATTATTCGTCCTGAAGCTTATCCCCTTGAAATTTCAAACACTCTGCAACACTGAGAAACTCCAATCACTCATTCCCCGAGATTCAGGCCGAGTTTAGAATAGTCGGCCTGAAGCTTTAGAAGCTCCAAACACTTATTCCCTGAGATTCAGGTCGGGTTTAGAATAGTCGGCCTGAAGCTTTAGAAGCTTTAAACACTTATTCCCCGAGATTCAGGCCGGGTTTAGAATAGTCGGCCTGAAGGTTTAGAAACTCCAAACACTTATTCCCCGAGATTCAGGCCGGGTTTAGAATAGTCGGCCTGAAGCTTGTAATTGCCAACTTCTTTACTGTACCAAACTTACCGGCGAATTATTGCTTCGCAGTCCTGCATGAACAAACGCACCGCTACCTTCAAGACTTTGCTAGCAAAGTACAAGAAGCTGGAGGCGGAGCACGAGGCTCTGAAGGCTGACCGCGAGAGCCAAAGTAAGTATATTTTACTGTTAAAATCTCTGTTCGAGTATCAGTGTGTTGCAAAAGCTAATATGCGCTCTTGTTCACAGCCGGGGACAGTGCCCAAGTGGTGGAGCTCCTGAAACGTGTCGCCGAAGTCCAAGGTATTACTTCTTCCTTGTTTTGTGTTTCGTCCAACTTAAACTCCAACCTCTGTAATGTATGTCTGCCAAACAGATGAGAAGACTCGGCTGGCAGAACAACACCGGCAGGACGTAGCTCGGCTACAGGCGCAAATCACGGCGCAAGCATAGGCACATAAGACCGAGGTGGGTGAACTCACCTCGGCCCTCTCTACCTAGGCTGATGAGAGGATCCGCCTGGAGAATAAGGTGGAGAAGTGCAAGGGTCTGGTCGCCGAGACTGAGACCCGCACCGTTGCCGCCGAGAAAGAGGACGCCGAGAAGACCCGGCGGTTCAAGGTTGTCCAGCATGAGCTCATCAAGATCGAGACCATGCTGACCAGTAAATTGCCCTGACACAAATTGCTTCATCTGATCATTTGTTCGAGTAATAGTAACAAAATGCCGAGACTCATTACTATCTTTTGCGCTTTTTGTCAGAATTCTTCCCACAATCGGTCGAGACCGCCCAAGCAGCCGTGATCAAGGCACGCAGGAAGAGGGATCCGGCCGGGACAACCCCCTTCGAATACGACTTAGAGGATTATTTGGTTAGCATTGCTAGCCGGGTAAAGCCTCTAAAATCATTCAGGTTGAACATGTTGAACGCCGGCATCCGTGCCTTCCAGGCTCTATGGTCGGGAGAGGAGGCTCTGACCGGCATCCCCGAATTGGCAATGCGCCTGCTAGAGGTGGGGGATCGCCTCAACGAGTGGCGGGAATCGGCCGCGCGCGTCGGCGCCAACGAGGCCTTGTCATTCGTACTATCTTGGAATGACGGCATCAAGCTCGACGTGCTGCAGTCAATGCGTGCCGGTTCTCCCTACCTCACGGACCTGGAGCTGATCGCCAAGCGCAAGGAGCGGGCCCATTCCTTCATCCAGTCTGCCGACGTGCATACGTTTGTGGAGGGCCCGACATCTGAAGCGGAGGCCGAGATGACCGACGGAGACGAGGAAGAGGCAGTGGATGAGGAGATCGTCGTCGAGTCGGCCTCCACCGCGACGGATGCTCCGAGTTCCGGCGCCAACAACCCTTCTGTCTCTTCTTAAATATGTCGGAAAAAACTTTAGAATTATCAGATCCCTGGAATGCCAGGTGCAAATGTAACCGGAATATCATACTTTTGTTTGCAAGGCACCATGTTTTTAATTTAATTAAGTCTTTTGTTTATCGAATTCCTGACCGAGTCCCCGAGTTCATTTTTTCTCTTAGTGAAATTTTATGACTTCGGTTCTTTTGTCTGCCTTGTCGGCGTTCGAAGTATGAATCGCAAAGTGATAAAACCACCCTTTCAAAAAAAATAACTCGATGAATTCGCTTGGCAATAACCGAGTTAAGAAAGAAAAGCCGAGTTAAAAGAACGTGCATCTCGGATCGCTTCATTGCTTGTTTCCGCAATCGCTTTTCATGTGTTTGGTTATCTTATACCCATCTCTAGCTTGCCATGAAGCCGGGTTGCGGACAGTAGCGAAGTCATAGAGGGGATTTTTAATACCGACACATTACTAAACCAACATAAGATTACACCACTAAGCCATGCCGACATACGAAAGATAATTGCAATACAGCACTTAAATGATATGGAAGTCCCTGAGTTTCTTTTAAGAACCCGGCAGATAATTTCATTGTCTTAAAACATTCAGCATAAGGAAAAAACCGATACAAATACTCAGCTCTCAAGTATAGAACGGACGAAGCAAAGCTACGTTCCATGGCCTCTTGGTCTCCTCGCCTGACCGGTCCATCCTGTTTGCCTTAGGATCTTGTGCATCTATAAGATAGTAGGAATCATTGTGAAGCGCTTTGCTCACAATGAAGGGTCCTTCCCATGGGGGTGATAGTTTGTGCATGCCGGCTGTGCGCTGCACAAGTCGGAGGACGAAGTCCCCTTCCCGGAATACTCGCGGGTTGACCTTTCGGCTGTGATAACGCCTTAGGTGCTGTTGATAGATGGCCGACCGAGACAGAGCCAATTCCCGTGCTTCTTCGAGCAGGTCGACATCATTTTCTTGGGCCTCTTTTACCTCGGCTTCCGTATACATGGTTACTCATGGAGAGTCATGTTCAATGTCGGTTGGTAGGACAGCTTCCGCCCCGTATACGAGGAAGAATGGCGTGTAGCCTGTAGAGCGAGTGGGAGTCGTCCTGAAACTCCATAGCACAACCGGGAGTTCGTCCAGCCAGCATCCCAGAGTATGTTCCAATGGTTCAATTAGCCGAGGTTTTATGCCGGCTAAAACCATGTCGTTTGCAGTTTCAACTTGTCCATTGGATTGAGGATGTGCTACGGAAGCGATATCCAGCCGGATTTTCTTCTCCGCACAGAATCGCGCGAAAGGTCCCTCCGCAAAGTTCATTCCATTATTCGTGATGATACTGTGCGAGTACCCATATCTCAAGATGATATCCTTCAGAAATGAGACTGTGGTTTTGTCGTCACACTTTCGTATCGGCTTCACCTCAATCCACTTGGTGAACTTGTCGACCATAACCAAGATATGCGTCATGCCTCCTCGCGCCCGGTTGAACGGTCCCACCATATCGAAACACCAAACAGCAAACGGCCAAGTGATTGGAATAGTCTTGAGCTCGGATGCCGGCATATGAATCTTGCTGGCATATCTCGGGCAGCCGTTACACTTGCTGACCATGT
Organism: Brachypodium distachyon; assembly: GCF_000005505.3. Taxonomy (NCBI): domain Eukaryota; kingdom Viridiplantae; phylum Streptophyta; class Magnoliopsida; order Poales; family Poaceae; genus Brachypodium; species Brachypodium distachyon. The sequence goes on from NC_016133.3 coordinate 12,842,414, forward strand.
CTTCTGCTTCCTGTAGTGCACTTGGCCAGTAGAAACCACGTCGGAGTGCCTTGCCCACTAGCGTTCGTGAAGATGTATGATGACCGCACTCTCCCTGATGAATATCCCGGAGTATTTCTTGCCCTTCTTCTGGCTCGACGCATCGCTGCAGGACATTTGTGACACTCCTCTTATAAAGCTCGCCATTGATGATGGTGTATGCCTTCGCCCTTCTCTGAATTTGTCTTGCCGACACTTCCTCTTCTGGGAGATTCCCACCTTTGAGGTAAGACATTATCAGTTGCGCCCAAGCCGGCACAGGATGAGTAGTGAAGATCGGCTCATCTGGTACGTCTACCTCCATTGGCTCAACTGCCATCACTTCTGCTGAATTAAGGCGCTCGGTCCCCGGGTTACTAGAACCGTTACCACTGTCAATGTCCATGGGGGTGACGTCGGCTTCTGAGCTCGCCGGGATAAATATCGACTCCGATTCTGGTGATGGCTTGATGGATGGTTTGCGTAAATGCTCTAATGCCACACCGGCCGGAATAGCCTGTCGCGTTGAGCCGAGTTTCGACAGTGTGTCGGCTGCCTCATTTTCCGCCCGTGGTATATGGTGAAACTCGCACCCTTCGAAGTGGCCATTGATCTTCTGAACATGGAAACGGTATAGCGCCATATTGGCATCCAATGCATCCCAATTGCCGGAAGCTTGCTGGACTACCAGATCGGAATCACCAAAGCATTGAATTTGGCGGACTCCAATTTCTTTCGCCATTTTCAGCCCGTGTACAAGTGCCTCATACTCGGCAACATTGTTGGATGCTGCGAAGTGAATTTGCAATACGTACTTAAGTTGGTCGCACTTTGGCAAGGTCAGAACTATGCCGGCACCAAGCCCACTTTTCATCTTAGAGCCGTCAAAATGCATTTTGCAGTAATTAGTTTCTGGGGGCGGTGGTTCATACTCCATCTCGGCCCAATCCACCAAGAAATCCGCCAGAGCCTGAGATTTCACCGCATCTCGTCTGTCATACTGCAACGCAAAGGGTGCTAACTCGACAACCCACTTTGCGACCCGGCCGCTCGAGTCTTTTTTATTCCTGATTTCCGAGACGGGCGCCTCACATATAACTCGGATCTGATGTGCCTCAAAGTAATGCTTCAGCTTCTTTGCCGCCATATACACGCCTTATGCCATTTTCTGGTAATAGGGGTAATTCTGCTTAGACGACGATAGCACCTCACTAAAGTAATATACCGGCCTTTGCACCGCTTTGTCGTTTTCATCTCTTTCCACCACAATGACGGCACTAACGACTCGGTTCGTTGCTGCTATGTATAACAACATCAGCTCCTTCTCCATTGGCGAGGCTAATATTGGTGCCGTAGCAATCATTTTCTTCAGCTCCTGAAAAGCTAGGTCTGCCTGTGGCGTCCACACAAATTTATTGGTTTTCTTCATCAGCTGGTATAAGGGCATAGCTTTTTCACCTAGCCGACTAACGAAACAACTCAGCGATGCTAGGCATCCAGTGAATTTTTGCACATCTTTGAGGCACTTCGGCAGTTTCATTCTTTCTATAGCGGCAATTTTCACATGGTTCGTTTCTATACCTCGGCTTGATACCAGAAACCCAAGCAATTTTCCTGCCGGCACACCAAATGTGCATTTGGCCGGGTTCAGTTCATTCGGAATCTCCTCAGATTTGCGAATGTTTCCCGGATATCATCCAGGAGCGTGGCGCTTTCCTTGGTTTTTATGACGACATCATCAACATATACCTGCACATTTTTGCCGAGTTGATCGTGCAAGTATTTCTGCATGCACCTTTGATAAGTGCCCCCTGCATTTCTCAAACCAAACGGCATATTGCGATAGCAATAAGCCCCGAACGGGGTGATACATGATGTCTTTATTTGATCATTAGGGTTCAGTGGAATCTGGTGAAAACCAGAGTACACGTCTACAAAAGACAGCAACTCACACCCGGCAGTGGAGTCGATCACTTGATCGATCCGAGGTAATGGAAATGAATCTTTGGGACATGCCTTGTTTAGGCTGGTGTAGTCGATACACATGCGCCATACCTTGGCAGCAGTTGGGTCGTCTTTCTTCTTCTCAACCATGACTGGGTTCGCCAGCCAGTCGGGATGCAACACTTCCATGATGAAGCCGGCAGCTAAGAGCCGGGATACTTCTTCCGATATGACTTTCCTTCTGTCATCGGCGAAGCGTCGAAGGGGCTGCTTCACCGGTCTTGCATCTGGTCTGACATGTAATGAGTGCTCAGCCAACTCCCTCGGCACACCCGACAGATCTTGATTTGACCATGCAAAGATATCCCGATTCTCACGGAGGAAGCTGCTGAGCTCGCCTTCCTATTTCTCTCCCAGGCCGGCACCAATGATGACGGTGCGGTCTAGGACTCGCTATCAACCTGTATCTTCTTTGTCTCCTTGGCTGCCTAAAAAGCCACACTTCCATGGGGATTGGTCATAGCCGGCAGGCCAATTTGTGCCGCCTGAGCCATCGCAACAGCCTCTTGTAACTTCTTCTTCTCGCCAGCGATGACAAGCGACTCGGCTAGAGCAGATCTGGCCGCTAGACACTCCATTGAGCGTTTGTAGTTGCCAGTGATGGTTATGGTACCATTTGGTCCCGGCATCTTCATCTTCAGATAGCCAATGTGAGTAGTACCATGAACTTGGCCAGTGCCGGTCTGCCAAGCAGCGCATGGTAGGGACTGCTAAGGTCCACCACCTCGAACATTAGGTTCTCGGTCCGACAGTTCTCCCTGGTGCCGAATAAGACATCCACTCGGATCTTGCCTACCGGGGCACAAGACACTCCCGGCACAATACCGTGAAAGGTAGTCTAGCTAGGCTCGAGCATGTTATCAGTAATGCCGAGCTTAAGCATCGTGTCCCGGTACAGGATATTGATGCTGCTCCCATTATCAATGAGAACCTGAGTGAACTTGACGTTAATGTCGGGCCCAATGAGTGTCGGGTCGACCACCAGAGCATATCCACCAGGGTTGGGCATAACCTTAGGATGGTCTGCCCGGTTCCAGCTGATCTCCTACTCCGACCAATACATGAACTTTGGAACAACTGGCATAACAGCATTGACCTCCATCTCTCGTCTGTGCTAACTTTGCTTGTCAGTTGGCTCAATGATGAAGATCATGTAGCTTTGGTGATGCTCCTTGTACTCATTTCTTCCGGCATAACCCGGGATATCTTGGTCTTCCACCTGGTTGATAGCATTGTTTGCCTGAGGGGGTTCCTGGATCTGTGCGTTTGCACCTGTGAGCGGGGGAGGAGGGGGTAACCGACTTGCCTCGCTCTTCTCGGCCCGCTGCATCCAGCTGCATTGCCGCGTTGTGTGGTTCGCCAGCTTGTTGGGGTTAGTCATGTGAAAACGACAAGGCTGATCCAACATCACCTCGAACGTATACTTCGGCTTATCCTGCCAGGGCTTCTTTTGTTCTCCCTTCTTGACCCATTGCTGATTTCCTGTTTTCTGACACTGGCTGGAGCCGGCATCAGGTTGATCCTGAATTGCGGCGACATGAGCTGGCTCATATCGGTAATCCGGCCTATCGTCCCTTCTCTTGTTGCGATGATCTTGATGATCGTTCCTCCGGAATGCCCCGGCAGGATTGTATGTCGGCTGCTCCCTTTGTGGTTCTGCCGGCATCAGCGATGGCTGAGTCGGATAACCAAGCGCATACATGTCGGCGATTCTGATCATCTAAGATAGAATGGCCGGCACCTCTCTTTGCAGCTTCTGCCACAACATGCTGTCGTGCCGGCATCCTTGGGCAAACCACGCTATGGCTTGCGATTCCACTATCCCTTCTCAGGAATTGCGGAAATTGTTCCATCTTGTCAGGTAATCCCGGTCAGTTTCGTTGTCCCTTTGCTTGCACATGGACAACTGTTGAGGACGATTTGGCCTCTTGTAAGTGCTAGTGAAATTCCTGACAAAAGTTTCTTCGAAGTCTATCCAGCAATTGATGCTGCCTTCCGGCAAGTTGTTCAGCCATATTCTTGCTGGCCCTACCAGCATCTGGGGTACATAACGTACTGCCCATCTGCGGTATCCGCCTGCCACGCTCACCGCCGTGACATAGTCTTCCAGCCAATCTTCCGGCTTAATACTGCCGTCATACGTTCTCGTACCCCTGAGCAGCTGGAAATCCGGGGCTGGTCTCTCCCTCATGATCCGATGCGCAAAGCAACGCGGTCCCGGAGGGCCTTGCTCCTCCCGAAGCTCAGACAAATAAATTCTGTCAAGCCGATGTTGGGCATCCAAGGGCGACACTTGCCTGTTCCCAACTCGGACTCCGAGCGGGCCAAGATTATCACGCTCTCGCCTGATATAACCCTCGTCGCCCATGGCCGAATATCCGTCATCGTAACGGACATACTGGCGATCTTCACCTCGATACGAGGGGTTACGCCCGACACCCTACTGACCTGCAGTAGTATTGGGTGCCGCACCCTGAGGTCGGTGTCCGTGATCAAACGAGTAGCGCTTGCTGGTCTCGGGGATTGTCGCCGGGTCGTAGGCCACTCTGGCTGTCATCAACTCTTCTGACTATCTGTTTCTCTGCCATGGCTGGGTCATAACGCTCTAGCTGCTTATCCCGGCCTGAATTGACACTATTGTCTCGCTTGCCACCAGGCGAAGACGCTTGCTTGTCAACTCGTCCTCCGGCATCCGTTGCCGAGTGGATAACCTGAGATGCACCGGGCTTGCCGTGCATTCTCATGTATGCCTCATTCTGCTCATTAGCTGTGCGGAGCAGCTCTTTCATGCGCAGCTGCTGCTGTTGGAGTGCCTCTCCGGTAAGATTCGGTAGCTCCTCGGCCGCAGCCTCAGCAGCTCTGAGATTCTTGACACGAGTATTGTATTTCGGCTTTAGCGCCGAGGCGTAACTTGCCGATACTGCTGGCACACCCCTGCCATCTCTTGTCATCTCGGCATTCAAATTCTTGCCACGGTTACGCACCTCCCCAACTCGGCTAGGGTTAGAAAACACAGTAGAACTAAGACCATGGGCTTTGTTATACTCACGGAGTGAAATATCCAGTTGTTGCCGAGCGTGAGTGACGTCAACAACTTCCTTCGGTAGCTTTTGTCGCTCCAACTCCAACTCTGCCTGCAACTGGGTCGGGTTAGCGTTCGACGCCACCGGCGCAGTCAGCCGTTCAATGGAGGCCTAGAGATGGGTCGGCTTCGGCGCCAAGGCCGACGTACCGGCTTGAGCGGCGATGTTTTCTGGCTTCTCCAAGGGGAGTTTCGCCATTCTGCCGGACTTAGTTGGGGCTGCGCCACTTCCCGCAGCGTCCCTTCCAGCATCGGCACCATGGGCCGTCACCATGACCTCCACACGGTCAGCGGGACAGTCGACATGGCGGCCGCGAACCGTGCAGACGGCGGGGGGGTCTTCGGCGACCACCACCTGCTCTGGGTACCTACAAGGGCTGTTAGTAGCAACATAAACCTCGTGCATGCCGAAGTTGATGAAGCGGCCCGCGCAGGGAAGTGGTGCGTTGTTGAAGCAGCCTGCGTTGTTGTCGATGAAGCCCAGAGAGCCGAATCTCTGGACCAAACCGGAGACCACGCGCTCTACGGTGACGAGGAAGCTTCCCGTCCGGATGAAGACTCCAGCCAACGCCGCTGCTGGCCCCACGGTGGGCGCCAACTGTCGTGGTGGTGTCACGGCAGATGCCATAGGATGGCTTAACTTGGGACCGATGGACGATGGAGGATCCGGAGGACGGAGGACGTGAAGGGAAACACGCACAAATCTCACAAGCACACACAGATCTACCCAGGTCCGAAGCCCTGTTGCCGAGGTAAGACTTCGACTCCTGCTTTCTTGTATTAGCCGGGATAGACAAGCTCTACAATGGCGCTCCTTGAGCGGTGTCCTTGAAGAAGAAGAAGAAGAAGAAGAAGGGGGGAAAACCCTAAATGTCTAAGTGCTCCGTCCCTCTCTACAGAGGGGTAAGGCTCTATTTATAGCCCGCCCATGTCACACTGACATGTGGGCCGAGTCTAACGTCATCTTCTTTGGGCCCCGCCGAGCACGCGGCTTGGTTCCCTCCAGGTAGCACCGTAGGGGACAAGACAACTTTACTTTTCCCTGGCACCCTGCAACGTGTACAGCTATCCTCAGCCGGCTTCCGTCAGAGATTCTCTTTCGCTGCTTCTTTTGTGCAGTCACCTGGCATCGGTACGTAAGCGCTGACCGCTTTTCTGAGATAATGATGGCGCTGCTTTACTCTGCACTGTGTGGTCAGGATAAGACCGTTGAGAGATCTCGGCCATCGCCGAGATCAAGGTGCTCGTGTTTATCCTGCAAACTCATAAGACAAGATAATCATGCCGGCATACGCCCGGGGATACCGGCTTAATATTAGTTTGACGTTACGATGCCGGCATGCATAACCATGCCGGCTTTGCCTCCGTCATTTCGGCTAGAGCATGCCGTCATGACCCTACCCGGGGTCATCCCCTCGACAAAGCCATAAATGATTGGTCACAAGTCAACAGGTTAATCGATGGTCAAATAAGTAAAAAAAATTGCGCAAAGTCAAATAAGCCATAGGAACGGAATGGGTGACCCCACAGGCTTCCTAGATTTTTTATTTAAGTGGATCGAAGATGTGAGTTTTGTGCTCCCCTGAAAGATTAATGAAGCTCTCGTTGGGTCTCGGGATGAAGAAGAATCGAAATGGACAAAGCGAACCGAACCAATAAGCAAATGGGCCTAGTACCAGCTGGCCTGGTGTGGTGGGCTTCGGCCTGCCAAAAACCAAAATGGAAGATGGTAAAATTGTGAATTGTGACCCTGCGCGCCACGGCTGCTGCGCCTCTAAACTTGCGTGTTGCGACAATGTTGACAAAATGCTCATCCAGTCATCCTGATGGCTAAAGCCTAAAGGGTTGAATTATAGTTCCAACGATGTTTGTGTCGTGGTGGTGTCACGGCAGATGCCATGAGATGGCTTGAATTGGGGCCAATGGATGATGGGGGGTCCGGAGGAGGGAGGACGTCAAGAAGAACACGCACAAATCACACAAGAATACACCGATATACCCAGGTTCGGAGCCCTCTTGTCGAGGTAAGACTCTTACTCCTGCCTAGCTGTATTAGCTGAGATTGATAAGCTCTACAATGGCGCTCCTTGAGCTGTATTCTTGAGGAAGAAGAAGAAGAAGAAAGGGGAAACCCTCGAATCTCTCTCTCTCACCAAGGGGTGAGGGTCTATTTATGGGCATCTCCCGGCTCACTGCCCTGTGGGCCGGGGTTGCCTGTCGCCATCCGGGGGCCCCGCTGGCACGCGGTGCTGCTTCCCCCAGTCCGCGCGGTGGGGAACAAGGCCTCTTTACTTTTTACCGGCTCTGCCAGGGAATCTCCTTTCGGTGCTTCCAGCGCGTGGTCCTCTGACATCCTGGTGCAGGCGCTGACCGCTTTCCCGGGGTGATGATGAACTTGCTTTTCCTCCATCCGCGTAGTTAGGATAAGACCGTTGAGGGATCTCGGCTCCTGCCGAGACTACCGTATTCATCTTGATCCTGCGTGCTGGGCAGCATAGAACTGCCGGGCCGACATAAGCTAGGTATGTCGGCTTAGCGTTAGCCAAACCTGGAGATGCAGGCAAGATTACCTAAGCCGACCTGACTTCCTGTATCTCGGCTAGAACTGCCTCTGTCATCACGGCTAGTGTTATGTCGTCATGACCCTACCCGGGGTAATCCCCCTGACCGTTTGTCTTTTGGCAATAAGTAATACTGCTTCAAAAGAAAATTGTACAAGAGGCCTCGATTTGCACAGGGCCACCACAATTCTCATGTACGGCCCTGATCTGATCATACTCCATCTGAGACATAATATATACTCTCTCCGTCCAATAAAGGATGTCTCAATTTTGATTAAATTTGAATGCATCTATACACTAAGTCATGTCTAGATACATTCAAATTTTAACAAACTTGAGACATGTTTTGTTGGACGGAGGGAGTATCAGATTTTGTATTAACTTAGTATATAATTATACTAGATTTGACACACTTATTATGGATCTTGATATAAAAAATATAAGAAAATAAATTGGTGGAAACGGAAGAGATTTTGGCCCGTTCCTCTCTCTCTTTTTCTTTTAGAAAAAGTTCCTCTCTCTTTTGTACTGGCACTTGGGAGCAGTTACATTTCTTTTAGGCGGTGGTTCAGCAACTACGGAGTGTTACTTACATATTCATGCAGCCAAGCAGAGTACAACTGTGCACTTCCACTGCTAGACATTAAAAACATACTCCCTTCAATTCATAAAAAATGTGACCATTTTGTACCAAGTTAAGTATAAATTTTGTACTAAGTGGATAGGGATCGGAGGGAGTATGCAGAAATACTAGAGCGCAAAAAAAAAACATACGAAATTATGATTACTATAGGAGTAGTGTTTGCTTCAAATGGGGTCCGTAGGATCCATTCTAATCAAGATCGACTAATTTGCGCCTTATAAATGTGACCCGAGCGAACAGATATACGCCGGGTATTGCGGGATTCTGAACCGCACGCCGTGCGGTAACCGAGCGCATGTCTTGATGAGCGTAACTGCCCAAATCGTGGGTGGATCTTCCCAGCCACCCGGCGGATATCTCGGGAACCGTGCCCCATTACTCCGCCTGGCCATAAAAGGGGACAGAGGTGCGAGGAGAAACCCCTTCGCGTTCCTTGCCATCTTCGCCCCTTCGTCTTCCTCGCTCTCCTGAGCTCCCTGCTCCTCACGAACTTCGCCGGCGCTGCTCCACACAACCCCGCCATCACAACTTCCTATCTTTATGCTCACAGCAGCCTCCGCTTCGCCCGCGTCTCCTTAGGCTTCCGACGCGGCTAGTTTGCTTGAACGGGCCCCGCGCGAGCACTTCTCCATTTAAACCCTAGATCTGTTCCCCCATCCATGGCGTCTTCTTCCCGTGCTCCGGCCGTCGGCTCCGCTGCTCAGGCGGAGGAGAAAACCTCCGAGCGGGCCGCGTGGGACGGCTCCGAGGTCACTTCGGCTGACCTCAAATGGCTTCACAACTCTCGACGGATCCCACATGGGGTTCAGTCCCGGCTTCCCGGCGGCGAAGTCATCCCCGCTCCCGAGGAAGGTGAACACGTTGTCTTCCTCTCTCACTTTGAACGCGGATTCGCCCTCCCGGCTAGTGATTTCTTCCGTTCTTTTCTCGATTTTTTCGGTCTCCATCCTCATCATCTCCCGGCAAATGCCATTCTTACCTTGTCGGCCTTCGTCACTTGCTGCGAAGGTTACCTCGGCCACTGGCTATCCATTGCCCTGTGGTCCCGGTACTTTATGTTTCGGCCACAGGTTATCCCGGACAAGGAGAACCCCGGCGCACCGAAGATGATGACGCAGTGCGGGGCTGCCACCATCGTTCCTCGTCGTAATTCTGAGTTCCCCAAAATCCAAGGTCTTGAATCGTGCAAAAAATGGCACAAGACCTACTTCTATGTCAAGAATGCCACCTCAGCTGATTATATCAACCTCCCGAAGTTCGAGATCGGCCCTCCGGAGGAGAAAAGGAACTGGTCTATCAACTCCAAGGACTCCTTCCCGCAGGCTGACGAGATCCACGCCCGGATCCTCGAACTTAAGAAAGTCGGGATGTCCACCGACGACCTCCTGGCCACCTTTACATACCGGCGCCTGTGCCCGCTTCAGCGCCGGGATCACAAGATGTGCCATTATGGCGGTCAGTTTGATGCGGACAGGATCTCGACCGTCAAGTTCACGCACGCGGAAGTTCGGCGCCGGGTTAAGGCCATCGCCAAGACTAGTATGCCGGAAGACTGGTCCTGGGGCATGCCGGCATACGCCCGAAACCGTCGTGCTCCTAAGGTAAACTTCTTCTCCCTGTTTCTTCATCTTGACAATTGACATACCCGTATGACGGCCTCTGTCTAACATACTTTTGTTCGGTTCAAACTCGACCCCACTATGCAGAGCTTCACCCTTCAGCGCCAAGAAGACGGTAGCTCTCCTGACAAGCGCTTTGCGGCTCCGTGCCAAGTGGCCGACAACGAGGATCTCGACTCGGAGGATTTCATGCCAATCTCGCTTGCGGTTCCTTGTCGTACCGAGCGTGAGCACCCCAGCCTTTTTTGTGACTACTGAGCCTTTGCCGATAAAGTGAATCTGACTATCTTCTCCTGCATGCAGCCGAGTCAAGCGAGCCTCCAGCGGAGGCACCTACTTGGGAGAAACGCGCCGTGGCAAAGAAAAGGGGTGACTCCGAGACGACACTTCCACCCAATGTAAAGCGGAAGAGGGCAGCGGTTCGTGGGCCCAAACCCAAACCCTTGGTCGTCGGGTAAGGCCTAGCTCACCTCAGCTGCTTACGTCAACCTTCTTTTGATGTCCAGTCAATGGTTAAACTTTCTTTCTTGCAGAGACTCCTTGGACGCGACTCAGTCCCAGTCGTGCATCGGTCCGAGATCCCATCTTCTCAACCTTCCCTCCCCAAGGCCTCTGAGCCGACTGTGGGCGGGATTGAGATTGCCACGGATCCGACGCTTCTGGTTCGAGACAGCGATCCAAACGCCAACGTCCAAGTCGTCGATCAACCCGAGATTCCCACGACCGGGGTCTTGGCAAGTGAAGCCATTGCCGAGCCAATGCCTTCTCTGGTCGAGACGGAAACCACCCCGGAGGCACCGGCCTCCGAGACGCCGCAGGGACCAACAACGGCCCCTCAGGACCCCCAAGATCCGGAGCCGACACCAACTCCAATCCGGATACCAACTCCGCCATCATCCCTCCAACAGTTAGAGGCGACTACTCTGGCTACTATCGCCCGTGCCGCAAAGGGTAAAGGCCCTGCAGCGGCAGCGGGGCCGAATGCTCCAGGGCTGGCTACCCCGCGTCGGTCGAGTCGGGGGCAAGAAATCCCACTCCAGACGAGCAGTGGGCAAGGCTGGGGTCTGCTTGGCCAGTCTGTCACGGACTGGAACCAAGCAGATCACTACGAAGTGACCTCCGGCCCCGTGCAGACAGCATGGCAAAATCCTCTGGTGGGGCAACCACCGGCAGCGACTCCGGAGTCAGTGGCGGCCCGGATGTACCAAGCTCGGGTGGCCATGTTTGAGGATGACCGAGCCACCGAGGTACGTTTTGTTCGTAAGTATTTTTGACTTCCAACCCAAGCAAGCGTAACAACCATACTCCTAGTCCCCGAGGTTCAGGGCGAGTAAGACTTAGTCGGCCTGAAGCTTAGCACATAGAACTGCAAACCTTTATTCCCCTAGATTCAGGCCGAGTCTAGGATAGTCGGCTTGAAGCTGTGTTAGTAACTCGGCTGCACTTCCTTATCTGACAGCTCTGCATGAACAAACATACCACGGTCTTCAAAGGGCTGTTGGGCATGTATAAGAAGTTGGAGGCGTCCCATGATGCCTTGAAAGCAGAGCGCGAGCGTCAAAGTAAGTTTCTTTTGCCGATACACAATCTTCATCCAAATATGGGCAACGAACAGAAATTGACATCTGTGCTCGTGCTCAGCCGGAGACAACGCTCAAATGGAGGTACTGCTGAAACGCGTCTCCGAGTTACAAGGTAAGGACTTGCCCCGTCATCTGAGTTTCATTCCCCTTGAACGTCAGCTCCTGTAACATCTGTTTTGGGTACACAGATGAGAAGACTCGGCTAGCCGAGCAACATCAGAAAGAGGTCGCTCATCTGCAGGCCGAGGCGCATAAGACCGAGGTGAACCAACTCACCACGGCCCTTGCCGCTCGAGAGGAAGAGAACATCCGTCTAGAGGGTGAGGTCAAGAAAAGCAAGGAGGCTGCCGCCGCGCTCGAGACTCGGGCGACCATCACCGAGTTAGAAGATGCCGAGAAGGCGGGCCTGCTCGAGACTCTCAAGCGCGAGATCATCAAGATCGACGCCATGCTCACCAGTAAGCTAAACCTCTCCATTTAATTACGTGTTTGCCCGGTAGCATTGTCATTCCGAAACTGATCGATTGTCCCCTGCTCTTGCCAGAGTGCTTCCCCCTCTCCGTCGAACATGCCCAAACGACCGTGATAAAGGCTCGCCGGAAGAGGGATCCGTCCGTGGGAGAGGCGTTTGAGTGGAACTTGGAGGATTACCTAGTGAGCATCATGAGCCGAGTTAAGCCTCTCAAGGCGTTCGGCATCGACATGGTGGATGCCTGCCTCCGGCTGTACAAAGCCCTATGGCCCGGGGAGGAGGTGCCTGAGGAGATCTCAGACTTGTCCAAGCGGTTCGCCGAAGGCCCGTCCCGGCTGGACGAATGGCGGGAGTCTGCTGCACGCGTTGGAGCCGACGAGGCTTTGTCATTCGTACTTTCTTGGTATGACGGCATTAACCTCGATGTGCTCCAGACCATGCGCGCCGACTCCCGTTATCTCTCAGACCCCGAGCTGGTTGCCAAGCGCCGGGAGAGGGCTTACTCCTTTATCCCCTACGCCGACGTGCACAAGTTTGTCGAAGGTCCTCCCTCAGACGCCGATACCGAGATGACGGAAGAGGATGAAGAAGCGGAGGACAACGGAGCTGCTGCTGAGTCAGCCTCCCCCGGGCCGAGTTCCGGCGCCAATAATCCGGCTGCATCGTCATAGTGTGCTTGCACAAAAAACCTTAGAATAGTTAGATCCCCGGGATGCCGGGTTCAGATGTAACCGGAATACTTTTGTTTGTTAAGTACCCAGTTCTTATATTAATGAAACTCCTTGCTTATTAAATTCCCGTTTGAGTCCCCGAGTACCTCTTCCCTCTTAACGAAATTTTACAACCTTGGTTCCTTGTCTGCCTTGTCAACGTTCGACGTATGAATCGCAAAGTCATAAAACCATTATTTCGGAAAAAGACCACTCGGAAAACTCGCCCGGCAATCAGAAAAAATCAAGATAATTTGCCGAGTTAAAATAAAACGTATCTCGGGTCGCTTTTTTGCTTGTTTCTTTAGTCGTTTTTCGTGTGCGCGGTTATCTTATACCCATTTCTAGCTTGCCATGAAGCCGGGCTGCGGACAACGGCGAAGTCGTAGAAGGGTGTTGTCAAGATCGACACAGTACTAGATCAACCGTAAGATCACGCAATTAAGCCATGCCGACATACAAGATAACAATGGCAGCAAATCATGCAAATGACACAGAAGTCCCCGAGTTTCTTTTAAGAACTCACCGGATGATCTCATTGATAATTGCATTGTCTTAATTGACACATTCGTCATAAGGAAAAAGCGATACGAATACGATACAAGTACTCAGCTTTTAAGTATAGAATGGACGAAGCAGTGCTACATTCCCTGGCCTCTTGGTCTCCTCACTCGACCGGTCTATCCTGTTCACCTTGGGATCCTGAGCATCTATAAGGTAGTAAGAATCGTTATGGAGCGCCTTGCTCACAATGAAGGGTCCTTCCCATAGAGGTGACAATTTGTGCATGCCGGCTGTGCGTTGTACAAGCCAGAGGACAAGATCTCCTTCCCGGAACACTCGCGGGCTGACCTTTCGGCTGTGATAACGTCTTAGGTTCTGTTGATAGATAGCCGACCGAGATAAAGCCAATTCTCATACTTCTTCGAGCAGGTCGACATCATTTTCTCAGGCTTCTTTTACCTCGGCCTCCGTGTACATGGTTACTCGCGGAGAGTCATGCTCAATGTCGGCTGGTAAGACAGCTTCTGCCCCGTATACGGAAGAATGGCTTGTAGCCTGTAGAGCGATTAGGAGTTGTTCGAAGACTCCATAACACAGCCGGGAGTTTGTCCAGCCAGCATCCCGGGGTGCGCTCCAGTGGTTCGATTAGCCGAGGTTTTATGCCAGCCAAGACCATGCCATTTGCTCTTTCCACTTGCCCGTTGGACTGAGGGTGTGCTACGGCAGCAACGTCCAGTCAGATTCTTTTCTCGGCACAGAAACGTGCAAAAGGCCCTTCCGCGAAGTTCGTGCCATTATCCGTGATGATGTTGTGCGGGTATCCATATCTCAAAATGATATCTTTCAAAAACGACACCGCAGTTTTGCCATCACACTTTTTTATCGCCTTGACTTCAATCCACTTAGTGAACTTGTCGACCATCACCAGGATATGTGTCATGCCTCCTCGCGCCCGTTTGAACGGTCCTACCATATCCAAGCACCAAACGGCAAATGACCAAGTGATTGGGATGGTTTTAAGTTCGGACGCCGGCATATGAATCTTGCTAGCATATCTCTGGCAACCATTGCACTTCCTGACTAAACCTTCTGCTTCCTGCAGTGCACTCGGCCAATAGAACCCATGCCGGAAAGCTTTGCCCATCAGCGTTCTCAAAGATGCATGATGGCCACATTCTCCCTGGTGGATATCCCGGAGTATCTCCTTTCCTTCGGCCGGCTCAACGCATCGTTGCAAGACACTAGTGACGCTCCTCTTGTAAAGCTCGCCGTTGATGATGGTATACGCCTTTGCTCTTCTTTGGATCTGCCTTGCCGACACCTCTTCTTCCAGCAGACTGCCATCTTTAAGGTAAGACATTATTGGCTGAGCCCAAGCCGGCACGGGACGAGTGGTGAAGGTTGGTTCCTCCGGTTCGTCTACCTCCATGGGCTCGACCGCCATCGCCTCCACCGAGTCAGGGATCCTAGTCTCCGGGTTACCGGAACCGTTGCCACTGTCTATATCCATAGGCGTAGCGCCAGCCTCAGAACTTGCCGGAATGAATATGGACTCTGACTCCGGTGATGGCTTGATAGACGGCTTGCGTAGATGCTCCAGTGCCACTCCAGCTGGAATAGTCTGTCTCGTTGAACCGAGTTTTGACAAGGTGTCTACCGCTTCGTTTTCTGCCCGAGGTATGTGGTGGAACTCACACCCTTCGAAATGACCACTGATCTTCTGAACATGAAAACGATAAAGTGCCATGTTGGCATCCAATGCATCCTAGTTGCCGGAAGCTTGCTGGACGACTAGATCGGAATCACCGAAACATTGAATCCGGCGAATTCCTATTTCCTTTGCCATTTTCAGTCCATGCACCAGTGCTTCATACTCGGCGACATTGTTGGATGCTGCGAAATGGATCTGCAGCACATACTTTAGCTGGTCACGCTTAGGTGAGGTTAGGACTATGCCAGCACCCAATCTGCCTTTCATCTTGGAGCCGTCAAAATGCATCTTCCAATAGTTAGTCTCCAGGGGTGGTGGCTCATATTCCATCTCGGCCCAGTCCACTAGAAAATCTGCCAAAGCTTGGGATTTCACTGCATCTCGTCTATCATACTATAACGTATAGGGTGCTAGCTCAACTTCCCATTTTGCTACCCGGGCGCTCGCGTCTTTGTTACTCATGATTTCCAAGACAGGCGCCTCACAGATAACTCGGATCTGATGCGCATCAAAGTAATGCTTCAGCTTCTTTGCTGCCATATACATGCCATACGCCATCTTCTGATAATGAGGGTAGTTCTGCTTGGATGACGATGGCACCTCACTTAAGTAATATACCGGCCTTTGCACCGACTTGTTTTCTTCAACTCGCTCCACCACAATGACGGCACTGACAACCCGGTTGGTTGCCGTGATGTACAGCAACATCGGCTCTTTCTCCATTGGGGAGGCCAGAATCAGCATCGTGGCAATCATCTTCTTTAGCTCCTAGAAGGCTAAGTCGGCTTGTGGTGTCCACACAAACTTATCAGTTTTCTTCATTAGCTGGTACAAGGGCATAGCCTTTTCACCTAGCCGGCTTAGGAAGCGACTTAGCGATGCTAGACACCTAGTGAACTTTTGCACATCTTTAAGGCACTTTGGTAATTTTATTTTTTCTATGGCAGCAATTTTTACGTTGTTTGTTTCGATTCCTCGGCTGGATACCAGGAAACCCAACAATTTTCCTGCTGGCACCCCGAATGTGCACTTGGCCGGGTTCAGTTTCATTCGGAATCTTCGCAGATGTGCGAATGTTTCTCGGATATCGTCCAAGAGTGTAGCGCTTTCTTTGGTTTTTATGACGACATCGTCGACATATACCTGTACATTTTTGCCGAGTTGATCATGCAAGCATTTCTGCATGCATCTTTGATAAGTAGCCTTGCATTTCGCAAACCGAACGGCATAGTACGATAGCAATAAGCCCCGAACGGGATGATAAATGATGTCTTTATTTGATCATTGGGGTTTAGTGGTATATGGTGAAAACCAGAGTACGCATCCACAAAAGGCAACAACTCACACCCGGCAGTAGAGTCTACCACTTGATCGATCCGAGGTAACGGGAAAGGATCCTTTGGACACGCCTTCGGACATGCGCCACACCTTGGCAGCGGTTGGGTCATCTTTCTTTTTCTCGACCATGACCGGGTTAGCCAACCAGTCGGGATGTAATACTTCCATGATGAAGCCAGCAGCTAAAAGCCGGGATACTTCTTCTGATATGACTTTCCTTTTGTCGTCAGCGAAGCGTCGAAGGGGCTGCTTTACCGGTCTCGCGTCTGGTCTGACATGCAATGAGTGCTCAGCTAACTCCCTCGGCACACCCGGCAGATCTTGAGTTGACCATGCAAAAATGTCCCGATTCTCACGGAGGAAGCTGCTGAGCTCGCCTTCCTATTTCTCCCCCAAGCCGGCACCAATGATCATGGTGCGGTCCGGGAACTCGCTGTCGACCTATACCTTCTTTGTTTCTATGGCTGCTTGGAAAGCGACGCTGCCATGAGGATTTGTCATTGCCGGCGGACCGACTTGTGCCGCCTGTGCCATTGCCACCGCTTCTTGTAATTTCTTTTTCTCGCCAGCGATAACCAATGACTCGGCCAAGGTTGACCCGGCCGCCGCGCATTTCATTGAGCGTTTGTAGTTTCCCGTGATAGTTATGGTACCATTTGGTCCCGGCATCTTCATCTTTAGATAACAAATGTGAGTAGTAGCCATAAACTTGGCGAGTGCCGGCCTACCTAGCAGTGCATGGTACGGGCTGCTAAGGTCTGCCACCTCGAACACTAGGTTCTCAGTCCGACAGTTCTCCCTGGTGCCGAATAAGACATCCACGCGGATCTTGCCTACTGGGGCACAAGACATTCCCGGCACGATACCATGAAAGGTAGTCCGGCTGGGTTCGAGCATGTTGTCTGTAATGCCGAGCTTAAGCATTGTGTCCCGATATAGAATATTGATGCTGCTCCCATTGTCGATGAGAACCCGAGTAAACTTGACGTTAATGTCGGGTCCAATGAGTGTCGGATCAACGACTAGGGCGTATCCGCCGGGGTTGGGCATCACCTTGGGATGGTCCGCCCGGCTCCAGTTGACCTCCCGCTCCGACCAATACATGAATTTTGGCACCGCCAACATAACGGCATTGACTTCCATTTCTCGTCTGCGCTGACTTTGCTTATAGGTCGACTCGATGATGAAAATCATGTAACTTTGATGGGGTTCCTTGAACACATTTCACCCGGCATATCCTAGGATTTCCTGCTCCTCCACCTGGTTGACCGCATTGTTCACCTGAGGGGGTCCTTGGACTTGCGCATTTGCGCCTGTTAGGGGTGGAGGTGGGGGTAAGCGCCTTGCCTCGCCTTTCTCGGCCCGCTGCATCCAGCTGCACTGCCGGGTTGTGTGATTTGCCGGCTTGTTACGATTAGTCGTGTGAAAACGACAAGGTTGGTCCAACATCACTTTGAAGGTATACTCCGGCTTATCTTGCCAGGGTTTCTTTTGTTCTCCCTTTTTGGCCCACTGCTGATTTCCCGTTTTCTAGCGCTGACTAAAGCCGGCATCAGGCTGATCCTGAACTGCGGCGACATGGGTTGGTCCATACCGATAATCCGGCCTATCATCCCTTCTCTTGTTGCGATGATCTTGATGATCATTCCTTCGGAACGCCCTAGCAGGATTGTACACCGGCTGCTCCCTTTGCGGTTCTACCGACATCAGCGATGGTTGAGTCGGATCGCCAAGCGCGTACATAGCGGCTATTCTGATCATTTCGGATAGTGTAGCCAGCATCTCCCTTTGTAGCTTCTTCCATAGCATGCTGCCGTGCCGACATCCCTGGGCAAACCACGCTATGGCCTGCGATTCCACTATTCCTTCACAAGAATTGCGGAGATTGTTCCACCTAGTCAGGTAATCCCGGTCAGTCTCGCCGTCTTTCTGTTTGCACATGGTCAGCTGCTGAGGACGATTCGGCCTCTTGTAAGTGCTGGTGAAGTTGCTCACGAAGGCTTCCTCGAAATCAATCCAGCAGTTAATGCTGCTCTCCGGCAAGTTGTTCAGCCATATCCTTGCCAGCCCCACAAGCATCTGTGGCACGTAACGCACCGCCCATCTGCGATTGCCGCCTGCCATGCTCACTGCCGTGACATAGTCTTCTAACCAGTCCTCCGGCTTCGTACTGCCGTCATATGTTCTCGTACCCCTGGGCAGCTGGAAACCCAGGGTTGGTCTTTCCCTCATGATTCGGTTCGCAAAGCAACGCGGTCCCGGAGGACCTTGTTCTTCCAGTAATTCCGACAGATATATTCGGTCAAGTCTATGTCGAGCGTTCAGAGGTGACACCTGCCTGTTTCCGACCCTGCCTCCTAGCGGGCCGAGGCTGTCGCGTTCTCGCCTGATATAACCCTCGTCGGCCAAGGCCGAGTACCCATCATTGTAACGATCGCATCGGCGATCCTCCTCTTGAAATAGCGGGTTGCGTCTGACACCCTGCTGTCTTGCAGCAGTATTGGGTGCCGGCCCCCGAGGCCGACGTCCGTGATCGAACGAGTAACGTTCCGGTTGATCTCGGCGATTTCCGCCAGGACGTAGACCACTTTGGCTGTCATCAACTCTCCTGACTAGTTGCCTGTCGGCCAGAGCTAGATCACCGCATTCAAGATGCTTGTCTCGGCCTGAGTTGACACTTTTTGGGATCTCCGGCCACCAACACCTGTTCTGGGTACCTGCAAGGGCGGTCAGTGGCCACATAAATCTCGTGCATGCCGAAGTCGATGAAGCGGCCCACGCAGGGAAACGGTGCGCCGTTGAAGCAGCCTGCGTTGTTGTCGATGAAGCCCAGAGAGCCGAATCTCTAGACCAAACCGGAGACGACGCGCTCCCCGGTGGCGAGGAAACTTCCCGTCCGGATGGTAACCCTAACCAGCGCCGCTGCTTGCCCCACAGTGGGCGCCAACTGTCGTGGTGGTGTCACGGCAGATGCCATGGGATGGCTTGAATTGGGGCCGATGGACGATGGGGGGTCCGGAGGAGGGAGGACGTGAAGAAGAACACGCACAAATCACACAAGAATACATCGATTTACCCAGGTTCGGAGCCCTCTTGTTGAGGTAAGACTCTTACTCCTGCCTAGTTGTATTAGCCGAGATTGATAAGCTCTACAATGGCGCTCCTTGAGCTGTATTCTTGAGGAAGAAGAAGAAGAAGAAGAAAGGGGAAACCCTCGAATCTCTCTCTCTCACCAAGGGGTGAGGGTCTATTTATGGGCGTCTCCCGACTCACTGCCCTATGGGCCGGGGTTGCCTGTCGCCATCCAGGGGCCCCGCTAGCACGCGGTGCTGCTTCCCCCAGTCCGCACAGTGGGGAACAAGGCCTCTTTACTTTTTACCAGCTCTGCCAGGGAATCTCCTTTCAGTGCTTCCAGCGCGTGGTCCTCTGACATCCTGGTGCAGGCGCTGACCGCTTTTCCGGGGTGATGATGAACTTGCTTTTCCTCTATCCGCGTAGTTAGGATAAGACCGTTGAGGGATCTCGGCTCCTGCCGAGACTCCCGTATTCATCTTGATCCTGCGTGCTGGGCAGCATAGAACTGCCGGGCCGACATAAGCTAGGTATGTCGGCTTAGCGTTAGCCAAACCTGGAGATGCAGGCAAGATTACCTAAGCCGACCTGACTTCCTGTATCTCGGCTAGAACTGCCTCTGTCATCCCGGCTAGTGTTATGTCGTCATGACCCTACCCGAGGTCATCCCCCCGACAGTTTGTCTTTTGGCAATAAGTAATACTGCTTCAAAAGAAAATTGTACAAGAGGCCTCGATTTGCACAGGGCCACCACAATTCTCATGTACGGCCCTGATCTGATCATACTCCATCTGAGACATAATATATACTCTCTCCGTCCAATAAAGGATGTCTCAATTTTGATTAAATTTGAATGCATCTATACACTAAGTCATGTCTAGATACATTCAAATTTTAACAAACTTGAGACATGTTTTGTTGGACGGAGGGAGTATCAGATTTTTTATTAACTTAGTATATAATTATACTAGATTTGACACACTTATTATGGATCTTGATATAAAAAATATAAGAAAATAAATTGGTGGAAACGGAAGAGATATTGGCCCGTTCCTCTCTCTCTTTTTCTTTTAGAAAAAGTTCCTCTCTCTTTTGTACTGGCACTTGGGAGCAGTTACATTTCTTTTAGGCCGTGGTTCAGCAACTACGGAGTGTTACTTACATATTCATGCAGCCAAGCAGAGTACAACTGTGCACTTCCACTGCTAGACATTAAAAACATACTCCCTTCAATTCATAAAAAATGTGACCATTTTGTACCAAGTTAAGTATAAATTTTGTACTAAGTGGATATGGATCGGAGGGAGTATGCAGAAATACTAGAGCGCAAAAAAAAATCATACCAAATTATGATTACTATAGGAGTAGTGTTTGCTTCAAATGGGGTCCGTAGGATCCATTCTAATCAAGATCGACTAATTTGCACCTCATAAATGTGACCCGCCAAAAAATTGGTAATGACGGCCCTTTTAACAGCGTTATAAATATTCTTAACACATGGAAAATGCAGCCTTTTTTTTACTTTGACTACAAATATAAACATAGTAGAATATTTAGATTGCTTTAGAAAATATGTACATAAATAGATACTTATATCTTCGACTAACATATAATGCATATTTTTCAACAAACATAACCAATCGAAACATGTATATACGGCAAAGGAGGGAGGAACGATCACGTTATATGTTCACGCATTTTACGTGCGGGAGTTCTTGGTTGAGTGTGTGTGCAGACAAACGAGTGTGTGTGGCGTGTCAACCATTTCATTTCAAGCCCGTCTCCTCTCTAGAATTCACAGTAACTGAAACCGTAATACGGCAATTATTACTGCCCAAAGCAAAGCCTGTAACGCACGCCCAATTAAAGCAAAACCGTTTCACGCCCTTTCTGCTTCAGCTCCTCCTCTATATATGGAAACGGATGCATATTTCTTGCATGTAGTACCAAAGAATTTATTTATACTTAATCACAAGAAAGCAGCCCAAAGGCTAGTAGCTCAGAGTCTCTCTTCTCTTCTGCTTCATCAAAACATAGAGAGAAAGAAAAGGTTTCTTGCTCACAAGAAAGAGATGGCATCATCAACCACTGTCAGATTCATCTTCTGTGCTCTCATGCTACTGATGCACCGCACTACTTATGGTAAATCTACAGCCTCAACTTGTTCAAAGATTATTATTTTTTTAGATTCTGGCAGAAATTGTACTAGTCAAGATGGAACTTGCATATAATCCATGGCTACTTTGGTCTCTGGTCTAGTTTTTTTGGTTCATGGCTAAATTGTTCTGTGATCTTTCAGCAGCAGCAGCACGACGAGCACCAAACTTTCAGCAGAATCAGGTAAAGGCATTTGCTCCTGATCATCATCAGTACCTTTCCTCCTGGTATTTTGTTCTTGGCTTGTTTGTCAGCTGTTCTTGGATGGTTGCCTGACACCTGCAGGATGGCAAGACGTGGTGCGTCGCAAAGCCTTCGACTGGTGAGGACGCGCTGAGGGCCAACCTGGAGTTCGCCTGCTCCGAGAGCGACTGCAGCGCGATCCAGGGCACGGGGGGCTGCTCCCCCCTCTACGGTGGTGTGCTTCTGTCGAGGGCGTCAGTGGCGATGAACGCCTACTACCAGGCCAAGGGGAGGAACTCATGGAACTGCTTCTTCAACGGCACCGGCCTCATCGCCATCACTGACCCCAGTAAGCAAGCAGCCAGGCCTCAGATCAGATGCAGTTATTTCCTATTTGCTGAATCTTTGTGTGGTGCTGATTGCTTCCTTTTCCTGACTTCCTTGCAGGCCTAGGCACTTGCAAGTATGCATGAGTTGAGAGAGGATCACTGAAGCTGAGGAAATAAAAGGTTTATAGGGGATGTATTTGTGTGGTGTAGTGTTCTGTTTCCAGCATCAGAACTGCTAGAATTCAAATCAAATCTAGCTTGAGTGATATTTGGAGATGTCCATCGTATGTTTTTTCCTCATAGTAATATGATTTCCGTTCCACCCAGTCAAGGTTCTTTCAAGGTGAGTGTGAAATCTTTGCAAGTCCTAATTGCATGGTACTTTGGGCCTATGGCAGCGCTGTAATGAAGGAACGAGGCAAATGCAAATGACAAGAACCCAACCAAAATGTATGCACGAAAGAAATTTAATTATTGAAACTATTTCAGGGTAAAGTATGTTACGACATGGAACTTTAAGTCCTAATCCACCAAGTGCTTTTGGAATATCAATGCTCACAAGTTAAAACAACACAATATTTTCTACAAATCTAGCTGAGCGGCATTAGCAACTACAAGGGGCTAACACCAGAGCAAATGTTGGCATTCATGACACCTCCAACATGGGTTCAGTTGCCTGAAACAAAGAGAACAAAAAATGAATGGGGGTCAGCAGAAGACCTACCTCAGTATGTAGGATAAATGGTGACCCTAAGTAAAACCTACAACTGAAAGCAAGCAACAACATAGTTCAAGAGTTTCTGATCAACAAGGAATGTTATGGTCCAAGATCCCAGCAGGATTGATAGGTGTTTCTCAAACAGTTTGGTGTTACAGGTCGCCATCCACTAGAACTACATGTTGAGGCCGACATACAGGAATCATTCGTTTCAAATCCTACTTGGCTTAGCAGTAAACAACAATTTATGGCTGTGTGCACCGAAGATGCAGAGGCCGGGAGGTTTTGCCTTCCTATTCGAAAAAAGAAACCAATAATTTAACTACAACTAAACAGGAACACATGGTACCATGCTTATTTCCTATGGAGACGAGAAGGTATACAGCTATATCGTCCCAATATGGTATCTTACTGAGCTCAAAGAAGAACAACAATAATAATTAGTAAACAATAAACTCGGTGTGTTAATCCCATATTGCAATAGAAACCAAACACAAAAACAATGCTGTGATAGCCTAGTTGACCATAGGAAGGAGTATAAAAGTTCGGATGGTTCACTGTCCGTTCTGTTGCCCCAAAACAATCCCATGCTGAAAACTCAATCACTAATTCCTCCAGACAAATGATGATGTTGATGATTATTGTATTGATATATTGAGGAAGGATGACATCCAAACTTACGTGCATATTACTAATCCGGCTTCTTCAAATTTATACAGTTGTCTGTAGCTTCATTAAACAACGTCTCAACTCGTCGCAATTCCAGTTCTGTGAAAGAACAAGATATGTAACAGATTAGTTGTGTATTTAATCAGATGTACCATGATACGAACTTCACATAAATGCAAAATATCCAGAATATTGCAAAGTATGTTACCAGCAGCTTCCAACTGTTTCTGAAGCTCCAATCCCAAAACTTCGTTCTCTGCCTGCACATTTGGAAGTTTATGTGATTTAGTTTATGGGTGAAAAAAAGAAGGAAAATTTGGTCCTTAGGCAATGCACTTGGTTGGCATTTGCAGAGATAAGCCCTAAAATCAATAATTTGCAGATGTGTACTGAAAAATGGTGGTTATTTGCTTGAACATATCAAATAGAGCCCACTTTTTCTAAGAACAAGTATTATGAGAGGTCACGCTATCAAGCATCTGCTTTGCCTTGGTTTAAATTTTAGAATGATAAACGTTCAATTCTAGCATTCAGAGATAAATGTTTCAGGGGCACAGGTCTAAGTGGCTAAGTCTATGAAACACCATGCCCAAGCAGAACAAACAAGAGGAAGATACCATGTAGTACAAAGATAGTACCATATACTAAAACAGGTTTAACTGTCAGCACTCAGCAGCAGATCGAGCAAAACTACATCTAGAGTCAGAATAGCAACTCGCAGTTGGAAAATACTTGTTGTTGGGGTTGTATGGTTAAGACTTGAGAATACTTTTTCTGTAGGTTTGGCTCTGCTGCATTCCAGTAAAATGTGAATTTAAATGTGAAAATATGGTTTAGTACTTTACTTCCACTTTTTCCGTCATGAAGGGATTGAAACTCAGAAAATATGGTTAGGTACACTTTTGTTCAAAGGCAGCAAGTGCATAATTCGTTGTGTAGCTAGTTCTATAAGAAGTTAGCCATGTCCACTCATCATAATATACTTCTCAGTAAACTAATTTGATATGATAAGCGTGATACACACCTGGAGTTCTTCAATTCTTTTCATCTGATCATCTTCTGATGATAATGGCAATGCCGCAACAAGAGCATCGAACTGCATGAAAGGGGCAATATTTCTTCCATCGTGAGAACAATATCGAAAGTAGAACCAGGAGCACATTTCATAAACAGTTTGGTCTCTTCCACGAATAATAAAACTGTGCCTCGTGTTTGTGTAACATACATGGAAAATGGTGTGGCATCTTCATATGCGACAATGACTGAACTAAAATATACACAATTGCTGAAGATACATAATTTTCAGCTCCACGCAGAGCACAAAAAGGAGAGTAAAATGAGCACAATACAACATATTGCAAGGAACAAATATGCTGATCAGAATGTGCATGTAAGACAAGACATGGACATGTTGCCATAGGAAGTGATCTAGCTCTGCTACTCAAATGACAAAAAACCCTATGAAATTCCATTCCACGAGTAATTGTCTAGCAAGCACAACACAGAAGAACACACAGAGGAACATTCACATTGATCATCAAGTAGCTCAGCCAGACCCAATCAATCCTTTGCGGCCATAGACCTGACATGTAAATGTCCATGTAGGTAGGAAAGCATGAACTATATACAGCGTCAAGTCATCCTTACAAACAATCACACCAAAAGATGGAGATTGATGGAGGCATACACAAAAATAAAAATTACAGGATAGGCACAGAAGAATCCTACGCGCATTAGCTCATTCCAACCAGCAAGGGCAGGTGGGAATTCCGTCGAGCAGGCAGGCAGAGTACAATGTAATGTGAGTGTGGGGAAAGGCGAATAGGACGATTCCCTGACGCGCATACCTTCTTGGCGGCGAGCACGAGCGCGTGGCTCATGGCCTTGGGTTGCTCGGCGAGGTCGAGCGCTGGCTGGGGCTGCGGTGGAGGAGCTGGTACCGCCGGCGCCGGTGAGGCCGCCGCCGCACCGGGCGCGGGCGCGGCGGGGTCCTCGGGGCTAGGGTTCGGGTTGAGCGGGTCCGGGTAGCTGGTGGAGAGGCGCACGGGCGGCGCGTCCCGCTGCAGCGTGCCGAAGGTGTTGACGGCCACCATGGCCATCTCGTTGAGCTGCTCCTGCAGCTGCGAGATGATGTCCATGGCTTGGCTCGGCTGAATTCCTCTCTCCTTCTGTCTCTTCTTCCTTCCTCCTCCGCATCCCCTGTTCTTCTGAAACTAACGGCTTATTTGGGCTGGGCCGTGTTGCCAGTAGTGCCCACATTATCGGCCCGGCATAAGCCCATCCGCCAAGGCCCACTGTGACACATCTGAAAGCGGGGTAGGTGGGAAACCTCGAAAATTTAAAACGTTTAACAATAATTCTAATATAATTATTTCCTAATTATATACCAAATGAATGGACGAAATGAAAAATATGACCATTAGTCCATTTTTTTGACTGGGTCCAAGGTTACTACGCGCCTGGAGGATTATTACGAAATCTGAAAAGCGATTCAAAATTGCTCAAAATTTCACTTAGCGGGCTTAAGCTAGCAAACCACTTTCTTTATATAGGGCATGCCCTCGTCTACCCTAGGCAAAACCAAGCCTGGAATTGAAGTCCTCTCACGCGCTAGCCTCCAAAGCCCGATCCAGCGATCGGAACGGAACCCTTGCACCATGGCCGGCGGGAAGAAGCAGAAGAAGCCGAGGAACGCCGCCCCCGCCAGCCCCCGGAGGCAGATCGTGCTCGCGCTCCCCGCCCCGGGGCAGTTCGGGAGGCCGATCCAAGAGCCCGCCCCAGCGCCAGATGCGGCACCTGTCGTTGCGGCGGCGGCGGAGCCCGAGCGCGGTTCCCAGGAGAAGCAGCAGAAGGAGGAGGAGGAGGAGGTGACGTTCGAGCAGAAGCACGATGAGTTCCGTGAGGCGGCGGCGGACCTGGCGGCGGATTTCGGCGTCGACGTGAACGCCTACATCTTCCTCCCCGGCGGGCAGCAGGCCGTCCACGACTTCTTCCCCGGAGACTTCGCCGCCGTCGCGGCCCGGCAGCATGCGGCGGAGGTGAGGGAGTCGAGGAAGCGGGTGGTGGATCTGCTGCGCAAGGACGTGAATCAGATGAACTTGGAGGAGGCCAAGGCGCACCGGGCACAGCTGGACGAGCTCATGGCCGACTGTGAGCGCGAGCTTCAGCTTCAGGAGAACAGGGCGGCGGGGGCGAGCACCTCTGCCGCCGCCGATGGGCCGTAGAAGAAGAAGAAGATCAGAAAGGTGGAATAGCTAGCCCGGGAGCGGTGGTATCTGGTATGTGTGTGGTGGCGTTGATTAAGTCCATTGGTTGGTTTCTTTTGATATCCTTCGTTCATTCATTCATCGATCGTCGGAGACAGGTAGTACTGCTGATGATTAAGCTGGTGAATTCATGAAAGTCGGCTGTAGTTACCTTGAATTCTCTATTGTTGTGCCGTGTAGATGAATTGTTGATCTATTGACAGGAGAATTGTTTTTTCCTGCTTGATCCTGATGAATGGGTTAAAACTGCTGCTTCGAATGGATGATTATTGTTGTTTCGATAAATTTGTGTGGTTTTAAATTTGCGATATCTGTTTGGTACTGCTTGTTGTTGCAAGTGAGATCATTCATTCGGCTATATGATTAATGGTGCGACCACTTGTTCATTCCTCTGCATCTCGATCGTCGTTTAATATATAAAATACTCCCGTTTGCTGCCACGTGTCCTTTTCCTCGTTGTGGCTTTACACCTCGCCCGCTTCTTCCCGCTCATTGTTTCGTGGGCGTCAAGGCTGGGCACCAACACCTAGATGAGGCAATCTTTCTAAGCCCGGGAAACAACGGCGGGTATTATTTTTTCGACCATCGTTAATAACTGTAGTAACTGCCGTGACACCAACCACGTCGATCCTTCCATTTCTTTCTACCCATTGCCACAACCCGGTGGCAAGGAAGGACACCAGCACCACAATGAGTCGATCTTTTTAAAATAGGGGACACCGGCCGGTATTATTATTTCGACCACCGGTTATCCTTTTCTACAGGAGTAATGACCGTACGGTACGAGCCACATCGATATTCCCTTTTCTTGGTTTGTCCTGTCCTCTTCTTTCCTCTGTTGTCTATCACTTCTCTCAATCCGAACTCTGAAGACATGACGGACTCATAGATTTTTATTTATTTCAGTTTGTTTTTTATGTCTTTCGTTTCCAAGGCCAACCCTGCTTGGGAGCGATGGAATGTACGTAGCGTGGCTGCGTCCATTAGGTCTCCTGGTTGGGTTTAATTAAGCGGATTCGTTCTTTTGATCCTCCGTTCATTCATTCATTCATTCATTTCATCCATCGGAGTCAAGTAGTACTGATGATGATTAAGCGGCGTTGATTAGGCTGTAGTTACCTTGAATTCTCTTTTGTTGTGGCGTGTAGCTGAATTGTAGATCAATTGGACCGGACAATTATTATTTTCCTGCTTGATCCTGAATGTTGAAAACTGCTGTTTTGAATGGATGATTTTTGTTGTTTCAATGAATCTTGTAATTTTGAATTTGCAATATCTTTTTGGCACCGTTTGTTGTTGCGAGTGCGATCATTCAATTCGGCTATATGATTAATGGTGCGATCACTTGTTCATTCCTCTAGCACTCTAGTCGTCGTTTAATATATATTATACCGTCGATTGCTGTCACGTGTCCTTTTCCTCATTGTGGCCTTACACCTCGCCCGCTTCTTCGCGCTCATTGTTTCGTCGGTGTCAAGGCTTGACATCGCTATCTAGAAGAGGCAAAAAACCCGCAAAAATCATCGCTAATAACCATATGTAGTAACCGCCGTGCGACCAACCACGCCGATCCTTCCATTTCTTTCTACCTATTGCCACAACCCAGTGCCAAGGCTGGATACCGACACCACAATGTCAATCTTTCTAAGATCTGGGATACCGATCGTTGTTATCATTCTGACCATCGGTTATCCTCCTCTATAGGAGTAACCTTACGATACGACCAACCACCTCGATATTTCCTTTTCTTGGTTTCTCCGGCACTCTTCTTTCTTCTCTTGTTTATCACTTCTCTCAATACGAACTCCGAAGACGCGACGGACTCACATATTTTTATTTATTTAGGTTTGATTTTTATGTCTTTCGTTTCTAAGGCCCCACTTGGGAGCGATGGAAATGTATACCCCCTGTAAACACTTCCACGGGCATAATACTTGTCCCCAGAAAAAAAACATATACAAGGATATTCTTTTTAGGCTGCAATCTTCTATTTGGTGTTTTTTTTAGGACACAAGACCCCGTTTCTAAGGAAAACCAGGCCTTAAAACCATACAAGGTACGCCTTTCAAGGAGCCAGGTAGCAACATCAATCACAAATAGATCAAGCAAGATATACAAAGTTGGGTGACTGTATCAACACCTAAGGCAAATCTGACAAGTTCTTTTTTTTTTAGAAACACAGTACAAACGCAAACGCTCACAACACGCGCGTACACTCACCCCTATGAACGCACACACTCACACCCTACCCCTATGAGCACCGCCGAAAGACTGAGGCGGCAGATCTTGAGAGATTGACGAAGTCACCGCAGGCGCCTCGCTGTTGACGGGTACGTCACCTACCACTGAAAGCATAGCGCCGGTTAAATCCTGGAATAACCCAGGGAAATGTGACACCCATGTCAAGTCTAGGACTTGGAACCTGGGTAATCCTGGAATACAAGCTACGAAGCAATCGCGTCTTGCCGTTTACAGACTGGCAAAGGCGCGCATACGAGTTACAGCTGTAATCCTTCCACGCGAAGCAATCACGTCTTTCTGTATACCCACTACGAACCAATTAAAACCTTACCATAAAACTCAATCAATACCTTCAAAAACCAGGAGCAGATAACTCCGACGGTGACAATGCGAGCTACGGCTGTGATCCTTTCACGCAAAATACTCTTGTGTTTCTTTCCACCCACCGGAAAAACCAATTAATTTGCGGTGAAAAAACCGCTGTTTCTTTCAGGCAACCAGAGCAGGTTCAGGTTTTTTCCGGTCAAACTGCCGGTCCGGCCCGGTTTTTTCAACTCGGACGAGGAGGCTCAAGCAGACCTCTTTATATACGGGCATCATGGCATGGGCATATGAACATGGTACAGCCTAAGCTAATTAAGCCTCGAATTGAAGCCCTCTAAATCCCGATCCATCGATCGGAAAGGAAGCCATGGCCGGCGAGAAGCAGCCGATGCCCACCTCCCCCGCCGCCGCCACCCCGAGGCAAGCAGCACCAGCACCCGTCGCGGTGGCCGGCGAGGCCGCCGATGCGGCGAGGCAGAGGGCGATGGCGGTGGTGGATTAATTCGTTATGCAAGGACGTGCAGCGGATGGCGAAGCCGGAGGAGGCCAAAGCGCACAAGGCGCAGCTGCTGCGCGCGCTCAAAGCCGCCTTGGAACGCCGGCTTCAGGAGATCAGGACAAGGCTGGAGGAGGCCAAAGCACACGATGGGCCGGAGAAGAGAAAAAGGGCGGAATAGCCCGCGGCGGTCCGTGGCGTGGCGTGGCGGCGTTGATTGGGTCTGCTGGTTGGGTTTAATTGAGCCGACTCGTTTCTTCTTTTGATAAAATCGGCTGGAATAAAATTTACCTTGATCATTCTCTGTTTCTTGTGGCGTGTAGCTGAATTGTAGATCAAGTGGACTGGAGAACTGTTTTGAATGGGTAAAAACTGATGTTTTGAATGGATGATTTTTGTTGTTTCGATAAATTCTGTAATTGTGATTCTGCAGTATGTTTTTGGCACTGTTTGTTATAATTGGGACTATTCACTTCGGCTTTACGCCTATACGATTATACTACAAGTACAAGATGATATGATACCCTGCATGTTGGTACGAGAACTTTTAGCCAAAAAGGATTTTTTTGTAGAATATGAATAATTTTAAAGGTATGTGGACATACTAAATTACATCTAGTATTCACGTGCGATGCGCCTATTAGTTGTGAAATGCATGGCCAAATCTAAGTTAGTTGTAGCCTTCAAATTAATTGGGTTGCATTGGCATCTCCAGCATTTAGTCCTACCTGAAAATGGGGAGGTATCCCGTGAAAATCTTCGCTGTGTGCAAAGCTGAAAACTTCCTATCTCGAACGTCAGATCGCGAATGGACGCACCAGATCAAAGGGGGGTGGCACCCTTGTCTCTGCTCACATTCTGACCAAAAATCCTTTGTCTCTCCTCACATTCTGACCAAAAATCCGTTATAGGGGGCAGGCAAGACTGCCGGCAAAAACTCTTTGCCGGCAGTTATTCTGCCCTCTTTAGCGATGTTTGCCGGCAAAAAATGTCAGGTTTGGTCCATCGTGTAGTGCCTGTATTACGATATGGAATTAACAGCCCCAAAATTTTCTTTTGAGAGCTTCAGTATTTGAAAGCTTTCACTGTTATCTTTGAGAGCTTCGGTGTCAAGAAAACTTGAACTTCATTTTGTTTTCCTAAGTGTCGTTAGTTGTCTCGAGAGCTTTGGGATTATCTCTGTACAGACACATGCCTTGTTATTTATCTTGTGATCTATACCAATATATTAAATTGGAGTTCGTGGTGATGGTACGACCATCGCCGTACGTGCTACCCTCTCGCACGGGGCGATGGGCTTGGGCGCCGTACGTCATCCGCTGGACTCACACCCGAAGCGTTTTTTCCCATGTGCCGCAGCAGGTCCTTGGTGACGGCCTCGTCGCGCTCCGCTGCAACCGCGGCCTGATTGGACCACATTCTGGCTGGCTACGGGGACGTGGATCCAGTCAACGGCGACCTCTATTGCGTCTCCGGAGGCCTCAATTTCAGGTGTGAAGAGCTAGGTTCAGGCCGTGGTGACGTCGATTCCGATCGAGTCCCTTTTCCTCCTCTCTTGGACAAACGCGAGGACAGCAATCCCATGGGTAGTTCCGTTTGGTTTGAGCAGCTTGTCGAGGCGGATAGATGGCCGACCTATGAGTTCTCCCTCCAACCATCTTATTGTACCGACGAGTATTGGCGGTTGTACTATTTTCTCATCTCCTATTCTGGCTGCTAATTACTTATTCCTAACCCATCTGACCTCTCCATCCTGGTTGTTGTTTGAGTACAGGTGCGTCTCAATCACCGATTGTATGAACTAAATTTGCATTGTATGATTGAGATTTGTTCCATTGTGCTTGGTTCTGCAGGTTAAACAGCTCACGGTAGTATTTTTTATGATTGTGCATGTGTTCCTCTTCTAAATATGGGCAACTAATGCTACTGCTTTGCAGCCTTCCATGTGCTTGATGGAATGCTTGGCTGCACCATCGACACATGGTATGTGCACAAAAAATTTCATACAATGGCTGGCTGCAGATGGTTGGCATGTTTTGGTTTAGTTGCTTGAAAGGAAGAATTTCCTCAATCTAATTCGGCGATGTTTTTTTTAATGTAGTCTGCCTATAAATTTGACAGTAATATATAAGGTCTCGCTGCCAAACTTTTAAAAGCAGGTCAGAAAGTCCAGGAAGAACGGGAGAAGGTAGATTCGTACCCATCACACGGATTCATAATAATTGGGCTTATTTTGGAAAAATTGATAGGTTTTGGCTGTGTTTTTTTAATGCAGACGTGCAAAACACTCATGGCTGGTACACTGTCCTGACGTGTAGTTGAGTTTGTCAATCCGTAGCATGGGCATTCCACAGATTTTGATGATTGATTGGTGTGAAATTATCTAAGGAACTGTTGTCAAGTTATGCAATTGAATTGTAGCTATGCTTCAGAAAGAAAAGAAGGAAAAAAATGTTTTCCTTTTCTTGAAGTTTTGAGATTTAGATTGGGTACTGAACGTATATATCAATCGAGAAATTGGTGCTGTAGTTGAAGATCAATGTAGAGAACAATGTAAGTAAGGCTATGTGTTTCCATACAATACACTGGATTGGCAACTCATGATGAATATAACGGAACGTAGCTCCCGGTTCCTTGAGAATAACATCTATTGTGGTTGTTTATGTGCTATTGTTGCAGCTGATAAAGTTATAATCCTCCAGGATCCAGACTTGATAAGTTAGTATCATGAGCGCTGGAGCAACTCTTTCGCTTTGCTTTGTGGTATATTCCCTATAAAAAAAAACTAGCTACTCCCTTCGTCACATATTAAATGCTGAAATATTACATGAGGTATTTTAGTATATAAATATGTATACATTTAGACAAATTTGAGTTCCTTGATATGGGGACGGAGGGAGTATTATATTTGGCACCTTTTGTTTCCTCCGTACTGGTCAACAAGAAGTGCAGAGGGATTGAATTCTGCAGACAACACTAAAACTGCATGTCACAATGAAGGAATTTGATTGATTAAGCTGATCAGTAATGCAATTAGGATTTTCTATGCTCTTTTTTCTTTCCTGCACAGCGTTGCCAAGAAAATGAAGGGGCAAGACCGTTTTCTTGCCTTACGGGCCATTCAGCTAGTAGTGATATTTTTTCAGTAAAGCTATCGATGGTGTATGTGTTCTGGATATGCCTAATTATGTCTTTGCCATATGAAGAACATGAAGCACATTTCTATATGTTTTGCTACTTCTGTTTGTTGCCTGCTCTATGCAACATGCTAGAATTAAGGATTCCATTATAAATTTGGCTCCAATATGGTTGAACATGTTTACGAGCCGTATATGATTAAATTTGCGCTGGGCCGCGTTGTCAGTACCCAGATTACGGGCCAGGCATAAGCCCATCCGCTAAGGCCCACTGTGACATATCTGAAAGGGGGTAGGTGGGAAACCATGAAAATTTAAAACTTTTAACAATAATCCTAATATAATTAATTATTTCCTAATTATATATCGAATGAATGGACGAAATGGAAAATACGACCATTAGTACGAGTCCGGAGGATTATCACCACATCTGAAGCAATTCAAAATTGCTTAAAATTTCACTTAACCGGGCTTAAGCAAACCACTTTCTTTATAGGGGAAATTTGCTGGAAGACACCGTTATTTTGTGGCCTTTGTTGTAACACATCGTCGGAATGTGTTTTTGCCCAGTACCATTACAATTTCATGTACATTTGCTACTCGACAAAAACACATTTCGATGGTGTGTTTCAGTAAAGGCCATAACGGTGTCCACCGGGCCAATGTTTCCTTCTTTACAGAGGGCATGCCCTCGTCTACCCTAAGCAAAACCAAGCAGCCCTCTCACGCGCTAGCCTCCAAATCCCGATCCACCGATCCGAACGGAAGGAAGCTTTGCCATGGCCGGCGAGAAGAAGCCGATGACCGCCTCCCCGGACGCCGCCCCCGCCAGCCCCCGGAGCGCCGCCCCTGGGCAGTTCGGGACGCCGATCCGAGCGCCCGCCCCAGCAGCACCTGTCGTGGCGGCGGCGGCGGCGGCGGCGGCCGAGCGCGCTGCCCAGGAGGAGCAGCAGCAGAAGAAGGCGGTGGAGTTCAAGCAGAAGCACGCGGAGTTCTGGGCGGAGGCGGCGGCCCTGGCGGCGGATCTCGGCGTCGACGTGAACTTCGTCGTCTTCCTCCCCGGCGGGCAGCTGGCCGTCAACGACGTCTTCCACGGCGACGTCGCCGGCGCTGCGGCCCGGCAGCGTGCGGCGGAGCTGAGGGAGGCGAGGAAGGCGAGGGAGCAGATAACGATGCTGGAGGAGGCCGAGG
Source organism: Brachypodium distachyon (assembly GCF_000005505.3). NCBI lineage: Eukaryota > Viridiplantae > Streptophyta > Magnoliopsida > Poales > Poaceae > Brachypodium > Brachypodium distachyon. Next base: position 12,876,442 of record NC_016133.3, read on the forward strand.
CGCAGCTGCCGGAGCTCAAAGCCGCCCTGGAGAGCCGGCGTCAGGAGCTCATGGCGGCGGCGGCGAGCACCTCCGACGCCGATGGGCCGGATTATTTTGGTTGGGTTCTTTTGATATCCTTGGTTCATTCATTCATGGATCATCGGAGACAGGTAGTACTGCTTATAATTATAATCTGGTGAATCCGTGAAAATCGGCTGTAATCACCTTGATTCTCTATTGTTGTGGCGTGCAGCTGAATTGTAGATCTATTGCACTGGAGATTTTTTTTTTCCTGCTTGATCCTGAATGTTGTAAACTGCTGTTTTGAATGGATGGTTATTGTTGTTTCAATGAATCGTGTGCTTTTGAATTTGCGATATCTGTTTGGCACTGTTTGCTGTTATAAGTGAGATCGTTAACTCAATTCTGCTATATGATTAATGGTGCGACCACTTGTTCGTTCCTGTACACGTACTCTAGTCATCGTTTGATATATAATATACCCCTGTTTGCTGCCACGTGTCCTTTTCCTCCTTGTGGCCTTACACCGCGCCCGCTTCTTCCCGCTCATTGTTTCGTCGACGTCAAGGTTGGACACCGCAGCACCGGCCTAGACTAGGCAATCTTTCTTAGTCCGGGATAGGCCACCCCAGATAGGCCGGAGGAAGATCACAAGGGTGGAATAGCCCGGGAGTAGTTGCGTGGCAGCATTGGTTAGATGTGCCGGTTGGGTTTAATTTAAGGCGATTCATTCGTTCTTTTGATCCTTGGTTCATACATTCATTCATCAGAGTCAAGTAGTACTGGTGATAATTATAAGCTGATGAATCCATGAAAATCGGCTGTAATCACCTTGATTCTCTTTTGTTGTGGCGTGTAGCTGAATTGTAGATCTATTGGATTGGAGATTTTTTTTTTCTGCTTGATCCTGAATGTTGAAAACTGCTGTTTGGAATGGATGATTTTTGTTATTTCAATGAATCATGTAACGTTGAATTTGCAAGGCACCGTTTGTTGTTGCAAGTAAGATCATTCAATTCGGCTATATGATTAATGGTGCGACCACTCGTTCATTCCTCTACACTTCAATCGTCGTTTAATACATAATATACCGCCCATTGCTGCCACGTGTCATTTTCCTCATTGTAGCCTTAATTACACCTCGCCCCCTTCTTCCCGCTTATTTGCTTCATCGACGTCAAAGCTGGACACCGCCACTTAGACGAGGCAATCTTTCTAAATCCGGTAATCAAACGGTCAATATTAATTTTTTTCGACCACCATTAGTAACCGTCGTGTGACCAACGATGTTGATCCATCCATTTCTTTCTACCCATTGCCACAACCCAGTGTCAAGGCTAGATACCGGCACTGCAACGAGTCAATGTTTCTAATATCAGGTACGCCGACCGGTATTATTATTCCGACCACCAGTATATCCTTTTCTATGGAGTATCACCGTACGGTATGACCAGCCACATCGATGTTTCCTTTTCATGGTTTGTCCACCCGTCTTTTTTCTTCTCTTGTTTATCACTTCTCTCAATATCCGAACTCCGAAGACACAGCGGATCATAGATTTTTATGTCTTGTAAGCAATGGAAATGTATACCCCTATATACACTTCCACGGGCATAATACTTGTCCCCAGAAAAAAAAACATATACAAGGGTATTCTTTTTAGGCTGTAATCTTCTATTTGGGTATTGAAACTTCAGTTTTCTGTAGAACGAAATAAGATTGCAGTACTTCCTGTGATCCAGTTTGCCACGTTTAGATACTGAAACATGCAGTTTTTTGTTGTATACTTCCCCGAGAAATAAACAACATATTTTTCTTTTGAAACGGGAAAAACTCAATCATCTGGAATGGAAACATGAACACAATTGTCACTTAGTACATCCCGGACAGGCCCCGGAAGTACACCAGAGATAAGAGACTAACACTCACTTTCCAGGTGCAAGCGAACGTCTGGACGAAGCCCAGTGGCCTGTAAACCTTCGAGGCACGCCAGAATTTCAGCTTCTTGTAATTAGCAGTAATACCTGATCAGGTTATCACGTATGCTCGTACAGAAACAAAGCAGTAATACCTGATCAGATTATCACGAAACATAACAATCTCACTGTACGTGCTCAGTTGCTCATACAGAAACAAAATTCAGGAGGTTATCATGTACCATCTCATCTGTACAGTCAGGAGGTTTAGCCAAAGTAAAAGATAAAAATGGACCATAGGACATAAATATATATCTAGATCAAAATTATTTTGCCAGACATGAATTTTTCACACACATAAATATAAAGGTATGATCAACACTTCAACTTGCATCCGGTCTTTCTAATCGATTCGTATAGCTCTCGCATCATATGAATAAATAATCGAATTGAATTCGTGTGTTGTGTCTTCCCCTCATGTGTAGAAGGATTGAAAATAAGCTCATCAGATTTCGCATATACAGATTGTATCACATATAGCTCAAGGAGCCGGGTAGCAACATCAATCACAAATAGATCATGCAAGATATACAAGGAAAATTCTCTGGCCCACCCCCTAATACTCCAACCGGCCTCAACAGAATATTAGGAAAGGGCATAACTGTCTTTTGACATATTTACATTAGTACTGTAAAAATTAAGAAAAAATGTCGTCTCCCTCAGTTATTCTCCCGAGCCCTATCCGTAGTCACAGAGCGACGCTGTCCTCGTCCTCCTGCATCGTGCCGCCACCGCCTTCAAACCAGCGTCGTCCTTGCCCTCGTTCCTATGAACTCTTGGATCTAAAAAATGGACGGTCCAAATTAATTTTGGGGTACTGTAGAAGAGCTCATATACAAAGTTGGGTGACTGCATCAGCACCTACGGCAAATCTGACGAGTTCTAAGTTTCTAACCAACCTAAATAATCAGTACTGACAGGTTCGAGGGAAAAAAAAGAGTGTAAGGCTGTAAGCTGCCCAATGGCTTGCCACAAACTGATCGGGGAGACACTAGTTACAATATGCTCTCTTCTTTTTGGCAAACTCATTGTGCAGTTGCAGTGACGGACGTTTCTAGGGTCTAGGTTTCAATCTGGTGAGCGCGATTTTGATCTCGTTTGCACCCACGTTTCCCACCAAATCTAGATCTCTTTCCTCCACTTCCAACACTCGAAAGCATCCCTGCCTCTGGTCTCAGGCCGTGTTCGGGGTGTTGAAGGGGCGGAACTGGTGTGCTGCTGCCACCCTTGACCGTGGGTGACGGTTTGTGACTTGGGAGTTGGCGGTGGCATTGGAAGGTAGCAGGGCGAAGCCGAAGATGGAGATGGTGGTGGCAGACAAGAAGAACTCTGAGGTTGTAGGGGCAGGTGACACCTCTACTGTATCGGAAGACAGGATGGCGGAATTAATGAAAAAGCTCAATCTCACGGCCGAAGAAGCTTCAGCGGTTATCCTGGAGGACGAAAATGAAGAAGATTTCGTGTCCCTAGGGTGGGCAATCATAGGAAAGGTATTATCCCCAACTATTCTTCATGTTGATACAATTATGGCAGCGCTGAGGCCAGCTTGGGGAAATCCTAAAGGTATGAGTGCTAGATCTGTTGGAGATAATACTTTCATTGTTGAGTTTGCAACTAAGGTGGACAAAGATAGGGTTGAAGCGGGATCTCCGTGGACTGTTGGCAAACATGCAGTGATTATTAACAATTTTAACGCCAGACAGAGACCATCAGATGTTTGCTTCGACAAACTAACATTGTGGGCTCGTATTAAAAACCCAAGATTTGAACGGATGAACAGACATTGGGGAGAACAGCTTGGAGCAAAGCTAGGAAAAGTGGAGAGTGTTGATGTTGATAGCCAGGGCAGAGCCTGGGGAAACTGTCTACGAGTCAGAGTAACGGTGGATATCCCTAAACCTTTAATAAGATGTATCACTGCTTACTCCAAAAAGTATGATGAGTTTGACACTTATGATGTGGTGTACGAGAAGCTCCTGCATTATTGCTTCTCATGTGGTCTGTTGGGTCACTCTTCTATGGAATGTCCAACACCAGCTGAGAGGAATGAAGAGGGTAAGCTTCCTTGGAATGCTGACAAACTATGTTTCAAGGATGAAAAGAAGAGGAGTTTTTCAGCTTCCAAATCTACGCAAAGTTCACAGTCTAGTGGTAGAAGTTCATATTTTGATGACAAAAAAGGGGTTTCTCAATTCTCTCCTAAAGCCAAGGCTGCCGAACCAAAAGTTAATGGGGTGGAAAGCCAAGATGAGTTTACTTCTCCTATGGAGCTGAAAGTGCAGAATCTGAAACTGAAAAATAAGGTGGAGCAGTGTACTTCGTGTATGGAGCTCTCTCCTTCACAGGATTTGGCTAGTCGTGTTGCTGGGCAAAAAAGGAAGCAAATCAAGGTATACAGGCCTAAAGGCACAACCACAGATACAGGAGAGAAGGTGACGCTAGACAACAGTCAGGCCATTGTTATGGCTGGAAATAACCTGAAACCATGTGAATCGGGTCCAGCTTTGAGTCCGACAAATGAAGAACAGTGTGGTGATTCTTATAAGAAGCAGAAGAAGGAACTCACACTTATTTCCTTAGGATCGGCGGATCAGGCGGAGGCTGCAATGGAGCAGCCCCGCCACACGCAATGAATCTCCTTTGTTGGAACTGTCGCGGCCTAGGGACGGACGCGACAGTTGGCGAGTTGAGATGGCTCGTCAGAAGACACCATCCCTCCCTCCTCTTCTTATCCGAGACGAAGATGAGGGACAACAGATCTCGGAAACTCATGTGGTCTCTAGGTTTTTCTGGTGCTTTTGCAATCAGTAGTAATGGGTTGAGCGGTGGACTTGCTCTATTTTGGTCATCAGTTTTGAAGGTTGATTTACGAGTTTATTCCTCACAGTTGATTGACATTGTTGTATCACAAGAGGAAGGACCTGAGTGGCGTGCTACATTTGTATATGGTGAACCAAGAAAGGAGTTGAGGCATCAATTTTGGGACAGATTGAGATTTCTTAGGACCACGTGGAATGGCCCATGGATTTGCGTAGGTGATTTCAATGAAGTATTACATAATGATGAACACTGTGGAGCCAGGGACAGAGATGAAAATCAGATGGAGTTGTTTAGAGATTGCCTTGGTGATTGTGGTTTAGTGGACATGGGTTTTGTTGGTCCTAAGTACACATGACTAATAGACAAGATGGGGAACGAAACATTAAGGTCAGACTGGATAGAGCGGTGGCCAATGGGGATTTCATGCAATTATTTGATGGTTGTGCAGTGGAGAATATCATCACTACATCGTCTGATCATTTTGCAATCCTTGTGACCATAACAAAAGGGAGTGATCAGGTTGTTGGTCAACCAATTCAACAATGTTTCAGATTTGAGGAAGCGTGGATGAGAGCGCCAGATTGCTCTCAAACAGTGGAAAAATACTAGAATTTGCATAAGGAAGGCCCTCCATCTCTCAGTAATACATGATTATCTTTAAAAAAGATGTCTAGTACACTTCAGTGTTGGAGCAGAAACTCTTTCGGTTCGGTCAGAAAAGAAATCAGGAAACTCGAGAAGAGACTGGCTGCTCTTAGAAGGGACAATATCAGGATAGTAGATCTCAACGAGGAAAAGGAAGTTGTGAAAAGGCTTTGCGAACTTTTTGAAAGGGAAGAGGTAATGGCACGCCAACGATCTAGAGTGGAGTGGCTCAAAGCTGGGGACCGCAACACAGCCTTTTTCCACGCAAGGGCTTCAGCAAGAACGAGAACAAACATAATAAAATGTTTAAGAAGTGCAGATGGCAAGATGTGTGTAGATCAAAAAGGCATATTAAAAATGGTCCAAGAATTCTATGTGAACTTGTTCTCCTCCGAATAGTGCTCTGCAGAGTGAAGTTCTTAATGCAATTCCAAGGAAAGTTGATAATGTAATGAATGCTGCTTTGTCCCAAGAATACACTAATGAAGAAATTAAATCTGCTCTATTTCAGATGGGACCCGCTAAAGCACCAGGGCCTGATGGTTTCCCGGCTATCTTTTATCAAAGGCACTGGGATCTACTGGAGCAGGATATATGTTCAGCTGTAAGAGCTTTTTAGCAGGTTCTAATATTCCTGAGGACTTCTGCGATTCCATTATAGTTTTATTACCTAAGGTGAACAATCCTGTCTCCTTAACTAATTTTAGTCCAATTAGTTTGTGTAACGTCATCTATAAAATCGCTTCAAAGGTGCTTGCGAATCGTCTTAAACCTTTACTTTCAGAGATAATTTCCAAACAACAGAGAGCGCCTTTGTTCCGAGGAGACACATTACAGATAATGTGCTCATTGCTTATGAGTGTTTCCACACCATAAAGAAACAAAAGGCTAAATTCCCTTTCTTTGCGCTTAAAATTGACATGGCAAAAGCCTATGATAGGGTAGAATGGGAATATTTAAAAGGTGTTCTTTTGAAACTGGGGTTTGTTTCCTCTTGGGTTGACACGGTTATGAGATGTGTCACCTCTGTGAAATACGCTGTTAAAGTTAATGGTGAATTAACAAAATCTTTTATTCCGACTAGAGGCATTCGTCAAGGTGATCCTATTAGCCCATATTTATTCCTATTATGCGCTGAAGGTTTATCTTGTTTAATGCAATAGAAAGAAGCCTCTGGTGTTCTCAAAGGAGTTCGTAATGGTAGAAGTGGACCACCCATATCCCATCTATTGTTTGCAGATGACAGTGTTTTCTTTGTGAAAGGAGATGAGAAAAGCACTAATAACCTCCAAGCTGTTCTGAAAACTTACTCTGAGGGTACAGGTCAAAAGATCAATCTACATAAATCATCCATTTACTTTGGCCCTAGATGTGACACTCAGATTAAAGAAAGAGTGAAGGCTAAATTGGGTGTACAAAATGATTCACTTCAGGATACTTACTTGGGCATGCCAACCTATGTGGGACGTTCTCCATCGAGTAATTTTAATTTTCTCACGGGCAGGTTATGGAAGAGGCTAAATGGCTGGAGTGACAGGCCTCTATCAAGGGCTGGTAAGGAAGTTCTCCTGAAATCAGTAGCACAAGCAATTCCCACTTATGTGATGAATTGTTTTCAGATACCCGTTAACGTTTGTGATAAGATGAGAAGACCGATATCCAACTTCTGGTGGGGGATGGAAGAAGGCAGAAAAAAATTACATTGGAAATCTTGGGATTGGTTGTCTTCTCCGAAATATCTTGGAGGTATGGGCTTTAGGGACATGCACTTGTTTAATCAGGCCATGCTTGCTAAACAATGTTGGCGACTGTTATTAGAACCCCTCTCTCTATGCCATCGTGTATCGAAAGGGAGATATTTTCCCGATGGTGATTTTTGGAGCTCAAAATGTCCAAGAGCAGCATCTTTTACATGGCGAAGTATCATGCATGGGAAGGAACTCCTTCAGAAAGGATTAATATGGAGAGTGGGAGACGGCAAGGAGATTTCTATTATCAGGGATAATTGGGTGCCAGATACCGTACCAGGTACAGTACATACCTTGGTTCCAATTCAAAATAGCCAAACAGTGAGCTCTCTAATTACTACTAATGGTACCTCATGGGTAGAAGAATCTGTTAGAGAACTGTTTGCCGAGGATATTGCAGAAAAAATTATTAAGATCCCTCTAAGCTCTGAAGGTTGTAGTGACTTTGCCTCTTGGCCTTATACCAAGTCCGGAGTTTATACAGTGAGGTCGGGCTACAACCTTGCAAGGACACATCTGTTCTGGATAAATCAAAGCTCTAATGGTAGAGGATCATATTCAGAACAAGGCGTTATGGAGAAATTATGGAAAAATCTTTGGAGAATTCAGTGTCCAGCTAGAATGAAAATAGTTTTGTGGAGAATCGCACATAGTTGTCTTCCTACTGGTGATCAGCTCCATGCACGCTCAATTCCAACGAGGTATGATTGCATATATTGTAATAGGCACGAGACGTTGGAACATTGCTTTTTTCTTTGCCACTATGTTAAAGAAATTTGGGCAGACCTAAAAAAGTCATTTCATATATCCTTAAATCTGAAAAGCTTTACCAGTATGCAACAATGGCTATTGAATTGGATTTCCAATGCTTCTCAATTCCATTCAATGATCCTTGCTGTTGCAATTTGGCACATTTGGGAGAATAGAAACAACATAAGAAATGGTGAAAATATATCTCATCCTTCACATGTGGTGGGTAAGATCAAAGCTTATGTGGATTTCATTTCACTGCTCAGCTTCAGACTGACTTTCTCCATTAGGCGTGAGAACCAGAAGTCGATGTCCAAGTGGTCTCCGTCGCCGGCTGAGTCGGTCTTTATCAATGTTGATGCTGCGATCTTTTCCCATACTGAACGCATGGGCATTGGCGTCGTCATACACAACCACCTGGGTCTGGTTCTAGCTGCAAGCAGAAGATTTGTTGATCATGTTGATAATCCAGAGCTTGGTGAAGCTATTGCAATGCGCCATGCTTTAATTTTCGCTGAAGAAACTGGTTTTCAGAAGATTATTGTGGCATCTGATTGTGCTAGTCTTATCAATAAAGTAAAGTGAAAAGTCATGAAATTGATAGATCTTGTACAGGTGCCATAGTCTTCGACATTAAGAGTAAGGCTCCAAAGTTTAAATCCTATTGTTTTACTCATGTTAGTCGATCTTGTAACGAGGCAGCTCATGTTTTAGCAAAATCTGCTGAACATGATGTACGGTCTTACTGGTTTAATGAGTCACCTGATATTATTAGGGCCATTGTATGTACTGAACGATCTCTATTTGCTTAATTGAAGCTGCCCATTATCTCAAAAAAAAAAACTCATTGTGCAGTTCAGCAGATTTGGTCATAAAAAGGAACCCTGACGGTAGTATAGTCAACAGATTTTTCAATTGACATGTTAAATTGTTAAACGACATAACCAAATCTTTTTCAAAATATCACATTGACTCGGCTGTGATGGAAGATAGGAAAGACCCATGACGTCTGACCTGCTTGTACGTCTTTTTCAAAATACGGTCATTTGAAGGGGCTGCCAAAAAATAAATACTACGTCTGAAGGGGTGGGAAACTTCAATAAATTTAAAACTTTTAAACCTAATTTTAGATCTTGGAATGAATGGACCAAATGGAAACTATAATAACATATACATATTTAGGAAAAACCTTAGACCTTAAACCTTAGAAACTGCAGTCGTATCATTTCACGCCAAAAAAGACTCACGTGTTCCTATCTCCCACCAGGAAACTAATTAGTCTCCTAACGTAAAAACTCGATTGATATCTTCAAAAAATCAGTATGTATAAGAACCTCTTATAGGAAAGAAAAAAGTATACGTCCTTCCCCACGGGTCACATGTTTCTATCTACCCACGAAGAAACCAATTAACCTCATGCCATAAATACTCGGTTCCTACATTAACAAACTCGGTTCCTACATTAACAAACGAGAGGGGTAGAAATATTAACACACGTGTGTAATAAAGGCACGCGTTGTCGAGCCTCTTTGCGAAAAAAACACTTGACAACTGCCCATATGAGCTACCACTGCTCCAGAAAACCCCTCCAGTGACGGTAAAAAAATGGGGTTGGTGGCGGTGATCACGCCCGCCACCAACTCTGCGTCACTGGAGTTTTTAGCACGGGTGGCGGGTGAAATACCCGCCACCGAAAATCCATAAACCGCCACTGTAAATTCCTCCGGCACCACCGAAAAGTGCGTGGAGTACATCAGTGGCGGGCGAACTACCTGCCATTGGACAATTTCCAGTGGCGGTCTATGGCCACCGCCACTAGAACCTTTTCCAGTGGCGGTCGTGTCTAACCGCCACTGCTATATTTTCAGTGGCGGTGGTTTTTAACCGCCATTGGTATTATTTTTTCCCGAAAAAAATAAATGAATTATTTATAAAAATAAATATTCCTATAGCACAGAAATAGCAGGAATACAGCACAGCACAGATAATATCAGGAATACAGCAGCACAGTATACAACACCAAAGAAACAGAATAGCAGCAAATATATTACAAAGTTCCACACGAGTTAAACATTCAAGTCACATGCATGTATACAAAGTGTTTGAAAGAATGAGCCACAAATAAAAGTATTCCACACAATTTAGCCACTTTTGGCGACAATCCCGCCGCCGTAGTAATCCCCGCTCGATTTGAGGACCTCCTTGTTGAGGATTTCGCCGATGTCCTTCTGGATCTCACCGTACACAAGAATTTCAGAGTTGTGCCCTAACTCGGCGTTGGCCAGACACCAATTCCTCACTTCTTCGAAGGTCTTCTTCCCCTTTGTCTGGAAGTCGTTGATGAACTGCTGAATAGTGTGCGCGCAGTAGTAACCGCAGTAGACTGATCCTTCAGGCTGTTGCTCGCAGGGGAAGTTCAAAGTGTGCCTGAGGGGAGCGTCAGGATTGCGGTTGAAGCCAATCATCCCGTACCATTTCACCGCGTCACGATAGGCTGAGTTGATGACATATTTGATCGGCTCAAAGTCACGTTGTGGTTCATTCCCCTTGTGTCGCAGTGGATCAAAATATGTGACCCCTCCCATATCGAGGCAGATGGCGATTGTCACCCAATGGCCGGTGTTTCACAAAAGGATGCACATTGTATTAGCCAAATAATATAACAAGCAAGTCTTTCGACGGAAAAAGATATATGTATTCACGCGAATTGAAAAGAACTTACTGTAGAGGGTACAATATCAATAAAAAACGGCGGTCTCTGTGCTTCAAGATGAATTGAGTGAGGTATTCAACCGCCAATCTTCTACTTTTGGCCAACAATGGGTCTGGACCAAGCAAAGTGGCGTTGAAGAAAAGGGGGTCGGCGACGGCCATCCCATATTGCTTCACCCTATAGGCCTCCCTCGTGTAGTGTACACACCACAGTCTTAATATGGCGTTGTCGAGGCACTTGCGGTTGAAGAGGTGAAACAAGTCGAGGAAGTCAATGCCGAAGCTAACGTCGTTTTCCTTCTGGATTTCCTCCGTATTGGAGTCAAAAAAGTCATAATGCTTTGGCACTCGAACCCATATTTCCAGATTTGTGAGGTCTGCACCTGATGATGCCACATTCATGTATTTTTCATGGAGCTCTTGCATCTCCCGTGGCAGGCGATACAGGTCATCCTGCGACACCATCGGTTGTCCGGGGTGGAACAACAAAAATTGGGAGAATCGCCTGTCCACGAAATAAGACCCATCAGGCAATCTATCTCCAACACGGGGGTGGGTGGGCATCTTCAAAATGTCTGGCCGCTCTTCCCAAATCCTTTCTATCTGCGGCCCAGTCTTTGGTTGTCTTCCCATAGAAGACGACTGTTTCCCTCCTTGGAGGAGCCCTTGCTTGCCTTGACGCCTGTCCCCTTTTGTTTTTCCTGCGTCTCAGGAAATTGGAACTGTTCGATTTCTGGGGGACCTACATCCCAGCAGGGGCACTTGGACGGCTCTCCAATGGGGCCGATTGTGCTGCGGCTCTCTAAGGGACGGGTCTTGGTGCGGATGGCTTCGGGGCTTCGGGTTTGGGCGGCGACGGAGGATTGTCGCCTGCATTGTCGTCGCTGCACTCCGCCGCAGGTGAGAAGTCTCGTTCTGTGGGTTCATAGTCCAAAGGACCGGGTGAGGTGCCAAGCAGCGACGGAGACGTCAGGCGCCGGGCGGGTGGAGACGGACCGAGGCGGGGCAACGGAGATGGAGACGGCTCCGTAGCGAGGACCACCAACCTCCTAGGCCAGATGAGGTAGGAGTTGACGCAATTCCTTAGGGTCGTCGCCTCTTCGTGCGGAGGATAAGGGACCGGTTCGTCCTCGAAGCGCTTGAGCACGGAGTCCACCTGCACCCTGACCATGTCGTCTCGTAGGGTCACGTGGTGCACCACGGCCGTAAGCGGCATCAGCAACCCGCGCGCGCCCAGAGGATTGCCCACCGTCGGCATGTGTAGCCGGCATTTGACGCCCTTCTGTGCATGACAAACATAGCAACATCATTAATAGATTAGAGCATGATAGTGGTATTTCACAATTTTTCGTAGCGCGTGAAGACGCTTACCATGAGGTTCTCGTCGGGTGGCCCAAGCGGGTCAAGCTGGCACTTGGTGCTGGAGCATGAGGTGCTCTTATTCCCCAGCAGCGACGGATCCGATGCGGGTGGGGTTGGTTGGATGGGCATCGGCGGGAAAACACCGTGATCGATGAAGTTGTCGACGTCACGCTGGTCCCTTGCAAGCCGCATGAGCTTCCTGAGCTCCTCCCTCGCCAACTCCCAGATCTTCTCATCTAATTTCTCTGAGCTCTGTTCTTTGCTGGACGCCCTTCTGCATTTGCAGGAACCTTGCTCTTTCGCCATCTGCCTGCGAAAGGGCCCGGAACCGACACCTCGCATATGGCCCCCGTGCTCATTTCGTTGCAGAGCGTAACTGATGGCATCATCACACTGTTGGTTGATAGACGAGTGGGAGCCATCCGACTCCCACTCTGCCATTGCACCCTGTATACAAAAAACAACATGCTCGGTGTTAATCTTATATGTGAGTATAAGAAGTCCAACCGATAAAAGAAGATGTCAGGACGAGTCCTTACGAGTGCAGCCTCTTGCTTCTCTGACATAGGCTCTAGGCCCGCCCACTGATTTGCGGTCATGGACGACCGCAGCCATTTGCTGGAGCACTCACCGCGAAGCAAAATTGGGACCCTCGGCTGTATACCGGCTTGGTCCAATGCGGCGTCCTCCTTCGCCCACACCTTCTCCTTTCCGGGGCGTCCACGACTGCCGAGGCGGTGGTCGAAGGGCCTTTTCTCACAAAGCGACTTGTACCATTTTTGGCTGGCCTTGAATTCATCTGACCTGACCACTCGAACCTCTCCTAGTCCTCCTCCAAGATCCCCTTCCAGTTCTTGTTAACCTCTGTCTTCCAGTGTTTGCCGATGAGCTTCCTGCAGTTATATTGCCATGTGCTCTGGCCCTTCCACATGACTTGGTGCATCCGCCACTCCAACCGTCTCCTGATCTCATCATTGGCAGGCACGATCCGCTTCCATGCCGCCTCGTAACAGTCCTGCTTCACAGCTTCCGGGACGTCGCTCCCTCTTTGATAGATCCGAGCGCGTACCCGTACGATGGCGTTGCATGTGTTGGAGAATCTTTCTGCAGCCTCCACCGGTTCCTCCAGGTAGTTTTATTTATTCAGCTTGGTGACAACCCACGAGTCCGTCGTCACCTTGTTCGCCCCCCGCTTGGACTTCGACTGAGTAGTCGACTCCGTAGCCTGAGACGTCGCACCCTGGGCTTCTTCCTCGTTAGCTGCTCCTTCAAGGAGCAGCAGCTCCTCGGCTCCTTCAAGGAACAGCTGCTCCTCGCTCATGGCAATTTCTGAGCCCGAGGAAGATGCCCCCGCTTCTTCTTCAACTTGTCCCTCCACAACCGGTGGCTGCTCAGGCACCTCTTCAACGCGAGCCTGAGGTTCCTATCCAACACTTATAAAAGTAAATTAAAAAAACGGAAAAATTCGGCATGACCTATGCTGTAAAACAAGAAACTTTCGGCATGACCATTGTTGTAAAACAACAAATGAGTCTACCCGAATGTTATATATGCATAAAAAAACTCTCACCCACATATACCCCCTCGGCATGATGGCCGGACCCTTCTCAACGACCCGGCACGATGGCTGGGCCCACATTCGTCATATCAACCGACACGATGGTCGGGATCACATGCATGTATCATTAAACCATCAACAGCAATAACATCAATACTTAACCATAAACAGCAATATAAACCCTAAATAGCTAGAACTAAACATAAACAACAATATTTAAACCCTAACTAAACATAAACAGCAACCCTAATTAAAAAAAATAGCAAGATTCAACCCTAACTAACTATAGAACTAAACATAAACAAAAATATTTAAACCCTAACTAAACATAAACAATAAGATTCAACCCTAATTAAGAAAACAGCAAGATTCAACCCTAATTAACTATAGAACTAAAGATTTTAAACCCTAACTAAACATAAACAATAAGATTTTAAACCCTAACTAAACATAAACAAAAAATTAAACCTAACCCTAACCCTTACCTCGGCAGGGGCGGTGACGGCGGCGGTGTCGGCCGCCGTGGTGGTGGCGTCGGCGGTGGAGGCGGGGGCCGGGGCGGAGGCGGCAGCGTCGTGGCGGGGGGCCCTGCGGGGCGAGGGGCTTCATGCTCCTCCTCGTCCGTTGCGACCCCCCGGTCTTGTCGTTCTGTGACATGGCGACGGCGGCGGGGGCGACGGAGTCGAGCAGGGCTTCGCCTAGGGTTCGGGGATGAGGACTACTGGTCTGGGATTTCAGACGCGCGTCTCAAATACAAAAATTTTGCGAAGTCTCGCCCTGTAATATATATAGGAAGGGTCTCCAGTGGCGGGTATTTCGCGGATACCCCGCCACTGGAGACCCTTCCTAGGGTTACCGGTGCAGGAGACCACCGGTGGCGGGTATTTCTGGATCCCCGCCATTGGTGACCCACCAGTGGCGGGTATGTGAAAACCCCGCCACTGGTAATTGGAACAGGAGTGAGGGTTAACCACATCCCTGTTCCACGCACCAGTGGCGGTGATATTGTATATACCCGCCACGGGTGGCTGCTTCCGGTGGCGGGTTTACCTGTAATCACCGCCACTGGTACCCCTTCTGCGGGCTGCCGCGCGAGGCGAGGTGGGTGTTTAGTCCCACCTCGCAAGTTTACGAGCGGTTCGACCAGCATAAATAGCTTCCTCCCCTTCCCTTTGAAGATTCCGAATAAAATCAAATGCCGCTCTCTCCTCTACTCCCGTTCGCCTGGCCTGTGGGACCGGTACCCTATGTGTGCACTGGTGGGCTCGGATTATAGCCCTGTGGGCCCGTGCTCTTTTGGCCTAGTAGGTAGTACGCAGCTCCCGGGTTCTCGCCTGGCTGGGCCCGAACCCAAAACAGCCTAGTTGACCGGGCGGGCTAAAAAAACTTTTTTGCCTCCTTTTCTGCTAGCACGCAACAGTGGCGGGTTTCACGGAAATCACCGCCATTGGTGTTCCTTCCAGTGGCGGGTTTCCTAGTAATAACCGCCACTGGTACCCCTTCCAGTGGCGGGTTTCCTTGTAATAACCGCCACTGGTGTCCTTCTGCGGGCTCCGGGCGAGGCGAGGTAGGAGTTTAGTCCCACCTCGCTAGTTTACAAGTGGTTCGACCAGCATATAAGGCTTTCCTCCCTTCTCCCATCAGCTT
Source organism: Brachypodium distachyon (assembly GCF_000005505.3). Taxonomy (NCBI): domain Eukaryota; kingdom Viridiplantae; phylum Streptophyta; class Magnoliopsida; order Poales; family Poaceae; genus Brachypodium; species Brachypodium distachyon. Next base: position 12,891,663 of record NC_016133.3, read on the forward strand.
CTGAATATTCCTCTCACTTGTCTCCTGTGCTCCTCGCCTGGCCCGTGGGCCCGGTGCCTGTACTGTTCTTTGTGAGCTCGGATAACAAACTCGTGGGCCTGGGTCCGCTCTGGCCTAGTAGGTAGTAGGCTGCTGCCGGGTTCGCCTGGCTGGGCCCGAACCCGAAACGCTCAGTTGACCCGGGCGGGCTTAAAAACTTTTTTTTTCTCCTTTATAATGAAACAAGCAAATAAAATATGCATTCGCAGTAGAAAAATATTGCGAACAAATTTACGGCATTTGTTTTCAAATTTGAACAAGTTAAGATTCGAACCTCGTTAGAATTTAAATTACATTGAAAATCATCAACAAGCATAGCGAACAAATTTACGTCATTTGTTTTCAAATTTGAACAAGTTAAGATTCGAACCTCGTTAGAATTCAAATTACATTGAAAATCATCAACGAGCATAATTGATCAAAATTACACAAATAGTGAACTATTGGACAATCTTGTCTTTCTTTTTTGTTGTCTTCTCTTTCCTCTTATACGTTTGGACCTCATCATAGCTGCTTCTGGCGTAGGCCCCGTCTTGTGTGGGTAATTTTGACTTTTTTTCTTGTCTGGATCATCCGTCTTGCCACCTCTTCTTCTTGACTGGTCGTGGGATCGGGGAAACCTTCATAGTCTTGTTGTGAAGTTACTCCGTCGACCCCAACAATGCTCCTTTTACCTCTCCTCACGACTACGTAGTTTTTCGCTATCGGGTCTTCTACGAAGAAGACTTGTTTGCATTTGGAAGCAAACTGCCATGGTTCAAGCAGTGCCGAGATTCTTTTGACGTTCACCTGATGACGGGGAATCTCTTTTGGCAGAATCATTGTTGTGAACCTATGATCTTCATGCCTGACATCGCGTGCCCATCTGCTGCGAAACATGGCGATGGTGGTGAAGGTGTAGTCAAGCTCCCAGATCTCTTCGACCACGCCGTAGTACACTTCAGTCTGGCCTTCGCTGACGGTCCTCGTCTCAGCTACGAGCACTATACTGCTGTTCTGGTACGTACTCTTACGGTCTTGAGCCTTGGTGTAGTACGTATACCCATTCATTGCGTACGACTGGTATGTCACGACATTGCGGTCGGGAAGCCGTGACAACTTCTGGACAATCTTCTCATCTTCATTCGCCACAGCCCTCGGATACCAAAGATCCTTGAGCCACATGGCGAATGTAGAATTGTGTTTTCGCTGGATCCAATCATCATTCCTGTTAGGGTTGAGGTTTCGAAGTCCTTCGATGTGCATGTCGATGAACGGCTCGACCTCTAGCGTGAGTTGCAGCACCATTATGTGTGCTCTTATAAAGTCGTTAATTCTTTGGTGGGCATGCACATCAAGCTCCTTCCGGCCAAGCCCACCTTCACCTTCTAGTTTCCCCTTATGTCGTGATTCGGGGACCCCTATGGGTTTGCGGTCCGCCAACCAATCAGTGCAGAACTCAACGCACTCTTCTGCATGATAGCCTTCCATGATGCTTCCTTCGGGACACCCTTTGTTACGAACATATCGCTTCAGCAACCCGTTGTATCGTTCGGGCCCAAACATGTTGTGCAGGAACGATGGCCCTAACAACAAGATCTCATCGGCGACGTGGACCATCAGATGGACCATAATGTTGAAGAATGTTGGGGGAAAGAACATCTCACATTCGCACAATATCTGTATCATTGCGTCCCTTAGTTGCAGGCAACGGTCCACCGTGATGGACTTCTGGCTGATCGTGTCGAAGAAGTCATAGAGCTTCATGACCGTCTCTCTCACCCATGGCTCCATGCAGCCTCTTATTGCAACCGGAAGTAGCTGCGTGAAAATCACGTGGCAGTCATGAGACTTCATGCCAACCGCTTGTGGCTCTTCATGTCAACAAGTTTCTTGATGCTGGATGAGTAGTTCGATGGAACTTTGATGCCATGGAGACACTCGCACATCTATGCAGCTCGGCTTTGCTCAGATTGTAACACGCAGGTTTGCATCGCGCATATATCGTGCATTTACCATCCTTGTTTTCCTGCAGCGCCTCTTCCTCTATCGGCCACAGCTTCTTCCTTATCCCCATCCACTGCAGGTCCTTCATTGCCTTTGGTCCATCTTTTGACTTGTTCGTGTGGTGCATCATCAAGCCTAACAGGCTGTCGCACACATTCTTCTCGACATGCATGACGTCTATGGTGTGACGGCTCTGTAAGAACCTCCAGTAAGGCAGGTCCCAGAACACGGACCTCCTCTTGTACGTAAGGCCGCCATCTGGACCTGCAGCCGGCTGTGCTTTCCGGCCACGACTTCGAGGTCCTTGACAATTTCGTATACTTCGTGTCCAGTCAGTTCCCTCGGTTTGTGCCGCCTCTCTGCCCTCCCGTTGAAGTTTTTCTTATCATCCCTCCACGGGTTCTTCATCTCCAGCCACTTACGGTGTCCCATGTACACAATCATTTTTTATTCTGGCAGGAACAACCCTTCTGTCTCGTCCCCGCACTTTGTGCACGCTTTGTACCCATGCGTTGACTGGCACGATGAGTTTTCGTTCGCCGGGTAGTCATGCACACATGTCAGGAGAGCTGCTCGAAAGGTGAACTCCTCCTTCTTATGAGCATCCCACACCTTTCGACCTTTCTCCGAAAGCTCCTTGAGCTCATCCTTCAGCAGCTCCAGATACACGTTCAGATCAGCTCCAGGCTGCTCAGGGCCCTGTATGAGCATTGATAGGTGGATGTACTTCCTCTTCATGACAAGCCACGGGGGGAGGTTATATATGAACAGGATCACCGGCCATGTGTTGTGTTTGCTGCTTAAGTTTCCGAACGGATTGATCCCGTCCATACTCATCCCGAACCTGATGTTCCTGGGCTCTGCGCCGAACTCGGGGAATTCGTCGTCCAGAGTCCTCCATTGAGCCACATCTGCGGGGTGTCTGAGGACTCCATCATCGTTGCGGTACACGCCCTCAGGATCGATATCCGCCTGAGTCGCGTCGTGGTAGATGAACCACCTGGCCTCCTTCTCGTTCTGGAACCAACGCTCCAGCCTAGTGCCACGCGGGAGATACCAGACCGTCTTTGCCGCCGCACCACGCTTCAATTCTTCCTCCTCACCGCCGTCAGGATTGGGGTCTTTCTTCCTGTATCGGGATGTTTTGCATACTGGACAGCTGTGCATGTCTTTGTAGTCGCCCTTATATATGATGCAGTCCAGCGGACAAGCATGGTATCTGATGACCTCTAACCCGAGGGGGCAGGTAACTTTCTTCGCCTCGTACGTGCTCTTAGGCAACTTGTTGCCCGGAGGAAGTACCGTACATAGGTAACTCAGAATCTCCGTGAATCCCGAGTCCACGATGTTGTATTTTGCCTTTATACGCAAAAGCTCGAGCGTTTCTTCTACCACACTCTTATCCATGCCGGCATTTTCATATAACGGTGTCTCGGCATCCTCCCTCAGCTTCTCGAACTTACGGGACACCCTCTCATCCTCGGGGTCATCCAATTGATTCTACAGATGCTGATCATCCAGCATTTTAACCATCCTACCGGTTGGAACGTCCTGTATTGGATCCTCGCCACGGTATGCTTCTTCACCAGGCTGGTCGTCAGACTCCATGTTTTCCATCTCAATGTCGTCATCGACTTCAATGCCATCCTCCCCGTGAGAAGTCCACCTTGATAACCTGACACAAATCCCCGCATGAGCAAGTGCATCTCGACATCCTCTGACTCGTACAGCTTGCTGTTCCGACATCTCACACAGGGACAACACATCTTATCACACCCTTTCCTATGCATATCTTCCACGCCGGCATCGACAAAAGTCTTCAGCCGCTCTATCCACTCAACACGTAACCTGTCCTCGTACATCCAAGCACGGCCCATCGAGCTACAACACAATTTTTTTAAAAAAATAAACAAATTAGCTTGATTGACAAAAATGGAAAATTTCGGCATGACCTTTGCTAAAAAAATAGCATTTTGCACTACGAAATTCGATGCCTGCATCAAAAACAAATTACCCCCACCCACATTGGCACGACGGCCGGTAACACATCACATAAGAAATACACGGCACGAAGGCCGGTGTCAACACACATTTAATATGTTTGAACATGCACGTACACCGGTCCCGAGGTTAAGCTTAACCCTAGGGCTAACCCACAGGGGCTAAGCTCCCCCATAAGCAGTTATATAGAGAGAGAGCTGCAGAGAGAGAGAGAGCTAGAGAGAGCTGCAGAGAGAGAGAGCTAGAGAGAGAGGGAGCTCATCGGAGCAAAATTAAAGCAAGAGAGAGAGGGATCCGGGAGGGAGGGCCCTCACTAGGGTGAGGGGGAGCTCCAAAGACAGCGGGGGCAGCCCGGGAGAGCCGCCGGAGAGAGATCGAGGCCGAATTTCCCGCCGGCAGCCAAGGTGCCATTAATGGCCATTTTGCAAAATTGGAGAAGAATAGGAGGAGGAAGAAGGGAGAGGAAGAGGGAGGAGAAGGGGGGAGAGCTACCTTCCGGCCGCCGCCATCAATTTTGGTAGGGCTTCGCCCCCGGTGAGGAGCAGAGCCGTGGCTGGTCCCAGACAGACGCGCGAGCTCGAACAGCTTCGGGCTCGCACGATGCTTATATATAGGAAGGTCACCAGTGGCAGGTGTACGGATAAACCGCCACTGGAGACCTCCAGCGGCGGGCAGAAAATTAAACAGCCACTGGCCCGCCACTAGTGCTCTCCCACCAGTTTCCCCACTTTAGTCCCACCTCGCTAGTTTACAGGAGTTCCGACCAGCATAAAAGGGGTTCCGCCGCCCCACCTACCGGTGGTTACTACTCAGTGCTCAGTGCGTTCCCCATTCCGGTTGAGTCTAAACAAGTGATCGGGCGGTGCTTAAGGGGTTCAGGGAAGGGCACTGAGACTGAGTAGTACCATCATTTATCGGGTGGTCTACCAGTGGCGGTTATTCTATTTGCCCGCCACTGGTGCTCTTGCGGTATGCAATTTTGAGGTTTAGTCCCACCTCGGTTCTTTACGTATGGCCTTCCCAGCATAAAAAGGCTTCAGCTGCACCTCTTATCAATCATTGATACCCAGTCGTCAGTGTCTTCCCGTTCCGTTAACGGAATATACTGACGACTGGGTATTGTGATCACCTATGGTGATCACTATCTGTGGCGGTTCTTTTGGACGCCCGCCATTGGTAGCTTTTAGGGTTTCCATGGGCAGCGCCAGTGGTGGTGGTTATCACCGCCACTGATGATGGACCACCCGTGGCGCTGACTTTTTTCGGGATACTATTCACCACCACTGGTGGTGAGACACCAGTGGCGGTGATTATCACCGCCACTGGTGGCGCTCGTGGATGCCTCGAGAGGCCTCCAGTTGCAGTGTTTTTTTGGGTCCGTTTCAACCGCCACTGGAGGGGGATCACGGATGGGGTTTTCTGTAGTAATGTACAGCTGTAATCCTTCCACACGAATCAATCGCGTCTTTCCGTTTACAAACTGGCAGAGGCACGCAGACGAGCTACAGCAGTAGTCCTTCCATGCGAAACAATCATGTCTCCCCGTTTAGAGACTGGCAGAGGCGCATACGAGCTACAGCTGTAGTCTTTCCACACGAAGCAATCGTGTCTTTCCGTAACTAGCAGAGGCGCGCATACGAGCTACAGCTGTGGTCCTTCCACGCGAAGCAATCGCGTCTCTCCGTTTACAGGCTGGCAGAGGCGCGCAATTGAGCTACAGCTGTAACCCTTCCACGCGAAGCAATCGCGCATTTCCGTTTACAGACTGGCAGATGCGCGCATATGAGCTACAGCTGTAATCCTTCGACAATCGCGTCGTAACGTTTACAGGCTGGCAGAGGCGCGTATACGAGCTACACGGCTGTAATCCTTCCACGCAAAGGAATCGCGCCTCTCTGTATACCCATCCGGAAAAACCAATTAAAACCTTACCATAAAACTCGGTCCATACCTTCAAAACCAGGAGCAGATATCTTACGCGTAAGTATAAGAACAGTATGCCGCACGCGTCGTTTTCGAACCTCTTAGGGAAAGAAACATCCAACGGTGACACCACGAGCTACAGCTGCGATCCTTTCACGCAAAATACTCGCGTGTTTCTATCCGGCCACCGGAAAAAACAATTAGTTTCTGGTGGAAAAACCGGTGTTTCTATCCGGCCACCGGCGCCGGTTCAGGTTTTTCCTGGTCGAACCGTCGGTCCGGTCCGGCTTTTTCAACTAGGACGAGGAGGCTCAAGCAGCCGTCTATATATAGACGGCATGGGCATATATATGAATATGGTACTCCGCCTAATCTAATTAAGCCTTGAATTGAAGCCCTCGGAACAGAAGCAAGGCCATCAGCCATGGCCGGCGAGAAGCAGCCGGTGCCCACCTCCCCCGCCGCCGCCGGCGGCGGCCCGAGGCAAGCAGCAGCAGCACCAGTCGCGGCGGCTGGCGAGGCCGCCGAGGAGGCGACGTTCGAGCAGAAGCACGCGGAGTTCCGTGAGGCGGCGTCGGCCCTGGCGGCGGATTTCGGCGTCGACGTGAACGCCTACATATTCCTCCCCGGCGGGCAGCAGGCCGTCCACGACTTCTTCCCCGGAGACTTCGCCGCCGCCGCGGCCCGGCAGCATGCGGCGGAGGTGATGGAGGCGAGGAAGCGGGTGGTGGATCTGCTGCGCAAGGACGTGAATCAGATGAACTTGGAGGAGGCCAAGGCGCACCGGGCACAGCTGGACGAGCTCATGGCCGCCTGTGACCGCGAGCTTCAGCTTCAGGAGACCAGGGCGGCGGCGGCGAGCGGCACCGATGGGCCGGAGAAGAAGATCAAAAGGGAGGAATAGCCCGCGGGGCGTGGATAGGGTCTGCCGGTTGTGTTTAATTTTAGCCGATTCGTTCCTTTCTTTTGATCCTTTCGTTGAATTCATGGGAATCGGCTGTAATAATTCACCTTGGTTCTTCTTTCTGTTGTGGCGTGTAGCTGAATTGACTAGATCAAGTGGGCTGGACAAGTGTTGTTTCCTGCTTGATGATCCTGAATGGGTAAAAACTGGTGTTTTGAATGGATGATTTTTTTTGTTGTTTCGATAAATGGTGTGATTGTGAAATCTGCAGTATCTTTTTTGGCACTGTTTGTTGTGAGTGGGGCCATTCGATCAATTCGGCTATGCGAGGGCGCGTCCACCTGCCTCGATCAATCTGTTATGCTCACTGTCCCCGCCTCTCTCGTCGCCGTTACGGCAGAGCCACCATGGCACCGTATTCGATCTGCGTCGACGTGTTGCGACCCTTATTTTAGAGGTCGAGGATGAGTCGAGGAGGCGGAGGGCGAGAAGGTTGAAAGGCGCACGCAGGTTGTAGCGAGAGCGATGGAGAGGCGGCGGCGGCGCACGCCCTAGGTCAGGGAATTGGGGAAAGGAGGCAGAGGTTGGTAGGGGTCCGGACTCGGGACATTGGGCCGTGACCGGAGGGCGGAGCCGGAGGCAATGTAAATTTTTCAGTTTGATGATGGGCTGCCAAGTCGGCCTCGCGGATCCATATGGCCGATACACTCATTGGCTTCTCTACGTGGGCGCGCAAAAGAGCTGCTTAACCGGCCCGGTCAGCCCAATCAACCAATGCTTGCATTTTTTTTCTCAGCACCCACCAGAACAGTTGGTCCAGGCGAAAACTGCAGTGCGATCCAACAGAAAAAAAGTGTCTAGGGAATGAGATCCGACAGTGCCTTGAGAGGGCTGGAAGGGCTGCTCAGTTTTGCTGTCCTAAAATTAATGGTGTGACCAATTAGTCATTCCTCTTCACTTTCGGCATCATTTAATATATACGCATGTTTGTTGCCACATGTATTTTTCATCGTTGTGGCCACACCGACTCTCGACGAGGCAATCTTTCTAAGCCCAAGGAACAACAACCGATATTATTTTTCCAAGCATCGTTAATAACCATAGTAATCACCATGGGACTAACCATGCCGATTCTTCCATTTTTGTTCTATCCACTACCACACCCCGGTGTCAAGGCTGGACACCGAACGCCGCCGTGAGTCAATATTTCTAAGATTGGCGGTACCGATCGGTATTATTTATCCAATCATCGGTTATCCCCCTCTGTAGGAGTAATCACCATACGATACGTCGAGCCATCTCGATGTTCCTTCTCTTGCTTTGTCCGTCCCTCTTTTTCTCCTCTTCTTATCACTTCTCTATCAAACTCCGAAGACGCGACGGACTCATAGATTTTTATTTATTCCAGTTTGTTTCTTACTACCTCCGTCCAACAAAGGATGTCTCAACTTTTGCATCTATACACTAAGTCATGTCTAAATACATCCAAATTTTGACAAACTTAAAACATATCTTGTTAGACGGAGGGAGTATTTCTTTCGTTTCTTTTCTTCTTCTTTTTTTCAGAGGAATGCCTTCCGTTTCTAAAGGAAAAGCAACAGACCAACAGTAATCACACGGGCTAGGTCCAACAGCCTGATTGGCCCAGGGGCCGGCGCGGCCCGGCCCATCTGAATCCGTTCCGGTTCCGGGTGGCGAGGCAATCCCATGCCCGACCCGCTTCGATCCTCTTCACTCTTCCAATGCGCCGCAATTCCTTTCTTTCTCTCTACGCGTGCGCGATTCCAGCCAAACGTGCTCCCTCCGGCTCCCCCCCCCCCCCCACCGCGTCGGCTACGACTTCTAGGGTTTCGCTCCCCCGCCCCCGTCCGCCGGCGCCCCGTGCCCTACGACTCGCTCCTCGGATCCCGCGCCGGCCGCCGGTCTTCCGTCCCGCCCGCTCTAGGTGAGCCTCCTGTTCCCCTCCACTCCCGCCTCCAAGGTCTCCCTCCCCACACCTGCTCTGTTCCCCTTCCAGCTCCACCCCACGCGGGAATGTGCGGCGCTGGGGAGCGGCCGGCCTGTCCGGCGTTCTGGCGCGTTGGGAGCGTCCCGGTGTCAAATTGGTCCCTGATTGGTTCCGCTTGCGAGTTCTGCGCCGTGAGATTTAGTGTAGGGTTTACTTGTTGTACCCCCGGCCCCTCGTGTTTCTGATGGGTTAAAGGGGAGCTGTTGCTGTACCAGACCCCCAAAGTTTAGATCTTTTCTGGCTCGGTCGCGGTTTACGACAGTTTCCTGTGCTGCGTGTGGCGGCGGGCCGCGGGCAAAGTCGGAAGCCCCCCCCTCCGGGTTTTTTTTGTAGGTATAAATCTCTTTTGGTTTGATTAGGTCAAGCGTTGTAGTACGAGTGTATGTATGCATGTATTTGTTTAGCTTCAAGGTTTCGATACCGCATGTTGTGCGTCGTCTGTTTTCTGTTTCGGAGCTTCCGCGTTTGAAGCGGCTGACTAACATTTTGCTTGGGGCGGGCGACTTAGAAAGTTGTTGGTTTGCCTTTCGTTTTGATGCATAGTGCACTGTGTACTGGAGTCCTGTAAAGGGTGTTCTTTTACAGTCTGCGGAATGTTGTACATGATTATATCCGTGTAGCTTTTGTTTGTTGGCTCTGTTGATGTTTTCAGTTCTACACATGGCTTGTGTTCATCAGTTTGCAGTATGCGTCTACTAATCCACTTCAGTATTTTTTTTGACCCACGCAAGGAGCTGTTTTAGTTTGTGTTTGACAAGTTCTTTTCTTTCATTTGTCAGATGGAAAATAATTTAATTGTAGTTCCATGATTTTTATTTCGAAGATTAGAAGCCGCGGATCGAGTCTCCCTCATCTCAGGGCAATTTTGGAGTGCAGTTTCAGGTATGTAACTTAGTGTCACATCTCATTCTATCCTTTATCAATAAGCACGCATGTGACTTTGTTTTTCTTTGTTTGCGTACCAACATGATATTCCATGGGACACCATGAGACACTCTGTAGTCCAAACTTTTAATAAATATGGGTTTTCTAGGAGATACATAAATGCCAAACAAAGACAAGTCAGCAGCATGAATTTTGTTGGTGTGATTCTTCTTTTGAGTCTTTCCGATTCCTGCATTTGTGATGATCATTGGATTTGTGAGAACCTAAGCCGTGTTATGTGGATATGCAGTGATTGATGACCAGAATTATTGAAAATGTTGTGATAATGTTAAACCTTGCAACCAGAGATTTAATTGTATTGTTTTCTGTTGATTGTGGCCAATTGGCAATCCATAGATTAGCTATATTACTGACAAGAAACCTACTTTAGATGGTTGACGTTTAGAAGAACCAGCAACAGTGGTAGTCCTGTACTTGAATTCTTTAAGCAACAGTCTTATAGTTCCAATGTACCTAGTAATATCAAGCGGCAGACAATTATAGTAGGGAGAAAACATAAAGGAATTCATGGGAGCTGATAGTTATCTTTCTCATATGCAGGATTATGTTAATGCCAACTTTTGGAGTTTCTGACCTTTTGGTTTAGTCATCAAGACCCTAGCTAGCAATTATATTAAAGAAACAAATGAATTGTTAAATGCCACCAAGTTGGCCAAATCGCTGGAACACAGCAATTGAGGGGAGACTGGGAGTAATGTCAGTGCCCGAGGTCTCTGCAGCTGGAGACAGTAACTAAACCTTAAGTATCTACCAACTTTGGCAAAACCACCGGAACAGAGTAATTGAAGGAGAACCTTCAACTCAAGTTGTTGATGACCAAGATTTCTGCAATTGCTGCTTGAACCATTCTATTGATAGGCAATCCTAAATTTGTAGATTAGCTTTTTGTAAGTGTATAAAGCATGCAGCGGGGTACCCTGTTTATCTGTAAATTGCTGTTGTAATAATGAGATAATTTTGCATGAGGGTTGTATTGTCTATGGATCTTGATTGTGACTTACTCTGAATGGATACATTTTTTTAAGGTTTCTGCTTTTGTGAGTATCTCTGGTGTGAAATTATCTGTCTGGCTGTTGAACACAAGAAATCCACACAAAATAATCCAGTCACCATTAACTGCATATCCACGTAAAATTTTACGAATAAACCCTGGCATGGATTAACCCGGGCTCAGCAGTTTGTGGTGTTGATTCCCTCTGAAATAAAATCATTGATATATTATGTGATGATCTTTTTGGGTCAAATAAAAAGTCAAGCAAGATTAAAAAAATCAAGGTACATTTGACACAACATGTCGAACATATTTCTGCCCTGTCTGAATAATAGAAGTCGTCACCCCTAAGAGCGAAAATTCATGCCTCTCTTGAACATAAGTTCCTGTTTTCTGATCTTGAATCCTACTTTATTGTACAACTGTCTGTCAGCTAAGTCATTGTTTCATTTGGTCTCACATTATGCTTTATCTGCATAGTAATTTAAACTTATCTTCCTTTCAGTCACTGCTGCTACCTCTGACTATAACTATATACATACTCCTTGACTATTTCAGAGAAAACTAGAAGAATTGTTTTGGATAACCTGGAAGGGAGACCCTTGTCTGGAACTATTTAACATCAGCAATTTCATCAGACTAATAAAAAAGGTTAAAATGACTGGTGTTGCTAGGAGAGGGAGGTCCAAGTGGGACACACAAGAAATTTCTCCTGATATAGTTGAGATCAGTGAAGATGAGTCTCCTCCGATGAATAAGGACGATCAAAGTAAAGATGGGGATTCGCTCCCTAGTCAGGATCGCACTAATGATAATGGAAAGCAACTTGGTGAATCTTCGAACCTAAAACCAGATGCCTTCATGCACCGAGGTAGTGCTGGACAGGAGCAGGAACATACTCATGGGTTAAATAAAGATATCAAGGAGAGACAATCTAAAGCATCCTCTGAAAGATCGCAGCCTTCTAGAATGGCTGATGATGTGCATAATAATAATGGCTGGGGAAAGTTAGGTTTGGAGAAGGCAACTGGTAACCAAGGTATGAGCAGATATGCAGATGACAGAAGACGTGGTGATGGTTGGGGCACAGCTGTTGGTCGTGGTTATCCTTCTAGGATGTCGTCTGGTCCTGATGCATGGAGGCAGCGCAGCCGCAGTCCATCCCCAAGAGGTGCTTGGAACAGGTCACGCAGGTATGGTTGAACAAGTTATTACTTCTCTCTTTGTGGTGATGGACTAATTCATTTCCTTTGTTTGAGGAAAGTAATCAGTTTCGTCTAATGCGCATGTATTGGTACTTCGATTATTTGTTCGCTGTATATTATTTTGAAAGCAACTTTCAGAGCAAATTTGAAGTTGAATTTAGTTATCACTGGAGTGTCCAATATAGAGTCGATGGTTATTATGCAAAATAAGTGAAGCTAGGTCTATTTCTTCATTAGGCTTACTTGTTAATCATTTCTACTAGGTACACAATAATACAAATGTGGGTCTTTTCTCATTCGTATGTACTTACAGAAAACTCTACTATTCGTTCTAGATTTGATAAATGATTTCTGAATGTAAGAGATCCTCAGAATTTCTAGTAAAAGATAACTATTTGAAATGTTGTTAAAAGATTCATTTTCGTAGGTTTACACCTCTCTGTCACCTTTTTTGTTCTTGAATAGGATCAGAAGCAGATCCAGAAGCAGGAGCAGGAGCAGAGAGCGAGGTAGAGGCAGAAGCAGAAGTCCTTATTTTAGTGACCGTGGATCTGATTGGAGGGTTGACAGAGGCAGAGCATCTGGAGGACCTTCTTTGCTCTGCAGAGATTTTACTGCTGGTAGATGCAGAAGAGGCTTACATTGCAGGTTTCCTCATGAAGATGGCGGGCGTAGGGAGTTCGATGAGCTTTATGCTGCAGACCCAAGGGAAAGATATGTCCATGAGAACAAGGATTTTATGGACCCACGAGAACCAAATGACTATTTGCGGAGCAGGCCTTCTCGAGGTCATTATGAAGAAGGTACCCGGGAAAGGTCTGAACCCCGAAGGGATTATAGGTCTGCTGATCAATGCAATGATTTTGTCAGGGGAAGGTGCAGCAGAGGTGCAAATTGCCGATATGCTCATGATGATTCTGCTTCTCATGTTGGATGGAGAGATGATGTTAGGGAAATTGCTCATGGCAGAGGTGGCCCTGATTCATCGTTTGGGAATAGGACTGAGCACCGTAGAGAAAATAAAAAGCCCTGTAAATTTTTTGCTGAAGGTCGCTGCCGTCGTGGTCAAAGTTGTCCATATCTCCATGAGGAAACTCCCCAGAGTCAAATGGGACTGGGTCCACCTGATGAGCCTCCGAAGTACAGTGACGCGCGTACAACAGGAGGAAACTATTCGAATTGGGGTGAACAAACTAATGCTACACATGGAAGCTCTCATATTTTATCCAGAGATGACAGGGAAAACCCTGGTTCTCAGGGTACTGGCAGAGTTGATACTGGATATGAGTACAAAAACCGCCAATTGAAAGAAGCTGGAAGGAGTCAGTACCAGATAATCCCTCAGGAGGATTTTGGTTCACAAGCACAAAATAAACAAGAAATGACTGCTTCAAAACAGCCACAGTTTTTAAGTCCTATCCAAACTAGTGTAGACAGCATGAACCATGACAAGGTAGCTGGCACTGATGGGCCGAGTGGATCTGGCACCACTGGCAATTTGAGTATGCAAACTGCAATGCATGCTGCTAATCTTTTACAAGCGCAAAACTTGAGCCAAATAGCACAGAGCCAAGACGCAATTCCTCCTGCACCAACTCTTCCAGTCACCAGCCAATTGCAGAATGCTACCTCCATATTGCCTTTTAATAGCCAACTGCAGCAAAGTGATTTTTCATTACATCCAAACAGGCAAGATCAGTTTTTAGCTTCTCAGACGGCTGCTCCTTATATGGGACACAACCAGCATGGCTATACTCCAGGTCCGCATGCATTGCCAGATCTCTCCATACTTAATGGACAGAATTTCAGCGTCGCTGGTCAAGTTCCAGAGAATCGTCCCACTCCTGCGCATGCTGGTCAGCGTCAGGCCACCATGGACATGCCCAATCCTAGCCAAGACAGTGGCACACAAAGCAGGCAAGACACACATAACTTCCAGCCTGTTGCTCCAAATATGCAAACTCAGAATCAAACCTTGCAGGGGTTATCTGGCCAAGATAGTGGTATTCAAAGCATACACAATACACACAATTTCCTGCCTGTTTCTCAGTATGTGCAAAGTCAGACTCAAAACTTGCAGGGGTTATCGGTATTACCAAACTCCAGCTCAGCTGATATGGTTGGGGCTCCCGTTCCTCGTAATGCAGCGACGAGTGGAGAGGATTTTCGACGTGCAGTAACATCTTTGGCACCGTTTCTAATGCAGACTGGTACCACTGGACTACAGTCGTCACAGCCTAATCTGAATCCAAGCTTGATGGTCACTTCGTCAGCTGCAACACCAGCTGTTCAACCCAATATGTGGCCTTGGGCACAGCAACAAGCAGGCATGGTCCAACCCACACACCCTATTCCATCTGAACAACAAGCTCCCCAGACATTTCAGGTATCAACGGCAGCTGGTACTAGCAATGGCAACCCAGTGCTCTTAACCCATTCGGTTGTACCAACTGCTCATGCGGCTACGTCTGTAGTTAATGAAACCACCATGCCTTCAGAAAATAAGAAAGGAGAACCCAGAGATACGGAGGGTGAGGCTCCTGAAGATGGTGACAATAAGAAGAGCAAGGAGTCCAAGGCACTGAAGTTGTTTAAGCTTGCACTCGCCGACTTTGTGAAGGAAGCGCTTAAACCTACATGGAAAGAGGGCCAGATGACCAGAGAGGTTCACAAGACCATTGTGAAAAAGGTTGTCGACAAGGTTACAAGCACGGTTGAAAACACCCCACAGACAAAAGAGAAGATTGAGGTTTATATGGCGTACTCGAAAGAAAAACTAAGCAAACTTGTACAGGTATACCCCAGCTGCCTCCCCCGCTATTTTCCATTTTTACCTCAGTTTTGTTCTCTAACCGGGCTGTGTCGCGAGCAGGCATATGTTGGCAAGTATGTCAAGGCGTAGCGTTTCTCTCGAATGACATCGTCGACGCCTGTTTTTGTGCCTTGTGTCGGAAAACACTGGAAGCACCATATCTGTCGTCACAAGTTTAGGATCCTGTAAATTAGGAAGCTTTTGTTAAATTAAAAACAGATGTTTGGTTTTTTGGGTCAGTTTCAGGCGATTTGTGGGCGGCACCAAATGTTGCCTCAGTGTACCTTTTGTAGAATACTCAATTTGAAACTTGAGTCATCTGTAGCAGTAGACTATGCAAGCTGTGGGATCATCTTTTATGAACAGAAGGCATATTTGCATTGTGTGGGTGGGTGGGTTGTGTTTTTCATAGCCTGCTGCAAGCCTGCAACCATGCAGATGCTTAACTTAGCATTTCAGCCAATTCAATCTTTGTGTACTTGGTTGTTTCTGTTAAACATTTTGTGTTAAATCTAGCAACCTGAGTGCCTTTTGGTGATGATACAATAGCTGTGCTTTATAATGTTGTGGTCAAGTCTTGAAAATAAGCCACTTGGCATGTTTCTTCTGGCTGCTACACATGAAATCCCTTTGTTGCGAAAAGGTTTCTTTTTTCTGGATGTTGCTAATTTTGATGGGCATTTTACATATACTACTCCTCGGTCCCGAAACCATGAGTCAGAAGTTACTTCCTCTGTTTCTAAATGCTTGTCGTTGTTTTAGTGCAAATACACCTTTCTAAGGATAGACTGTGCGGACGCTAAAACGTCGCTTCCCTAAAATGGAGCTACTAGGAAGGCGGAGCAGAATAAACAAATAGTGATATAGATCCGCTTGGTGAATACATTGTCTTCCCTTTTTCTGTCTGCTTTTGAAATTCGTCAAAGCAAACATGCTATACCGCTGCTTTGATTCTGTGTCTGGGGTGAGTAAGCAGCGTGCTGCATCATTTGCTGCCTGCTTTAGGCGGCAGATAAATAGTCTTATGTTCGTCGATTTGGTATGACCCAGCTGTCTACAAAACATTGATTTGGTCTACTATTTTTTGTAACTTGGCCGGTTTAGTGGCTACACACGTGCGATGGAAAAGTTGAGAAGGGCAGCATATAGATAAACAACATGAGATTTCGTGTAAAACAAAAGAGTAAAATGCAGCCGAGATCCCTGTTCTTTCGCGAAGGTGTCAAATAGGTCACTAATTTTTAAAAATGCACGTCTAGATTCTCATTGTTTGTTAAGTGGTTCATTCCAGATCCCTCGCCTGTATGCACAGCTCCGTTCGCATGACGTGGCTGCCACTTAGGCTTTGGGCCCACATGTCAGGCGACGATGTGGCGACCCCCCGCGTGGCAGATGTTCCTAAGAAGAAAAATGTGGCTACCAAGAGAAGGATGAGTTTTGCAAGAGTGGTAAAAAGATTTCATTTTTGAATACATGCAGATGTCACTAATCCTAGGTGGCAGTGCCACGTCGTTGCCTGACGTGTGGACCCAAAACTTAGGTGGCAGCCATGTCATGCGGCCGGAGTTATGCATACAGACGAGGAATCTGAGATCACAATGAGAACCTAAACGTGCATTTTCAAAAATTAGGGACATACTTGACACCTTGGTGAAATCATAGAAACTTTGGGTGCCTTTTACTCAAAACAAAAAGAGAGAAGAGAGAGACGATGACAATGAGAGAGTAGCTTTCTTGGTACCTTCTGGACTTGTGGTGATGTAGCCAGCAACTCGACTCATGCATGCTCAACCAGTTATATTTGTAACTTTGTTCCATGGGTGATACTATATGATATCATCGTGTCATCTTGTGCGTGTCTCCATCTCTAGTGCTTCACCCAATCTGTTCTTAACAAACTTTATTTTGACTGACCTTTCCAAGTCCTTTAAAAAAAATTACATACTGTTCAATTCTGTACCATGTGGTCTTATCAATCACAAATTAATTTCCCTGTAACAACAGTACGTCTCTCCTTTTTTTTTTTGCTGGGAGTACAAACATCACCCTAAGCATCCAGCCAATGGTTGGTTCTCAAAGCCATGTCGTGTTAAATCCCGTAAAAGCTCAATACGCATGAATGCGTAGAAAATCCCTTTGATCGCGACACAAGAACAAATACATGGATATTTGTTTCAGAATCGGATGCAAAGCAGTCCATAGAAAAAGAAATCTTATAATCTCAAAATCCGCAAATCAAACGGGTCCTAAAAGTTGTAAACTGAGACTAATTCAGGTGTCTTGGTTACTTGTGGTGGAACAGTCCATCCAACTTCAAGTCCTAGATTTTGACATGAGTGTCACATTTTTCTTGAATTATTTTAGGATTTAACCGACGTTATTCTTTCAGTAGTAGGTGACATACCCGTCAACAGCGAGACGCTGGCGATGACTTCGTAAGTCTCTCAAGATCTGCCGGATCAATTTTTCGGAGGTGCTCATAAGCATAGAGTATGCGTGTGTGCGTTCATAAGGACGAGCGTAGCTTCTGCGTTAGTACAATGTCCAAAAAAAACGAGACCTAAAAGTTCTCGGGAGTTTTAAGAATTCTCCAAAATTTGTATGGAATCCCTTGAATCAAAGAGTGGAGATGGGTAGGACGACACCCATTTTTTTTTATATGAAGGACACCTGTTGAGTTAATCGACCAGCTGATTCCAATCCTTGTTGACCTGACCACCCCTCTCACGTCACATCCATGCACGTGTCTACAACCACACGCACGCATAACATTCAGCGATTAACTAATTAATTAGTACTAAACCAGTTTAATACGTACTCCTTTCCGATCCATATTTGCGGAAATATTATGCGCGATTAACTAATTAGTTAGTATTAAACCAGTTTAATACGTACTCATTTCCGATCCATATTTGCGGAAATATTATGCATGTTTTTTATACAGATACATTCATATTTAGATAAATTTAAAATAATTAATATGAATCGTCGATGGAAGTAGTATACTAATTGGTTTTCACGTGCAGCAGCTCCCGGCCGGCACTCCTGGGCTATCAGGCAATTTCGTAAAAAACCTCCTGGCACTTTGATGCCGTGCTGATCCTTCCGGCCGGCGCAGGCTGGCAGGCAGGCACGTACGAAGCCACCTATATACCCACTTACCTACCTCGACTGGGACACACCGAGAAGAAGAAGAAGCATCAACGTTTGAAACGAAAACGGTGTCGACGCCGTGCTGCCAAGGCCGTTTCGTGGGTCAAACACAACACAGGCTCTCAAGGATGGCACGTAGCTAGCTAATTAATTAACCCGTCGTGACCGGTCCTGCAGCGGCAGTCTCCCTGGGGACGACCACTAGATGCGATCAATTGTACTACTTGTTCCTTTTTTCCTGATTTATGCTGCCTTTGACCCCCTGAGCAACCATGACTGGGCGAAAAGGCTACTACGAGCTTCATTTTAATTAAATCAAATACGGCACGTCCTTTTGGGCTTTCCCCATCGACTTAACTTAGCCGCCGTTGATTTTATTGAGAAATGCATACGCCTCTCACACATGCTTTCCTCCGTATCATATTAAGTGACTAAAATTTGTCCAAATATGAATACTATACCTCAAAAACGTTTAGAGGTACATGTAATAGAAAGTCACTTAATATGGGATGGAGAGAGTATAAAACACAAATGAAAGAATATCCCTTTAATTTTTCATTTTTCACGGCGATGGCTTATGTATGTCCGTTTCGCTCAAGATCGCTTTTATGTACTTTAGCGCAAAGCCAAGGTGGGAATCCCCGCATAGGATATGTTGAAGTTATAAATTGATTACGACACGTAGAAATTATTAGTACTACTGTCTCCATTCCATAATTTTTACCGATATCTTACATGTATTTAGACACCTTTTAGAAATAGATACATCCATTTTTTGGCAAATTTGAGACAAGAATTATGAAACGGAGGAAGTAATTCATTAAGACGCCATGAAATCTCGAAAGTTCGGACTTGAAACGTGAAACCGCCTCCTGCAGGTGGGGTGATTTGTCCACCGTGTTTTTCGTGCTGATCGAAATTAGCATGCTTTGGTCAGCACTTAATTTTGGAAGCACGCAATTATTAATTCCTATGCATACATATTACCTATTGTAAGCACGAAGCGCAAAGATTGATGATTGATTGATCCGTATGTATTTCCGCGATAAGTATTTAGGAGCGGAGGAAGTATATATCAAGTGCGTATATACGAGAAAGGAAACATGACGCGCCGACGGATCGGTCTATCGATCGAGATCTAGCCGTACGTACGTCCGACAAGGCCCTGTTTGCTCGTTTATCCGGTGCTTGAAGCTTGAAATCCCTCGCCGGAATCTCCGATATTTTCGCTTGAAGTATGCGATTTCCAACACGCACTCAACTTGAACCTGCTCAATCAATCTTAATACGCATATAATGCATGCAATGATGGTTACTACCTCAATTGAGCAGGTTCAAGTTCCATCAAAATCTTAATACGTACTCCCTCCGGTATACCGGAACGGAGGGAGTACTGAGATACTATCAATTGTACTTGTTCCATTTTTCTGATTTATGCTTTGACCCTCCGAGTAACCGGCAGATATGCTACTGGTACGAGCTTGGTACAATAAAATTTACGGCACGTTGTCCCTTTCGGCTTTCCCCATCAACTTACCTTGGCCGCCTTTGATTTGATTGACAAATCAATCCATCTGTATGCATACACACGTCAACATCCCTCCACTCTAATTTCCATGCTGACGTATTTGTCGAATATCTAGACGTTTTTTAAATATAGATATATTCATATTTAGACAAATTTGAGACAAATAATATGGATCGGAAGCAGCAATAGACAAAAATGCACGCACATGCGACACGTACAAAATCCGTGCGGACATCGTCTTGTCTCCAAGTATTGTGAGAAACCGATCAATCAAGAACGACACGAAACGAATTTTCTTTCTTCTATCCGTGCCCATTTCGTAAAAAAGAAGAAGAAAAAAGACACCACAAGATCTCGAAAGTTCTAACTTGCATGGATACACGCTATGCCAATGAAACGTGAAAGCGCGCGCCTCCTTGGTGTGGTGATTTTTTGTCAGGATCTGAATGATTTCCATATATGCTCGAAATTTGGTCACCGCGTAACTTATTATTCGCTAGAGGTTGTAAGTATATATGGCGTATCTTAATTAGTCACCATATAGTTTTAGACACATGTAGATTACTGCTAGAGATAAGACTAGCATCGAGATAACCCCATCATTGCCAGTGATAAGACCACGAGGAGCTAAAAGAAAACGTGCACCCATCATTCTTTTTAAATCTCTCTTCCTTAGGTTGATTACCATCAAATTTCATAGCCATTAATTATTACTATATGCATCGTACCAGTGATCAGATCAGCACGAATCGCAAAGATCGGTTGATATATTTTTGGCTAGCCGTACGTACGTCCAACGACAAGGCCGGCCCTGTTTGCTCGTTTATCCGATGCTTAATAACAAAATCCTCCATGAACCATGAGATCTGATGATCTGATATTTTTGCACTTCATCCAAGGTTCCAACATTGGCAACATACACTGAACTTGAACCTGATCGTCGTGATAAATCATCGAAATTAATGCACAGTGTCAGAACAGCGCGAGCAGCTGCGGCGAACAGAATTTTGAACGGAATTCGAGCACGTGCGGCCCATGCGGGGGTGCCAAGTCAGAGGACGCTTCTGGGGTTTCGGTCGATCTGGCCGATCGGACGGCCGAGCGGCGGAGGACTTGCCACGTAAGACGCGCCGACGTGGACCCCTTCCCAAACACAGAGAGAATGGGGAACGGGATTGCTTACCCACCAACAGGATCCGGTGGGCCCTACACCCCGACGCCGGCAGAGGCCATCCACTTCCCAAAGTCCCAGTCGCGACGCCGGGCCCACCTGCCAGCCTCCGTCGGACCCACCAACCCCGCTCTCCGCGACCGGTTTATATACCCGCCTCTCGCACCCTCGGCTTAGCCAGAGCAAACCCATTCTCCATTCTGTTTTTCTTCCTCCTTTGTTTAATCCACCCACCAACGCTCCGATTACTTGCTTTAATCCTCCTGTTACTACCATGGCGGCTTCGGCTATCAGGAACCCTAGCCCCGCCTCCGCAGCCGCCGTTGCCGCGTCGAGGTCGGCGGTGTCCACCTCGCGCTCGATCCTGCGGGTTCCGGCGGCATCGAGGAGGAGCCTGGTGGTGGCGGCGGGAATGCGGCCGGCGAAGGCGGTGGCGGCCGAGGCGCCGACGCCCGTGGCGGAGCGGGTGAACGGGGCGGAGGTGGCCAGGCCCGACGCGATGGGGAGGTTCGGCAAGTTCGGGGGGAAATACGTGCCCGAGACGCTCATGCACGCGCTCACCGAGCTCGAGGCCGCCTTCCACGCCCTCGCCGACGACCAGGACTTCCAGGTATACACACACACGCCCCCGCCCCGGGATCCCGATAGCCCTTGATTGATTCATCGATTGATTGATTGATTTCTGGACCGAGAGTCCTGATAATCCCGGTAGCGTTTTGCTGGCACCTTTTCCGTAGGAGATTCAGCACTGCAGGGGATGTTGATTTGTGGGAGAGGATTACTTTATCTTATTATCCTGTGCCCTGTCGATTTTAGGGAGGGGGTTCTCCGGGTCGTAGAGTTTGATTTGATTTGATTCGTCTCTGGTCAGGAGTAGTATACTGTTGACATAATTTGTTCGAGTTATTTTGTTTTTGCCATGATTAGTTTGTAGGTGGTGGGGAGCGGTCCACATCTAATTCGCATAAGGTTTGTCCTTTGGAATTGGGAAACTGGTGTTCCACTGTATATCTGATTTGCCAACATGATTGGGATTTTGTTGTAGTCCCTGTCCAAGAGCTTCGGCCACATACTGTGGATTGTGGAAATGGTTGTGTCGCTCTGGATTCGTTATCTCAGTTGGGGGACCAATCAGAGTGGAACTGCATTCATGGGGCTGTAGATACTACAAACTTTCTGTGTATGGTGTCCAAATCAGAGCATATTATTGCCCTGGAATCATGATAAATAAATGATAGCCATGTTGGTTAGGGGGATTATGTGACAAATATGCAGGTAATTGTATTCTGACGCCTCATTCTTGCTGTTGTTTGCAGACCGAACTTGATGGTATCCTCAAGGATTACGTCGGCCGCGAGAGCCCTCTGTACTTTGCTGAGCGCCTGACGGAGCACTACAAGCGTGCTGATGGCACTGGCCCGCTGATTTACCTCAAGAGGGAGGACCTTAACCACACCGGTGCCCACAAGATCAACAATGCTGTGGCTCAAGCTCTGCTTGCCAAGCGGCTCGGGAAGCAGCGTATCATCGCTGAGACTGGGGCTGGCCAGCATGGAGTTGCCACTGCCACGGTGTGTGCTCGCTTTGGGCTGCAGTGTGTCATCTACATGGGTGCGCAAGATATGGAGAGGCAGGCGCTTAACGTTTTCAGGATGAGGCTTCTTGGAGCTGAGGTATGGGCGAAACTTGTGTATCTTATGCTTTATCTCTTTGTAGATTAGGTATTATCTGCAAGGGCTATTAATTATTACTAGAAGAATTCTTGACAAATTATGTTCACTTGTTTCTCATCATGTGTCTGTGGTTCCTTTTGCTTACACAGGTAAGGGCAGTACATGCTGGGACTGCTACTCTGAAGGATGCTACCTCGGAGGCCATCCGTGATTGGGTCACTAACGTAGAGACCACACACTACATCTTGGGCTCAGTTGCTGGACCGCACCCATACCCGATGATGGTGAGGGAGTTCCACAAGGTGATTGGCAAGGAGACCCGTAGACAGGCAATGGACAAGTGGGGCGGCAAGCCTGATGTGTTGGTTGCTTGCGTTGGTGGTGGATCAAATGCCATGGGGCTCTTCCATGAGTTTGTTGATGACCAAGACGTGAGACTGATTGGAGTGGAGGCTGCTGGTCATGGTGTAGACACTGACAAACATGCTGCAACTTTGACAAAGGGCGAGGTCGGAGTTCTCCATGGATCTCTGAGTTATGTATTGCAGGATGCCGATGGACAAGTCATTGAACCCCACTCTATCAGCGCTGGGTAAGTATTCTGATGTTTGCGCTGCAAGATTTTATTTTCTTACAGCAAGTGGGCTAATTATCCATGGTTATGTGTGATAGGTTGGATTACCCTGGTGTTGGACCTGAGCACAGTTTCTTGAGGGATATTGGACGTGCTGAATACGACAGTGTGACAGACCAGGAGGCATTGGACGGTATGTTTCTCTACCATTTCCTTATTTTTCTTGTCATACTTGATCAGTTGCCTGCATACTGTTTGCATTGATTTTCATCTAATTGACTTCTGATCCATATAGTAAATGCTGATAGTATCACAAGTTCTGAATCGTGTTTTGAATGTTTTGAGTTATCTTGATTTGAGTGAAACGAAACCATGGTTTAGGCACTATAATTGCTCCAGATTACATGTGAATTTTTTGATGATACACTATTAATGAAAGCTGAAATTCTTGAGATGGCAAGGCATCTGAAAGTGACGGTATTACAGATAAATAGTGTGTGGTGTTTTAAAAGCATTCTGAATCTGTAGCTTGTTAAACACATAGTCAATGTTCAAATTTTGCATACTCAAACACACAATTAACAAAATCCCAATCTGCAAATGACTGAATTACAGAAAAATAGCATGTGGCACCTTTTTAGCATGTAAATCTTAACTGACCCATGTTATGTTGCAATCTTGAATACTGAGACACATAATTGAACATAATATCAAGTACCTGCAAGTGACTGAATGATAGAAAATAAGTTGTGTTTATCAATTTGCTGAGTTGGTAGCTTCCATGTCCTCACTGACACAATGTTAAGCAATAGGCTTGAATATTACAACACTTTGGAGTGTGCTGCTTGTTAGGACTCGCAACCTAACTTGCCTAGGACCTGCTCGAGTGTTTCCTGATCGATTAAAAATCATTCAATATCATAACAGTCTCCCCTGTCCTGTATGTTATATTCAGCATCTAACTCCTTGCCATGCTGATCTCCACATGCAGCTTTCAAGCGCACCTCTCGGCTGGAGGGCATCATCCCTGCCCTGGAGACGTCCCATGCGCTCGCCTACCTCGAGAAGCTCTGCCCGACGCTCCCTGATGGGGTGAGGGTGGTGCTGAACTGCAGTGGAAGAGGAGACAAGGATGTCCACACAGCCAGCAAGTACCTCGATGTCTAAAAACTCCAGCCAGAGAGGCTAAACAATGGGTAGCTTTTCCATTAGCAGTTTTGAAAGCCAAGAATGAGAAAAACAATTGCTTAGTGTTCTTTGGGTATATGAGTCACAAATAATACCTGGAAGTGTGGTCAGTTGCTATAGCTAAATTAGCTTGTCTTGTTCTCTTGTATCTGAATAAAATTGTTGTCTGTTGAAGTTTATAAATAAAGGCTCGTCATGTGCTGTGCATTATTTACTCTGAAAGAGGTGTTAATCTCCTCTGCTCTGAAATCTGAAATACTCTAAACTTGCCTGAGCATTTTGAATGTTTACGTTTCATCATTGAAATTTGAAAGCTTGATTTGCTCCGGTTGGAAATTCCTTCCGAAAGCTCGAGCTGCTCTTTGAAAATCATGATTTTTCCTCTTTTCTGATAACCCTGATGTGGAGTTACCTGCTTCTTTGTGTTTGGAGTTCCTATTGTCCATATTACAACATCATCCTTAAACGAGATAAATCGACTCTGGATATTTAGAAAAAGTTTGAGAAATCTTCTTGTGTCATTTGAGATTACTCCCTCTGATCCTAAATTTTTGACTCAAATTTGCCAAAATATGGATGTATCTATTCTTAAAAAGCGTTTAGATACATGTAATGTTATATCTGTGTTGCCCAACAATTTGACACATACAACTCCAGAAATTAGGAACCCATGAAGTCCCAACAGATCATTCAACCCCTGCAGTTTCTTCACACTTTTGCTCAAGAAATCAGTTAATGAAACCATCGACTCAGGACATATCAAAATCAAGGATACATCATCAACAAAAGAAAAACAAAACCATCAACTCAGCAAGATGGAATCAACCGGATGGATGAAGTACCAAGTTCAAGATGAAACAGTTCCAAACACAATACACGAACAAACTTGTGCAAGTCTAGTTCAAAGAGAATCTAGCACATAACAGAACAACATGGCGACAACAGATGGGGATTTAACCAAGCTGAAAGTCTAGCTGATTGTACATTCGATCATCCTAGAAAGAGAGGGATTGGCAGACCAGAGAGACAGAAAACTAAAGAGAAGTCAATACCCGAACCAACCGCCCTTGCAAAGTGTTGCTTGCTTGCTTCTGAAATGTGATCTGATGTGGATATGGAGACTGATCAGCATGGAAAGTGAAGTGATTCAATCTAATTAAGATGGAGAAGGTGTTCCTAGTCTAGTCTAATCTGAAGCAAACTGGAACAGATGCTAATTAATCAATCAAGCAACACAACTCAGAGCCTGTGCCATATCACTGCAGACCAACTCTCTGCAGCCATGATCACAGGACCTAGGTTGTGTTCCTCTCTTCTTGATCTTCCTGTTGTGTTTGCTCGGAATGTGAGATCAGGGAAATCGAGTGGATGGATGACGAATGATTAAACAGAAGCTGATGGATGGATGCAATGGAAATGGAAATGCAGATGCAAGCAACACTTGGCAAGGAGAAAGGTCTGCGGTGCGTTCTTGACTCCCCACGTTTTTTGCTATGATAAACCTCCGGATCCGCTCTTGATCCCCCTCCTGATCTTGATCGATCGATCTCCCTGGATCAATGCATCCAAATTAAACCATAATCAGACCAGCATTCTTGATCATTCCAGAAAAATGACTCCATGGATTGATCAATGCATCGATTGGATTCCATGTCATTTAATTTACTTACCGTTGCGAATGGCGGGCGGTTCAGCGGTGGTGGTGGTCGGAGGCGGAGACGACGACGGCGTTCTTGATGCGGTCGACGGTGCATGCGATGAGCGAGTTGACGGTGGCGACGGAGCCGAGGGAGAGCTTGGCGGTGGGCACGGAGTCGACGAGGATCTGGAACGCCACCGTCAGCAGCGACCCTCCTCCTCCTCCGACGCATCCGCCATTGCCGCCGGAGTCCGGCGGCGTTCCGTCAGGCAGGATGGCGAATCCCGACGGCAGAAGCGCCACGTAGTCCGGGTCGCCGCCGTTGAGCACCACGTTCATGGCCACCACGTCCACCGGCGCGTACACCACGTACGACCACCCTCCCTCCTCGTCCGTGCTGCTCTCCTGCAGGATCAGCATGTTGCTCTGGTTCGCATTCGCATTCTGCAAACCCCAAACCAAGAATTAGTAATGGAGATACCGAAGCTTAGTAGTAATGGAGAAGAAGAAGAAGAAGTTGTATTAGTATACGTTGACGCGGAGGAGGGAGACGGCGTTGCCATGGTTCTGGCCATTGGCGATGTGAGCCATCTCATGGACGACGCCGCCATTGGAGAGAATATCCCACTCGCTCCTGGTGGAATCATCTCTAAGGAAGGCGAACACCTCGGCGGGGCTGACGGGTAGCCAGAAGCTTGTGGCGGCGTTGAGGATGATCCCGGGTGGGCGGCCGGGGTCGTCGACGCTCTTCCTCGTCATCACCCGCACGTCGGCCTCGCCGGAGCCGGAGAGCGTGGTCCACTGGTGGGTCGCCGACGCCGCCACCCCGCCGCAGAAGCTCGCCGTCATCCGCTCCGCCAGCCGAAGCATGCTCCGCCGCCCCTCCGCCGACGTCACCACCGAGTCCGCGCTCGACGGGTGCACGCTCATGGCGGCGCTCGCGAGCCGCTCGCATTGGCGTTTGAGTGTCGAGACCCAGCGGCGGGCGCCGAAGGCGGTGCCCGAGGCGACGAGGGGCTTGTAGAGCTCGTGGACCATGGAGTCGGCGGCGGAGGCTGCGGCGGGGAGCTCGGTGTGCTCGATCCATGTCACCTTGGAGTACCCGTTGGGCATCTCCTGGATCACGCACCCCGAAGCTCTTCGCCGGATGTTTGAGTTCCTGCCGGAGTTGTCGAGGGAGACGTCGACGACGGCCCAGGTTCCGGCTCCGCCGGCGCCGTGGGGGTGGTGCTTGCAGTAGCGGAGGAAGAGGGGGAGCTCGCGGGTGGGGACGAGCGGGGACGGCACCTGGAGCTCGGCGGACATGAGCTGGAGCGCGCCGTCGAGGTTGCCGGCGACGCCCGTGGAGAGAACCTCGAGCGTGGCGGCGCGGGAGACGATGCTGGAGAAGACGGAGGACCACTGGTGGACGTCCATGAGGATGGAGACGAGGGTTGCTTGGTCCATGATCACCACCCCCGTCTCCCTCGACGCCTCCGACCGCGGAGGATGGTTCTCCGCCGGCGCCGGAGAAGAAGAAGACGAAGAGTGCTTGCCGGGGAACAAGCGGGAGTATTCTTCCTCGACGAGGGTCTCCCCGCCGACGGAGAGGGACGAAGAAGGGACCCAGAGGGGCTCCCCGAGCCGCGCCATCCGGATTAGCTCCTCCATGGCCGCCACCGCGAGCTCGATCACCATCGGCTTGTCCAACTCTCCGCCATGGCCGCCGCCGCTGAAGATCATGCTGCCGGTCAGGTGCGAGGACTCCACCGGCGGGGGGTAGGCGGCGGGGGGCAGGGAAGAAGGCTTGATGGCGCTGGCGCCGGCGCCGCCGACGTACTTGGCGGCGATGGCGGAGATCCGGTCGATCTCGTCGCGGAGACGCGCGTTCTCGAGGCGGAGGTGGTGCTCGTCGAAGGACATCTCGCCGATGGCGGCGGGGCCGCCGCAGCTGGGGCAGGAGGCGTTCGCCAGGGCTTCCTTGTACCTCATGTTCTCCGCCCGCAGCTTCTCGTTCTCCGTCCGCAGCGCCGTGTTCTCCTGCCGCTCGTGCTGCGTCTGCAACCACGCCATGGATCAATCAATCAAATCAAACATCTGAAGAAGAAGAAGCTCATTGATTCATTACGGCCATCGCCATTGATGAATTAGGATTTATTTACAAACCTTGATCTGGGTGCGCTTGTTCTGGAACCAGAACTTGACCTGGAGGGGCTCGAGGTTAAGCATGCGGCTCAGCTCCTTGCGCTGCTTGTCGTCCGGGTGAGGGCACTCCTTGAAGAACCTGCAGAATCCACAAAATTTTGCAAATTACAAACGAATTTACATGAATTTTGTCCAAAACAAGATTTGAATGAATTGGCAGGAGGCTGGCTCATACGCTTCGAGCTCTTGGATCTGGTGCTGGGTGTGCCGGTGATACCGCTTCTTCTTCCGGGGACGCTTCCCGTCAGCCGCTGGCTCTTCGTCCTCCTCCTCTTGCTGATCCTCTTCCTCGCCACCGCCGCCATCCAAGTTGTTGCTGCCGCCGGACTTGCTCATCTCCAGCTCGTCGTTGTTGCTGTTTCTGCCACCGATACCATGGGGGCCCCGGGCGTCGCTCTCGCTCGTGGCGGCCTGCTGGTGCTGGTGCTGGGGAAGAAGGTGGCCGTGGTGATCAACCAGGTGATGCTGCAGAATTGCTGGGAGCTGATGGTGTTGCTGGTGCAGCATCCCTCCATCCATCATGTTCTGCATTGTTATTGCAATTTTAGCAGTTTCAGTCTGTCAGTCATACTGATGTACAGTGCAGAAATAGTTAACTAACTGTGTGAGAGCCAAGAAATTAGTACTGATCAAGAGAGGTTAACTGAACAAACACATGCTCTAGAGGTCAGTGCTACAGCTGCATTGGGCTTTCAGGATTCCAGATGAGATGATCTTGATCGATCTTACAGTTTAACTCAAAAGTACATAAATAACCATCTGAAAGTGCAGAATTCAGTTGATCCTACAGTTTAATTCTAAAGTACAAAATAATTGAACTGCACAATTCAGAACCTAATCTTACATTCTTACATTTCAACTCAAAAGTACAGAAATAATTAAGCATAAATGCAGAATTCAGATGATCCTTATTTAATTTAAAAGTACAAAACAATTGAACTGCACAATTCAGATCGATGATCTTAAATTTCAACTGAAAAGTACAGAAACAATTAACCGTAAGTGCAGAATTCAGATGATCTCACACAGTTTTGCACTTACTGAACTGTAAAATGAGTACATGCATAAGAGGCCCGGAGGGAATTGCTCGAGTTTAAATACTCGAAGTACACAAAACATACGAGAGTTCGAAATGGGAGGATCAAAATCAGGATAGCTAGAAGCAAACAATAAATTGCACATGTAGTAGTAGTAGTAGTAGTACCCAGGACAGCACTGGGTACTGACGAGGAAACACTGTTTGGAAAAATTTGGCAGTAAGTACACACATTTTGGGGAGCAATAAATATTACTTGAGAATTATAGGTTGGGAAAAGGAGACACAAGACAGCACAACACAAACCAGCTGCTTGAGAAATAAAGGCAGGAAAACTTAATGCTGTCTATGCATCTATCCAAATGCAGGCACCAACCATATGTATGTTGTGTGTGTGCTTTGATTTCATTTCTCAGGGTCGGATATGAAAGCAACAGGATTAAATCCCGTGAGATGGACGTGCTATGAATGATGAACCCCCCTTTTGGTATTTAACTCCTAGCTAGCCTTCGATCGAGCTACTTCAGTGCATTTTTTGTCGGTCTATGAAAAAGTAAATTAAATACCCGGCCCCTTGATGAACACATACTTGTAGAAAGGTACTCGATCAGGACAGATTTTTGCATCCGTCCTATCCTACGAAAATCATATGCCAAGAAACCTTGGGTTTAGTAAGACTAAAAATTAATACTCCTATATTATACTAGAAGTAGAGATCATCACAGGAAAATCAACAAGTATATGCATATGTATATATTCTTCCTAATTAAATCTGTCTGCATGTGTGCTTCACAGCATCCTCGATCGACAAAATGCAAAGGCCGTAAGAAGAAGAAATCAAACTAATTAATTAACCTGGCCGAGGGAGAGCGCGGAGGAAGAGGAGGAGCCGTAGCCGCCGCCGACGCCGTTGCTGCTCCGGCCGCCGCCACCGCCGATCATGTTCCGCCCGCCGCCGCCCGGGACCATCATCCCACCAGGCATGTATTTGGCCCGATCGATCGGTCTTCCCGGCCCGAACGGAACCCTAGCTAGCACCTGGCTGGCTACTCACGCCATGAAAGCAGTACAGTACTCCTCCTCCTCCTGCAAGTCCCAGCAGATTCGATACAAAGCTTAGCCAGCCAACACTCGATCGATTGATTCCCAAAGCTGCAGCAGAAGAGAAACAGATCTACCTCTGCCGCCGCCGCCACGGAAATCATCAAATCAGAAGCCAGTTAAATACTCACCTATACCTCCACGTAAACGCAGCCCCTGCAGCACTGCTCGGCGGCGGCGACGACGGAGGGCCGACCGGCCGGGGGGAGCGAGAAGAAGAAGAAGATCGGGGAAGGAAGAGGGGATCGAAGGCGAGGGACGGAAGGACGGAGACGAAGGGTGGATGGGGAGAAGGTTGGAGGGTGCGGGGGTATTGAATGCTGGGGGGAGTTATTGCGGGGGAAGAGCAGCAGCTAGCTAGCTAGCGGGATCGGTGCGCGAGGGGCATTCATTGCGGCCATGCCATGGCAATGGCAGGGAGTTATTGCCAGCCCAGCCGCTGAGCTTGCACTGCACTACTACACTGCATTGCGCTCTCTCTCTCTCTCCCTCCTAGCTGTGAAAAGAGGATCAACTCCATCGTCGTCGAGATCACCGGAGATGATTACATCTCTTTTTTACCACTCCGGCCGGCCGCAACGACATTGTTTTTGCTTTGCTTTGCTGGTATGTATGGTAAAACAGAGGAAAATTAAAAGGCAAGTTTAATTAGGTCCAGAATATATTGTGCCTGTACATGCAGGTATATATACTGCTCAATGCATTGCAGGGATCGACGGCCGGACTGCAGGTAATCGTGTAGTATATGATCTCGACATTTTTAATTATCAATCGACGAGGCAGTATTTACCATCTAATAAACATAATTAAAACGTAAGCATTGATGCCTAAAAAACGTACACTCCTTCCGACGTACCATACTACACCCCATGCAAGATACATCAAAGATCATGATTGGAGGAAATATATGATTTGTTTCATAGTACTGATGGATAGTCAAAAGCGTTTCTGTTCAGAAATTAATGAAAAAGACGAGTAGCCTGGTTTGATAGTCAAAATGTCGTTTTTCAGAGGAAATTAATGAAAAGAGGCGGAGCGCGGTTCGATAGTCAAATTGCGTTTCTTCTCCTAAGAAATTGATAGAAAGCGCGTGGCCTGGTTTGATTGTCAAAGTTTCATTTCGGTAGTCAAATGTCGCTTCCGTTAAGAAATTAATGAAAATGATGAGTAGCCCGGTTTGATAGTCAAAATGTTGTTTCTGTGAGTAAACTAATAAAAAGAGGAGAAGCGCGGTTCGATAGTCAAATTGCGTTTCTTCTGCTAATGAATCGATAGAAAGCGCTTGGCCCTGTTTGATTGTCAAAGTGTCATTTCGGCAGTCAAATGTCGCGTCCGTTAAGAAATTAATGAAAAAGACGAGTATCCTGGTCTGATAGTCAAAATGTCGTTTCTGTGAGGAAACTAATGAAAAGAGGAGAAGCGCGGTTCGATAGTCAAATTGCGTTTCTTCTGCTAAGAAATCGATAGAAAGCGCATGGCCCGGTTTGATTGTCAAAGTGTCATTTCGGCAGTCAAATGTCGCGTCCGTTAAGAAATTAATGAAAAAGACGAGTATCCTGGTCTGATAGTCAAAATGTTGTTTCTGTGAGGAAACTAATGAAAAGAGGAGAAGCGCAGTTCGATAGTCAAATTGCGTTTCTTCTGCTAAGAAATCGATAGAAAGCGTGTGGCCCGGTTTGATTGTCAAAGTGTCATTTCGGTAGTCAAATGTCGCGTCCATTAAGAAATTAATGGAAAGACGAGTTGCCCGGTTTAATAGTCAAAATGTCGTTTCTGTGATGAAACTAATGAAAAGAGGAAAAGCGCGGTTCGATTGTTAAATTGTCGTTTCTGCTAAGAAATTGATCGAAAGGGCGTACCTTGGTTTGATAGTAGTAAAAGTGTCATTCCATGAACCAAATTGTCGCTTCCATGAAGAAATTAATAAAAAGAGGAGTAGCCCGGTTTGATAGTCAAAATGTCGTTTATGTGAGGAAACTAATGAAACAAGGAGAAGCGCGGTTCGATAGTCAAATTGTCGTTTCTACTAAGAAATTGATCAAAATGGCGTATACCTTGGTTTGATAGTAGTCAAAGTATTGCTCCATCAACCAACTTGTCGCTTCCGTGAAGAAATTAATAGAAAGAGGAGTAGCCCGGTTTGATAGTCAAAATGTCGTTGAAACGAGGAGAAGCGCGGTTCGATAGTCAAATTGTCGTTTCTACTAAGAAATTGATCGAAAGGGCATACCTTGGTTTGATAATAGTCAAAGTGTCGTTCCATCAACCAAATTGTCGCTTCCGTGAAGAAATTAATAGAAAGAGGAGTAGCACGGTTTGATAGTCAAAATGTCGTTTATGTGAGGAAACTAATGAAACGAGGAGAAGCGCGGTTCGATAGTCAAATTGTCGTTTGCTAAGAAATTGATGGAAAGGGCGTAGCTTGGTTCGATAGTAGTCAAAGTGTCGTTCCATCAATCAAATTGTCGCTTCCGTGAAGAAATTAATAGAAAGAGGAGTAGTCCGGTTTGATAGTCAAAATGTCGTTTATGTCAGGTGACTAATGAAACGAGGAGAAGTGCGGTTCCTTTATGTGAGGAGACTAATGCCCTTGAGACATGCAAGTAACTAAGTATATACGTAACTAAATATTAGGGTTTTTCTTTTCTAGGAGTCAACATATATATAACTTGAGTCACCTAGTAGTAATCACCCAGAAAAATGTATTACTCCCAAAAAACCACCGCAAAATGTCTGATAATAGTGAGTAAAAATTATCACATTTAGAATTGATAATACTGGTAGAGATATTTATTAGATCTATATAATGTTAGTTTTGTAATGTCATTATATGCTTTTTTCGAAGAGAAAAATGCATCTCACTTGTTTCTGCATAGTGGATATCCATTTTATAATAAACAGTACAAGAGGTTGATATATGTGTTGACGACGATTAGATTGACACCTGTCTCCGGTGCTTATTCCACAGGACATCTCCAAATTTGACCAAATTAATTAACCGGTAACTGTTGGCCGCGCGAGATATCCATACATATGACTTTTGGACGACCATCCGTTTTTAACTGATGCAAAATTACCAAAGACGTTTATACAGTAGGGGTACACAGGTGCAAATTAACAGAGAGGCGAAGCAGACCTAGCTAGAAGAGCACAGCTAAATCAGTTCACCCGCTGAGCTGAGCATATCGATCGACCTCATTGCTCAGTCTAGAATGCGCAACGATGATGGTAATTAAAATGTTTTGCCTTCTTGATGAAAATTGAGCCAGATTTCCATTTAAAAAACAAAATTGTGCCGAAAAAAGGTTTCGATCCCTCTCCATGGAGATAATTACTTTTTTTTAGTGGACCATGGAGATAATAGCTGGGAGAACAAATGCTCTCTTGGCTGACTCCAGCCGAATTGTGGGCTTTGCCAACTCTGAAGAGAGAGAGAGAGCCACAGCCCACAGGCCGCGCACGGCCCACATGCATCCTATTTCTGGCCGCTGGAGAGAATTTAGCCAACTGAACACATATTTATTTTAGCTTAAAAAAAAGAACACATCTTTATTTCCCTAAAAAAATTAACACATCTTTATCAGAAATGGATAAACACGTCTTTGGGTCCATTGACAATTTGCCATGCATGCAATGACCACTGCAGCGTTCAGTTCGTGTGAGGCCAGTAGGCCACTCGACCTTGCAAATTTACGTCATCAACTCATCATCTCATGTTCGTTATAATGCATGCACATTGGCGTGACATCCACGATCTAACGCCCCAAACCACACGGTGCCACCCCAAGTATATGCCTCCCCTTTCACAGCCACACACATGTCCTCTCCTTCATTTAATATATTTCTTTTAATTATTGCCTTATTAACTAAGAGAGAGAAAAGAGAGAAGGCCAAACATGTGGCTATGAAGGGGATGCAAATACTTGGGTGGCACAGCCACCGCGTTAGACCTAACGCATTGACAAGTGAAAAGGCTTTTATTGTAGAATTTCATCAGGGTGCTCGAATGAGTTTCTTTTTTCAGAGTTACAATGTTGGAAATGAGCGAGGCATGGGTTTGTGGGTTTGCTAGTTACTCCTGGAAGAGCATACGGTGACATATTTAGTAAGAGGGCAGATGATCTTTTTTAGTAAATTTCACATAACCACACATTTCGATGCAGTCTTTCCACGCAGCACTCGTTTTTGCTAATTTGTCCAAAAAGCACAAATTTTCAGTCACACTGTAACAACAAGCCTAAAATAACGTGTTTAGGCAGTAAGACAGTTTTCCTTCTGTCAGGTGACACATCAGACAAATCAAACCTGACCCGATACCCTTTAAGCAGCCATTACTCTACCTGTCAGCGGCAACAAGGCCTTCCTCGGCCCCCGCCTCGCCCGGATCTACCGCACCGGCACGACCGGACCTAGGTGCTCCGTCCACTAGCATCATGTCGAGTCTGTTACGGACGAGCTCGACCTCCAGCACCATCGCTGCTCTTCACCAACACGGAAGGCAGCGCGTGATGGGCGGCAGCACCATTCACGTACTCGGCGGCGACGCTGGACGCGGTGGCCATGGACGGCGGCCTCAAGGCCCACATCCGTGCCGGCTGAGAGAGCACAAGCTGTACCTGCACGTGGAGGAGGGATTCGTCTGCGGCGAGGTGCGCCTGAGTCCTTACAGTAATGGCGGCTTAACGAGCTATCGGGTCGGATTTATCCGACGTGTCACCTGACAGGTGGGTCCGGTATGTAAGGAAAACTGTCAAATTGCCTAAACACGTTATTTTGTGCTTGTTGTTACAGTGTGACTGAAAAAATGTAATTTTCCGGACAAATTAACAAAAGTGGGTGTTGTGTGAGAAAATTGTCATGAAATGTGTGGTTTTGTGCAAGTTACTATAATTTTTCTTTTTTTATGCTCCATTCAGATATGCTACACGAAGACATACCTAAACAATTAAGTAAAATATACAAAGCAATGACTTAAGTACGATGACATGCAGATGACAGATCATCTCGTAAAACTTTTCCCTTTTATTCCCAGTGAGAGAATTGAGTAAATTATAAAACTACTCGAGTGATTTCGTCTCTTTCTGCCACTGGGCTACATGATCTGTATAATCTCGAGGATCAAGAGCATGGTATCAAACTATCAATATGATATATTAGAACTACTCGAGTACGGTTCAGAAAACACCACATATAAATGTATCACCGTGATAACACACAACAACTCGTATGATCATTATAACGTGAGTAAATTTCACAGAACCACATGTTTTGATGCTTCTTTCTCACCGAGCCACCATTTTTGCTAATTTGTTCGCATAACCACATGCTCTGCGTCAAATTGTCTCACCTCGTCCAAAATGAACGCTTACGCGATTTTGACAGTTTTACTTACAAGTGGGTCCTGCCTATCAGGCGCCACGTCTTTTTTATTGGTCCGCTTGCCTTTTTCTTTATTTTCCCCATCCCCTTGTCTTCTTCTACAAACGGTAGCAAGTTAACAATTGTTCGCTCTAGGTTCTACACACTATGAAAACATCCTGTTTGTATATATCCCAATTTTTCTGTAGTTACACACGATGCAAACAATTTTTATACACACAAGTGTGTGTGCAATTTTTAGTTAATAGATGTGTAACTCCCTAGTTTGTTGGCTCTCCCTAGTTACTCATTTGGCTCTCCCTAGTTACTCATTTAGAATTTTTACTCTTTTAATTGTGTCTTTTAACTTTTTGTACATATCCCCGTTTTATTGATTTTAATCAATAATCTGTAGCCATAATTTTTAGCATTTTGATCCTACTATCCCTAGGTACTCATATACTACTGTTCGACGAGATTTTGTACTGAAATTCGGTGCAAAATTGAATCAACACGAACAAAAAGAGTGCATGTCACATGCTTAAATAATCTTCGTGGAGCTTGACTAATATCTACGATCAAGCCCAAAATGACCTGTTAACACCTGCCAGCTTAATTGGGCTAATTAATCTTTATGGCCAATTGGCATTTTATTTTTATTTATTTATTTATTTGATAAAGCCCATCTCACATGTATGTACCAAAGTTGTTTTTCGGGGGGAACGGGCAGGAGCACTGCCTTTTCATTAAGAAGAAAGCAACAAGTATTTACAAAGATGTGGTGTTTTTACTATACCGGGGGAACACACAAAACATCCGTACACCAAGCACCTAGTCCGGCTCTAAGACAAGGCCAACGGCATTGAGGCCGAAGGCAACGCTACGCTGGATGATGTCCTCGAAAATCCTGTGGGCAACCTCGACGTAGGTGAGACGAGAGAGGTTGAAGATGCGGCGGTTGCGTTCCTTCCAGACGTTCCACCAGACATAGATGAGGTGACCACTTGTTCTTCTCCTAGTAGTTTTGTCAGTATGGGGAAGGGAGGCATCCCACCACTCGTTAATGGAGTCAAAAGATTCAGCCGGAGCGTGACCACACCCGTCCAGTGACACACAAGTCGCCGAACCTCCCTAGTGAATGGACAATCCTTGCAAAGATGAGTGGCAGTCTCCTGGCCCCCTAAATAGAGCTGACATGTGGGATCGTGAGGCCAACCGTGGATGGCGAGCCTATCAGCGGTGAGAATGCGGTTGTTGTGCAGGAGGAGCCAGGAGAAAACTCTGCATTTTGGCTCCGCGTGTGCCTCCCAGACTTTGGAGGGTAAAAAGCGCAGGTGGGAGCCAACGAACTGGGCCAGGTATGCAGAGTGACAGGAGTAGGCTCGTCCGGAGTCCAAACCCAGGTGATGGAGTCCGGACGCTGGGGGTCCAGGACGATGGAGTTGACAATGTTGGCAAGATCGACGAATTCATGCAGCTGTGCGAGGGAGGAGAGCCGGCCGATCGCTCTGATCCAGTTTCCGTCCGTCATCTCTTTGCACCATGATCTGTTCTTATAGGACGCAATCTTGAAAAGCTTAGGAGCCCGGCAGCAGAAGGCTTCAGCCCCAGACCAGTTGTCGAGCCAGAACTGAGTTGTGTTGCCGTCCCCCACCGTGATCCTGGTGGAAGCACGAAACAACGCCATATCCGCACTATCGTAGAGTAGACAAGAACCAACCCAAGGCCTGTCAGGCTCGATCCATTTGAGCCAAGGTCATCGAAGTCTGAGGGTCCTCCCGAAGCGTTCGATGTCAGCGATACCGAGACCGCCCAGGGCCTTTGATCTGCACACCGTTTTCCAGTTGAGCAGCGCATGACCGCCCCCAGCAGTCTCACTATCGTCACCCTTCCAGATGAAACCCCTGGAGATTTTGTCGAGCTTTGCACGGACCCATTTTGGTATGTTGATGACCGAGAGGTGGTAGGTCGCCGTAGAAGTGAGGACCGCCTTGGCGAGCATCACACGCCCAGCCTGAGAGAGGTTCCTACCCTTCCAACTCTTGAGGCGGCCCCCAACCTTATCAATGAGGGGCTGGAAGTCGACCTTCCGCAGCCTACGAAAGTGAAGGGGCAATCCTAGATATTTGCTAGGGAAGGAGGCGATCTTAGCCGGAAAGCCCGCGAGGATGTTCATCAGATTGATCTCCTCGCAACGGATTGGGAAAGCTTCAGACTTGAAGACATTCGTGATGAGACCACTAGCCTCCCCAAAGAGATGGAGGATGGCCGAGATGGAGTCGATCTCCCCCTTGATCGGATTGGCGAAAATGCCAGCATCATCAGCATAAAGGGAGATCCTACAACGGACCGAGCGGGCACCCACAGGTTGCAGAAGGCCGCACTCCTCGGCCTGGCGTAGGATGACCTCGAGAGGATCAATGGCCAAGATGAAGAGCATGGGGGAGTGAGGATCTCCCTGGCGCAAGCCGTGTCGATGGAGGAAGGGAGACCCCGAGCACCCTTTGAGGAGAACACGTGAAGACGTCGTGACGAGGGAGAGACAGATCCAGTCCCGCCACGGGGCCCGAATCCGAGATGTTGGAGCACCTCAAGGAGGTACGTCCACTCGACCGAATCAAATGCCTTGGAGATGTCCAACTTAAGGAAGAGGCTAGGCGTGCGAGCACGGTGAAGGGCCTTAATGGAGTTCTGGACGAAGAGGAAATTGTCGTGGATACATCATGTTTTGATGAAGGCACTTTGACAGGTGGACACGAGGGTTCCCAGTTCTGGAGCCAGCCTTAAAGCCAGAAGCTTGGAGAAAATCTTGGACATACTATGAATGAGACTGATAGGGCGGTAGTCAGCAACACGAATCGCGTCCGGTTTCTTGGCCAGCAAGACAATGTTAGCGGAGTTGATAAGGTGCATGTTGTCCCCCCTCAGATTAGCCATCCTTTGGATGGCAGCGACAACATCACTCTTGATGGTCTCCTAGCAGGATTTGAAGAAGGCGCCAATGAAGCCATCGGGGCCTAGGGCCTTGACGGAGGGGATAGAGAACACGGCCGCCTTAATCTCGGACTCCGTGAAGTCAGCATCAAGGGAGGATAAATCACTGGTCTGGTAACCAAGAGCAGCCCATTCCAGAGACCTCGTTCCCGCAGAGGCCACTCCAAGATGTTCGCGGAAGTGCTCAAGAAGTTCTTTCTCTTTATCAGCTTGAGTGATAGCCAAGCCCACCGGGGTTTGCAGCTGCTGGATGAAGTTCCTCCTCCGCCTGTCATTGACCCGGATATGGAACAGCTTGGTGTTCGCATCGGCAGTTTTTATCCACGTTAGCCGAGAGCGTTGATGCATCTTGATTTTCTGGACAGAGAGGTGGCCCAAATCGCAACTCTTGAGATGGCGACGCAGACCCCTCTCCTCCAAACAGAGCAAGCGATCCTCCTCGGCAAGGTCCAGGCGCCACATGACCTCTTTGATGATCACCAGTTGACAGTCGAGGGTCCCAAATTTCTCCTTCTGCCATTTTTTGAGGGCCTTAGCCACGCGGCTGAGCATGATGTGGATTCTTCGGAGGGCATCCGTAGCGAGGATAGGCTTGTTCCAAGCTTGGGCAACCGTCTCCTTGAAACCTAGCGCGTGAAGCCAGAATTCCTCGAATTTGAAGGAGGGCTTGCGATTGCTGGGTGGCGCCCCTTGCAGGAAGAGCGGGGCGTGGTCGGAGCACGGCGTGGGAACCGCCATGAGGAGGGCCTTCAGGAACATCATGTCCCAATCGTCGGAGGGTATGTACCAAAGTTACGTATGCATGGCCCTGTTTGGTCTACTAATCAACTATCAGGGGTAAATCGATTAAGCTGAAGCTGCCTTTTGGTTCCACCAACCCTGCGGAGATCTGTAAGTCATCTGATTCTGAAGCCAGACGTTTTTGTTCCAGGTGAGCAGTTTGTACCTTTTTTCAGATTTATTAGCTTTAGTTATGAGGAAATTTCACATCGCGCACTTAGTTAAGGAACTCCCGTGTTCCGACCAGCCCGAACCGGCCTAAAAAACCGACCGGTTAAGCCACTCTAAGTAACAGAGACCGACAGGTGGGGTCCTGAGTAAGTTCCCGTGTTAGCGCCGTTGACAGCCTGATTATGGGTTCTGTGATACACTTTTGCCCAATTATCGGGTTTAAGTGAAAAAAAAACAAAAGGTGTAGTTCTGTGATACGGTTCGTCCTAAACTAGGAGTTCTGTGATATTTACTTTTTGTTTTCAGTCGCTTTTCTGTGAAGCCCAAGAAGCCCACAATGCATACATCAATCATGAGGAACAGGAAAAAAAAACAGAAATAGAAGGGTAGCCACACGATTCAAATCGGATGGTTGAGGGAGAAGTGACTGAAATTTGTATGTATTTCAATTAACTATGCAGAAGAGAGTCCCTTCAACCGGCTATATTTTTAGGCTGATATACACTTT
Source organism: Brachypodium distachyon (assembly GCF_000005505.3). Taxonomy (NCBI): domain Eukaryota; kingdom Viridiplantae; phylum Streptophyta; class Magnoliopsida; order Poales; family Poaceae; genus Brachypodium; species Brachypodium distachyon. Next base: position 12,931,535 of record NC_016133.3, read on the forward strand.
AAATGGATAAATAAAATAAAATGTTCGTATTTAAAAGTTTTAATGGTATATATATACAATCTACTCCCTCAATCCATAATAAGTGTCTCCGACTTAGTGCAACTTTGTACTAAGTTAGTAGAAAATCGGAGACACTTATTATGGATCGGATCGATGGAGCATTTTATACCAAATAAAAACTACTCCCTCCTTTTCACAAAGAATGGCACACACGAATTTCAAGAATGCCCAACAATTAGACTAATGATTTGAGAGTTATGTGCTACAAAAATTATATCATTGGATTCGTATTTAAAAAAAGTTTCCAACGATATAATTTTTTTAACATATAATCTACATATTTTGGTCTAATCGTTGGTCAAAATTCGACCTCGAAAAGCGTGGACGCCATTCTTTGTGAAAAGAAGGATGTACATTTTAAATTGGTTCTATTCTGAATCCATTTCTTCAATCTAGTCCCTAGTAGCATTAACAAGATCCAGCCGCAGCAACACCTAGCATTAGCAGAACCACCAGTACCAGCACCCCTTCCTTGATTTCATGGTGGGGGCGTATGAGCACTGCATTAAGGTGGAGTTGGGAACTTGGAATCGAGAATTTGGGATAGGGTTTGGTATTTGAGATTTTCAGGGAGAGTTAGTGGCGATGCCTGAGGGACTGGGTGGGAATGATTTGGTGGTTCTAGAGGAGCTAGCTCACTACAAAGTAGGGCCCACTCGTCACATTTGTGGGCTTGGTAGGGTTCTGGGTTCAGGCAGTGTTGGAACAGTTCTGTCCCGAGAAACCCATTTTGGCTGCCCATGAGCAGGCCCTTGGGGATTAAAATTAACCCTTCCATCCCATGATGGGGCAAACCCCAAGGGGAGCCAGGTTTTGGTCCCGATTGCCATCCTATTCATCTACCCTGGCCCTCGAACCAATTCATGCCCTAGCCCAGCACAAGCGCCCTTATATACTTATGTTTCTTCCTCCTCTCATTTCCCAAGCGCTTCTCCAACCCTAAGCAACGCATCCCCATTTGCTCTCCCTATCTCTCGTACCCAAACAAAAGCTTAGTCGAGAGGAGAGACCCATGGCAAGGCGGGCTAGTGGGCCTTCATCTCCTTCTCACACGCCCTTCCATCGAGATCCCGATCTTATCCGAATTCCAGATCTGGAGCGGATGCAGCTGGATGCACGCGGTGGCGCGAGCACGGTGCAGAGATCTCGGCGAGTCCCGCGCAACGGAACCACCATGGGTCCCCCACGGCAGAGCCAGAGCAATATTCCCTACATGGCAAGGTGCTTCCCTCTCCCCACTTACCCCTTTTGACTAGGATGGTAATGTGCCCCGTTTCCCCATGAACCCACCATGGGGAATTCATCTACTATGGGACGCGCATGGAAAGATTTGAGCCCCACAATCTACGACAGGGATGGGGATGGGAAGATCTTCCACATCCCCGTGCCCCGCTATACTCTAATGTATACATCTACATAAATAAATTGGTTGATTTTTCAGTGTGTAAACTATTGTAATATTGTCTCTAGACTACTTAGCATATAAAACTGTATTTTATTACACCACATTTGTTTTGATTTTTGTAGTTTCACATGTCCAAAAGACAATATCACATTATACAAACTAAATTTAGGTTTTATTGTGGAAACCTGATGCCTACCCTAACCCGATGAAGATGGGGATGGAAAGGCACTCTCTGGTGGGGACTGGGAAATAACCTTGTCGAGATCCCTACTTTTGATCTAGAGATATTTTGGTCTTTTTTAGTTTGACTTATAGAAAAGGGTCCTTTCTATTTAAATCTGTTTTTGTTCTCAATGTCGTGCTTAACTAATCCCCAATTTTTGAACTCTGAAGCACGACGCTGCTGGAGGCTCCTCCTAGCACACGTAGGAGGTCACTTCGCATCGCCGCAACCACCACCACCGAGAAGGACAAGGGGAAGGAGAAGGAAGAAGAGAAACTCATACCTGAGCCTGAGCCGCTGCCGCCGCCCATTGGGAGTGTAGTCTCGCTGAAGGGGCTAGGATGTGAGCCGGCGGTGGGGTTGCTGAGACCTAACCACCAACGGGAGTATAAGTTCTCTAGGAAGCTCACTGAGGGGAATTGCCCGCTCTACGCCATCGGCTTCAACTTCATCCACCCTCACCACAAAGACGTCTTCGCCACAGTCGGTGATAACCGCGTAAGTGTTGTCCCAATTGCCCACTCACTCGATCTTTGCTCTTTAGATGTAGCTGATTTTAGGGGGAAACTTCTGAAATTTGCGACAAGTTTTCAATTATATCTGATTAAAAGTTACAATTTTGTGGAACTTGATCATATATCTTGCAGGTGACAATATACAATGGCCTTCAGGACGGCAACTTGGCTCCTCTGCAAGCATACATTGATGAAGATGTATGCTCCTTTACGATCTCTGGTGTCTTCCTTTACAATCTCTAGTGTCTTCAATTTCTAATGTCCATTTGTGGTGTATTTCCTCTAATGCTGGTGAACTATGCATCTTGTCTCAGAAGGATGAGAAATTCTTCACTCTGAGCTGGGCTTCTAACCTTGACGGGTCACCGCTACTAGTGGCGGCAGGAAAGAATGGGATCATTCGAGTCATTAACTGTGCTACAAAGAAGTTATCCAAGGTCCAAATAGTGCCAGACTTTTTATAATTTGTTACTGTTGTGTACTTAGATCAAGTTTCATTGAGCATTGGTTTATGATTGAGCTACTTAGTTGATGTCCTTCCTAAAAATAATTGCAGAATTGCTAATTTGATAAATGTTGGTTTGTCCGTGTTGTCCGTTTAATTTAGAAGGGCATTTTGAAGTTGCTATGATCAAGAAATGGTGTGCCTATTCTTATTTTGCCGTTACCAAATTGTATTTGTCTTCCACAGAGATGGTAGTTGTTGAATACTTTAATATGTCTAGCATGGTTTGAAAATACATACAACCTAGCAGATCTAATCTTGTGAGATACTCATGAAATTGGGCTTATAAGTGATCCATGATCCTAAACTAAGGATTAAGGATGTGGTTTGAGTTTCTTATTTCTGCTCACACGATTTTGCAGAATTTGGTTGGCCATGGTGGTTCAATATATGACCTAAGAACTCAGCCACAAAAGCCTTCATTCATCATTTCTGCAAGCAAGGTTGGCAGATAATCTGGTGTGAAGTTGTACATACCTTTATTTTTCATTTTCTGATGCAGCTCATATGACATTGGTATAGGACGAATCTGTTAGGCTATGGAATGTCCACACAGGGATCTGCATTTTGATTTTTGCTGGAACAGCAGGTCACCGGGATGCAATATTAAGTGTGGTAAGTTGCTTCTGCCTTCTAGCGTGATGCCATTTTATTATTATTACTCACTTGACACTGCCCTGAATATAGCCATTTGTAGTTTCTGATAGCATTACCTTATAATTAGTTTCATTGAATAATAAAACATTATCTTGTCTCTTCTACGGTTGGCCTTTAATCATAATTCCATCATATTAGGAACAAAATTGTTGATCATCACATTTTGGCTGCAGGACTTCTACACTTTTGATATCTACCGCATTGCCAGTTGTGGCATGGATAGCACTGTTAAAATCTGGTCAATCGAAGGTCAGCAGACCATTTCAATGTAGCTTCCCACATACATTTGCTTGATGTTTATCACTGACACATTTGTCAATGTTGTCATAGAATTTCGGCCATATGTTGAGCAATCCTTTACATGGAGTGACCTTCCATCAAAATTTCCTACAAAATATGTCAAGTTGCCGGTATGTTGAGTGTCCATTGTCTTTAAATTCGCTCTTATGCAAAGTACTAGTATTTCTGTAACCCTCCTGACATCATACCAATCCTGTTATCTCCTTTCAGCTCATGAGTGCTGTGGTGCATTCTAACTATGTAGACTGTACTAGGTGGCTAGGTGACTTCATCCTGTCAAAGGTAATTTCTTATGCTTTAAGAGATGCTGTACTAGTTGGTGCAAATACAATGTTAGATTGTGTATATGCTACTGTGCAAAATTGTAGACCTGGAACTAATCTCATACATAGTCTTTTGGTTACCACATGTTTTTTTCCAATGCTCATTTGGTTACTTTGTGAAGGATTAAAGCAGCTGATCTGTGCATCCTTGATCTTGCAGAGTGTTGACGATGAAATTGTGTTGTGGAAGCCGGAAATAAACGACAAAAATCCTGCCGAGGTAGTATAATTTAACTTCTATAGAATTATAGACCTTAGCACATTATGGATCTAAATGAGTTCTAATTGAGTTGTTTTTTCTCAATGACCCTGACCATATGATATGCCTTCCTCTCAAGCAATATGATTCTCTTTTCGTATGCAGAATAGCATTGATGTCCTTCAGAAGTACCCTGTGCCATACTGTGACGTTTGGTTTATCAAATTCTCGTGTGATTTTCACTTCAATCATTTAGCAATAGGTAACATTTGTCATTATTATTAACACTGTTTATGGATGAATTATTTCTGTAAGGTATTTTTTTACTGAATTTTGTCATTATTTTAAAAATTCTGTACATGACAAGTTTCTGAAGATAGCCATATCTGTACAATTGTTTTTTTACAGTATTTTGCCATTTTTTTCATAGTAAAGCAATTCATCTACGTAAACATGATTTGATTTACATGATTTAAAAGAAATAGACTTCTGGCGGTTAATCATTTGCTTGTTTAAACAGGCAACCGTAAAGGAGAAATCTATGTCTGGGATGTCCAGGCAAGCCCACCCGTTCTAGTTACTCGGTAAATTTATCCACAACAAGTTGAGCTACTCACATCCTCTGCATGTGGTGGTGGTGCTAGCTACTATACCCTTTTGCTTCTGCATCTGAACACTCTCACAATTTCCAGGCTGATTAATCCTGAATGCAAAAATATAATAAGGCATACTGCAATGTCGCTTGATGGAAGGTACTAACCTTATTTATCCTGATCTCCATGATCACTCTACCATGCTTTTCAAGATTCTTCTATTCTGATGAACATAGCTTCTCCTGTGTGTACTGTGTAGTGATGAGCGAGCACCTTTTATTTCTTTCTTAAATCTGGTATTGGCCTTGGATAGATGAACGGTTAACACCATTCTTTTTTGCCTTTGTTCAGCATGATCCTCGGCTGCTCCGAAGACGGCAGCATATACCGCTGGGACGAAGTAAAATGCTGAAGCAACCGAAAACCGCCTTGCTGTGCCGTCTGTGATGGAACTAAAATAATTCAGTGTTGAATTGAATGGTTTGCTTGGATTTTTCAAGTTAGGATGTCTGTCGGCTCTCTATCATGTACTGTGATCGAATTGAACTTGATAATTGTTGCTACCTTTTGGTTTGTCATAATTTGGTTGCATCTCGAGTCCTCGATCTGCATTTTCCTTACGAAACCCGCACACCTGATGCTGCCACACAAACAATGGCATGGGGGAATCAATCAATCTATGATGGGGCAAGCAAAGCAAGAAGCCATGAAGAGGAGCAAGCAGGATAGGTAAGGCCGCAGAGCCGTACATACATACTGGGTGGTGCGGCGACAGGTGTGGAGCTGTTCCTCCAGACGATGCACAGACGCGCTCCTTCTGTGCAGATGCGTGAGTGAACCTCCAACCCTCGCCGGTTCGCGCGTGCGTCGTGCTCGTCCGTACGCGCCGCGGCCGGGACCCTAGTGGGGGCTGGGGCGCGTTGGCGCTCGTCGCCCGTCGCCCGCCCCCGGCCAGAAGGAACAGCAGCAGTTGCCGGCCACGCCGCTGATGACCGGCGCGCGATGACGCCTCGAGGTTGCAAGTAGGCGGTGGCGGCGGCGGCGCAAGGCAGGGATGCGGGCGAGGGGAGGCGAGTGTTTCCTTTTTTGTGCGATGATCGGCATGATGGGAGGGCTGCAGAAGCGGGGCGCTCCGTTAATCAATTAACTAATAAAAAATTAAACTAATGCTAGCCGTTAGATTAAGTTAAGCGGGTCCTAATCGTCCAGGACGCATCCGAATCCATAATCCGATGCAAACCTACGTCCGGTGCAACTTTGCAAAGTTTACGTGTGCAAGGTTGTGGATTCGAGAGTTCCAAGGTGCAACATGGTGACTCTTAGGATAACCTTTAACCTTTTTTAGTTCAAATAAATGAACTAGTTCTTCAAAAAATCGTGTTATTTTAAAACTTTAGTTCATTTGGTTGAATTAAGAAGGGTCAGTCTTCAGTTTTCAGAGGCACCCTGCGGATCACAAACTTGCAGCTCTAGATAAAGCGCATATCAAGGTGTGAACCAAAACACTCCCCTTCACTTACTTCATGTTTTTTTCTTCGATACCCGCCTCTCATCTAGAACCCACACACATTGCAGATCCTATAGCTCAAAACGAGAATTTGTAAGTTCGAACGGAACGGAGGTTTGCACCAGATGTGTCGCACTAATCATGAGGTGGTAATTGGTAATTCGTGCGCGTATATTTAGATGGTTTAGAGAAAAAAGAAAGTTTGCTCCTCTTTAGTATAGATTGAGAAGTAGAGATAGAGATACTCTAAGTAGGTCGGGAATTCCGCGCTGCACTCTCCCGTAGTATTCCCGCAGTCAGCGTTCGCTTCACCACCGCTGGGGCTCCTCGCCTCCTCAGCCACACTCCCATTCGCCAATTAAGCTCTACCGGCGTCATGCCATCGCCGCCGTCCTTTTTAGGTAACTGTTGATTTGTTTTTCCGTTTGTATCAATTCCATCGCTCTCGTTAATCAACTGTTTTGCGGTGTCCTGTTATTCTAGAACATTACAAATTAGCTGCTGACCTAATTAGGGATTAGATGGTTTTATTCAGTCTGATGTACAGGAAAAAGAGACGTGGAATGGCCAAACTTAGAGTTGGCTCAAATATCCAGTGCCGAGGATGTTGATTTATTGGATATATGACATCATAATTAGACCTGAGCATTCGGTCTATTCGGTGTTTGGGCATTTAAGGTTGCTAAAAATGAGAACTGAATTTCTGAAGAGAAAAACAAGAACCGAATCAGTCTACTGTATGAAATTTCGTGTCTTCGCTATGAAAAACATGAAATTTCGTGTGCCATGCCCCGAACGAGGCCCACTGTCCCGGGCCCGGGGCGGCCCGTTGGCCAACTACACCCATAGTTCATTCCCAGCCCAAACCCTCCTTGTACGGCTCATTCCACTGGGGAAACAAAGTCGCCCAGCATCCGGCGACTCGACTGCGGCGACTCGACGGCAGCGACGGCGGCGCTGCAGCGACCTCACCCCCGGGCATCCGTCCCCTTCGGCGGCGCGCTTCTCTCCAGGCAGCCTATCTATTCCTCCTCTAGGTCTCCACTCCTCGCTAATGTTCCGCTGTTCCCCACCCCTCCAGCCCACAATCCCGCTGCTTCTCTGGCTCCCATCCCCACCACTCTTCCGCCCTGCGCTGTGAGGTGAAGGGTAAAGAGGAGGAGAAGGCCATGGCGAGGTTGGTCCCAATGCAGGGGCTGGGGTGCGAGGCGGCGGTGGGGTCGTTGACGCCTAGCCGGCAGCGGGAGTACAAGCTCTGCAGTAAGCATGCTGAGGGGAAGCGCCCGCTCTACGCCATTGGTTTCAACTTCATCGACGCCCGCTACTACGATGTCTTCGCCACCGTCGGCGGCAACCGTGTAAGCATTCTTCCAGTTGCTCACTTGTTTAAATCTTTGCTTTGTACTGGGATGGGGTGGTTGTGGTGGTGGTGTGTAATTAGACTGAAAGATTGAGGGCAAAGATGAGTGTTTTGATGCGTGCTGCTTGTTGTGGATTCTGGGAAACCACAGCTTCTAGTTCTGAATTTGGGACCTCTGATTGATTGAATGGTAAATTTTGAGGTGCCAGGTTATTTATTTATTTATTTATATCAAACCTAGTTGATTTCTGGGAAAAATTTCTGAAATTTGCGACAGATTTAAAGTTATATCTGACCAAAAGTCGCAGTTTTGATTTAACTTGATCATATATCACAGGGGGAGGAATGGTTGGGAATCCTGTTATACTTTGTTAAAAACAAATTTTATTTGTAGTATGCTCCTGCTGACCAATTTCTTCTGTCGTTCTTGCAGGTGACAACTTACCGCGGCCTCCCGGATGGTAACTTAGCTCTTCTGCAAGCATACGTTGATGAAGATGTAAGCTCCATTACATTTCTAGTCTGTTATTTTATACGTCAGTTTATGGTGTACTTTCTCTGATGTTGGTGAGGCCTGCATCCTGTCTCAGAAGGAGGAATCGTTCTACACTCTGAGCTGGGCTTCTGACCTTGATGGCTCACCGCTACTAGTGGCAGCAGGAAGCAATGGCATCATTCGGGTCATCAACTGTGGCACTGAGAAGTTGCTTAAGGTCCATATGCCAGACTTTTTCTACTTTGTTACTGTTGTGTACTCTGATCAAGTTTCATTAAGCATTGATCTATGATTGAGCTGCTTAGTTTATGTCCTTCCTAAAGAATTGTTATTGGGTAAATGTTGGTTTGTCTGTGCTGTCCATTTTAAAAGGTTATTCAACTGTTTCATCTTTCCACAAAGATGGTAGATGTCGAATACTTTAGTATGTCTAGCATGGTGACATGTAAAACATAGCATATCTGTTCATCTGAGTTAATCATGAATTGGGATTGACCGTGATTTATTATCCTAAACTAAGGATTAAGGATGTTGTTTCATTTCTTATTTCTGCTACAAAATTGTGCAGAGTTTTGTTGGCCATGGCGATTCAATAAATGAGATAAGAACTCAACCACTGAAGCCTTCACTCATCATATCTGCAAGCAAGGTTGGTAGATAATCTGGTGTGAAGCTGGATATACCTTTATTTTTTATTTTCTGATGCACTTCATATGACATTGTATAGGACGAGTCTGTTAGGCTATGGAATGTCCACACAGGGATCTGCATTTTGATTTTTGCTGGAGGAGGTGGTCACCGGAATGAAGTATTAAGTGTGGTAAGTTGCTTCTGCCTCCCAGTGTGACATTATTTTGTATCGAGGAAAAGCATGGGTGGACAAAGTTGTGCAGTTTAGTGCATCTACTCGCAAAATGTAGCAAACACGTTGTAACTTGCCATTTATGTGCATCCGAGGTCAAATCGTGGGATTAGCTCGTTAACCATGCTGCCGTGGACAGAGCATGGCCCGCGTGTTTTTTTTTGGCGCGAAATGTTTGCGTGCATGGTAGGGTGGGGGAGTGGGGCGGATGGTTTTATGAAAAGGTCCTTAAACAAGTTACTGGGCTATTTTTTGCAAATTAGCTATATCCTAGAATCCCCTTGTATCTCGCGTGCCGAATTGGATCCCTATATTGACTTATTTTGTATTATTACTCATTTAACACTGCCCGTGATATAGCCACCTTCTAGCTTCTGATATTACCTTCTATGAGCGGATCGAATTATAATTAAATAATCAAGAAGACAAAACAGGACCTTTGCTCTTTCTCCTTTCATTTATACTTCCATTATATACTACATTGGGAATAACAATGTTGATCTATTATGTTTTGGCTGCAGGACTTCCACCCTTCTGATATTTACCGTATTGCCAGTTGTGGCATGGATAACACTGTTAAAATCTGGTCAATGAAAGGTGAGTGAACCATTTCAATGTAGCTTCCTATTTACATTTGCTTACTGCCTATCACTGACACAGTCTGTCAATGTTGTCATAGAATTTTGGCCATATGTTGAGAAATCCTTCACATGGACTGACCTTCCATCAAAATTTCCTACAAAATATGTCCAATTTCCGGTGTGTGAAGTGTCCGTTGTCTTTCAATTCGTTCTTATGCAAATTGCTAGTATTTCTTAACCCTCCTGACATCGTACCAATCCGGTTATCTCCTTTCAGCTCATGATTGCTCTCGTGCACTCTAACTATGTAGACTGTACTAGGTGGCTTGGTGACTTCATCCTGTCAAAGGTAAATTTCTTATGCTTTAAGAGATGCTAATTGGTGCAAATACAATGTTAGAATGCATATATACTACTGGTGGGAAAATTTACATTGTACCTGGGACCTGTAATATCATATCGTACAGTCTTTTCGATCGCTACCTGTTTTTCTGTTGCTAGTTTGGTTACTTCATGAATGGTGAGATAATTTGATCTGTACATCCTTGATCTTGCAGAGTGTTGACAATGAAATTGTGCTGTGGGAGCCAAAAACAAAAGACCAAACTCCTGGCGAGGTGGTATAATTTTAACTTCTATAGTATTATAGACTACAGCATATAACACGTTATACATTTGTACCTATCTAAACTAGTTTTGATTGAGTTACTTTTTTCTCAGCGACCCTGACCATATGATATGCATTACTCTCAATTAGTATGATTCTCTATTCATATGCAGGGTAGCATTGATGTCCTTCAGAAGTACCCTGTGCCCGAGTGTGACATCTGGTTTATCAAATTCTCATGTGATTTTCACTTCAACCAATTAGCAATAGGTAACGTTTTGCTAATAACACACTTTACTGATGAATTATTTCTGCAAGGTTTCCTTATTATTGTATTGCCGTCACTCCATAAATTGTATACATCGAAATTTTCTGAAGATAGCCATAGTTGTACAAGTATACAATTGAAAGAAAAATGATAGTGTTATCTTTAGAACACAAGAAACTACGGTACAGTACTGGTCTTCCATTTTTTTCTGTGTAAAACCAACTCATCTACATACACGTGGTTTGATCTAGACGGTTTTTAAAAAGTAGAATTCTCGGGTTAATTGTTTCCTTGTTTAAACAGGCAACCGTGAAGGCAAAATCTATGTCTGGGACGTACAGGCGAGCCCACCTGTTCTAATTACTCGGTTAGTTTAACCACAACAAGTTCAGATATCCTCATACTCTGCATGTGGTGGTGCTGCTAGCCACTAACTATTTTGTTCCTGCATCGGAACACTGTCATAATTCCAGGCTGAGCAATCCTCAATGCAAATCACCAATAAGGCAGACTGCAGTGTCATTTGATGGAAGGTACTTCACCATATTCCCATGATGCAGCACCTAATCAATTTATTCTTTATTCTGATGGACATAGCTTTTCCTGACAGTATTATGTGCACAAGCACCTTTTTCTTTTTTTTTTACTTGAATCGTGGTTTTGGTCTTGGATGCATAAGAATTGTGACATGCTTCTTTTTCATCTCACTTCAGCACGATCCTCGCCTGCTGTGAGGATGGAAGCATATACCGCTGGGACGAAGTGGATCACCCAGCGGCGAAAAGTTGAAGCAACCAAAGTGGATCACCCAGCCCTGTTGTCACGTGAAGCCGCAATCTATTTCCGCTGATGGCAAAAGCCAGCGATCATGATCTGAATGAATGTTTCAAGTTGGGATGTAGGTTTGCTGGATGTTTTCAGCTTAGGATGTTGGCGTTGAACTTTAATCCAGGTTGCTGCTACCTTCGAAACCATCATCAGTTTGTTCGCATCCTCGTTTCCAGCAAACTGGATTGAAAGCAGGTCACCACCATTCAAGCCGTTGACATGGCTGGATTTCTGAACTGAACCTGTCGTTGTCTTGGCTTTCCTGGTTAGTTCGGCGGTAACAGGTACCCAAAAGAAACACCTTTCTGGAGAGAGAGAGAAAGAAGGAAAAGAAAAGCCACGAAAAACTGAGCATAATCAATGCTTGAAGGAATGCATGATGCCCTTACTTTTCTCTGACGTGTCTTGCTGTATCTGTGTCGTCTTCAGGCTTGCTTTGGAAAACGTATGAATTTGACAACAAGTTTCCTGGAATTTGGCAGGGAACCAATTAGAGTGTTTTTTACCGCGGGAAGATGGAATTGTTTCGGCCTCGCTTAATTTGTTTGTGAAAACCATTCCCAGGAGTTTTCAGGCTTTTACCGACCTGAATAAAAAAAAAACTGTGAGCTTCTTATGCTCAATCCTTGTTGCTTATAACCATTGAAGCTTGCTTCTGCGTCTCATTAATTTAATCCTCTGATATAGTATCTAGAACGAAAATCTGCCTGATTTTTCCTCAACTGCATGCTGTACCTGTAGCAGTCGCTGCCTTTGCTTTGTCCTGTTTGTTTGGCAGCGAAATAAAAGAGAGTGAAAAAGCATGGGCAAAAAAAAAAAGAGCATCATAACCCTGATGCTTGAAAGAAAGAACCCAATTCCTCTCTGCTGTCAGAAAAAAATTTACTCAATTCCTCTCTGTTCTGTTTGCAAATTACATCCCATTTCATTTTCTTGTGATTTATGTTCCTGTCGACCTGAATCACCTGTAAGATTGTAAACTGAGCTTGATCCGAAGGCTGAAGTCCCGACAAAACCTGCCGCGGTCTCCGGTCGCGACTGGACGGCGACGGCGCCGTCGTCGTCGTCTTCTTCGTCGATCTCCCGCTTACAGCGGCAGCCATTGTCGACCTACCAACCAACGGCTGCGATCCAATCCAGTTTCCGGTGAAGGTGACACGACGATGACGCGTGATAGTGCTGCCAAGTGACGACATTGATGCCCTTGTGAAGACGATTTAAGTGTCTGAAGCTCATTTTTCTTTTCTTTTGCAAGTAGTGTCTGAACTCTGAAGCTTTGTTGATTAGACGAGGAGATGGCGACGGAAGGAAGGAAGCACGCGTGGCACCTGTCACGAGAAGCTCGTCGCTTGGACGACCGGAGCGTGATGGACAAGTCAAGGGTCTCGAGTGGAGCTCCCTGAGCCGTGGCGGTAGTGGCCAACTTTTTTGACACAAGTACTTCCTGCTAGTAAAAAAAGAAAATCAAAGTTCTTGATATATTTTTCACATTTTTATTATTTTTTACAAACTACACTGTTGGTTTTGTTTTAGATATTTAGATTAGAATACTTGGAACAAATATCAATGTATATAGAAGAATATTTTAGAATACAGAGCAATACAATTTTATTAATTAAGTACTTTCTTCGATTTATATTAATTGTCTTAAATTTGACTAAATATGAATGTATTTATGCCTAAAACGTGTCTAAATATATGGAATATTTTGACAACTAATATTGATCGGAGGGAGTGAGTATATAAACTACTCCGTACTACCATAGATTATGAGCGCCTCAAGCGGGCATTTATTTTGTTGCAAAAATAAAATAAAATAAAATAATATTCCCTCCGATATATATTAATTGTCTCAAATTTGTCTAAATATGAATGTATCTATATCTAAAAAGCGTCTAGATACATGTAATATTTTCACAAATAATATGGATCGCAGGGAGTAACAAGCTCCAGCCGAATGTGTTTAATTCTTTCTCTGTCTAGTCTTGAAAAAAAAATCAGTAAAAAAAGAAGAGAGAGTTATGGAGTTAGTGATAAATGGCCCGTCGTCCCTCCACGAAAATTATGATTTGAACTGAATTCCACTCGTTACGAGCCTAGACGGTTGGTTTCCTTCCCTTTCCTTTCCTTCCTTGTTTGTTCCTTCCACCTCGCCGCCGGCGTCCATGGCGACGCCGTCGCACGGGCTCCCCTTCGCGCCTCTCCGCGCGCTGCTGATCGCCCTCCCGCTCCTCTCCCTCCTCCTCCTCCTCCCCCACCACCTCCTCCCTTCGCGCCACACCCCGAGCCCGAGTACTCCGCCCCCCCTTACTCCTTCCCTCGCCGTCCACGCGCCGCTCCGGGCCGCAATCCATCGCGCGGCGAAGGCGGGCGGTCCTTCCTCGTCCCCGGCGACGAAGAAGACGACGCTGTCGCACGTGGTGTTCGGGGTGGCCTCGTCCCGCCGCACGCTGCCGCTGCGCCTCCCGCTGCTCCGCCTCTGGCTCCGGCCCCCGGCGCGGGCCTTCCTCTTCCTCGACGGGCCCCCCTCCGCCGCGCATCCCTCGCCCCTCCCGCCCAACCTCCACCTCCGCGTCTCCCGCGACGCCTCCCGCTTCCCCTACTCCCACCCGCGGGGGCTCCCATCCGCCGTCCGCGTCGCCCGCATCGCCAGCGACCTCCTCCTCGACCTCAAGCAAGGGCAAGGGAACTCCCCGCCGCCGAGGTGGCTCGTGCTGGCCGACGACGACACCGCCTTCGTGCTCCCCAACCTCCTCCACACGCTCGCCAAGTACGACTGGCGCGAGCCCTGGTACCTGGGCGCCCGCTCCGAGTCTGCGGCGCAGAACACCTGGCACGGTTTCGCCATGGCCTACGGCGGCGGCGGCGTCGCCGTCAGCTGGCCCCTCGCGGCCCGCCTCGCCCGCGTCCTCGACTCCTGCCTCCTCAGGTACCCGCACCTCTACGGCAGCGACGCCAGGATCTACGCCTGCCTCGCCGAGCTCGGCGTCGAGCTCACACACGAGCCAGGCTTCCACCAGGTGCTCCACCCTACCTTCTTCTTCTCCCTAAACTTTGCTTCCTTTTCATGTTTCTCCTAGCTCTCCTTGTGGAATGTTTCGATAGAGATGGCTTCGCTAATCAACGAGTTAATGTAATCCAAATCCATTGTGTATAACTGTATTGGATACATACATGGGGGAGTTGTTAAAAAATTGGATTCCTCAATACTATATTTGGTACTCCTGGAGCCCTGGTGCTTGATAATGTTTTATGCTCCATAATCACAACCATGACCGTAACAGCAGCAATGAATGTTAGTATTCAAGTCTTATGTAGGATTGTCATGTTGCTGTTCCAATTTAGTCTTCTTCGTTCCATCCTAGGATTATGTTAAGGCCTTGAGGGGGCCGGCAACTTGTCTCTAGTGTCAAATTTTTCAATAATAGAGGGGAGAGACACAAAAGGTTAGAATTGAAGTTTCAATTTTGTTGCCGCCTCCATTTAGTGTGAATTCTAATATGCATAAGTTCGTAGCATCCGGCAAAAGCTTATCCTCTGGGATGCTCTCAAGATATGTTGAACCACACGACACCAATCCTGTAGAATGCTCTTAAGGAAATGCACAACCAGAACCACACCACCGTGATGGTTACTGGCTAACCGCTGCACAACCATGTAGTGCTAAATCCGTGCAAAATCTGTCACACTGGATTTAGTGATACTTGCTGGTACATCTACGGACTTTGACGTGATGGTACTTTCAGAGTGGGTGTTCTGGTCCATATTGGAGTACTAGGCGACCATGGTGGCATGCTCCAATATGTCCCTTTCAGATAAGAGAAAAATTATGGCATTTCTTATCTGAATGCATTGGGAGGCCATTTTTGACGAAATAAACGGTAGTGTGAGCTGTACAACAGTTGACATGGTTGCAGTAGCCTACCTATTTCATTCTGCTCCTTTGACTTGCTCTATTTAACAAACCGCAGGACCAATGTTATGAAAGGTCTTCCTTTCTTTGCATTATGCAGCTGATGAAATCTAGAGGACGGCTGCTACTTTAAAAACTCTTTATTTAATCTTTGTAAACTGAAACTATCTTGTGCTTTACTTGAAGCACAAAAATTAGCATGATTCTTAACTTACGTGCGCCGTTGAATTTTGTTGTCACCAGATCGACCTTCATGGGGATATATCTGGACTCCTAAGGGCACATCCACTTGCTCCCTTAGTTTCACTTCACCATCTCGATCATGTCTATCCTCTTTACCCTGGTATGGATCGTGCAAAGGCGGTGGAGCATTTCTTCAGAGCTGCTAATGCTGATCCAGCAAGGATACTTCAACAAACAGTGTGCTATGACCAGTCAAGATCACTTACCGCTTCAGTAGCATGGGGCTACTCGGTTCAGGTTTTCAGAGGCAATGTACTGCTTCCTGACCTCCTTGCTGTGCAGAAAACTTTTGTGCCATGGAAAAGGGGTCGCAATGTTACAGATGTTTTTATGTTTAACACCAAGCATTATCCAAGGGATGAGTGCAAAAGAGCCGCTCTTTTCTTCCTAAAAAGTATTTCTTCCGGTGAAGGAAAGACGGAAAGCAATTACAGCAGGCAGCTGCCTAGAAAATGCTTACCACGCTTGATTCCATTGAGGAATCTACACCAAATAAAAGTGACATCAGACCTACTGCATCTGGTTCCTGGGAAGGTATGAGTAGGATGTTTTTTATCATCGATGATGGATTAAACTGCATTTTTTTCATTAAATTGTAGTTTTTTTTCTTCTGCTGTGTCATTTCAGGCTCTAAGGCGGCATTGCTGTGACATCATACCTTCACCTGAAATTACCATGGACATTAACATCAGGAAATGCAAAGATAATGAATTGATCGTGATGCATTCATAGTCGTTCTTGAATCATACTGTATATCCATCTATTGTAGTAAGTTCCTCCTCCTATCCCTTTGTATTTTCATAAATAACTTACATCATTTTTTCAAACACCTGATTTGGTTTTAAAATATGTACAACCCAATACAATCTTATTTTGGGTTTCTCTCGATAGGCCTATGTAGAGTTAAAGCAAACATATTGTAATGCATGATCTACCCAGTGTAATAAAAGACTAAAAGTGCCCAGTGATAAATATTTACACAGCGAATAATCAATTATACATATTTGGTATGTGTGATCTAGCGCTTTTTTTTCAAGATATTTATCTGAATAAAGCAGTTCAAGATGTAAATGAAAACACTTGGCACTTTCAGTCTTATATTTATTTGGTATATTAAACCAAAATAGCATAAAATAGTATAGGATCAAATAGTCTGTTTGCCAAATATTGAGAAACTTTATATTGTCTGGGATATGCTTGGTGAACTAATCTCCCCAAAATGAATTAATGAACTATTGAAATAGTCTTGTTTTGGCCTCTGATACATGTTCCAAGGATCACATTCGACTATTTGGAGAGAAAAGGACAAACAATTTTTTGAAACAAAAAATAATGCAAGAATCACTCGTATAGGATTGGTCCGAAGTGGATACTTGTACAAGCTGTTTTTTCTTCCCTTGTTGATAACTGCATGCATTTTCCGGCAAATATGTTGAGCAAACTTTGCCTCTCTTCCTGTTGAAGTGGTCATGTTTGAACCAATCTTTGCGACACTCGGCATCTCCTTGCTTGTCAAAATGGTTCCCACTCTCCTCTTGTAATGAATTGTCCCTTTCTGTTGCTGCAGCATGTCATCCACCAGTACTGACATACTTACACATAGCAACTTATGCTTTGTGTATCATCGAATCAAGGCATCGAGTTTTGCCGTGGAGTGCTGCATCAGCTAGAATCTCCTTTTGGACTGGAGAATGGAGACCGTCGGGATTGCTTCCTGCTACATTACATGCTGACATTTGGATTATGAAAAGCATAGGGACCATTTGTGTGGCTACCTCTGCCTGCCGGACAAGGTGGCTTGCAATGACAGGGATACCCAAAAACAACACAAAGATATATTTATATACAATGACAGTGTCGTGTCTTGCGAAAATACAATGACAGTGTCATGTCTTGTGAATTTCTACAGGAATGTGAGACACAAGAAATTGAAGAAGTTGTTGCTTAGATGCCCCACAGGAATTTGCAGGAAACTGTTTCTTGATTGGAGGGAGAAGAAAGTAGAGAAAGACACATCATGACTAGCACATCCCACAGGAGTTTTAACATGAGGTTGGACCTCTCAGAATCCTCCGAAATGTGAAGAAAAGGAAAGTTTCCTACTTCCAACAAAGGAAGTCTCAACTTTGACTAAATTTGAATGCATCTATACACTAAGTCATGTCTACATACATCCAAAATTTGAAAAACTTGAGACATCTTTTGTTGGACGGAGGGAGTATAAGAATCCATAGGTTCATTCCTACAACCCAAAGAACCTCGTAGTAAAATTCCTATAAAATTCTTGCAAAATTCCTTTGTTCCAAACAAATAACTTGCAAGGGGAGAAAGAGATCCACAAATGCATGAAAATGTTGGATATCATGTGTAACCAAGGATAACAAACGCGCATCACATTGGGGACATCTGGTGTAATTGGAAAAATAGACAGAAGGATAACATACATCTGTTCCATTTGAGTATGGTAGAACTTCTCCTAACTCCACTGAAAAGATAATAATTCAAAGGGTTCCTAAACAAGACAACTGGCCTCACAAGTGCTCCTGCAGGCTGCATGATCATTGATACAAGCATAAGTGTGGCGTGTCTTGCATGTAGGCACTTATCAATAATCCTTTTACAATTTCTCTTCAAGACTAACAGATGATACTTGTAATTACTAAACAGACAGACCAAGGTGTCCCACAAAAAAGATAAAGCCCACATTATATTTAGAAGAGTGGCCTCGGTGAAATATTTTCCTTGACCTGTCCCTGATAAAGACCAAACCATAGCAAGGCTACTGAGGTTTGGTTTCAACAGACATAGGGCCGCAGTAAAATGAAGCAGGTGGAATTGCCACAACATGGGCATTCTTCTTAGCGAAAATTATTGCAGTAGGATAGTGGCCAGGAGGATTTGAAAGTTATTAGGTACTCTCTCTGATCCTAAATTATTGACTCAAATTTGCCCAAATATGAATGTATCTATTTTTAAAAAGCGTCTAGATACATGTAACATTTTGACAACAATTTAGAATTGGAGGGAGTAGTAACATAAATAAAAAAACGTCATAAAACACACACAACATAGTACGTTAACTTGTTCAAACAGAATACAATCATCAATTCCATACATAATTAACAGGAAGTCGTTCACCCCACAAATCACACACCACTACTAGGTTCTTGTGTGCACAATCAGACCTAGCTTCTTATTTCAAATACTCCTACATAGCAAGCAAACTCGGATTGAGTTGGAACATTAACAACGGCATTCGCACTGGCCAGGCACTGGTCCGGTGAACAGATGGATAATACAAGCAAGTAGCAGCTCCAAGCCACATAAAAACAGACACGCCAATATATATTATTTGGAAATATGCAGCGATAAGTAATTAATCAAACATTGTGATGCCACCAATCTGGTAGGCAGCCAACTGATGTAGCAACCATGCATTTTAGAGGTCACCTGGAGATGACAAACAGAAAACAAAATGGTAGAATTTGGTTAGTAGAGTTGTAAAGCAACAAATAGTGTGTAACTAAGATGTTCATCCAAATAGATAAGAGTAGATCTGAACTTATACTGAACAAGCAGAGGAGAGACATTCCGACCTGACAAGAGAACCTCTGGGAAACGGCCTTCTTGCAGCATATCCAAAAACACACAAACACAAATGAGCAAACACACCAACTTATAGTATTGCAAACACACGGTGCTAAAACAGTCACATCAACTTCCTGTTGGTAGCAGCAAACTGAATCATGTAGTAACCTTGCATCCTCTAGGTTACCTAAAAATAACAAAAAAAAGGAGAATCAAACAAGAAAAAGAAGTTGATCAGTAGCTCAATATAAAGCAATGTTTTTTGAAGTAACAATATAAAGCAATGTCATTCATACAGCTATAGATACTTGGCACTTGAGACATATATATGCATACCTTAGAAGCGATCCTCTCGGTATGGTCTTCTTGTAGTAATGCGAATCTCGCAGGCTGAAGAGGTCGCGGCTCGCCTCCAACCCATCCCAATGGAGTTTGTCCCACCAGTCCTTCTCACAGTCCACCACAGCCGGCGACTTATCATGTGCACGACCAACGTGTATGGCCGGCAGCTGCCTCAGACTCCAGCAGCCCCTGAGCTTGATATTTTCCAGCACTGGTGCTGACATGTTGGTTTCACATATGTCCTGCAGCATGGGGAGCTCGTGGAGATGGATGTTCCGGAGACTCGGGAACTCTATGTTGGTTGCAAGACCTCCTTCATATGTATTTCCCTGGGAAGATCTGTTTGAGCTCACCACAATATGTGATGTGGATGGTTTCCAAGCTAGCCAAGGTGCGAAAAGACCAGGGGAGTACAAAAGTGATCCTGGGGCAGGAGTGCAGGTATATATACCGTAACTTTGAAAAGGCAGCAGGTGCAGTCTCTGTCCCATATGTGCTAAAACTGAGACATCTGCTCCAAATGCAGTGGGCTGCAAAGAGGTGGGACGCCCAAAATGTCTCTATGCTCTTGAAGGAGTTTGTTGACAGGAACCTATTATCAACAAGAAAGGCACTACGCAGCTTGGAGCACCACTCGATACGGCACCATCTGAGATTTGTGAACTGACTTTCATATTCAGCTTCAAGGTTAGCAGCGGTGATGGAGGAGTTGCTGTGCACATGAAAGGACTGAGCACTATCCATCAAGGAAGCCATAATTTCACGACCACTTTTTAATTCCCAATTGCAGCCTCCATTCGCAAATTCAATGTGACGCTCAAGAGGGTAGAAGCTGAGTGCGAGCTTCCATCAATCCATCTTCACCATTATCCTCTTCAACAACCTTGTCTAGTACATCCACATAGGGGGATGATGATCCTACTACTGAGAGAAGATCGGATGCATCACTAGAACTAATTCTTGTTTCCTTGGTTTCTGGAAGTTTTCTATCACTCACGGTAGATGAGAGGTGTAAATGGAAATTATTACCGAGCACACCAAAACCTCGAAGGAACCTAGCATCTGTAGCCACAACTTGTACAAAATCCTTCTGCGAGGAATGAGATCTGTGACAGTCACCATCCATCAACCTTCCATCCCTCCCTCTGGTGTCAACAGACAACAATTTTAGCGGTGGATTTCTTGCATCAAGCCATTGCACCCTGTACAGCTTTTCACAACCAATCAGAAAGAGCCGCTGAAGTTTCTTCACTTGCATAACTTCGAGGTCGAGTGCTTCAATTGCTGTCTCAGAGAGGTCCAGCTCCTCCAGGTTAGGCAATCCCCTGAAGAATACACTCTTCAGTCGTGCACAACCTTCTAGAGAGATCTTAGAAACTTTTGGAAGTTCTTGATTATCATGAGCAGAAGGGCGCACTTTCATTTCTGGTATCTGCAGTGAACTCATCCACCTAGATGCTGGTCCAAATCCATCAAAACTGCATGACTCCAATGATGCGGAAACGGTGTCAGGTTCAACATGTTGCAACCCATTACATCCGTCAAGAATAAGAACCTTCAGTCCACTTGCCGCTGACAGGTTTGGCAAAACTTCCATGTCACTGTTTCCAGATAAGTCAAGAAGCTCCAGCTTTGGCATGCCCATGAATGAGTCTGGAACTACTGCCGTGAAGAAAGTAGAAGAACGAATCATTCGGAGCCTCTGAAGATTACACAACCTTGTCAAATCAAGTGTGTTGATTCCCCAAACAGACCTTCCAGCTACTGCATCCATCAGATTTAGCTCCCTGAGTTCAATCATCAACACCATCTTCAGTGGGGATAAGATCCAGTCCCAACATGTACGACGAATGTCCAACACCCATAGCCTTTTTAGAAATGCCCATTCTGTATCTTGCTTGTCATCTCCTTTACCCATAAACACAGCATCTTCATCTCTGCAACTGTCTATGAAAATAAACCTTAGGTTGCTGCAGCAGATAAAAGGCGGGGATGCAAAACTGAAAGTGCACAAAGAGAGTCTCAATACATGCAGGTTAATGGATTGTTCAAACAATTGTGTTGGCAGTGCTGCCGGAGGATCAGATTTTCCCAATATCAAGAAATATGATGTCGTCTCCTTGGGTATGGCCTGAATATTTTGTATCTTTACATTCTTTGATGCGATTGAAATCCATTGGCTCTTCTTTTGTTGTTGATCCAAAAACCTGTCAAACCACTTGCCATGGTTTTGTTTTGTTGGAAGATACTCCAGTCGAAACGCCCCATTAAGTCGGTCACCAATCTCCCAAGCTCTATCTCCAGATATGATCCCATCACACACCCAATAGTTAGAAGCATGGCTGTCTTGATCATAGTCATTGGAGTTGTCATGGTCATAATGCAGGAGCAACAGATAGAGCCAACAATCGGTAATTACAGTTGGGTCGATATCATGGCTAAATTGGGCAGCCTCCCGTTGCACAAAATTTGATAGGTCCTTGTTCTTCCAAGGACGTGCAGAAAGGAAAAGATGAGCACTTTTCACTTTGTCTGTGATTGTAGGATCAAGCCGAAACCTTCCCCGGAATGTCCATAGTACTTTGTTCTTCCAATCAAGTACAGGGACACCAGATGCACCTAAATCAATCTCATGGTCACTTCCATTGTGGAAAATCATCAAACACTTACGGTCCATTAGGGTTTGAAAAATGAGCTCCGCAATATACGGTATCTCAGATCTAGATCTTTTATCTAGCCCGTTGAAATCATCAGCCTCATCCTGTTTATCAAACAGCCATTGCCATTGGGTCAAGCTTTATCTCCTCTGCGATTCTCCTCTGCAGTCCTCTCCTGCTTTCCCACAATGAGCAATCCACATGGATAATTATGTCAAACTTGGATCTTACAGACCTTACTGATTCTGCTATGGTGGCAAGAACAGCAGATGCACCAACTCCATGCCAGCCATCAAAGTAAATAATATTTTCCACACCCTGATAATAACGTTTATTAGTATTACAATACTCAAGTATCAGATCCGCAGCTTCTTGAATGCTATCATTCGTGATCACCTGCAGCAAAATAACTCGGTTCAGTGTGGGTGATACAAATTCCAAATGCTTGATACAGAAGCGTGTGAAACCATAAGGAAAACACTTCTATTCCTAACGGGTATTCTGTTGACAAATGTACACAATTTGGGTGATCAAACCATGGACCAAATTAAAGGGCTGTGGTTATGTTGCCACACCCAAGATATAGCTGAACGACATCTGTTATTTTCCCATGCCATAATACCCAGTTACAAAATATCATGCATATTTTGACTGCACAAGCTCAAGCTTTGACTAACAATTAAGCCAATAATATATGGGTTCTGTGAAGCAAAATTGATACCATAGGATTCACGTTCAGAAGTACTTTCTTACCATGCTATAGTTGTCATTTTGTAAGCATTAACAAAGTATTGTGCAAACAAATTGAGGTCAAGGCTTAAACTTGGACAATTAAATGAGCTAGTACCGTGGTACACCTACACCTGCACGTATCCATGGTAAATTATATTTAATTCATTTCCAATATGGTAGATTTTACTAGTGTATACTCACTCCAGTTTTAAAAAACATGACGTTTTGGTCAAGCTTATAATTTTTTTACAACCAATACTTTTTTTAATATTTCGATTGGATGCGTGAAAATCAAGTATAGAATTGTCTCAAAAATACTTTCATAATATAATAGTTCTATTGAGTTTCCTGATCACTACTCCCTCCATTTCATAAAACACCTCATATAATGTTTTTCCCATTGGTTCCCTTGTATAGCTCATTTCTCATTGATTCCCGCTCCCGTCTAATAATTGTCCACACTCATTTACTCATAAATCAACTTGGTTGGCCAGACACAAGAAACGAGAGCTCATCTTAGTTAAAATGCACAGATTTATGTGAGTTGTTTTATGGAATGGAGGGAGTATAGTGTACTGAAAATTGATGATCAAAGTTACGTTTTGGAGACCGTGTCAAATGTCCAAAACATCAATTTTTGAAAGACTGGAGGGAGTATCAATTCTACCCAAGCTTCATTTCAATGTTTTGACTAAATTAGTGGCAGCAATAAGGAAAGCACTCGCAGCCATACCCATAGTGTGCCATTGATTTCTTCAATCACCGATCTCTTTAAGTAAGACAAATAACCAACAGATTACCATTCCCACTAGCTGAACGACAACAGCTTTAGTATTCCCACTCACCGCCTACAAATTTGTTCTATGCTACAGTTATGCCCTGTTCCACATTAAACTCATTCCACTAATTGGTACATTGAATGGGAAGGCTTGGTGCACGAACCATGCATTTCGATTCATTTTTGGTGAATGGGATGGCTCAGCCTCCACGGGCAAATATCCCTCAATTTTTTATCCCACTATCGAAGATAGAATTGTTCAGATCAAGGAACAAAACATATCATTCATCCCACATGTGTACATGCATCATTTTGTAGAGGCAACCAAACATAATCAGTGAAACCTTGGATACAATATTGCACCGAGTTTTTCTTTTTGTGAGGAATATTGCACCAAGTTCATACCTTGAAAAGGTATAACTTTAGTGCATCTACATTTTAAAATATATTTAGCTCTATACACAATAGTTGCACAAAACCTACAAGGCCCCATGTTAGTTGGCAGATGGAAAAAAAGAGCTAGAAATGTTTCTATGGAAGTGGAAGCCAGAATTATCTTAATCCAATGGACTCTCCAGTAAGACTATATGGTCTACAATTTCTGTAATACAAGGATAAACTAAATGCAAATAGTTAAGTGACTGAAAATTATGTTTGGATTAAAAATTAAATAAATTTTGGGGAAAGTGTATTTGAATATATAAGAACCGAAAATTATGTTTGCACTAAGAATTAAATAAATTTTGGGCTCCGTTTAAGAATAAGAAATACAAAAATCAGATATATGAAATTATTCAAAGCATGCGTAAACTATGTGCTGGGTAATATAATGTTCTTTACATGTTGCAAACCATGGGCATTCAACTAGTAAAAGGTTTCTTTTATACTTGTGAAAAAAGTATTGACCAATTTGGCATGCCTATTCACATTTTCTGCTAGCACGAAATTTAACCAATCAAGCATAGCTGGTTGAGGTAGCTTTGGAACTAAGGTCTACATAACTACAATGACCACCTGATAAGTGCAATATAACCCTATTATAGCACATCGACTTGTTGGTAATCATGGAAGCAATTGAAGTAAACAACATTGACGAAATAGACTCTTTTATCCTCAAAGGATGCTAGATTCATGGCTCCTCGAAGGGTGCTGGTGAGATACAGAGTCGTACCCTATGAATCATGGCGAATCTCTTCAGAGAAGACCAGAAAGTAGCAGCGATGGCAGTAGTAGGATTATCTCGTCTGTTTCCTGCACAACATAATATGTCAATACTTCTTTGACAATGTAACATCATCAGTTCATCACATACGTAAATCTATTGGCAGGACACACTAAGAAACAAACAATGTACTCTCTGAACTAAATACACTGAAACATGCAGTACCTTGTCTTCAAAGAAGACCAGCTACCAGCACAGACGACAGCAAGTCTAAGTGTTAACCCATGATCAGCAATAAGTCGAACAGGTTCCTGGACAGCACGGCATTTCTGTCAGTTATCCGACATTGTGAAACCAACAAGTACCTTCTATCCGATTTTGACAGCATATGCAGATCGAACAAAATGAAATGTTTGCAGTACCTCGGTAATTAGCAGGTGGAAGCAGGCAGGGATGATTCCCAGGAGCCTTGCCGATATGAAACGCTCAGGCTCAGCTATACATGGGTAGGTCTTCAAATGAAATTGATATCCATGTTTCTGAAGGGCGAAGGCTTAAAGAAGTTGCTGCCTCTACGCTTTTGTCATTGGTTTGCCATGTTGCTTCGCTTTTCTTCCCTTTCCTTTGCCTAGAGCCAAGCAGGAATCACATACTTTGCTTGTGTCTCCAGGCAACATTAGCGGGAACAAATGTCATATTTACTGATTCCGGAGGCAAATATTGAAAGATTCGTAAAGAAAAAGTGTGGAATTAAAGGGCACAAGGCTAGCTGTTGGGAATAAATAACATCTTTACCTCACCGGCGTACACTTATCTCGGCGTGCTTCCTCGTTAACCAGTTCTGCCACGAGAAGCTCTGGATTCAGCACCGACAGGGCTTCCATTTACATCGTCGCCTTGATGAACACTAAAGCAGCAAGAAGTGACGACACCGAGAAGGAAGAATCCAACCAAATCTGCAGCAACAATTCTCGAACAAATAATACTCCCTCCGTCCAAGAAAAGATGTCTCAAGTTTGACCAAATTTAAATGCAACTGTACACTGAACCATGTCTAGATACGTTCAAATTTTGACAAACTTCAGACATTTTTTTTGTTGGACGGAGGGAGTAAATAAATCTGCACTAATAACAAGCAAAATCGACAAAAGGAAGAAGAAGAACGACCTACCGGGAGATGCAATTTTCAGGCCGAGCGGCCCTACTTGATGACCTTGGGTTGTCCGTACACTGCCGGACGGAAGCCGATCGAGGGGATTTGACTTTGCCAGCGGCATCGGATCATCCGGCGCCGTTGAAGGGGACGATGGGGAGCTTCATGCGAGTGAGGGTACCCGCCGGCGGGAACGCGGGGCGGCGCTGAGGAGGGATGGAGGGACGCCGCCGGAGGGAGGGCGGGGCGGCGCTGACAACTAAACCTTTTTTTTTAAGGACAACTAAACTTTCTTTTTGGAAGGAATTTTTTTTTTTGGAAGGAGGACAACTAAACTTTACTTCGCTCAAAAAATAAAAGACAGCAAGTGAGGCATACGGGCTGGAAAACTGTTTGGTTATTTTGGAAAAATGTTACTCCCTCAGTCCCAAAATAAGTGTCATGAATTTATATAAAATCTTATACAAATCCAGACAGTTATTTTGGGACGGAGGAAGTAAAAGTTATGTACTCTGTATTATAAATAACTCAGAACTTTAACAATAACACCTCTCTAATGTCTCTCTATTCATAATTCTCGACATGGTATTCAGCTTTTGAGGCACACATAATGCCAAGCCAAGAACATATCCGGTGCACCGTGATCCTCGTGGTGCACCCATGCAGCCAAGGTTGTAAACATCCACTTAATACTCGTAAAAAATATATGAAAATAAATTGAATACATAGGCACAACATTTACCTACCAGAATAAAATGGAGTTAGGAATGATCCCCGATTTCCACAAAAACAAAAACATTTATTTACCGCGTCACAAAATATCATCTCAAAACTCAACAGGTAGCTTGATGGCAAACCCCAAAAAAGGGACAGAAAATGTTACATCCCAACATATTATATTTGTTGTGCCTATGCAAAGGAAAGTTTGAAAAGATAGGAAAATGAGTGGCGATTGGAAATATATGGCAAGTAATGCAGCATCATAAGAAAGCCACTGACCACGTCGGGTCCTCTAGGATCTGTTTGGTTGCTTGTCGGAACGGAACGAACCACCCTTTTGAGGAATATGACCAAAATTACGAATCCACGGGCTCCATGAAATAGACTATAATAGTCAATCCAGTACGGGGTAGAGCCTGGAGACTATAAATCCGTCCGTCGTCACCTCCACTGTCAAGACGTCGTCGCTAAGGATGCACAAAACCTTTTAAGAATGTACTAAATCACTATGCCAGATGTTGATCCGTGATTCCACTCACTTCTTGATGCCAAATTGACAATCACAGGCAAGGAAACCAATGGAGATTGAAACTATGGCGGCTAGAGTTCCTCCGCCTCTCCTTCCGTGCGGCCACAGAGATCTGTTATATGTTGTTGTTATGCTTAATTGAGCGAATACGCAGCTAAACTCACCGGTTACTCTGCTCGCTCCGAAACCAAACATATCCCTAAGGGCATCTCCAAGAGAATCCCCCAAATCCTCTCCATCTGTCCAAATTTGTCCATATAAGGGTTCATGAGCAAAATACACAACCTAATGGAAACCCCCATTTGTCCAAAAGTGGTCCACACCCCCCCATTTCTTTCCCAAATTTGGGGAGAGTATGGGAAGTCCCTATTTATGCAAAACTCATTCAAATCTTGTCCACTTGTCTTCTTGGCCCACATGTCAAAGACTCATGAAGAGATAAATGGGATATTACCATTGGACAACTTGATATTTTGGCCACCCTCATTTGTCCAAAGACCCCTCAAATGGACAAAAGGGGCTCACCATTAGAGATGCCCTAAGGGACCGTGACAGTTGGGCTTGGCGGTTGGGCTCAGTTGCCCTGGCCAACTGATTGGTGCCCATAGATAGCCCAAACTTTGCTGGTATTTTTTTTTCATTTTTCAATTAATTTAGTCGCTGTTTTTTTAATATGTGAATACTAGTCGCCTTAGGATGAGTATGGCATTGAATTATGATAATCAAGCTTTGGGATAATGAGGAGACGTTAGGGAGAAAAGAACGATGGGGAAAAGATAGAGCGTGTTGCAGTCTGCGACTTGAATAGGCCTGGACGAAAAGATTGAAGTTCGACAATCTTATTGAACACTCGCTAATTTCGTTTGTTAAGTACTCGGTTCGTTAACTAAAGAACCAAACCAAACTTTTTTTTCAGATCGTTAAGCTTAACGATCTTAACGAGCAAGCTCGGCGAGCGCTCGTTAAGCTCGTTAGCGAGCTCATCTCGTACCTCACTTGGCTACTGGAACTTATTTCGCTGCTGAAACGGTGATGCTATTTCTTTTTTGTTGTGTTATTTCCAATCTTAATCTTTATAGCCCATTCAGCTTTTGATATATTTTATTTGCTATCAAAATTTATGCCAAGCAAATAACGATCTTAACGAACCGAGCACGCTCGTTAACGATAACGATCTTAACGAACTGAGCTCTTAACGAACCGAGAACGCTCGTTAGCCAGCCCAGACTTGAAACTGGTGATGGTTTGAGAGACGTGGAACGGTGGTATTTTTGGAGTAAATATGAAGCAAATCGAAGGGTGCTTTTTCTCGATGCAAAGGCCCAAAGTTTTTCTCCTTTTCGAAGACAAAGAAGAGAGCCACGAAAGGCAGTACGTAAGTCTTGTTCTAGTGGATGGTCTTTTGATTTATTTTTTTGAGTTTTTTACAATACCCCGGTACTCCAAAAACTTACCTCGGAGTACCAAACATATCTAACCGTTCGTTAGCGAAGGGTAAATTATTCATTTGTGGAGTAATTTGGTCTTTTCCGTCCTATCGCCTCGATCCCTTCGGTACATCCAATCCGATCTCCATCAAGCAGCAGCGCCGATCAACACTTCTATGTGCGCTCGAAATCGTCCCGCCGTCCTTCCAATCGAGGCAGCACCGCCTCCGGCCGTCGCCATGCAATCGATGCGCAGCGCCGTCTCCAGCTGCAACCCAATCGAGGCAGCACGCATGCAGCCGCCGACATTCGCCGCCCCCAACCGCAGACACCCAATTTGAACAGCTGCGTGGCTCCAAGGCACCTATGCTACCGTTTGCGGCTCCCTGGCCGCTCGTGGCCCAAAGCCCTCACGTGATTGAGATTTTTCTTTTATTACAAACCAAAATTCAGTTCAGCACGGAAATTACGATTTTGCCCTTCTACTCGAGGTACTCCGGTGGTTTTGGTCTAGTACTCCGTATGATTAAAGATGGAGTACCAGATAATACGGACCGCTAGATCAGGACAAATAGACGGCTCGTATTAAATCCGGGGTACCGTAAAAGAGCTCTATTTTTTTTCATGTACATAGTCATAGGCCCAGGCCCGGCCCAGCGGATCGAATCCGATTCCGATGAATATGATATCAGTGCTTGCCTTGCATTTGGTTGCGGTGCGGATATGCCACAAGCTACAATTGCATAGGAAGCAAGTTATTCGGTCTAAAATCTTTTCTTGCGGGCGCTTGGAGGCAATTCTCTCCCCGCAGTTTAGACAGAAGCTTCGAATCATTGATTACCTCATCCATCTCAACAATCAACATCCATGCATCCATCCATCAACGCCTACAACACACACACAAACACAGACAACCAATCCACCCCAAATTGAAGGTAGCTAGCAATTGCATGCAATAGCAAGCTTGCCCCCATGTCGGATTCTGAATTCGAGCTGAGCGGCGATAGCTCCGGCACCTATGCTTTCGAGGAGTACAGCAGGGAGAAGCAGTCCTATGGCAGGATGTTATTGCAGCGTTTGAGGAGTAGGGCGGGAAGCTCAGGGCCAAGAAGATGCGGAGGCAGCGCATGGATCAGGAGGAAGGCAGGAGGAAGTTCGCGCATGAGCAGGTCGAGGAAATGATAAGGCAGAGCATGGAGGAGGAATACAGGGCCGAGGAGATGCTAAGGCAGCGGGTGGCGGAGGCCCAGTGGCGGAGCCAGGTGGGTGGCACGGTGGGGCATGCCCGACCCTAAAAATCTAGCCTCATGTATATATGTTTTATATATATTGCATAAAAGCTCAAAAAGACAATCTCTTATAAAAGAAAAATCCAACAAAATCCTACTTGCCCCACCCTAAACTTTTGTTCTAACTCCGCCACTGAGCAGGCCGAGGAGATGCAAAGGCAGCGCATGGCGGAGGAAGACAGGAAGCTCAAGCAGAAGCAGGCCGAGGAGATGTTAAGGCGGCGCATGGCGGAGGAAGACAGGAAGCTCAAGCAGAAGCAAGCCGAGGAGATGCTAAGGCAGCGGATGGCGGAGGAAGACAGGAAGCTCAAGCAGACGCAGGCCGAGGAGATGCTAAGGCAGCGCATGGCGGAGGAAGACAGGAAGCTCAAGCAGAAGCAGGCCGAGGAGATGTTAAGGCGGCGCATGGAGGACGAGAAGAAGCTCAAGGAGGCAGCGACAGCAAGGTTGAGTTCATCGACGACGTCACCAGCTACGTTCTCCGAATCACCCTCCGAGGCTTCCAAAAGGAAGACTTTAGTTTGAACGTGGACGGCGGGGGCAAGCTCAGTGTGCACTCCAAGCTACCGGCCGCCGCCGGCCCAGGCTTCGGTAAGGAATTTCGGCTGCCCTCCGACTCCGACACCAACCCTGATGGCATCGGTGCAAACTTCAACAACATCGAGGGCGTGCTGACGGTCACCGTGCCCAAGGGCGTTTGGATCGAAAATGCCACCAACTACATCCTCCGTATCAACCTTGAAGGCTTTCGGAAGGACGACATGACGGTGCAGATGGATGATGCAGACAACAAGATCTCCGTGCTCGCCCAAGGCCCGATGGACGGTGGCCCACGCTTCTTTAAAGAGTACCCGCTGCCCTCCAAGGCCATCCTCAACGACATTCACGCCAACTTCGAAGCCGGTGTGCTCGCGGTCACCGCTCCCAAACGCCCTGCCGCCCCGACGCAGACCACCATTGAGGAGGAGACTAGGAAGGCGGCCAAGGCCAAGAAACATGGAGAATCAACTCACGACCCATTTGACTCGGATGAAGAAGGAAAGTGGATCGAAAATGCCACCAACTACGTCCTCCGCATCAAGCTCCAAGGCATTTCCAAGGAAGACGTGAGGGTGCAAGGGAATATCAAGGGCGGGATCACGGTGCGTGGCCACTTCCCCGACGGAGGCCCTTGCTTATTCAACGAGTCGTTCCTGTTGCCCTCCACCGCCAGCCTCGCCTGCATGAGTGCCAGCTTCGGTGCCAACATTCTCACGGTCACTGTGCCCAAACGCACTCTCCCCACGCTGTCGCCGACCGCTGTGGAGATCAGGAGGCCCATGGCCAAGCCGCAGACAAAAGGACTGCCAGTTGACTGCACCAAACAGTTGCCCTCCAAAGACGACGCGGAGTAAGGCCCAAGAAAGTGGATGCCTTCAAGAAAGTGCTAGATGAGACCACGAGGAAGGCTCAAAGCAAGGAGCAGGAGGAGGAAGCTAGCAGAAACAAGCAAGAAGTGGCCGTGAGGATCAAGGAAGAAATGATGCCAATAGCGCCTCAGGATCAGGCTACGGCTGGACCACCCAAGGCCAACGAGGTTGATCAAGAGAGCCTCGTAGAGAGGGTGATCGGGCGCTAGTGCTGTCGTTGCTTCAGTAGTCACAAGGTATAGTTGATCGAAAGAAAGCTTAAGACACATCGTGTGAGTTCGTGACAGTTGGAAAGAGCATGTAGCGGGAGAGCTCGAGATGCGAGAAAACCGGTTCACCCAAAAGTTTGAACCGATGATGGAGAAACGTGTGGCTCCTCCTAGCTTAGACATGGATCAAAAGTGGACTGTATTTTCTAATTATTCTAAATTATGTTAGCCAAGTCTTTTATGCAAAACCTCTTGGTCTATGATACCATGTAGGTTTAGTATGCACCAATCAGTTTACCCAAAAATAAAAAATAAAAATTATGAGCAAATATATTTCAACATCCCTTAACTATCTCAGAGAGATAATTCACACGTTCCTTCCAGAGAAGTTAACCGCATTTGACATAAACACGATGTCGTGTTATAACTTTCTTATGCACGAAGAGTTCTGATACATGCTAAAAAAAAGGAAGAAAGTGCCATTGGAAGAGCTCCGCTCCACCTCTAAATTCAACTCGATCCAGTTGTAAACTCTAGATCTATCAAAATGGTTTGGCTGACAAATTAGCTCCAGTCTCCAGATCCAGATTTCGGAGGAATGGCAATAGAAAAGTCTGGAGTACCCTCGTTGCTTCCAGTAATCGAGTACACTAAAGAACACAAAAAATATATACAAAAACGCACATAAAAAGCAGAGGATCCTTCAACGAGCACCCTACACAGCTACCGATCAGAAAACATAACACACAGGTGCAAAAACACTCACCCAGAGGACACCGTGACAGAGGAAGGGGGGCGGCAATCGTCGTAAGCCGTCCAAGGCCACGGTGCACTTCGTGCCAACAAAAAAGAAACTGGGCCCAGATACAGAGGCCCAACAAACGATGAACAAAGAACATAGGGGCCGAAGAACCCCAGTAATTGCGTTCCATGTATTTGTTTGTACCGGTAGCTGCTGCTCCTGTGGTATGAGCAGGCCCAAGTACAAGGCTTGCAGCCCATCATCGAGCCCACCGTATAACCCCAGTATAGAAGGGTAGTTGACAATAATCTCCTCTTGAAATTCGGCTTGCCCTCAAGTCGAGGTGATGTCGAACCGCCTGGGTGGCTGGGTCCCCAGGCGCTTGTATTGCAGAAGCACCGGAATGTAGTTGCACTGCTCTGCTCAAGATAAGCTTGGCGTATCAATGTTATTGCATAAAATGTTTGCCCATAATTGGTCTCACCAGAGCTCTCCATGTGAAGTGACCATGCAATTTTTCCTACAAAACGGCTCAAGAAAATGGTAAACAATAGTTTTAACGTAAAAGTGAAAATTTTAATTCATATTACTCACCAATTAATACCAAAAATGACACCATGGTAAAAATTTCAACTTAAAAATTGGTCAAAAATTTATAATCTTGGTTCAGGACTTGAATTTTGAGGTTTGGACACTTAGGGAACTACTTTCATCACGATTATGCAATTTGCGAAGGATGTACCATAATAATTTTGTGTATTGACTTTTAATTTTTATACCAGATTTATAAATACCCATAAAATGACACCATGCCAAAAATTGTATATTTTTTTACAGTATTTAGTATCATTTCATTTTTTTTCTATTAATTTTGTGTATTTACTTGTACATTTTTTTACAATATTTTAAATAAATCTTTGCCAAAGGCCTTTTGTTTGCCGTGGGCTTTTCTTTCGGCCTACAGCGTATTTGGGCTTTGCCGAAGGTCTCGATGAAAAGCCTTGGGCAAAGCCTCTGGCCTACGGCAAAGATCAGTTTTTCGTTAGTACCTAGAATTTGTCTAGATGCCTAAATATTTATTTTCTACTTTAACATATGTCTGAAAATATTCAAATACGGTAAATCTATTTTCAAAATCCACGAAAATTATATTTGAGTGTCTAATATACTCCCTCCATTCCACAAAACATCTCATATAGATTTGTGCACTTGTACCAAGTCAGTTCTCACTTCTAGTTTCTGGCCACTCATATAGGACTTGTACTAAATGTGAACCGTTATTGGTCAGGTGCGGGAGCCAAGAGAAAAACGAGTTGTTTTGAGGAACAAATAAAAAAACTATGTGAATTGTTTTGTGCAACGGAGTAAGTATATATATTATTGAACTCATTTTTTGTCAAATGTTAAACAAGCCTTTTGATTTTCTTTAAACCCATTGTAAATTTTAAATCTCTGGCGGAGATCCGATCGAGGAATAGTTGGAGATTGGAGAATTGTGGTCAATCTGGAGGAGGCGAATCGTGGAATCGCCTGGGACAGGAGGTCGGGAACGCGGCCGCCGGGCCACCTGCTGGCTCCTAGCTTGGTGGAGCTCAACGCAGCCGACGAGGCGACGAGCTCGTGGCTCGCGCATCGTTAGGAAGTAGCCGGGTCGGGACAGCTGCTCGGGCGGGCGCGCGTGGCTCCATGGTGGCGGAAGCGGCTCCATCCAGAGAGACGTGGCAGAAGAGGCGGCTGGGGGAGCGGCTCGGGTCGAGGGTGGCTGGCAGAGCTGGAGATGGAGGCGGTGGCGGGGAAGAGCTGTGACGAGGGAAGAAGGAATCGGGAGAAAAGAATAGGAACGAACCGATTTGGCAGAATGGTGGTAATTTTGGGCTGCTCCAGGAATTCACGAAATGCTTGCCCCGCGATTTGTACACAAAAATCGTCCAGCTTCGCGGATCTAGCTTGCTGGATTGGGGCCGTTCGGTGCTGCTCCGTGGTAATTTCAGCAACACGCAAAACAAAAACTATGGGGATGGGATGGATGCAGCAAATTTCAGGCCGAATCGGGCGGGGGACGCAACGAGACCTTTGGATTGGATGGCGGGGCCGTGATCCGCCACTGGACGCCGAGGAGATGTCGATTTGCCCAGCGGCATCAACGCCGGCCCCCGGGCACGCGTTGGATCTGACTATGGGCAGCTTCATGCCCGGCGGCGGCAGCCTGAGGAGATGGGGATTGGGGAGACCAGTCGAGGTGAATTTGCACTTCACGGTGGATAAATACCATGGCTAAAGTGACGTCCCTTCGTTATGTTTGGATGCTAGCTAAAGTTCATCGTACCAATTTTTGGGTCATGGCCAATAATTCGATTTTTGTTTGTACAGTGACCAACTATTTGCGATAAAACTTGACAACTTTATACAAAACACATAAAATAGTATATTAGCTTGTTCGAACAGAACATAATATATAATTCTATAATTCTCTCGGTACATAAATGACAGAAAGCCTTGCCAAATCACACACCGTTACTAGGTTCCTTCTGTGTGCACAGTCAGACCTAGCCTTTTATTTCAAATACAGACCAAACTCAAATCAAACCGAATATATATACGAACGCAACAAGCACCAATCAAGCTGTAACCGGTGAAGAGAGGCACAACAACAGTAGCAAGTAGTGCCTCCCAAGTCACACCAACATAAACACACAACACAAATTGTTCCGAGATAGCAATTAATCAAGCATCACGAGACAGACACCAATGTGCTAGGCAGCTGATTGATGTAGCAACCATGCCTTTTAGAGGTCACCTGGAGATGATAAATACAAGATGTGGTAGAGCTTAATCAGTATCGTTGAAAAGCAACAAACAGAGTGTAACCAGAAGCCAAGACGTTCGCGCAAATATATATGATCTTCAACAAAATACGTTGTAGATATATCTGAACTTATAATGTTAGAGCACAAGAGAGAAAAGCCGACGTGCAAGTCACTTACGAGCCTTTCCTTGATTCCTCTAGGTTACCTAGACACATTAAAAAAAGGACAATCAAGCAAGAAAACATAGGTTGATCAGTAGCTCAACATAAAGCACTAAGAGAACAGACTTTGACTAGAGGCCACGATGTTATACAACTGAGAGAAATGTGGCACTAGAGACGTGCATACCTTAGGTCGGTCCTCTCGGTATGGTCTCCTTGTAGTAATATCGATGCTGCGGGCTGAAGAGGTCACGGCTCGCCTCCAGCCCATCCCACTGGAGCTTTCCCCACCAGTCCTTCTCGCAGTCCACCACCGCCGGCGGCTTATCGTGTGCACGCCCGGCGTGGATGGACGGGAGCCGCCTCATACTCCAGCAACCCCTGAGCTTGATGGTCTCCAGCGCCGGCGCTGAGAAGTTGATTTCACATATGTGCTGCAGCATGGGGAGCTCTTGGAAATGGATCTCCCTGAGGCTCGGAAAATCTATGTTTCTAGCAGGTTTTCCTCGTCTGTATGGTTCACCCTTCGGGAATATATGTCCGAGCTCACCACAAAGTCAGCCTGGGACAGGAGTGCAGGTGTATATGTCGAAGCTGTGAAAAGGCAGCAGGCGCAGTATCTCTCACATATATGTGAAAACTGAGTCTTTTGCTCCAAATGTAGCGGGCTGCGAGGAGGTGAGATGCCCAGAATGTTTGTAAGCTCTCGAAGGAGCTTTCTGACATGTACTTACTATCAAGCAAAAAGCCACTGTGCAGCTTGGGGCACCACTCTACACAACACCATCTGAGATCTCTGAACTGCACAGCATAATCAAATTCAAGGTTGGCAGCAGTGATGGAGGAGTTGTCGTGCACGTGTAGGGATTGAGCACTATCCAACAAGGAAACCATGCCTTCACGACCACTTTTGAATTCCCAATTGCAGCCTCCTTCGGCAAACTCAATGTGACGCTCTGAAGGTAGAAGCTGGGTGCACACTTGCAACGAGCAGTCTTCAGCATTATCATATTCTTTGACAGCCTTGTCAAGTACATCCGAGTAGAGAAATGTCGATCCAACAGCTGGGACAAGACCCAATTCAACACCGGAACTAATCCCAGCTTCCTTTGTTCCAGGAAGTTGTCTGCTGTTGACGGTGGATGAGAGATGTAAATGGAAATTAGTACCAAACACACCAAAGCCTCGAAGGAACCTTGCATCTGTAGCCACGACCTGTACAAAGTCATGTTGGGAGTATGAATGAGATCGGTGACAGTCACCATCCATCGATCTTTCAGCCTTCCCTCTGGTGTCCACCGACAGCAACTTTAGTGGTGGGTTTCTTGCATCAAGCCACTGAACTCTGCGCAGGTTCTCACAGCCAACCAGAAAGAGCCGCTCAAGTTTCTTAGCCTGCATAGCTTCGAGGTCAAGTTCTTTGATTCCTGTCTCAGACAGGTTTAACTCCTCCAGGTTTGGCAATCCCTGCAAGAATACATGCTTCAGTCGTGTGCGACCTTCTAGAGAGATCTTCGAAACTTTGGGAAGCTCTTCTTTATCACAAGCCACAGGACGCAACTTCTTTTCGGGTATCTGCAGTGAATTCTTCCACTTGGATGCTCGTCCAAATCCATCAAAACTGAATGACTCTAACGATGTGGGGACAGCATCAGGCTCAACATGTAGCAGCCCATCACAATCGTCAAGAATAAGCACCTTCAGTCCATTTGTCCCTGACAGGTTTGGCAAAACTTCCATGGCACTGTTTCCAGACAAGTCAAGAAGCTCGAGGTTTTGCATGCACATAAATGAGTTTTGTACTACTGCTGTCAGGAAAGTAGAAGAATTAATCACTCGAAGCCTCTGAAGATCACGTAACCATGTCAACTCAAGCGTCTTCATGTCCCAATCAGACCTACTAGCTCCTGCATCTGTCAGATTTAGCTCCCTGAGTTCACTCATCAACATCATCTTTGCTGGGGATAAGATCCAGTCCCAACTTGTACAACGTATATCCAACACCCATAGCCTTTGTAAAAATGTCCATTCTGTATCTTGCTTGTCATCTCCTTTACCTGTAAACTCAACATCTTCATCTCTGCAACTGTCTATGAAAACAAATCTTAAACTGCTGCAGTGCATAAAAGGTGGGCACGCAAAACTGAAGGTGCACCAAGAGAGTCTTAACACCCGGAGTTTGCTTGATTGTTCGAACAAGTGTTTTGGCAACGCCGTAGGGGGATCAGATTTTTCCAATGTCAAGAAACATGATGTTGTCTCCTTGGGTATGGTCTGGATATTTTGTATCTCTACATTCTTTGAAGTGATTGAAATCCACCGGCTCTTCTTTTCATGGAGACCACATAACTTCTCAAACCACTTGCCATGGTCTTGTTTTGTTGGAAGATACTCCATTCTC
This sequence comes from Brachypodium distachyon, assembly GCF_000005505.3. Lineage (NCBI taxonomy): Eukaryota > Viridiplantae > Streptophyta > Magnoliopsida > Poales > Poaceae > Brachypodium > Brachypodium distachyon. Next base: position 12,969,086 of record NC_016133.3, read on the forward strand.
ATCTCTTCGTGAAGTCGGTCAGCAATCTTCCAAGCACTATCTCCAGATATGATCCCATCACACACCCAATAGTTAGAAGCATGGCTGTCTCCATCATAATCACTGGAATTATCATGGTTGTAATGCAGGAGCGATAAATACAACCAACAATCTGTAATCACAGTTGGGCTGATATCATGGCTAACTTGGGCCGCCTCCTCGTGCACCACAGCTGACAAGTCATTGTGAAACCAAATGTTCGCGGTTGGACATGCCGAAAGGAAAATATCAGCACTTTGCACTTTCTCTGTAATTGTAGGATCAAGTCGAAACCTTCCCCGGAATGTCCACAATACTTTATTTTTCGAATCAAATACAGGAACACCAGATGTGGATAAATCAATCTCATTATCACTCCCATTGTGAAAAATGATCAAACACCTGCGGTCCTCTGCAGCTTGGAAGATGAGCTCTGCCACATCATCTATCTCAGCTCTAGAGCCTTTATCTAACCCGCTGAAATCATCCTCTTCGTCTTGCTTATCAAACAAAACCATGACGGATCTGTCGAGCTTCAGTTCCTCTGCGATTTTCCTCTGCATTTCTCTCCTGCTTTCCCAAACTGAGCAATCCACGTGGATAACTATGTCAAATTTGGGTCCATCTGTCCTGACTGATTCTGCTATGGCAGCAAGGACGGCAGACGCACCGAGTCCATTCCAACCATCAAAGTAAATAATATTTTCCCTGCCCCGATCATAACGTCTATCGGTATTTCTCAAATACTTCAGAACTATCTCTTCTCTGGCATCTGTAATGCTGTCAGTGGAGATCTCCTGCAGCAAACTAACACAGTTCAGTGTGCGGTGACCTACGAGAATCCCATTTTTTATTTTTTATTCAGCAGAACAACAAAGGAAAACACTTGTATGCCTACGGGGTGTTAACAGTGTTGACCAGTCTTACACAACAACAGTGTGTATCACTCATCACAGATCAGGGGAAGAAATATGATCTCTGGAAGGGTGGAGAGGGTTCATGGGCAGCCATTCTTCATTTTCTTTTCTTTTTTTACTTCTTCTTCTCCGCATGTAAAGCCATCCGTCTCCACCTCTTCGCCGTCGTCCTCCACGGGCACCTGGGCGGCGTCTCGTCATCCGCCGGCGCTTGGGTCGCCGCCTCATCCTCCGCCGGCGCACCAGCCTCCCGCGCAGAGCCCCTCCGTCGAGCACCAGCCCCTACTCGAGCCGGCCACCGTCGAGCAGCATCTCCTCCGGCCCGTGAATCCCGCGCAGATCCCCTCCTCCGTCGTGCACCAGCCTCCCGTGCAAGATCCCCTCCCTTCCACACGATTCTGCCGGCCCGTCTCTTCGCTTCTCAATATCTGAACTTGTGGGATCGCATTCGAAACTTTCAGTTGGTGGAGGGGGAGGATTCGTTCAAATGGAATTGGTCCTCTACTGGTTCTTTCAGCGCTCGGTCAGCCTATTTGGCTTTATTTGAAGGACGGATGGACATGGCAGGTATGGATCTGGTTTGGGATTCTAGAGCCCCCCTCAGATGCAAATTTTTCATGTGGCTCGCTTGCTGGAAGCGTTGTTGGACGGCTGATTGACTGAGGAGAAGAGGTCTTGATCATCCGGAGCGGTGTCCGTTTTGTGATCAGGAGGATGAGACGATTTCTCACATCTTGTTGGGATGCGTTCTCGCTAGGCAGGTTTGGTGGAGGATCTTACAAAGGTTGGAATCTCCAACATTGGCTGCCAACGGTGGCTGGTGATCTTGCCGAGTGGTGGTCCTCTCTGCCCATGGCTGGTAAGCCTAGGTGCGATGCAGCGACGGTACTGGTGCTAGTCTGCTGGTCTTTGTGGAAGCATAGGAACCGTATTGTATTCGATCACATTAGACCTAGTGTGGTGCAGGTGCTAACCGATGTGATTGCTGAAGGGAAGGCTTGGAGCCAGGCTGGGCTTTTAGGAGTGTCTTTGTTTAGTACACTTCCGATTAGTGCCGTAGAGTGGAGAGATTCCGGTTAATAATCTTGTAGACTTGGCCTAAGGCCGACCTTCTTCTTTAATGGATGATACACCTTGTCGGGTGTATTCTAGAAAGAAAAAAGCAGCAGTGAACAAACACATGACGATGTCGCCGGCTGGTCTCGCGGCTCTCGACGTGGCGCTCCTCCTCCTGCTGCTGCTGCCGGACGCCGCCAAGCCGCGCGTCCTCCTCTCCGTCGACGACGGCGGGGAAGACAGAGGAGGGTGCCAGGTGGGAGAATCGTGTCCCCGATCGTGTCTTGTGCAGCAGGGGAGAGTTCTCACCGGAACAGGAGAAGAAAGGGGAGCAGGGTGAAAACGGACAATGGGGATATAGAGGAAACCAACGGGGCTGAGTGTATAAATATGATGGACAGCAATTTCCAAGAGGCCAAGTGCACCCAGGCACCAAACACGCCTGTCAAACAAATTAATGACCATCACAATTGTGATAGGGTCACAATTAAGGTCGACTGAGGGAAGTTTAGACCCAAGTACCAAACAGTGAAGCATGTGACATAATGGCTAAAAAATCATAAAATTAACACCTCATACTCACTGACAAAATAAGCTCTTCTCCCTAAAGGGTGATGGTAAGATAAAGAGCAGTACCTTGCGTTTCATTGTGGATCTCTTTAGAGAAGACCAGAAAGCAGCGACAATGATAGTAAGTTTAGCATATGATATATACCAGCTGAAGATTGAATCCTCTGGTTCCTGCACAGTATGATATGTAAATAATACTTCACCATTGTCACAACAAGGCATACCACAGATCTTTTCACCCAGTAGAAATGCAAATATGCAAATTAGAAGCAACAGTGTGCTCTATAAACTATTTTTTCTGGCAATTAAGAAGCCGAACATGTCGTACCTTGTCTTCTGAAAAGACCAGCGACCAGCTCAAACAACAGCAAGTCTAACCCATGATCACCTTAAGTCTAACAACTCCTGGGCAGCACAATATGTCAGTTCACGAAGATGTTGGCAGGATATGCAGATCAAACCAAAACGGAATGTTTGCCATACCTTGGTAATTAGCAGCCCAATAACCAGCTGAAAAGCAGAGAGTCTTCAGATGAAAGTGATCAATGTTTGTCAGGCTTAAGAAGGAATATACCAATCAAAGATTAGCTCATCCGGTTCCTGCACATCATGATTAGTCAATACTTGTTCCGCGTTTCGCACACATACACAAATTGATCATCTTGACAGAACAGAGTGGAGAAGACACACATGTAAAATGAAGTGACAACCTTGTGCCCTCTATGCGAAATGTACAGGTAATTAAGAGCCAGCACATTTTTCCGCAAAAGGAAGAAGAATACCTTCGTAATGAAAGAAGACCGGCTACGACCTCAGGCAGCAGCAAAATCTAACCCATGATCAGCCGTAAGTCCAAGTGTCCAATAATTCCTGGGCTACATGATATCTATGTCTGTTAATTACCGGACATTATGGGACCAACTGAAATGTTTGTCGTACCTTGGTAATTAGCCGGTAGAAGCAATCAAGGACAAACTCAGGAGCCTTAGCCGATATGAAACACTCAGCTAAGGAAGTAACGCAGTGGTCTTTAAACGAAATTGATGTCCATGTGTGTAAGGCTAACAGATGATGACGGTGGTGCCTTCCTTTTCTCTTTGCCTAAAGCAAAGCATGTGTCATATACTTCGCTTGCATCCGGAGGCAACAGTTGGGAATACATATCATCTTTAGGCAAACATGGAATTGATTCGTAAAGAAAAAGTGGGGAATTAAAGGGCACAAGACTAGATGAAGTACCTGTCGGGGATATATAAAACGAAATGGAGAATTAGGGTGCGGGGTGGAGACGAGCGGGCCGAGCGGTGACCTTGGACGGGGCCGTATATATGCCGCTGGACACGTACGGAGCGGAGGTCGATTTGCCCGGCGGCGTCAGACCATAGGCGCAGGGCGCCGGGTACGAGTCGGAGGTGACGATGGGGAGCTTCATGTGGGCGAGGGAGTGAGGATACCCGGCGGCGGCGGCGGCGCTGAGGAGTTGGCCGCCGGAGATGGAGGAGATGGGGCGACAGTGGAGGTGGGTCGGGTGGAGGCAGCAGAGTCCCTCGGATTCGCGATGAACTGTCGGCCCACTGTCCAGGCCCCATGACCGGCCCAAACCTGCATCTTCAGCCGGTCTGAAGAACTCTGAAGTCTGAATTGCTCCCAAAAAAAATACTCTGAAGTCTGAACACCGGCCCTCACAATTCAACGCTAGCACTAAATGCAAATCTATTCGATCTGATCTGATGCTCAACCACAGAACATTGTGCACCGTTCGATCGCTTCATCGGACGGCCGGGCCTCGACGATCGAACCTAACTAACTCGCTGACCCTCTTGTTACGCTAGGTAGATCGTTAAGCTGATGCTGCTACTATACTAATTGAATGCATGAACAGACCACTGACTAGATCGATAGATATAGATAAGCAAGATATGAAGACGACACACGAGACCCAGCAACAACCACAAGCACACACGCGACCATCGTACGGGATTGCAGTTAAGAGCTAGCTGATCACTGTTCTCAAGCTACTGGCTAATCGATCCAGTTATATTCACATCCATGTTATAAGCTGTGCTAGCTCTAGCTAGCCATTGCTTGCTAGCTAGCTAATTCATCAATCCCGGCCGGCAGCTCTTCTCTGCTTGCCTCTTCCAACTGATAAATCGATGGAGATTAGGAGGGCTCTAGTAGTGATTGCCGTGGTAGCCATGGCGGCGGCGGTGGCTCAGTCGGCGGCGGCGGCAGGGATGAGCTACACGGTGGGGGCGCCGGACGGGCTGTGGGACATGCACACAGACTACGCCGACTGGGTCTCACGGAGGACCTTCCACCCCGGCGACAACATCAGTAATTCTTGAGCTTATATAGGCATCGATCCATATATGTCTCTGGGTCTTGAATCTCATATAAGCATATATAATTTGCAAAGCGTTCACGTACTCGCGGGAGCTGCACGACGTGGTGGAGGTGGGGAAGGCGGGGTACGACGCCTGCTCCAGCGCCAACAACGTCTCCGCCTTCCGCTCCGGCAACGACGTCGTCACCCTCGCCGCCCCCGGCACGCGATACTTCCTCTGCGGCCTCACCGGACACTGCGCCAACGGCATGAAGATCGCCATTCGCGTCGTCGATGCTGCTTCCAGCGCCGGTGGGCCCAACGCCTCGCCGCCGGTGGCATCGTCGGGGAGAGCCGTCGGTGGCCTTGGCGCCGTTATGATGATGGGGGTGCAGGCTCTATCTCTCGTCGCCGTCGTGGGCGGCATGGCCTTCTGATGACATTTTGCATGTGGTGTTAACATATGTTGTCCTTGTGTACTTCGTCCGTTCCTAAATTTTTGTCCGCTGTTTTAGTGCAGATTTTGAACTAAAAAACGACAAGAATTTAAGAACGGAAGGAGTACAACTATGTCTGTGAGTGACTTGTGATCGATTCTTTTGCCTGTCATCTATTTTTGATTATTTTTTTTACGTGGATTGTGAGTTCTGCCATCCAATTATCACGTGAAAAAACTAAACTCCCTTCTAATAGTGTAAAAATTTGGCATATGCATGTTTCACCAAATTTTTCGCGCGGTAATAACTTAATTAGTAGTACTGCATCTGTTCCATATACTCCCTCCGTACGACAAAAGATGTCTCAACTTTGACCAAATTTGAATGCATCTATATATACACTAAGTCATGTCTAGATATTACATGTATCTAAATGCTTTTTAATAATAGATACATCCATATTTTGTCAAATTTGAGACAAAAATTTAGGAACGGAGGCTGTACTGCTTACGAGTGATACAACTATTTGTGCTGACAAAATTATCATATCCACTAGTACATCCGCAGCGCACCAAATTAAGTTAGCTCGAGCGATCGATATATGGTTGGGGAGCCAGTCAACAAAGTCCATGTGTTTGACTAATTTGTTCGAGTGAGCTAGCTGTACGACATTGTACCAGCTGAAAAGGCAGTGCTAGCTAATATCAGTGCATACTGATGGATGCATGCGTGGATCTTAATGATCAACTAACAGACTCGAATTGACACTCCAGCGTAAGTACGGCTGCCCGTGGTAGCTAGATATATAGGCAGCTGTGGGCTCGAATTGAGATCGTTAACATTCGGTCGAACCGAGAAAGAAGATGATGAAAGTCACAAATATACGAGCAAGCCCCGTGGAGTAAATGGCGACCCGAAATCTTTAATCCGTGCGTCACCGCTCCACCGTCAAGAGGCCGTTCCAAGTGCACACAAAACCTTACAAAAAGATACTACACACTATGCCACATGTTGATCCGTCATTTCCCCACCACTGTCTGAACGGAGAGGAATCGATGAAGATCGAAACGGTGTCGGCTAGGGTCCCTCCGCCTCTCCCTCCCTCACTCCTGTGCGAGTTCTGGACGTCGTTACACGAAGACTGGGCTTGCGACGGGTAAAGTTAGGGCGACTTTTTTTTTTTAGGGGACTTAAGGCGACCTTATTGAACCGGTCACATTTGATCCATGTCTAGTTTCCGGCCCATGGCTGGTCATGTGCAGCCACCTTTGAGCAGTCGGCCCAAACTTGGCCCAACATTTAATCTTCATGCTATATCAATACAGTACTCTCTCCGACCAGAACTACTTGTCGAAATATTATATGTATCTAGACATTTTTTACACATAGATACATCCGTATTTTGGCAAATTTGAAACAAGTAATACCGGCCGGAGGGGTACCATTCTTTCAGCGGCAGATAGGCAAAAGGAGAAGTTGAAAATGACATATCGGCATGATTTCCGAAGAAATGAGAAATCCAAACTATAGGTCCAAAGAGAGTAACATCCAGGTCGATATATGGCCTTTGATCCTCTTAATTAATTAACGCGTTTTGTTTGTTGATTGACTTAGCCGCCACGCACGCGGGAACGAACGTGCTACTACCAATCAATAATCGTAGTAGTATATACTCGATCGAGTCAAACATTAGTTTGATTTGATCAAGTCACAAAGTAAACATGTACACATCGACCAAATTGAACCTGCAGATGTCGGAAAAACAACAAATTATATTAACGTGTACCTATATAAATACTCCATCCATCACACAGTCTTCTTCCAACCAAACCAAACCATCTCATCATCCCAAACACATCTAGCCTTTCTTGAATCATCTTCTCCATGGATCAGCTTCAGCTAGCTAGTCCATCGGCAATGGCAACCACCAAAGCTCTGTTCCTGATCATGGTGACAGCGGCGGCGCTGGTCGGGACAACCCTCGGCGCGAGCTACACGGTGGGCGGTCCGGCGGGGTCATGGGACCTGAAGACCAACTACACCCAATGGGCCTCGGCCCGCCGCTTCTTTCCTGGCGACAGCCTCCACTTCCGGTACCCCACCAAAGAGCACAACGTCTTGGAGGTCACCAAGGCCGGCTACGACACCTGCAACACCTCCGTCGTCTCCAGCTCCGGCGGAATTAGCAACGGCAGCGCCGCCGCTGTCAGTACCGTCATTGCGACGTACCAGACGGGCAACGACATCATCCCGTTAGTCGTCTCCTCGGGGGTCACGACAAGGTACTTCGTGTGCGGCGTCGCCGGGCACTGCGCCGCCGGGATGAAGCTCAAGGTGGCCGTCGGCGCGCAGCCGCCGGTGCAGTGCAGGGGGAGAGGGATCAGAAGAAGGTGCACCCGGCCGCCGCCCGCTGCTCCGGCGGCAAGCTCGGCGGTTGGTGGTGTTGACCGGTCAACAAGCCTCTGGTTCGCCGCCGTCGTGGCTGCGGGTTCCTTGCTCCTCTGTTCCTAGAGCCAACGATTTATAGCTGGCGCCATTCTTCTTCTCTTCTTCGTTTCTTATGGTTTGTGAGACGTGATCGGCCGTGCGCCCATGTTCGTTCCTTGATTCACTTGTAGTATTTGTATAAAATGTCAACTGTATTCATTTTTTCTGTTGAATGTAATTCGATCCATTTTTAATTAATGGGGCTTTGTTGACCTCATATACCAGAGGAATGCAGCTGAGAATTAGCAAGAAGGTTTCCGGCAGGCATCATGAGGTTGTCCTGACAGAATCGAACATACATACTCCCTCCGATCCTAAAATTTTGTCATGATTTTAGTACAAATTTTTATTAAAACCACGACAAGAATTTAAGATCGGAGTGAGAACATACGGAGTAGTATTGATACAAAAGCTTGCAGATGATCACTTGTTGAGTTGAGTAGGTCCACAACACAGATCTCGCAACGATGGACAGTCGATCGAGTCAAGTGGTACGAGTGAGTGACCAAGTCCTCTTCATTCGACAGCAAATCCCATGTGTTAATCTGTTCCACACGCTCAATCGAAAGCAAATCATTAATCATCTCATTGTCTTTCCTTCCATGATTCTTCCATGGAAAACTAAGACCGTGTCAATGTTCAAAACGATACTCCAATTGACCTTCCTGTGTGATGTGCTTGTGAATGTGATCCAGTATTACTCGCCGGAGGCAAACACGACGTAGGGAAGAGGTAACCAGAAAGGAAGGGCTACCTGTGCTGCTCATTTGCCATGGCTTGCTGCTACAGCTCTACTGCTTGGTCTTATGAGTAATGATGTTCCTAGTTGCTAAGCTCAGGCAGGTGTTGTGCCATATTTGAATATGAAAATCCCCCCTCCTATTTTTGCTTGCGAGATTGTTGATACAAGCTCATGTATTTGTAGCATGGCAGAAAGAAATGAACTCGACAAATCAGGAAATGAAAAAAGTGGTACAGTACTGAATTTGCTACTACAGTACTATATAGGGATTGGAGAATCAAGAATGAGCATTTCTTCGTTCTCCAGAAAAAACTGTATTGTACAAGTTGTAAGCAACAGGTAGTATAATAACTCTATAGACGCACAGTTGTAAGCATTCTCCTCATCAACAAAAGACTACCACCACCACATGCGGACAATAGTCCGGTAGTATGAATCAGAGAGACTACATGACCAATTAATGGATCGAACAACTATGCTGTTTTAGGTTACCATGAGTACTTGACGAGATTTAAACGATCCAAGCATTAAGCAACAGGCGGGCATGCTTCGCTGTCCTTCGATGTGTCGACTTCAGAAGGCGGCATGAACTGCCACATCGGGTATCCTGGGTAACCGACAAAGGGCATCATCATTTTCTGCCCTTGCCCGTGGGCATGGAAGGGAGCCATCGGCGCCTGCGCAAACGGGGAGGGCATCATAGCCGGATGAGGCATGTAGGCTGGAGTTGCAGTCAGGAGCTTCATCTGGTGTTCTAATGTTTCCTTTTCTACTTTCAGCTTCTGCTTCTCGTCACGAAGTTCATCCTTCTCTGTCTGAAATTTTAAGAAAGAAGTTATGGGATACATCATTACATAGTTTAGCTAACATGATAATACTAAGAACAACTTTGGCATTATCCATAACATGCAACGCACATCAATCACTTGACTGGTTGAGCCATAGCAGGATAAGGGATTTGTATTCCCAAAGTCTAACAACACAAGTAACAATGTAACAAGGATGGGAAGTTCAACTGCAATCATCATTAAAGGAAATGTCATACATGATACATCAACAGTATATGCACTGTGCTCCATGGTAATATGCATCAGCATCGATAAGTAACCAGGTATGCAGTTTCTGGCCAGCTGAATCTGATAGCTCATTGTAATTTCTGGCCATATTATCACCATATTCGTAAGTTGTATTGTAGAAGATAAAACAGTAAGTGGTAAGTGACCAGAGATGTATTCCACTAGCCAAACTAGAATCATCTAAGCGCACATCAACCACGTGCTAGCATAAAGCATTGCAAACCTTGGCCCTTGGGAGGCTTTTAATGCGATCTGATTGCAATAAACAAACATAAAAATAAAGAACACTGGACAGCTAAGTGGGACAGAGAAGTAAAAGAGCGTGAGTTTCATAATTCGGCCAAATTGTTGGCTGCTCTTAACATCAGAGCTAAATAAGACGGTTCCCTTTGAAATGTGGTTCTCAATAATTCAGGACAGGTTCCCATCACAGGAAACCGTAATGTAAGTCCTCAAGTAAACAGCCTACAAGCTCCAGATGCATAAGCTTTTGGATAATAGAAGATTGCATACAAGTAAGGTTGCCTCACCTTCAGTTCTTTAATCTTATCTTCAAGGCTCTCATTAGTATCCTTTAGCTGCTGTGCTTCAGCACGAAGCTGAGTAACCATGCGAGTAGCGTCACTTAGGATAGCAGCTTTGTCAGATTTTACTGGCTTACCAGGATCCAAAGTAGTACCCAATTCAAGAAACCTATCAATCATAAGAAATGTTCAAAATTTATGGGCAATGTCTCTTCACGGTCTACGACTAACATATTGAAGGTATGATGTACCTGTCATTCAGCTTGTCCCTTCTCACTTTTTCCCTGCAAGCTTTGGATGTCGGCCGACCGCACGACTCTGACCTTGACCTGTGATTTGCAATAGATTCCCAATTACAGATCTGATGATGGAACCAATAATCTGATATAGCAAAAAGTGAAACAGCTGCCTGACCGTTTATTGCTGCCTGGAACCTTGGAGACATCAGAAGTGTTCACGTAGCTGCCTACTTCCACACTGTAACAGTAAAGAGGGGAAGTAACTAAAGGCACAAACAAGTTGTCTAACAAAAAAGAGTAATAATCATGGAGCCATAGAATATGTGATACTCCTGTGCGCATATGCCAGCGAATTTCAACCAAGAACTTAGTAACTGCTGCTATAACATATGCCAGTGTATGTCGGACTGCTTTCCAGTTGTCCAGTTGTATAACATATTCAGCGAAATGGATCCTATAGTCTTATTATGGGGGAAAAAATGTGCATATTCCAGTGAATTTCAACCAAGAAGTTAAAGATAAATTAACCAGAAATCTGTTGTCATCTGCTTAAATACACCAATCGCCTTCAATAAGCCAGGAGACAACATCAGTGTGGATGCTCGGCTAACTAGAACTTAGTAACTGCTGCTGTTATGTACACTTCGAGGCAATATAAGGTCGGTGGAAAACACTAGATTTAACCCGTGACACCAGCCAGAATTAACACTCACCACAATCCAAAACAATCCAGTTTCATCCATTCCCAGAGGAACAACATTAAACAAATCCTTGAACCAGAAACAGATATACCAATCCAGATTCCAGATGAATATGCTGCCAATCCACCCTCCACAACCATGCCTGATGCCTCGGAGCAACGTAACAGCATGTTCTACACCAAAAATTGTCTTCCCTACACAAACTAACCAGCCTATTCGACCAACAACTGAAACGGCCTCGGCACGTGAATTATCACCAATAATTCATCGGAAGCCCTAGGATCCAGATAAAGCAAAAACCGCCTCTACGAGTTACAATCAGGCAAACGTGTACGCTATCCCCAAGAGCCCTACAAATAATCCCCAAAAAATGAAGCCATCAACGCGACCGGGTAACCCTGAATCTACGAATATATCCTCTGCAACGAAACAGTGAACGCCGTGTTGAGCAACCAATCCACGAAACCGATCTCGACACGAACCAAAACTATGTCTACCTGCGCGGCGGGGAGAGAAGCGCGTACCTTGGGTTGGACGACGAGGCGGAGGCGTCCCACGGGAAGGCGCCGCACGCGGAGGCCGGGAGGTCCTCGAGGATGCCGCAGTCGAGGAACCAGTCGTCGCCGCCTCCTCCTCCTCCTCCTCCACCTCCGTCCCCCGGAGCGAGAGCCATCGATCGCCGCCGCCCGCGTCGAACCCTACCTCGCCGTCGCCGTCGCCGGAAAAGTCGCTCGCCTTTTCTCCGCCTTCCCCCCCTTTTTTCACTCGGTTTCTATATTTGGTTCCTTTCCGCTGATTTTTCGACGACCCGTGTTGGTGGAGGCAGATCGGGGTCTTGCTCCGATGACATGTGGGACCCAGATAACGTCATTTTTAAATGGTTTATTTTGTTCTAAAAGTTTTGGGATTTTCTGTGTGGCTGAGAGAGAGATAAGAGTAGGTGAGGTGTAGGGGGGACTTACGTGGCGTTGCATGATGGGTGAGATCTATTAGGATGCCGCATCTCTTGCCAGGTAGGCTCTAGATTCCCCGTAGGCAACGGCCATTATATATGCCTAGTAGCCGTAAGATATTATGCTAATCGTCATTTGCCACTGTTTCAATAAGGATAGTTACGAAACTTATGCATCATGTAAGTCGTTGTAAACATAGGGAAGTCTTTGACGTGGCATTTTGGTCATCAATTAGACGATTTTTGTTTCTAGCCACATATCCATCCTACTGATATTACTCTAGTCTACTAAAACGTTTTATATTTTGTGTCAAAATAGTTTTATATTTATAACAATAACTAGATGATAAAAAGGCGCATAGTTATTTTTGGAATCACGATTGAGGAGATATAAGTGTACCATAAGAGTGACCGAAAGTTATAATGATTTTTGCCAAACGAAATGTAGCATATTAGAAGCATGATCTGTATCTTTGAAATGTATCAACGAAATATATATTTTCCATTAAAAACTCTCTATACGTTCAAATTTGAACTCTTACCAAAGCTCAAATTAGTTGGTCCGGAGGAGATGGTTCAGACAGTTTCGACTACAACCGTTTGTTTCAGCCTGTTCCATAAGGCTAGTGATAATTTGGTGAAGTCATTTTTTTAGATCCACTTTGTTCCACTGTAATATCTGGCGTTGCCTGGTTTTAATAATATATGACTGTGTGTCCTCGTTTACAAAAAATAAAAAGTTGTGCATCATGTTTAGCTCGGCCAAAGGTCAACCGCGCACTTGAAAACGGCCTCCAAAAACCATTCCACTGACACCAAGGTCCCATCGACTTCACGGTCCCACATGACATGTCAGTGACGCATCCCCGTGTAGACCACCAACCGCGTGCACCTAGCAGTTAGTCAAGCCCACACGACACGATATCCCCTTCTCCCCTGAGCTCTCACTCTGCTCCCGCTAAACCCAAAACCCTGGCCAACCTCGCCGCGAATCCACTGAAACCGAGCTCGATTCCCCTCCCATGGAGCTGCAGCTCGCCCCGCTCGGCATCCTCTCGCTGCATCACCACCGCGCCGTCACCCGCCCCACCAAGGCCACGTCCACGGCCACCGCCAACATAACATCGGCATGCTCGGCGGAAGCGCTCAAGCCACGGCCGCAGCTCCCGCCGCCGCTCCGCCGGCGGAGGGCGCGGGGCGTCCACCTCCCTTCCCTCTGCGCCGCCATCGAGCGGCTGGTGGCCGAGGGGCGGCACCGCGAGGCCTGCGACGCGCTCAGGGAGGCCCGCGCGGGCGCCCCGTTCGCGGCGCTGCCGCCGGGCACCTACGACGCGCTGGTGACCGCCGCCTCCGCGCTGCGGGAGGCCGGGTCCGCGGCGGCGGTGCTGTGGCACATGGAGAGCTCCGGGTTCCAGCCCGACCAGTACATGTGGAACCGGGTGCTGGGGATGTATCTGGCGTGCGGGATGCTGGCCGAGGCGCGCGAGGTGTTTGAGGGAATGCCGGCTCGGAGCCGGGTCACCTGGGGCGTGATGATGGGCGGGCTGGTCGACGGTCGGCAGCCCCGCGGCGCCCTGGCACTCTTCGGTGAGCTGTGGGGGGAGATGGGCGTGGGAGCAGGGCCGAGGGTGCTTGTGGTGGCCGTCCGTGCAGCCACAGCGCTTGGGTCGGTGCGCGCTGGGCAGGAGCTGCATTGTTGCGTCGCGAAGATGGGGGCGTGCGAGGACCAGTACTTGCCGTGTGCGCTCGTCGACATGTACAGTAAGTGCGGGCGGCTTGATGAGGCGAGGCGGGTGTTTGATGGGATGCCGTGGAGGAGTGTCGTGGCGTGGAACACGATGCTGGCTGCGTATTCGCTTCATGGGTGTGCTGAGGAGGCAGTGGACTTGTACCACGACATGTGCGAGTGTGGTGTTGTCTTTGATCAGTTCACGTTCTCGACGATGCTCGGGGTTTTCTCGAGGCTGGGTCTCCTGGAACATGCAAAGCAAATCCATGCTAGCCTGATTCAAAGTGGGTTACATATGGATATTGTTGGGAATACGGCACTTGTTGATCTGTATTGCAAGTGGGGTCGGATGGAAGATGCAAGGCATGTGTTTGAGAGGATGCCTAGCAGGAACCTTATCTCTTGGAATGCTCTAATAGCAGGGTATGGCTACCATGGCATGGGGGCTCATGCTATTGAGATGTTTGAGAGGCTCATAGCTGAAGGGATTGCTCCAAATCACGTGACATATCTAGGAGTACTAAATGCGTGTAGGTTTTCTGGATTTATCGACAAAGGGAAGAGGATTTTCCAGTTGATGGCTCAGAATCCAAAAACGAAACCACGGGCAATGCACTATGCTTGTGTTATTGAGCTTTTTGGTCAACAGGGGCTACTGGATGAAGCCTATTCAATGATAAGGAAAGCACCGTTCACCCCAACTGCCAACATGTGGGGAGCGTTGCTCACTGCTTGTAGGATCCACAAGAATATTCAGCTTGCTAGATTAGCAGCCGAGCAGCTATTGGCGATGGAACCTCAGAAAGTTAACAATTATATTGTGCTTCTCAACTTGTATATTAGCTCAGGCAGACAGGACGAGGCTTTGAAGGTAGTTAACACCTTGAACGGCGCGGGGTTATGTATGAGTAATGCTTGTAGCTGGATCACAGTCAAGAAAAAAGATCACAGGTTTTTCTTTAAGGATAGTCTCCACCCAAAAAGTTCAGAGATCTACAGGAAGCTACATACGTTAATGGAGGCGTTGAAAGAACTTGGTTATGTAGCTGAAGAGGATGAATTGCTCCCTGATATTCTTCCTGATGAGCTAAAGACATCGAAAGCTTACCATAGTGAAAGACTTGCAGTTGCGTTTGGTATTATCAGCACATCTCCATCTACTCCCTTGACAATCAACCAAAGCCATCGGTTGTGTCGTGACTGCCACAAGGTAATGAAATTGGTTGCACAAGTTACCAAGAGAGAGATTGTTTTAAGAGATGGTAGCAGGTTTCACCACTTCAAACTTGGGACATGCTCTTGCGGTGACTACTGGTAACTAGGTATGTCCAACTGAATGATTGTTCAGTGTTGGGTTTATCTACAGGCATGCTATTTGCTAATTCATTGTGATCTAGATCTGGAATGCAATTCTGGCACTAAAACCAAGCAAAGCTTATGAATAATCAGCATCAAAGCTCTTCATTTTCACTTTCTGAAGTATCAAATGTGAAAAGTGAAAACTACTAGTAGTTGTTACTATTGACCTGCAAGTTAATTGCCGGAATATTTTTTTAGTTGCCCCCAGTCCCAGTGTGATACTCAAAATTACATACCTGTTTGCTGACAATGTTCTTTCATTGTCTATTAATCAAAGCATTTTTTTTCTTCTGGTTCATGAGATATTCTTAACTCTTTTCCTTGGCTTGTCCGGTCATGACTATTGTTTATTAATTGAATATACATCATAACCCCTGTAGTTGTATAACACAATTCCATTTTAGCATTGTAGTATCTATCCACACAATTGTGTGTGGAATTCAGGTACCTCTCAAAAGTCGATACTTGTTTGCACGTTAGCTTCTCACCAAGACGTGCAAACAAGGGATTCCATTTTAGGTTGCATATTGAGGAGTGGCTATCCTGTAGTATTATATTAAGCTAAAACAATTTGGCTGGCAGCTGATGATTCCAGAGGTTATATGAAGCATCTCAACTGGAAAAGCTTCATTAGTGAGGATGCAAGGCTTGGTAAGTTCATAGATTTTTAGTTTTTTTTTAGTTTGATTCTCATTGATATGCATGTTTACCTTGCCTTCCTTTTTATTTTACTGCTGTCAAAAGTCGATACTTGTTTGCAGGTCTTGGTGAGTAGCTTCTTATATACTCTTATCATTCTGTGAAAAGCTGACCTTTATGACGTGCTAGGAAGAAAAATGTTTTCTTTTGAGCAAAATCAGGTCGGCACCTTTCCCTGTGTTTCCACTAGCTTTGCAAACCTTGTGTAAAAGAAGAATCTGCAAAAGTAGGCTGGATATTAGAATATGTGATGGGGTTGGCTTTCATACTGGAGATACCAATATTTACTTGTGTCCAGCAAGGAAGGAATAAAGCTCAGATGTAACAAAGGATCCAAGGAAAGTATAACACTTTGAGCATCTCTTGACAGCTTGTTTCTAACTGCATCATAGGTGGAGAAAATTCTCCTGTTTCACTTTTGATCTCATCTCTTTCTTCTGTGATCAGCAATAAAAAGGGCCACAACTCCCTTCGTTGTAAGCAGGCAATCTTTCTCCCACAACTTCTCAGCTTACAGAAGTTTGAGAATACAAGATGGCTAAAATGATTGCTGCTGTCATTGTATGCGTGGTTGTTTTAGCCCTGGATATCACTGCTGGGATACTAGGGATTCAGGCTCAGGCTGCACAAAACAAGGTAGTTGCATGAGATTGTTAATATTTCTCAGTTTTTCTTAATGAAATGCATGCTATTTTGAAGTAAAAGGTTCATTAACGGATGTTTTCGGCTATCGAGGCTACCTTCATGCATGGTTATTACTGTAGAGTAGTATAGTAGTTAAAGGTGCTTGACACAATAATTTTATCTGACGCTTGTTATTTGATTTTGTTGGCAGACTAAAAAGGTCACAATACTCTTTATCCAATGCGAGAAACCGGTATATAAAGCATACCAGCTCGGCCTCGCGGCGGCAGTGTTCCTAGTAGTTTCTCACGCTGTGGCCAACTTCCTCGGCGGCTGTGCCTGCATCTGCTCTCAGTTGGAATTCATTCGGGCATCCATCAACAGGAAACTGGCAGCTACTCTTATTATTCTTTCATGGTAACTTTGCTCTCACCTCAAACATTCTTTTGCAAAAGAGTTGCACACCACTTCATTAGGATAGAGAAATGAGTTATAACACCATACTGGTTATACACTTTATCAGAGAAGTAAATCACCTTGAATCTACACAAGACATGATAGGAGTTGATCTGTGATTCTGGCTAATAGAAAACTATTGCTGGTTGTCTAATAGGATCGCACTCATCGTTGGGTTCTCGCTGCTGCTCGCTGGGGCCATGTCCAATTCCAAGTCGAAGACGTCGTGCGGGTTCGTGCATGGCAAGACGCTGGCCCTTGGAGGGATCATGTGCTTCGTCCACGCAGGGGTCACCGTCGCCTACTATGTCACCGCCAATGCGGCGGCGAACGAACTTCCTTAGGCCAGTGCGTGTGCAAATGCTTTTGGCTGAGATTATACAGTCTGATACTTTGTCACAGGAGATTACCATTCTTTTCTTGCTTTTGTTGTTTCGTGTCTTTCAGATTGTGATTCAACTTTTTACTGTTTTACACTTCATGGAAGCATCCGGTTCTGTATCGTATCAAAGTTGCACAAAATGAGATATAATTGCGGTTTGATTGATTCATCGATGTTTTGTTCTGAACGCTTGAGAGGCCGACAGTGCTGCTGAAAATTAACAAAATTCGCATGTAAATTCTCAATTGCGTCGGTAACACCAGGTAGTTTCGGAAGATTCTAGCATAGTTTTGCTATGTTCAAAAACTGAATTAAAATTACACATTATTTTCCATGGACAGCAACCGTAAAATGAGTCCATCCTCAAATCTGCACCTGCTTCCTGGACGCACTGGGCAGTGAGCCAAATTTCTGTGCCAAATGGTAGAACCATTACTGTGAAGGCAAGGCAATTGTTGTGTAAAAGCACTGCAGCAGGACATCATCTCCTGACAAAGGCAATGGCAAAGATGGTAACAGTCAGCTTCTATTCATCAAATACTTACAATGCAGGTCTATACAGCAGAGATACAATTTGATAACACTCCACATTAGTCACCAGTCACCATACACAAAACTACTGCTCAAAACTTCACCTCCCTATCCAATAGGTACATGCTTGATCCTCGTATTTTCCATATGAACAGAACAAAAGGATCACACAAAATTGAAAGAGAAAAACTTGGAGCCAGGAACAACAGTAGAGGGAACTTTTGTTAACTCCAGTCAGACATCCGGAAGGTCGGAGACACTGCCAACTGATTCCTGTCTCTGAAGACCGGAGGCATATGACTGAACCTCAGACACGTCGAGGGATTCGTCTTCCGTCCTGCCCGGTGGAAGCTTCCCACTGTGGTGATTCCTGCTGCCACGGCTGTGTTTCGCCACTCGGATCAGCGCCTGGACAACATCTCGCATCGGTGGGCGCTTCCGCGACACGCGGCTCACGCATTTGTAAGCCACAGCAGCCATGTCATTGAGCTCCTCCACATCAAATGTGCCTTCTAGCCGAGAGTCTGCGATTTCCTCCCACCCAGTTTTTCCATCAGCATTAATCGCAGCCTGATCATAGAGCATTGTACTCAGCATTTAAAAACGTTATTCTCCTCAGAAACTGAACTCTACAAAGATTAACGGGCGGGGAACTCCTTACCAGCTCAACATATTCCATTAGACCTTGTTGAGGGTTTCTACCAGCAATCAGTTCAAATAGCAAAACACCGTAGCTGTACACGTCACTCTTCTTTGTGAATGATCTTGAGGACACATATTCTGGATCAAGATATCCATAAGTTCCACGTATGTTGGCTCCATTTCGAGTAAGCATTTCTTCTCTTGACAACCCAAAATCAGCAACCTGACCAGCAGAAAAGTACTAATTCAAATCCTGCTATTAAAACTGGTTGATTAACTAAAGAAAAGTTTGTGATTTTTCTTCAACAAATTCAGTAAGTATGTCTGCTACACTCGTTGGTTTCTAAACATTTTCAAGTTGATATTTAAATTCAAAACAAGGCTCTACCCCAGTAAAGAGTTAAGGAACAAATGACCACGACATAGAACAGTATAAACGAATTCCTGATGCTGCTTCCATTATATGATTGTATGCAGCATCAAGTGCAAACCGAATGTCGGTAGTACAACTTAAGAACTACTGCAGTATAAACTGAAACAAGCAAACAGATGTTCTAGGTAATTAACTAAGTTACTACCGAGATGAGGGACACAAGAACCTAACATATCATGCATGGTTAGTATGATGAACAGATTTACCTAAAAAAAAGTGTGATGAATAGCAGAGATGTACAGCATACCCTAGCACGCATGGACTGGTCCAGTAAAATGTTTGGTGATTTGATGTCACGATGAACTACCGGAGGAACAGCCTGCACTAAACTTAAGCCAGATCAGGGAATCTCTTTGCATTTCACCATAGACCATGCTTCCAATTATGCATTACAAAGCTTACCCCGTCATGCAGGTATTCCAAACCCCTAGCAACATCCAGAGCTATGTTTACCCTCAAATGCCACCTCAGTGGTGCACTGTTTTCACCTGAATTGCGAAAATTATTCAGACACACAAAAAACTGTATGTGTAACATGTGAAATTCTCTCTAGACATACTGTCTTGAAAAAGATAGATTAACACGGATGATCAGTCAAAATTTGTTCAAGGATAATATGCGAGAAAAACTAGTTTCTGTTGACTTAAATCATGTGAACACCCCCTTGCACTCTCTATCTGATAAGAGAAGCTAAAAGGATGGTGATTATGTTTCTAAGTGATCAAGAACTATGAAGGTAAAAGGGGGATGTTTTGCTAGACATTTCAAGAACTCCAATAACTCCGAATCCATATCATGGTGTCTTAAAGAATTGCAGGTCCTTCTAAATCACATTCTGACTAAACCAAAGTTATGGTAGC
Organism: Brachypodium distachyon; assembly: GCF_000005505.3. NCBI lineage: Eukaryota > Viridiplantae > Streptophyta > Magnoliopsida > Poales > Poaceae > Brachypodium > Brachypodium distachyon. The sequence continues at coordinate 12,988,846 of NC_016133.3, forward strand.
AACCAAGCACAAATGTGTCGAAGTAATTACTGTGAGGAGAGATCTTCTTATAAACAAGGTGCTACATTTTGCAGATAGAGAGAATAAATACCATATAAGTGTGATGCTAGGCTCCCATTAGGCATGTAAGCATATAGCAGAATATGTTGCCCTTTTTCAGCACAGTAGCCAACCAAGTTCACCAGATTCCTGTGGTGCAATCGCCCAAGAAGCAAGACCTGACATTAAGTTATGTCAAATGCGAGTTCTAGACATGATCGTTGCCAGTCATGTATAAACATAAGCTTACCTCATTGTGGAACTCCTTTTCACCTTGCTTTGAATTGTTAGCAAGTACTTTAACAGCCAGTATCTCACCAGATGACATATCAGCTTTGTAAACAGGACCAAACGCTCCTTGGCCCAATAGTGTTGTAAAATTGCTGGTAGCCTTCAGTAGTTCCCTAGAGAAAGGAAAAATATGAATATTCACAAGAGTATACGAGATATCCATGAATGGTGCATGGTTATGTAGAAGACACAATTTCATGGTCGTACAAAATTAGCAACACACAAGAGGCCAGACAATAACTTACAAAACAAGTACTCCCTCTGTTCCATATTAGTTGTACTAAATCAGTGCCAATTAGTATGGAACGGAGGGGTAGTATAGTAGTAAACTGTGAGACAACATAATTTTATATTATTGCTGGAATCGCTGAGTATGGTGGCTCCTTTGCTTGCTAATAGTTGCCGAGGTTTGGTGTTCCATTGTAGCCTCCTTACATTAATAAATTGCTGATGGTTACCATGTTCATATACAATGCTTGGCTAGCAGTGGGATATGCAAAAAAAATTATGCCAACAAAGATGAACTAATACACGAGTCCAAAACCTTTGTTCTTGTTACATTGGATGAAAAACGGACATTCTTGATTTAGTTACAATTTTACTTCCTACCAACCATAGTTCGGTTCACCTACACACAATCACATAGTTCAGATGCTTTGGTCAATATTCAGTAAACGAAGCACACATTTATCATGTATATCATTCAAACAAATTGAACTTGACCACTGACCACAAGATTTGAACGAATCTGCTATTTGAGACATCAGTACTGCATAACATTCATATATACACGTGTGAGATGTTTTCCGATCCTTTATTCCCTCATGTTTCTCTGCATTCAAAAACCTAGAAAAATATATATTGCATGTTCCCTTTCTATAGTATAATTAGTTTCTCCAAGTCCCACCCTTCCCATGGAAATTTCCACTCTGACACGTCAAAAGACAAAAACCAAAAGAAGGAACCCTTAAAAAGTTGGTGGGTTCAGAAGTACAAGAGAAGTCAAAGGAGGATAACCAACCTATGACATGAACCTCTTTTGAGATATAACAATAAATAACTTACCAAGATCCTAAGATCAAAGCAAAATAATTATACAACTTCCTTTCAGTAAAAAATAAAAAATTATACAACTATGAATCTTGGCACCACGAGAATGCAAAAGGATCAAGGAAACATACTTGTATGCATATTTGGGTATCCCAGAAGCTGATATTAGGCTCTTCCTGCCAGGCCCTTCAATCCACAGAGACACCCCACGGTCTTCAAACTCCCTCGGCGAATCCTGCCCTGTAGTCGAGTTCGAGAGCACGGTACAGGTATTGACACCATTGGTGCGGATGGGGATCATCGATGACCTCCTTGAGCTACTACTCCTTATTTGCGCCTTAGAACACCGATACCTCATGCACAGGAGTATTCCAACTGCCAGCAGAACCCCTATCACCACACCAACCGTGGTCCCGATGATCAGACCTTCAGAAACCCCATTCATTCTCCCCACTCAGCCACAGATCCTAGCACTTGGAATGCTGCATCCAACTCATGGAAGCTCTGACGAGGAACAAGACCAACAGCTGTACCTGTCCTGCCAATAAGTACAATGGAGAATAGTAAATTGGAAGCCCTGAACAGTAACAGCATGTGGCTCCACGCATTAGGTGGCTTCCTGAGTCAACATCTAGAAACGGAAACGTAATCCTCTATACAAAACTTTGCCATCTGAAGTCTGAACTGATGTCACATCAAAATATCAGATCTTTAAGAAGCACGGTGACACCACTGATAAGATAAGATGCAGAGTTAAGAACTAGTAATTTATTTACGCCAACACGTCCCTAGACAGAAACGAGTTAGATATTATTGGTGAACAAACCTCCAAAGTGAGAAATTACTTTCTCATATACAATTTCTTTTGAAAAGGGAAGTGGTACCTTTTTGTCGTGAGCTAATTTGTCACTAACAGCACTAAAAAATACACACAGAAAAGCCCCTGTTTGCTCATGCCAAACAACCAAATAAATGTGTCTCATAATAAGGAAACAAATTACTGTATTCTTATAGCAAGAGAAATACTAGCGATTTGCGGAACTGTTCGTCGCAAGAACTCCGAAACTGTCGCCTGCTGTCCCCAACACCTATCTCCCCCAAACACTACAATCCTTCATACGAATCGCAAAGATGCCACCTTCCACTTCATAATCAGGAACACTTTTGAACCTAAACACCTTACAACATCAACAAACTTCGGGAGAGAGAGAGAGAAAAAAAGCCTTTCCCAGTCCAGGCACTAAACGATCCAACATACGAACGAAGAGGAGCGCGAGAATAGCAAGGCGGAAAAAACTAGACAAAACCAGGAAAACGGATCCTCTGAACCGACGAAACGAACACGAAACCGAGCGTACGCCAACACAAAGATCAAACGAGAAACCGAATCCCGGCCTAGAAAACGCACGAGAGAGCGCGGGGTACCTCGAATGCGCGCGGGAGGAGAAGGGGGTCTGCGGGGCTGCTTGTTCGGACCGTCTCCCGGCGGCGGTCTCGATCGCGGGGAATGCCGGCGGATTGGGGGCCGCGGAATCGGTCCGGGGAGGAAGATTTGTTTTGGTGATGGCTTCTGGCTTGGTGTTCAAAGAGAGGCGAGGCGAGAGAGAAAGACGACTTTCGAGAGTGTAACTTCCTGCGGAGAATAAAGCAAAGGAAAGAGAGAACAAAATAAATGAGAAAAAGCCACTTATGGAGAGAGAAAAAAGAAGTTGAGGGTACTTTTGTAATTGTGCCTAACTATAATTTCATATGAAATTATTGTGATGACTCAAATGAACAGAATATTGAAAACGTAGAAGAATGATACCCATCCGTTCCTAAATATATTTTTTCAAGAATGCAACCCGACGGGTGCATCATCAATTAAAGGAGAAGAGCCGGAAGGCTAGTACAACGCCAAAACCAGCTACAACACCCATCGGGCAAGTACAAAGGAGAAATTACAACCTACCAAGCAACTTACTCGCCGCGAAGCCCGGACCAACACCCCTATCCCTAAAGAGGCCGGCAGAGCACCACCGATCCAATTCCTCCCGAACAGTAGAGGTACCCAATGGACTGAATGAGACACCCCGTTGAAGACGATGTCATTACGATGGCGCCAGATGATCCAAAAGACCAGAGTGACAGCCGTCAGGAAGTCCTTTCGCCCACGCCTCGAAAGGGGCCGGGAGGTCCACCACTCCCGCAAGTCAGCCCCCGCCTCGGGGCACCAATCCCTGTGGCCCCAGCAGGTCAGCAGCTGCTGCCACACCTGATGAGAGAAGACGCAGCCCACCAGTAGGTGAGAGATGGTCTCATCCCCTTGATCGCAAAGGGGACACCTAGGCGGGTGTGGGAGACCACGTCTGCGAAGCCGGTCCGCAGTCCAGCATCTGCCCCGGGCCGCTAGCCAAGCGAAGAACCGTCAACGCTCAGGAGCCCTGGACTCCCACACCACAAACGCCATCGGATCACATCGCTGACTAGCGAAGAGGTTCGCATAGGCAGTTTTGGCCGAATAGACCTCATCCTTGGCCCAATTCCACACCAAAACATCGTCCACCCCGGCCTCCAAGTGGACGTCCCGGAGCCACTCCCAAAGAGTTAGGAACTCGACAATGGCCACCGCAGTCAGGTCGGGCCCCACGTCCTCAAGCCGCCGGCCATTCATCGCCTCTCTGACATTACGGCGACGCAGAGAGCCCGCACGCACATGCCCCGCAAGCGTCGGGAAAGCATCGCGAAGACGAACGCCACGCAGCCAACGGTCGATCCAGAAGAACGTGCGACGCCCATCCCCCACCCTAGAAGAGGTGGCCGCCTCAAAGATCTCATCCACCTCTTTAGGGATGCTCAAGGAAAGCCCCTTCCAAGGTTTAGAGACATCCACACCTCCAGCCATCTCCAGCGGACCCTCAAGGCCAGGTTGAGCAAGTGGGGGTTAGGGATGCCGAGGCCGCCGTAGGGTTTGGGAGAGCAAACCGACCTCCAAGCCAGAGACAATGCCCCCCACGAGCCTCTTTCTTCCCCCTCCATTCCTAAATTCTTGTCGGAGTGTTTAAGATTTAGATCTTGCAAAGCAATTTGTTGAAGTTGCATCTCAGGAACTACGACTATATCAAAAATTTGTGTATTTTGGAATATATGGACTACCATAATTCCGCGCGAATCTCAAATCACATATTCAAAACCATTGTCTTTGGGTAAAATTTGAGAAATGTAGCATTTTAGAAAACTCGTGCCAGAAATGGCTCTTTGAACTTCAGCAGAATTTTGTCATATTTTGCTCGGCTAGTTAACTCGGCGATGAACCTGGCTAGCTCAACATCATACACTTTGACGTCGAAAAAACTTGGCAAAATCACGGGGTAAAACAATCTTTTTCACCGAACCCGTGTGCATTGCCATGCTTCTCCACACAGATCATAACAAGAACGTTAGCATAGGACGCTTAATCCTTTTTCACCGAACTTTGTAAAAACCATCAATCTTGTCAATTTTCTCTGTTTGCATTTTTTGCATCCATAGGGCTAAACACATGCCAAGGAAACCAGGAACAAAGGAGAAAAGAATGCCAATTTACAAGTGTCCTCGAGCCACGAGCTCAACTCGACAGGCCAGCTCACATACCTTTCTAAAAATGAAGAGAAATGAAAAGAAAGAAAAACCCAGCTCAGCCGGCATGTGGGCACCCACGCCACTCGACAAGCAGGAAATGACCAAAATGCCCTCCGCTCCCACGTCCACGCGGTTCGGTTCGGCGGTTGTTGACTTCCCCTGTAGTCCTCGACACCTGCACCCAGCACAGCAGACCAGAAGGCCAACTATGGCTCCACTCTCATTCACTGACGACTGGGCCCGAACTCTCTGCAGGTCCACAAGTCATAGAGGTTAAGAACGAGAAGCGTACAAATAGGCGCAGGTGCTGCTCGGCTGCTTCGTGCTGTCCGTGAGTCCGTACGATCCATGTTCCATTGGCGGATTTAATTTAGCCAATTAATGTTGACGGATCAGAGCAATATTAATAGCTATAGTCTGCTGTAAGCATTGCAATGACATCTTCAAATAGGATAATAATTAGTATGTATAATAAGTTGGTTATAAGAAACACAACTTTATTAATAATAGGCCCATATTACAGTCTCACAGGATACTTAGGAGCACGTGTTGCAGCTGGCTACTAGTTAACAGCACACTTCTCTTCTTTCTCCTCTCTTCTTTCCATCAACTAAGCATCAAAATAATATTTTAATTTTTGTAACCAGTTTATAACCCACTATTATTCTTTGTTCTAATTAGTAGGAGTAAGATTCAGTCTGTATTTACACAAACATGAGGAGCAACAAAAGAAGATGCATTAAAAAAAACGGTCTGGGAATGCGCGTGCATGTAGCTAGCTCGATTGATCATACACAAATTATTTGCTTTGAGTATATGTGATTCCCCAAGCAATATTATTTCTGTTTCTACCCAAAATTTTGCGAATCTGGTACAGTACATGTACAAATAACTACTCACTCCGTTTCATAATTCTCGTCGAAATATTACATGTATGTATAGACACAATTTAGAAGCCAAATTTGGAACGAGAATTGTGAAACGTACCGTGCACCTCTCATATTAGCTGACAGGCCGGCGGAGCGCTCACATGGTCGTTACAGAGGCACACGTGCATGGATGCTTGCTTGGCTTCTGTGTAAGCACGCGAGATCGCTTAAGACTTCCCCCGCAAAAAAAATGAAAAAGAAAAACTGTGCCATTTCTCCTAGTTCTAGCGGGCCCGAATTGAGGCCTAAAGTCTGGCCCATTACCTTGTAGCGATGGTTGACACGGCCTTCCGAGTCGCTCGTTAGTTAGTTTATTATCCATCCAACATACCATTAGCCCATTAGCATAAGAAGCATATACTCATATCTCCCTGAGAAGCGCCAATCTCATTCAATCAAGGAACAACCAAAATTCAGATAGGTCATTCTTCCTTTCGCAGAATATATGCAGGATTCAGGTATATATAGTGCAAATTTTGTGGCGCAGAAACTTCACATTATAGCTAGCTAGCTGATGAAACCAACTGAACAAGATCCAGCTAGCTAGTCCGTATCATATATATATATATATATAAGCACTATACTATCTTTGTTGATTACACAGTATTCTTTTCACGACCATATTATGTTACATGACATTAATTTACAACCTGGGATATACATGCATATAGAATTATACTAGACACAAAAGATTTACAGTACGACCATATGATTTCCCAGCTCGCGAAGGAGCAAGCTAGCTGGTAAATCAACTTATTCTTCTTTCACTTTATATGTACAGATCCTTGGTTCTGCAATAAGTAGACAGTAATAGTAATCTGTATGCAGAATTGCGATTCTGCCGCTTCGCTTTCGTCGTGGCCGTCATCGTCGCCGCGCCGCCGTGGTGAGAGTCAGAACAGGAACGCCGTCGGCGCGAACGCCGGCATCGACGTCGCCGTCTCCATGTGCCTGCAGCAGCACATAACCAATTTCAATTTCAGACCGCAAAATCCAGAGAAATTAATCGAAATCGAAATTATTACCTGTACTCGCGGCTGTGGGAGCGGGGGAGCACCCTGCCGGCGCCGGAGGGGACGACCCGGCCGCCGCCGGACTTGCCGGTTCCGGCGGCACCGGTGGCGCCGGATCTGGCGGAGGCGGAGAAGGACTCCTCGTAGATGTCGCCGAGGGCGGGCCTCCACTGCGGGGATCCGCCGAGCGACCTGGCCCGCCTCCGGCGGATCCTCCTGGCCGCCGGGGATATCGTCGAGACAACATGGTGGTGGTGGTCGGAGGAGGAGGCGGGCGGGGCGTCGTCGATGGGTCCCGCACGGCAGCCGCAGGGCACGAAGGAGAGCAGCCTCATCAGCTTCCGCCGCACCCCGCCCTCTATCTTGCTGCTGCTTCCTTCCCCCCTTAAGCTTCTCTCTCCCCCGGCCCTAACCTGAGATCGATCTCTTTTTTCTCTCTATGGGGATGAGGAATGCAGCCACTGCCGACGAGTGGCCTCGATCAGCTTGAGCAGCCGGCCGAGCGAGTGTACTCTCTGCTCCGTCACGTGTGGGGGAGGCTTTATAGGGTTCCAGGGGTTGGCGAAATAACGGAAACGCCCTCGCTCTGCAGGACGGCGGCCAGGGGCAGTTTCGGGAGCGTGGACTTTTCAGGGCTATCCATCGCCAGTGCCATGCTGCCCATGCAGGAGAGGGCATTCTTGATTGCGTTCATGTATTTTTCTTCTCATTTGAAATCTTCCTTTTTTTACATCTGTTCTTAAGCGAGTGCAACGTTTAAGGACTCTTTTAAACAAACACTATGGGTTTCTGTCGTTCTGACAGGTTTTTGGGGTTTGGGGAAATTCTTTGGGATCCGGTCAACTTTCGTGTTCGTTTGATTGATTTTAAATCTGGCTCTTGTCATCTATGGTTCTCATTTTTTTTCATGTTTGTTGATTTTTTCACCATCTACTGCAACAAGCTCTTATTTGGCAAACTTTGTTCGGCTCCGGTGATGGAGGTGCAACGATGATGGTCTGCATTCGGCTCGTTCCAGTGCTTCTTACCGTGCTAGGTGGTCCAAGGACCTATTTGTATTTTTTTTAATTACTTTTTAGAACTCCTTGTATTGCTTTTGACGTTAATAGATAGGCGGACCTTTTCACAAAACTAAAAATACAGGTGTTGCAACTTGCAAACTATATTTTTTTAATATTATGTTCAGAATTTAAAATAATACAGTACTGTATTATGTTTTTTAGCTAGAATACAAAGCTGTTTTTTGACTTCTCAACTCCTTGCTTGGAGCCTTAGATGTTGCGCTTAAGCATGCACGCGAGTGAGACAGGGATGCAAACAGGATCCCGCTTCTAAGCCATCTCCAAATTCACGAGTGAAATAGATGAACACTATGTTTGACTAGTTAATTTAAAACTTAATTCACAAACGGAGCATAAATAGATTCCCAATTTGAGTACGTGGGTCCAGGCCGTCAGATTTAGTGTGGGGGAGTAGGTCCGGGCATGCGCGTGACATGATGGATACGTATTCCGTCTACGTGCGTACGTATCTCGTGGGAGCACGTATATATACATGTGGTCATGGTCTTCTGCAACCGTGCATGTACGGAGGGCCTTCTCGAATTTCTTTTTACATTTTTTTCTTTTTCTTTTGAGGAGCCGAAATAAATGAACGAAATTTAGAATTAGCGTAGTGCCATACTGCCATGGAGCATCCTAATGTCTATATATGCTTCTGAATCCATAAATAACATTCTCCCCAGAATTTTGGGAAGAGACATGAAAGTAAACCATATGAGCCAGCTTAGCAACTTAGCATATACTACCTCAAAACTAAAACCGCGACAAGAATTATGAAACGGAGAGAGCCCTCGGCTTAATTAGTTAGTTGCTGATCACATCCCATTTTTTTTAGAAAAAATCCCGATCACATCGATCGACCATGTTTAATTCCCAGCCTGCATAATGCGAGGCAAGATGGTGGGGGTGTGGGGGTGTCTGGTTTTCAGTCGCTGTAGCTGCATTCAACCACCATTTAATCCACAACAACGCGCGCACACACACACAATAAACGGATGGATTAGATGAGATCAGGTTTAGACGCGTACACAACCTGCAGAAGACGCAAGCAGTAGAGTACCACATATGCCACGTGGTGTGACGCGGCCAATTCCCTGCGTCCCCGGGCACGCACCTCTCGCCATCTTCCTCCCCCAAGCTACTGAAAGGAGCCCCTGAGGCTGCCATTTCCCCCAGGAGTAAAAGGCTCTTGAGCTCACCAAAGATCCTCTCTGGGCGTCGACGAGATCCTACCGCGACACTGTGGCACGACGATGGCGACGAAAGATCCGGTGGCCTTGGCTCGCCTCGAGAGGGTTTTCCACCTAAAATCTCGGTCGGGGTTCGACGTGGGTGCCCTTCTACAGGTGGTGCTGATATTATGGGGCCACCGGTGTGAAGTGGCGGCGTCGCCGTCGTTGCTGGTGTTGACGATGGTGGTGGTCTTTGTGACCTGATGCCCGTGAAAGCAGGCAAGCTTCCAGGCCTATCTATTCCAGGTTTATCTAAGGTATCCGAACACACTCAAGGAGTCAAGGTTCAGGAACAACACAGACAATGGTTAACTCTATGCAGTAATCCAAAACTGGAAACGTAAACAAGAGAACACAATGTTTGCAACTGAAATCTACACCAGTGGAACCAGGGTGCACAAAATGGTAGGAAGAACAGATGTCAGGCAACACAGTAAAAGGTACTAGTACAAACCATGCATATCAGGTAATACAAGGTTCATGGCACAGATGATAGTTCAGATAAGATGATAAGCTCGGGAAAACCAAATCCAAGTCAACAACAGCACACGGTACACAGGTACATACACTGCAGATTTGCGTCGCCATCACAGGAACGGATCAGATCAAGGGAATTCGGTTCGACATTCACTTGTAAACGTGTTCTTATTCTGAGAGGCTACGAGTCATTATCAGCTGATAAGGGTTATGACAATTCAAATAAAAGGTACATTCTGACATAACAACACTACCTTCAGGTACAAGGAGGATAAGGAACATTATTCTCAATGGTCCGAATCTGTTCAGTGTATGTTTGCTCACTGCCTGGTCCATATTCGGTTCGGCAGGTGCTTCTCCATGTGGAAACCGTAAACACCCAGTCCAACATGATAAGAATATCGGATCAGACAGGGGCGTTCACACCTGGGACGACACAATATAGCTATATAATCCAAATGTAGAATGCGATGGCTCGTTGATCTGCTGTCAGCCCCACAGCTAGGAAGAATGATTGTCCCTTCATCTACTGTGCACCCCAGGACCCAGATGGTGGGCCCCATGATTGTTGCGGCTGCGAAGTCCCCTCTCCCATCTGCGGCGGTGGTCTGGGTCTAGCATATTCCGCAAAAATAACCCATCCATCGAGAAACTGCACAGAATTAAAGCTGTGTCAAAACTCAGAAAATAAAGTAGTACACATTGCAGCAAGGCTTTACACAACAGCCCAAAAGGTTCAGAGATCCCAGTCAGAACCAGTGAACCGATACTTTCAGAAAATCAAACCACATCAATTAAATACAGTTTTGTTTCATGCTGGGGGTGTCTACTAATTGCTCAGAAGTCGGAACTAATGAAAAATGAAAACAAATCAAGGTAAGTATTAGGAACTACTACTACCAAAAACAAAACTAGTTATCCCACGACAGGTCAATTGGGCCAGGCCGTAAACTAGTAATTATCAAGAGGAACATAACAAAGTGAGCTTCAACCTGTTCCTAGGTACCGTACCCTTCACAAATGACCAAATACCAACCAGCAAAGTAAATCTATTAAGCACCACCCTGCTGCTGTAGAATTGGTCAAGTAGAAGCCAAAAACTGAGTTTGAATACCAAACAACATTGAGCATGCTCAGCTGTACGGATAGCAGGGAAACAAAATGATTGCAACTTTATTTTTTAATGAATCTCAACTGTGTGGACTAATATTTTTTTTTACAGAAAGCACAATGTAGTAGAAGCATGTGCATGCACATATGCATGATGCTCTCGTACGTTTAATACTGAACGAAAGAAATAGACTGAAGGCATTTAGAGATCGGCAGAAATTGGAACAACAAATATGATAAGAAATCCTTACTTTTCCATCCATTCCTTCAATTCCTTTAGACGCATCTTCGACACTAGCATATCTTACGAAACCAAACCCCTTAGAAAAACCAGTGACACGATCTGTGACAACTCGAGCTGCAATTGGATACACAAGTGAGCACTTCAAGTACAGAAACTGTGAAGAATGATGAAATTCAAATGCAAGAGAAAAACATACCGTGCATAACTTCCCCAAACTTTGCAAAAGCTTCTCTAAGTCCATCGGTTGTTGTACGCTTGCTTAACCCTATAACTCATTGTTATTAGTATGATAACACACGGTTGTGTGCACTGCAAGGCTAAGATGAAAGGAAGCAAAAGGGGCAAACATATAAACTTTAAACTACAATAAAGAGTAAAGACAGTAAAATAGAATAAAATCAATACTGCAATGTTTCTTTAGTCCATTCAATAAATACGCACAACAAGCTGAATATAAATTTTAACTTTTAACATGTTCTGTTACGACATAAATTTAGAAGGTCGTATAACAGAATTGCCCTGAAAGGCGCTTAGTACGTTAGTAGGATGCTTGCTATTACTGTACTGGCTTTGAATGTGCTTAGTAGGATGTTTTCATGTTTCAGCAGTCTCGTGTAGGATCAATTGATACAACTTTACATGGCTGCTCCAGGACAACTGTCCATCCTAAGCTGATTCAATGTAATGCTAGCAACACAACTGATCCAGCGTAATGCTCCTTATGCACAACACAACTGATCCAGTTACCAGTGCTTGGTTAAAGGTCACCTTCATCATTAATGATGGTATGTGGAATTAAAAAATGGCTCCAGAAGCAGAAGGAACAAAAGAAGAAATCATGAACAGAGAATTGTCATTCAATTCTTTCTCGAACTGAGCTGCTGCTCTCCTATTTGAGCAGTCATTCCACTGATCTTTCGGTTTTGCACAACAGCCTACACTCAAATAGGTGATCCTATTGGAGCAGCAGCTACAGCTTCTATTCCTAGGAGAGGACAGGTTGGCGTAATGTGAAGAAATTGTATGATTCAGGGAGATGGATGCTCTTTTGACATCATAACTCTGTGGTGTTAGCTCAGTTATAAAAATTCGTAGCACATTTGAACAGAAAACCTAGTGTGGCAGAGTCTGTTCTGGTATTTTTAATTGACCAAAATGACACTGGATTGAAGTACATGTCCAGCTTTATGCTCTATCTAAGCAAGGTGTGAATTATTTTATTCATCAACCGCTTTACCACTCCAGAAAACAAATCAGATAAATTCGTCTAACCTCCATGGTTATTCAGGAACCAACAGCAAAGAGTTCATTTTCCCAGTTAAAAAAAGAGAGTTCATTTCCTGTAGTGGAAACACTTTTACCTACTATCCTGCTAATTATTTCAAGAACTAGTGCCACTATTTCACATCACCTAAACAATGCAAGACATGCTCAGGTTACTCAACAAAATTCATGTCAAGGATTTGCCACCAACAGCACGACGGTACCCCTCTATGTGTTCTTTTTGTCATTATTTTGAACAGAAAACGGAATCAGTATCACAATCACATCTCTTAATTCGTTCCAGCAGCTCGAATCTACAAAATCACGCAGAGTCCTGAATAAGCAACCGCACATGGTATGCTCTGACCATAAAAGTTCTATAATTTCAGAGTCCGAAGCCTATAATGGAGCCCCCACCGAACAAAATCCACACCCAAACAAAAATCCAACGGACCGTAACCGATTGGGGCAAACACCGCGAGACCGAGGCCATTTCTCCGCACTCAGAAGCGAGTTTCTGAGATCAATCTCTGGAAGTGAGCAACGCCCGAGAAGGGTTACGGGCAAGGAATGAAGGGATGATGAGGAACCGTACCGGAGACGAAGAGGTTGGGGGAGGGGTCGGCCTTCGGGGGAGGCGTCGGCGGGCTCGGCGGCGTGAAGGCCGAGATGGAGAACAAGCGCGAGCTCGTCGCCGCGACGTCGGAGATGGCGAACATGCGCCGGAGCCCGGACCTTGCCACCGCCGCCGCCATCGCCGCTCCGATTGGGGAAAAGAAGGCTTGCGTGAGGGGTTAGGGATTGGGATCGGTTTTCCCTGCTCTGTTTCGTCCTGGGGTTTAAGAGCCTGTTAGGTCATGCGACTCGAAATGACTAGAATGCCCTTGGGTCTCTGCAGTAGGGTTTATATTTCGAATGACCAGAATGTCCTTGTTTTTTCCTTCATTTCTCAAGAGTACCATGCCAAATTCATACTATGAGAAATCTTCTTTCCCTGTGAGGGCAGGGTTACTCTGCCTTCCACTGGTCAAAATGGTAGTGTCATTCCTTAACCCAGTTGCTAACCTGAAGAGATGAGGGCGCTATTGTCATTTCAAGTGGCAGCACACCTGATGCTGACGAGAATTTAAGACACTTCTCACACAAACTACAGTGAAATGTGTACAGGGTATTCATGATATTCTAACATTGCAAGAGCTTTCAGCAGTCCCACTCACACTGCATTCAGGATCCCAAACAACCAAGTCGAGGCAAAACAACGTGGATAACATTACCCTGGCTAAGAACTAACTTCAGTTCAATCAAACTAAGAGCGAACAAATTCACACGGACACAACTAAATATTACAGAAAATATCACAAGATGCTTGAAGAGTGACATTTCAGATGGATCGGGATTCCAGTCTCTCGTGACATTCAGATGTCATAGTTCACTCAAACTATCAGCATGATCCAAAACTCCAATTCCAGCTCAGCAAGTCGATTGCACAGCACTAGGCTTTGGAAGAATTTGCGTGTTCCCCAATACAAGGTCGTGACTCGAGACGGTAGAATTAAGCACACCCTTTTGTTTCGGTATGTGAGTAAATCCCTGCAAAAAAGTTGCACAATAAGAATTTGGGTCCGTTTAAACATGAATACGTAGGTAAAGGGGGGATTTGCATGCATTTCTACCTCATGAAGACGCTGACTCAGGCTGAGTGGCTTGTTGCTTCGGTCTCCTGCTGGCAGGAGGTCCATCCCTTCGCCTCTCATACCGCCTGCTTTCGTACTTTGATGTCCTCCGCTCCTTTGGTTGGTAGGTTGGGTATGTGCATGGGATTATCTCACCATTTATGTATTTATCACCTGAAAGAGAATTAAAAAGAACAAAAATAGTGAAGAACTCGTGCTACAGAAGCGGGAAGCACATAAATGACAGCTGGAGATAATAGTGTCGCACTGACCTCCATAGTCTTTGTTTTTGACATCGATGTAGGAATCAGGGAGCACCCATAGAACACCAGGCAGACCTACAGGCATCGCAAGGCCAGTTTTATACAAGGAAATTCCGAAAATGTTCCACAAAAATGGTTTTGTATGTACTGAAACAACCCGCACAATCGAGGATTACCCTTGAACTTCTCGGACGTTTCTTCGTCGACAGTGCACTGGAACCCAGTGTAAGTGGTCGTGCTGAAGGCATACATGTTCTTCTTCGCTTCCTCCATGCTGCAGTTGTAACCAAATACTCAGTCCAGACTTGCACATTGTGTAGAATTTGGTTCACCAGATCAAACAAAATAAGGACAATTCAAGCCTACAAACACTATGCACTGCTATATCCAACTGCACAGACGCTCACGTCTCAACGAACATGGCGCGGTTGATCTTCCCACAGCTTGGAAATCTAACCAATTGCCGTTTCATGTGAAATTCTGAAAAGCATTTTCAGAAGCATGATAGAACTTCCACGGCAGGGACCAACCGAATGGGACGTTTAAACTTCACTATGAGATAAATTGCAGGACTCCGGTTCCAACAGCAATCTGGGCATGCTCCATCGTCTCTTAGAACTAGCAGTAACTAGCATTATACTACCAGTACTGAACTACTGAAACAGCATTTTTGGTACTGAGCAATGTCTAGGAAGAACTGAAGGAACCTGCTGCGGCACGGGGAATGGAAACAGATGGAAGAGAAAAGCGCGGTGAATGTAGCAGGTACCTGCCGAGGACGGTGGCGAGGGTGTTGAGGTAGGTGTCGATCATCTGCTCCCGCGTGGGCGCGGGGTCCTTGGGGAACTCCATGACGATCAGCCAGTGGTTGTAGTCGCACCCGGGGAGCAGTATCGTCTCCCTCTGCTCGCTCCCCGGCGCCGCGCGGGCCGCCGTCAGCCTCATCGCCCGTCCCGCCGCCGCCGCCGCCGCCGCGAGGGCGATCGCCGGGAACACCGTGCCGGCGGAGGAAGCGCGGGGGAGCGCCGCGGTGGATGCGGAGAAAGAGGGCCTGGCGGGGAAGGCGAAGGACCTGGTGGCCGCGACCCGCGCGGTGGCGGCGGCCGTCGGGAGGGAAGCCATTGCAGCGCTCGAGTGCGAGTGTTTGGGAAGAAGCGAGGTTTTTGCGAGTTGGGGATAAGGTGAGCGAGGAGAGAAGAAGAAGAAGATATTTCTCGGCCAGGGGGTTTAGGCAGCGTTGTGTAATTGGGCCTAAGGACGGGCCGAATTCCAGCCCAGTGTTTGCCTCTGGACTTCTTCTTTTTTTGAGGCTGTCTCTGGGCTTCTTCGATCCACATAAATTTGCACGGCAAACAGTTCCAAAACAAAATCCCTCAAAAAAAAAAGGATGCACCGAGCACAGTTCAAAAAAAAAAGGATGCACTGAGCAGTGAAAGGTTCGCTTCAACTAGTAGATGTCAAAGATTTCTGTGAAAAGATTACACATAATTTTCGTTCGTAAAAAGAAATTCGTGAAGAAAAAAAACATACTCCTACTTCTTGTCCGTGGTCAATATAAACAGGTTTGGTGCGCTTCACTACATCTTATGTTTGACAAAAAAATGTGTTTGGCCATTGATCAGATTACATGTTTCTACGTACATGAACATTGATCTAGATGACTTATTTGCCCGTGCTTCACCGGCTGGTGTTTTTTAGTTTAATGAGTCAAACCGGGCACCGGCCGGACATCTCTCTTCGCTTTTGTCTTTGGCCGCAAAGCCTTCATCTTTTGGGGCATTTGTTTCCTTCTCACCCAGCCCAGTCAAAGTCTCTTTGCGCAAAGTATGGAGGCGAACGTTGACTGTTTGACCGGGACAAGGCTAGAATTGCGACCAAGGAAAACCTGGACGACCCAGTCTTCCTACAAAATCTTCTCTAGAACATTTATTTGAGTAAATTTTTTTTTGAAAAAGATAAGGGACCAGCAAACCATATAGCTCAAACAAACAGACAAACGTCTGCATGCTAAGATGAGTGCCCACAGCCCCACAAATCCACAATGCAACACGTGGCAAAGCCAGGGTAGGCAAGCAAAAGAGAAGATCCAAACACATTGGAGCCCCCTAGTCCCCTGCTGCTCTCTCGGCCAACGACAAAGCAAATCAATCGTCTAGAACCTTCGATTTGGCAGCTTCCATTTGGCTAACAAGATTGTTCATCCTCAAACATATCACGATGACGGATACAAACGTTTTGTAAAGCGAAATTTCCGTGCAAATGTTCGAAAACCCGCATCTCGACGTCGAAAACAGGAATCAAACCCGAGAGGATGGATTCGGTTGCGCAACCACTGTCGAAGTTTCGTTCTCAACGTGACGATATCTAGGCGGGTGGATGTCGAGGGTCTACCTCGGCAATACTCTGATTCGAGGGTTTTCGATTGAATGAGAGCACGGGGTGCACCACTGATCTTGTCGACTAACAAAGATTAGGGGAGCCGCAAGGTTTACCCATCTTCAGGGCCCTCAGAAGGTAAAACCCCTACGTCCTGCTTTTGGTGTATTGTATTGATTGGGATTACAGAGGATCTATGAAGCTATGATGCGCAGATGAATCTGGCGTGAATGTGTAGAGATCCCCCTTCCTGACTCCCCTCCTAGTCTTATATACTGGCGGCTAGGTCTCGGACATGATAATCGGAAATGTTACAATCAAATCAGTTTAGTCTGGTACGATAAGATCATGTTCCTTGACTTGAACCGCACTTTGATGGACTCGACCTGCATATACTCGTTGGGCCTTCGAGTGGACCCCCTAATTGGCTGCATCAGGTATATGAAGGTAGAGGACTCGAAGAGTTATTCCCTCGTTAGTTAGCCCCCGAGTCCCTGTTCGGGTGCAACCTCGGGTAGGGACTCAAGAGTCTCTGTTTCAGTAACTTGATCACATGTCAAGACGTAGATATTTTCTGGTTTTAACTGTTCGTCATTCGATTGATTCGAACGTTTATCAAACCTGTATTGAGGAAATCCCTAGCTTGTGACTCTGAAGCCACAGAGCATTTCTGTGTTTTATACTGATATTGTGTGGGATGGTTGCATAACGGGCCTGAAATAGTCGATCGGTCGAGTCCAGTTAATTGCGCCGAGGCAAAAACTCTGTTAGCATACGTCAACACTCGAGTCCCCAAGCTCGAGCCTGGATAACTGGCGGTATTCGAGTCAAACCTGCCGGGGGTTTACAGACTCGAAATCCAGTACTGTAAGGCGATCAACCAACGCGTCCGTTGGGATCTTTTCTTCATGCAAGCGCATGGATAGTTTGGAATCGCCTGATGATGCTGATTTCCAGGCCGAATGATAAACCATCGGGTCTTAGCTTCACGTTATGAACGTGGCTTCAGGTTTGTTTCGCAGTCTGTGCGACTTGGATATCACTGTCGAGTGCCCATGAATGGGATACACTTTGAGTTCCTGTACTGTCGGGTGGCAATCCCGAGTTTTCTAGAACTTGACTTGACGTCTCAGCTGATGCTGTGATTTAAATAATATGGGCAGTCGATGGGACGTACCTTATGCTCTGTGCGCAGACTGAATTGAGTACTGTGGATGTGATCAGTCTGATTTGACCATACGACGTGCGCGAGATTTTAGGCGCAATGATAGCTGTAGTGGGTTCTTGAACCAACGGAGGGGGGAACGGTTCATTTCTGCTGGGGCCACGCGTCATACAAGGATGTGATACACGTGGCACCATCCTAAATCGTGCGGCGGTGATTCCGCTTCGTGCCGTTACCAATCGTCTTCTTCCTTCCTCAAATCACCCCCCGGTCTCCCCCATTTCTCTGCATTCTCCTTCTGCGCTCTGCTCTCTTGCCCAAACCCTAGCCTTCGCTCCGTCGCACTTGCTCCCACTTCCTCCATCACTGCCATTGCGCGATCCCCGCCATGGGCAGAAAGAAGATCTCCTCCGTCGCCGGCGCTAGCGTCGCTGCTGACGGCAAGAGGGCGTCTCGCGACGCTCTCTCGCCTTGGACAAGAAATCCAAGAAAGCTGTCGAGGTCGCGCCTGGCGGTGACAAGAAGGCCGGGGAATGGAAACGCTCCGGGATCACGGGGAGTCATCTCTCGGTGATGTGGAAGCACGGGCTCATTCCCGGCGAGGACTCCGGCAAGGTCCGTGTCCCGGGCAACGAGGTAACTCCCCGTCCCAAGCCTGGGGAGAGAGTTGTGTTCTACGACTTCGTGATTCGTGGTCTCTCTCTTCCTGCCCACTTCTTCTTCCATACGCTGCTGCTAGCGTACGGGCTTCAGATGCACGATCTGACGCCCAATAGCTACCTTCACATTGCGTGCTTCATCACGCTCTGTGAGTGCTATTTGGGCATGGAACCGCACTGGGGTTTGTGGAAGAAACTGTTCATCATCAAGCGGCAGGGTAAGGGCAACTGGATCTACAAGACCGGCGGCGCCAACATCCAAGTCCGCGGAGATGTCCAGTACTTTTCCCTTCACCAAATCGAGTCAGTGCAGCAGTGGAGGACTCGATGGTTTTATCTCCAAGATGAACTAGTCAACGGCAAGGACTTCAGTCTGCCCGAGTTCTCCGCCTCCGCTCAGGTGAGAAAGTTGAAGTCTTGGAATCACGAGCTAACAACCGAAGAGGATGCAGAGGCTACCGTTCTGCTAAAGCAAGTGGCTGAGCTTCAACAGACTCCGGAGAAGGAAGTGATTGGTCTGCAACTCATCACCCTCTTCATGAAGAGGCGGATTCAGCCGATCCAGGCCAGAGCCCACTCCATGTGGGAGTACTCAGGGTCGTCAAACTCCACTCGCGTCTGTGCTGAAGATTTGTCGGACGAGGACCTTCTGACTCGAGTAGGGGTGGTCACCCGAAAAGAGATCACCCTGGAAGATTTGGAGTCGCCTCTGCCGCCTGATGGACCCGACCGGTCGCGTGAGGAGGTGACTTTTCCTTACTCACTCGCCATTTACTACTTTGCAACTTCCGAGTTAGTTTATATTGAAAAGCGATGTTGCAGGGCCATGCGGAGCTTACGAGCCAGCCTCCACTGGACGAAGGGGTGCCAGCTGATGATGATGAGCCGGTCAACTGTTCCAACTCCGACGCCCTTTACGGGGACGACGTGGATGAGGAGGAAGACGATCATCAGTCGCGCAAGCGCGGTCGGTCAAGTGAAGCCGAGCAGTCGACTGGAGACACTCATCAACATGAGATGCCCGATGAGACGATTCCGTCAAGTGCCACGGCCGTGTCCGACGAACCGAAGCTCCAATCACCGTCTCCGTCGGCTCCCCTGACCAAGAAGGCCAAGGTCACCTTCAAGCCGAAAGGACACCTTCGCATATTTGACTTGTCATCGAGTGGCTCCTCCAGGTAAGTTCAGAGACTAGTTTCTTTATTGGTTTAGAATTCTTCTTTCCAAGTTAATAAGCAGTTGAAATCCACAGTGATGGTGATGCCGTGGCCAAAATCTCTCGTGCCGTTTCTCCAGCTCCGAGTCCCTCGAAACCGAGTGCCTCCTTGGCTCGATGCGAGGCGCGAGATTCTTCGCCGGCGAGGAACCCGCCCGCCAAGATTCCCGAGACGGCACCGACTCTGACTGCTGCTCAACCGTCGACTTCAGCATCCCAGCTTCGTATTGGGGCCTTGGCCTTGGAAAACCATGTGAGTATGCTCCCGATGGGAGTGTTGAGTTGAAACATCGTTTCGTGCTCATAACTGTTTCTTGTACTTTCTTTCCATTGTAGCCTTTTGTTGAAAGGTTAGTGGACCTTGGCGACCGCTACCTAGTACTGGAGGAGGAAAACCAACGACTACGCCTGGAGCTGACCCAGGCGAAAGAGGCCGCTGCTGACGCCCATGGTATGAATTTGAACTTGAGCTTAATCCCTGTCTCTGGTGTCTATACGGACTTGGCTTCTGATAACCCTGCCTGTTTTTGTAGGTTTGACGGAACAAGCCAACTGACTACGTGACGTGGCGGTTGGTAATAGTCAAGAGTGGCGGTCGAAGTACGAGCAGCTAGTTGCTGATTCTGCCAAGGAGTTGGCTGCTGCTCGCGCCAAGGTGGACGCGGCTGTCAAACAGGCCAAGCTGGAAGCGCAGGAGAGCTTGGCACTCGAGAGGAAGGAAGCTGCCATCGACGCGCTATCTGGTGAGTTTAATCGTAACTGATGTTGTGTCCTTTCCCCTTTGATTTCTTCGACTGACATGACTTTGGCACAGATTCCCTCGGCTCATTGTCCTCTCTTCGTGGCAAACACCAAGTCACGGAATTGGGTGGTGTGGTGGGCTCCGTCGAGGAGTTGTGCAACCACGCGGGTGACATGCTCGCGAAGGTGACTTCCTCGCTGAGGTCATTATTCACGAGTATGTACCTAGACGTCGAGGCACCAAGCTCACTCAACGGGTTGCTGAGCTTCTTCGACGGTGAAGATCCTCTTGAAGACTTCACTCGGGCGCAGACCCAGGCAGGTGCTGAGGCGGCTTTCATCCTTTCACTTGCTCATGGACTCGACCAAGCGCTGCTATAGAAGGTTGCTGATGGCGCCTCCGCGACTCCTGATGGACAATTCGTCGAGTTGAAGCGCTTTGTCAAGCGGGGACGCAAATTGGCGAAGAAATTCACCACCGTGATCGAGCGGCTGAACGGGGCGACTGTCCGATCCGTGCAGGAGGCTACGGATGAGGTGGGAGCTGTCCCTTAGTCGCGAAGTTTGTTCCTGCTTTACTGTAATAGTTGGTAATATTGACTTTGCTAGAATTTCAGTTAAGATGACTCCGTATTATGCTGCCTGCAATATCTTCTTTTCATGCAATATAAATCTCTCTTGGCCTCCTTTTTGAAGATGTATTTTCATTTCTATCTTGCTTGGCGCTGTAGAGCGATGATGATGAAACGCGCGAAACACCAGTTGCCCAGGCCGTTCCTGCATAGTTGCAGCCAATGTTTGCTATCATGGCGACTCCAGCGCCCTCCCCCGCTTCTCTTCTGGACCCGACGATACTGAGAGACCAGCTAAAGGGTCTCGAGCAGAAACTTCGGGTGGTTACTGGGGAGGTGGCCGTGCAACGAACTAAAGCCAAAGCTGTCACTGACCGCGAAGAGTTTCTGATGAAAGAGTTGTCGACGATGTGCGAGAAACTGACGGGTAACTGACTTTCTTTCCTTCGATTGATCGTGTTCTTTGCAACTGCTGTCGTTATTGACTCTGATGCTTCAGGCCTTCAAATTGATCCCCAAACGGAGTCCGAACAGGTGAACTCCCGACTGAGCAGGCTGAACACGTCGAACAGATCGTCCTTCTGGTATGACAGAGACAGGGGCCGAGTTTTGGCATTGATGCAAGACTATGTTGACCAGATAGGGGATTTCGCCGACTCCTATCGATCGACGTTGGAGCATGTGTATCAATCCTTGTTTCCTCTGTGTCGACCACCTGCTGGACTCGAAGCTTTGATGCAAAAATTTCGCGGCGGCACGGGTGTACAAGATTTTGCCCGGAGTTTGATGATTAGGGGCGCTCAACATGCATTGGCATTTGCCCTAGTGAAGCATCCAATTTGGATCTTGACCAAATCCATGAACTGCCTGTGATGCCCGGGGAGACGATTGATATTCGACCCCAGATGGATCGCACTCTGCAACCGGCTCGATGGATCATCTTCCTCCGTGAAGAGGCGGAGCAGACACAGCTTGAGGCGAACCGGGTTGCAAGTCAAGTCTTGTCGTAGGCTTCTAGGGGAAATATCGGGTGCGCGATCAGCGCTCCCGATGGGAGTAGCCCCCGAGCGCGTGTCCAACTACTTGTAGTTGGGTACGGATTCGGAAGAAAAATTCAACTTGTATGTGGCCTCTGTAATGGATCTGTTATATAAATCGATATTCAGATGATGTGCGCCTTGTCCATTTGTGCTGCGTAGGTTACCATCAAGCATGCGGGTAGCATCCCTGACGACAATAGCCCCTGGGTGCGAGGTCAACTGCGCAGAGTTAGGATAGAACTCGGATGTATCCTGGATTAGGAAGTTATCGTCGGGTGCGTGGACAGCGCTCCCGATGGGAGTATCCCTCGAGTGCGTGGCTAACTGCGTGGAGTTGGGCACGGACTCGAACAAATCTTGAGTTGGTAATATTTCATCGGGTGCGCGATCAGCGCTCCCGATGGGAGTAGCCCCCGAGTCCATGGCCGACTATTTACAGTCGGTTTTGGACTCATTGATTGGCATATCCTGTTCGATCAGCGGTTCCATTGGTTTCGTCGAGATGAGTCGCTCTGACGAGATTGTGTATCTTCGCGATCGTGTGAGGGACACTGAACGTCAGGTCTGGGCGCTTCGCGGGGAGGTTGCTGTGTGGAAGTCGAAGGGTCGCGCCGCTGCCACCCGAGAGGAATTTCTCCTTGGGGAGTTAGTATCGATCAGTTCTGATCTGCGTGGTAAGCATTGTCCGTTGTGACTGCGTGTTATGCATTACTTTCCATCTTGAACAAGCTGTTTTGTGTTTGTAGAGATTATCCCCGAGTCCCATGAAGAGGCTGGTCGTGTTCATCATCGCCTGAACATGCTTCAACCGGCAGGGCCAACTGTACCTTCCTTCTGGTTTGATTTCAATAGGGGGTATGTACTGGCGCTTTTGCAGGATCGAGCTGCCTGAGCCAAAGCTTGTCTGAGCTCGTGCCGCCAGATTATGAC
This sequence comes from Brachypodium distachyon, assembly GCF_000005505.3. NCBI lineage: Eukaryota > Viridiplantae > Streptophyta > Magnoliopsida > Poales > Poaceae > Brachypodium > Brachypodium distachyon. The sequence goes on from NC_016133.3 coordinate 13,011,790, forward strand.
CGATATTCACGAGCTCTGTTTCCGAATACGCCGGTTCTTGACGATCTTCGGGGTTTGGTCCGCTTGTTTACGGATTCGGCTGTTATCAAGAGCTATATACATGAGCAGCTTGTAATTGGCGCCACCGTTGGCCTGGCTTTTGTTAGGCTTTGATATCCCGGCCTCGATCTGGGGGGACTGCATGTCGTGTCGTTTTTTGAAGATAGCGAGGTCAACATGGAACACTATTATGACGCTGTCGAGTGGCATGCTCGAGAACTGGTCAACCTTGTCGAGATGATATAGACTTGTACTGCGTTGCTGAGCTTTAGCACTTGTGTTTCTTTTTTTTGGGGGTGGGGGGGATAGCCCCCGGGTCCTTTCTTGTCATTAGGTGAACAGCTTGTATTTCTTCTTCTTTGTCGTGTTCTGCAACCAAAATTCTGTTAGTTAAATAATTTGAATACGTACCTTTATCTACTGAGCTCGTTTGCGGATGTTGAGTATCTTATATCGCGACGAAGGGTGATAGACTTGCACCTGAGTGCTGTCCGTTGATGAAGGTGTCGAGCTAGTGGGTTGGAGTTCCCTCCTGGAGGGGTATAATTATGATTTGTATGATGTTTGTTTTCGCGGGTGCCTCGCGCAGCCCCCGAGTCCTGATTGACTGTCGGGTGAGTGCTACCCGTGGAATTTTAACCGCGACGCTGGAGTTGCGGTACTCGAGCGGTATCATATAGATGCATCCCTCAGGTCTTTGGAAAGACGGAGGTTCTTTAATGTATTAATTCAGCTCATGTGTGAGGGACGAACTAATCTTTATTCAATGACGTACTGACGAAAATAATATTACTGGATAGGAACTGAAGACGATAGAAAAAACGAGTCTGTTTGCATAAAGAAAACTAAGCGTAAAAACGCTGTAGCTGTGCGGCGTTCCACGGCGTGCTGAAATCGACGCTGGTGGCTGGATCCTTCAAGATGTAAGCTCCGCAAGGAATCACTTTGGATATGACGTAGGGTCCTTCCCAAGGCGATGCCAATTTGTGGTGACCTTTCTGTTTCAACCGAAGGACTAGGTCGCCTTCAACGAATGAACGACGTCGTAGTCGACGGTCGTGATAATTGCGGAGACTCTGTTGATATACTGCTGACCGAGCCAAGGCGATGTCGCGTGCCTCATCTGCCACGTCGAGTGCATCTTTCATGCCTTCTGTGCAATCTGGTCCAGCGTATGCTGTGACCCGAGGTGCGTTGTACCTTACTTCGGATGGCAGCACTGCTTCTGCTCCATACACCATGAAGAAAGGAGTAAACTGCGTTGAAGAATTAGGTGTAGTCCTCACGCTCCAGAGTACTGAAGGGAGTTCTTCAACCCAAGCGTTAGCTGCTCTTCGCAGGGGCGTCATCAACCTTTTCCGCATTCCTTCAGTGAGCAGAACGTTGGCCTTTTCGACTTGGCCATTTGTCTGCGGGTGCGTGACTGCAGCATAGTTGATTCGGATCCCCATCTGCGTGCAGAAATCTTGAAAGTCGGCAGCTTTGAAGTTGCTCCCATTGTCCGTGATGATACTGTGAGGAACGCCAAAACGGAAGACGATAGAACTGAAGAACTGAATGGCTGTTGTAGATGTAGCACTTGCAATTGGCATGGCTTCGATCCACTTCGAAAATTTGTCGATTGCAACTAGCAGAAAACGGTGTCCTCCATGACGCGACTTCCTCAACGGGCCTACCATGTCGAGTCCCCATTGCGCAAAAGGCCGGGTGATGGGAATTGTCTTGAGTTCAGACGCGGGGGCATGCGGTTTCGTGGCGAACATCTGACATGCCTTGCATTTGCTGACAATAGCCTGGGCGTTGAGTAGGGGAGTGGGCCAGTAGAAACCAGCTCTGAAGGCTTTGGCCGCAATTGTCTTGCTTCCGGCGTGGTGCCCACACGTGCCTTGATGGATATCTAGGAGGATATCATGTCCCTCTTCTGGTGAGATACATCTCTAAAAGATATCAGAGACGCTGTGCTTGTATAACTCGCCCTTGATTACTATGAAAGCTTTCGATCGCCGCATAACCCTTCTAGCCTCAGTTGTATCCTCTGGCAACTCCTGCCGTAGCATGTATGCTAGTAAAGGCTTCATCCATGTTGGTTCAATTGCCAGAACTTCGACTGCGCCAGCCACTGCTTGCTCATTTGCGGGATTGTCAGGTGAAACTGCTGAATCGATTGTGGGATCTGAGTTGGGCACCTTCTTGACTGAAACTGTCGCGCTCTTCTCTTTGATGCTTCGTTGCTGGATGATTTCCAGGAAAACGCCAGGCGAAACTGCTGCCCGCGTGAATCCCAAGTTAGCCAAATGATCAGCCTCTTCATTACTGGCTCGGCTGACATGCGCGAGTTCACAACCGTCAAAATTGCCCTCTAGTGTGTTGTACATATCTCGATAGGCAATCATGGTGTCTGATACTGCGTCACAGGTCTTCATTGTTTGCTGCACAACCAAGTTCGAGTCGCCATAAATCATCAGGCGAGTGGCGCCGCACGCTTTTGCCATCCGCATACCATGCAACAGAGCTTTGTACTCGGCTTCATTGTTGGAAGCATTGCGGAAGTGCATCTGAAAAACATAGCGCATCCTGTACTCCCGCCCCGGCGCCTTCTGCTCACTTGGACCCATCAAAATACATGGTCCAGGCACTCGACAAGTCGGGTGGGCTTGGAGTCTGCATCTCTGTCCATTGGGCGACTCGTCCTGTTGCCTCTGGGGAATTGAGAATGTTGGCGAGTGGAGCCTCACTTACTACGATGATCGGGTGTTGTTGAAAATAATGTTCCAGCTTCCGAGCCGTCATGAATACTCCGTATGCCAGCTTCTGATAATGTGGATAACGCTGCTTTGTGAGAGACAATACCTCACTAACGTAGTAGACTGGCCTTTGGACTGGCCGTGCTTTCCCTTCTTCCGCTCTTTCGACTACCAAGGCCGTGCTGACCACTTGATTTGTGGCGACGAGGTATAGCAAGAGAGGCTCATTCTCGAGTGGGGCTACGAGGATCGGTGGAGTTGATACCATGCGTTTTAGATCGGCGAATGCGCTGTTGTCTTCGGGTGTCCACGTGAATTTGTCCCCTTTCTTGAGTAGCTGGTAGAATGGTAGGGCTTTTTCTCCCAATCTACCGATGAAACGGCTGAGAGCCGCCACTCCTCCTGTAAGCTTTTGTACTATATGGATGTTTGTCGGTTCCTTCATCATTACTATTGCTCTGATCTTGTCTGGATTGGCTTCGATTCCTCTTGCAGAAAGAAAATAGCCTAGAAGCTGACCTGCAGGTACTCCGAAGACGCACTTCGTCGGGTTAAGCTTGATCCGATACTTATCAAGATTCTGGAATGTCTCCTGAATATCCTCTAATAAAGTATCTTCAGTCTTTGTCTTGATAACGATATCGTCGATGTAGATTTGAACATTTCTGCCAAGCTGCGCCCCAAGACATGCCTGCATACAGCGTTGATACGTAGCGCCTGCGTTTTTCAGTCCAAAAGGCATAGTTTTGTAGCAGAAAACCCCATAAGGCGTTATGAATGATGTCTTATCTTCGTCCTCCTTCTTCAATCGAATCTGATTGTATCTAGAATATGCATCAAGGAATGACAACCGGGCACATCCCGCAGTTGAATCAACGATCTGATCAATTCGAGTTAGGAGAAAATGATCTTTTGGGTAGTGCTTGTTCAACGAGGTGAAGTCCACGCACATGCGCAAAACTTTCGTATTCTTCTTCGGGACAAGGATAGGGTTCGCCACCCAAGTAGCTTGTTTTATTTCCCGGATAAACTTTGCTTCGAGCAAACGATTGACCTCCTCGCCAATGGCCTTTCGCTTTGGTTCTGAAAAACGCCGGATCGGTTGCCTGATGGGCTTGGCATGCTCTTCCACATGCAAAGAGTGTTCGGCGAGTTCCCTGGGGATACCCGGCATATCGGATGGTACCCAGGCAAAAAATTTCCAATTCTCGCGCAGGAACTCAACGAGCGCGCTTTCCTATGCAGGAGGAAGACTCGAGGACACCAGCACTGTTTTATTGGGGTCCGTCGGGTGTACCCGATGCTCTGTCGTGTCGCTCTTCGTGCTGAACTCCATCTGATGTGGCGCTATCTTCGTCATGGGAAGTACGTCATTATCCGTCGTTTTCTTTAAAGAGGCGAGTTCTACCTGCATGCCGAATGACTCAGCAAGTTTATGGAATTCTCTGTCACAATTGTTCGATATTGTAAAGCTTCCCTCGGATGGTGATGATGCCGTAAGGTCCGGGCATTTTCATCATAAGGTATGCATAGTGGGGGATGGCCATAAACCTGGTGATTGCCGGCCATCCTAGAAGCACGTGGTATTGTGATTTCCAGTCGAGTACTTCAAAATCGATCCGTTCCTTGCGAAAATTAGCGGGGTTGCCAAAGACGACGTCGAGGCTGACCCGGCCCAATGGTACTGCCGGTCTTCCCGGAACAATCCCGTGGAAATATGTGTCTGTAGCTTGAAGATTTGTTACAGATCTGTTCATTGCCCGTAGTGTATCCGCAAATATGATGTTAATGCCACCGCCTCCATCTATGAAAACTTTGCTCATCTCGTAGCCTCCCACCTGAGCTTCTAGGACTAGTGCTGACTGTCCTGGTCTGGGGACCTGAGGTGGGTGATCTGCCCGCGAGAATGAAATGGCGACCTCAGACTAGTTGAGGTATTTAGGGGTGGCGGGTGGTGCGGCCACAGCCAGATGAACTTGTCGAGTGATGACCTTTTGATGTCGGTTGGACGGTCTTCCTTTCTGTATCATGCAGATATTTGCCAAAGGCGCTTGATATGCGTTAGCTGCGGTTGGTGCTTCTGATGGCCGTGGCGCAGGCTGCACGTGTTGCACAGATCCAACGAAATTTGGTGGCAATGGAGGGGGAGGTGGTGCATTGTGCGCGACCATCCCAGCTCGAGTAGCATGTGCCAGAGCCAACGTATTGGGATTATTCCTCGCTGACTGCTGACCTGGCCCTCTAGGGTAGTCCCTGCTTGCCGTTGAATTTTGAAACTAACTGCACATGTCCTGCAATTCGTGAAAACGGCGACATTCGAGTAGTATATGACCGCACCTTATATTTCCATTGACACCCCTGGTACCATGGAAGGGGCAGGGAGATTGCAACTGCTGCGCCAACGATAAAGCAGGTTGCCCATCTCGCCGCAACCTCCGAGGCTGCCATTGCTGATTCTTACTGCTATCCCGGTAATTTCCACGGTAATTTCTATCCTGCTTCCCTTCATTATTTTCTTTACCTCGTCCACTGCCATTACGGTCGAACTCTGCTGCTACGAACTCGGGAGCGTTAGGCTCCCGCTTCTTTCGTCTCTCGGTGCTACGGCTGTGTCCTCTCTCGGCTTCTTCATCATCAGGTAGTGCATTGTGCTCGTTTCGGATTGAGTCTTCTCCATCCGCCCATTTATTTGCCATCTCCATCACATTTGCTACCGTTTTTGGCCTGCTCCGTCCCAGTTCTTCCTTAAAAGTGACGCGTTTCAAACCGCGTTTGAAGGCGTTGACTGCACTTTCGTCCGATATTTCTTCTGCTGCGCTTTTAAGGGCTGTCCATCGTTGTATGTATGAGCGAATGGACTCACTCGACCTCTGGGTGCATGTTCGGAGCTCCTCCAACGAGACTGGCCTTTTATATGTTTCCCGAAATGTGCAGGTAAAAACTTGATAGAGCTCGTCCCACCAGCCGATTTCACCCTCTGGCAGACTCGCCAGCCATGTGCGAGCGTGCCCCTTGAGCTGCAACTGCAAGCACTACATAGCCGTGTTCTTCGTTCCTCCCTGCATCGCACCATGGTAAGGTAATCTTCTAACCAAGCTCGCGGTTCCTTAGATCCGTCAAACTTGATCGCACTCGCCAAAACCGAAAAGTTGCTGGGCATCTTCGAATTGCGAACGCGATAGCTAAAGCAGGCCGCGCCGCAAGGTTCATCCTCTTCTTCTGTGATGCGGTCAGCACGGGCTGATCGCTCGCGATCGATTCTTTGCTGAGTTATAATGTCACGAGCATCTCCTAGCACGAGGGTGTTGCGGCGGCGATTAGGTTGTTCTTCGAGTCCCCATCGTGGAGGAGTCGTGCGATTGTTTTGCCGTTGGGCGCCGTCGTCCCTATGCCGCCTGGCCTCCATCTGGTTCGGGTTGGGGCCCATGAGGGCATTCCCGATGAGGCCTAAGCCGGCCAGGACCTGCTTGTGAATGGCTGCCCTCGGGTCGTCATCCGGTGGCATAGTAGATAGGAGGTACGTGTTTGCAGCAACCACGGCTCCCTGTGACGTTCAGGGGAGCACCTCCCCCTGGGTATTGACTGTCATCAGTTCATCATCCAGACTGCGTGTCATGCCGATGCGATCTCTCTCGGGGATATTGTTCAACCGAGATTGATAGCGCGGCGCTCTATATCTGGGGGTGCTTCAGGAGCAGGCACTGCGACTCTGTGCTGAGAGCTGTCGGCGAGCACTCGAGGCGTCGGCGGTCTCTCGCCATCGCTGTAGCTCCGCCTGCTCATCTCACAGTCGAGCATGCTTAGTATTCAACGCAGGGTGATATGCCATCATCTCTTTGTGCGTGGCGTCTGCCGGCAGAGGGGCAGTGCCGTTAAGAGCGGCCTCGACCCGCACCTCCTCTTCCGGCATGAGAATGATTGTTGGGCGATCAGTGGCCTCGCCTCCTGCACGCGCCTCGGCGAAGATGGTTCTACCAGCGCGGCGTCCATCTCCACTACTCTCGCCTACTTTCGCCATGAAAACCTTTGCTAGGGTTTTGCGAGGAATCGCGATTGTATCCTTGGGGTTGATTGCTGCACTCGAACAGGTATTAACGCTGTAAGGAGTTTGATCTTTAGCGAGCACCGAGTGATGTGAATCGCACTCGGTGCAAAAAAATTTGGCCAAAATTGGCCCTGCCTCACCCGTCGAACGCATCGGGGGTGAGTGATCCGTCGATGATGCCTCCGAAGAATCACATATTTGCCTTGTGGGTGACAGATCTGCGAAGTTGACAATTCCTTCGCGGCTGACTCGGAGGTTAAATCCTCCGAACGACATGTCCAAAAGACCGTCGAGGTTGCGGAAAGTGGAGCGCAATTCCGGCGGGTGAGCTAAGAAGCTCAAGGACCCGAAGCGGATCGACCCCTCCGTGATTGAATCGTTGTGGATTGAGAACAACATGGTCAAAAAGACCGTAGATCTGATGCACTTCTTCCCCACGGTCGGCGCCAATGTCGAGGGGCTACCTCGGCAATACCCTGATTCGAGGATTTTCGACTGAAGGAGAGCACGGGGTGCACCAGCGATCTTGTCGACTAACAAAGACTAGGGGAGCCGCAAGGTTTACCCAGGTTCAGGGCCCTCAGAAGGTAAAAACCCTACGTCCTGTTTTTGGTGTATTGTATTGATTGGGATTACAGAGGATCTATGAAGCTATGATGCGCAGATGAATCTGGCGTGAATGTGTAGAGATCCCCCTTCCCGACTCCCCATCCTAGTCTTATATACTGGCGGCTAGCATTCGGACGTGATAATTGGAAAGGTTACAATCAAATCAGTTTATTCTGGTACGATAAAATCATGTTTCTTGACTTGAACCGCACTTTGAGGGACTCGAACTGCATATACTCGTTGGGCCTTCGAGTGGACCCCCTAATGGGCTGCATCAGGTATATGAAGGTAGAGGACTCGAAGAGTTATTCCCTCGTTAGTGGACTCGCAACCTCATGACATTAGGGCTGTTCTTGGCATGATAACTCGACGATGACCAAGATCCAAGAGAAGAAACAGTGGACAACAATGGCCACCGATCCAAACAGGTTGGCGCACAGGGTAAACCAGATGATGGCACAGCAATAATGCCTTGTGCTTGTGCATCATCTATGGCATCTATGATGTGAAAGGCTACTTACTATTGCTGGCTTTGATGCAGAGTACTCCCTTGTATGACCCTCCCTTTTGACACCATCTGTTCTCAGCACTGTTGTCTCCTTTCGCAGATCGCCATCCATATATCCATTCTCATCTCTCTTTTGCCTCTTTTCATCTTACCTGAATCAGATTCCATTCCATGGCATGCAGATGCAGATGCAGTGCACAATGCTGCTTTCCATGCGTCTCATGATGTATCAGCCGTCCCTCTCTGTCCCCCCATGCCAAATTCAGCAGCAAGCTCACCGTGGTGCCGTTTGACCATGATATTCATGGGGACCAAACTGCTAACGGTCACTGATGCTGAGGCCCCGCTGTCAGGCACAAGCAATCGAGTCCCGCATGTCAGTGGGTCGAGACAATATCCGAGCATTTCTGACCTGATTAAAGTTGGCTGTGTTTGATGATCTGTGCACATACATTCTTTGAGCATAGGTGCCTGGAATAGTAAGCATGGACCACCTGTTCTTTGATGCAATTCATCTGATTCTACTGGAGTACCATTATTACGATTCTCTTACCAGAAAACTTGGCTGAAACCCAGCAGCTTTGCACAAAGTTCCGAGGCCAGAACTAATCAAAATGATGCAAGTAGCTTTACCTTTTTCAAGATTGATGCTAATGCCAAGAGCTTTAACCCCAGTGAGTGATGCCCATACATCTTTGCCTGCACTCATGTAAGAAACTTGATTGGCATAGCAGTGAGCAGACAAACATGGATTTGCCACACACCTTAAACCAGGGAGAGGCACCAAGAACAGGAAGTGAACAAGTGCAATTCAGGAAACAGCTGCAAATGCTATCTGTAGAATTAGGCACTGCAACCAAAAATGTAGCAGCTCCATTGGGTGAGCAAGTGAGTGGTTGATTGCATCATCGCCATCTCCATCATGCATACACCCAAATCTTGCTACAAAAGCAGAGACTTTTCTGATGATACCGCATTCCACACCATTTACTCATTCAATTCAGTGTGTGAATGCTCGACAATAGATTTCTATGCAGAAGTAAGCGACTAGCAGTCTAGCACTACCATATTTACACGGTCACGCCGAGTTTGGCAGGACTGTTCTGTAAAAAACTTAATGTGCATGGAACATGATGAAATCAGTTAAGAAAATAGAGCATTTTTCCGATAAAAAGGAAAACAGAACATGAAAAGAGAAATGGTGGGCAACATCACACAATTGCTTGAGGTGACCCAGTTAATGCAATTCGGATGCAAGGTGGTTGATGATTGCAATCAACATGGCTTATTCCTGTCCACTGAACTAGATCTTCAATTAGATCTTTGTGCAGCAACTTTTAGCAATGATGCCGACAGACTTTTGTTGGTTTAGATCAAGCCATGCTTCCAAATGGACGTACCAACTACCTCCAAGGGAAGTTTGTGGTCAAGGTCAACCCTTATCTTATGGTTGCTAGGTTTCCGTTCAGACAATGTCAACATCAAGGCCACATCACCACTGCATAATCCACTAAGTATTTTATGGAGTTCTAGAAGAGCCAATGGGCTGCATGGAAATTGCAAGGAAACTCATGATGAAAAGTAAGATCACTACACGAAAAAACCTACACTGCCCACTCCCAGAAAGAATAAAAAACCCGAAAAACAATTGCTTAAGCCGTTAATCTCTTAAGGTGACTTCATCACCATCTAATCTGAAGAAGCCCCACTGCTTGGTCAACAACCGAAGAGACAAATGTGTGTTAACACCTTTTTCATATTTAAATGGATGTGGGACTTGTAAGTTAGTGGACGTAACAAAAAAATTGACCATGTAAAAAATCAAGATGTCCTTGTCAAACAAAACTATAATCACAGATGCGTAATGACCGCTCACTTCTTTAATGACTAAAGTGACACAAGCAATCTTGAGAGAATCACATGGGCTGGTTGCAAAATCTCCTAATGGCCTGATCGCCTTCCATATCAGGGGAAATTTTATGCAGGACTTGTATACAACTTCATACAATTTATGGAGCATAAGTTAGCCAATCACAAAATTTCAGGTCCTATCCAAATAAAAAGAACAGCAACAGTTGCACAATCTACCTATTAATCTAAGGTTCATGATGATGCAAGCGATAACAAGGTCATCCATGAGTTCGATGCAGGATCTCTATTGGCTATATTATATGGAGAACAGTGTGCTCATGCAGGTTAGTTTAATTCAGAAGTGGAAAAATTAGGACAACACACGGGCTTTAAGCGTCACTTGGTAAAAAAAGTATTGCAAATTGCAATGAAGTCAAATTTGAGTTAGCAAATGTACAATGAAGTACACAGCAAGTTAGCACACCCACAAGAATTTGTGAGCAAGAAAGAGTCCGCAGCCCTCGTACTTCTAATGAGTAAATGAAAATTTTCATTTCTTATCATATATCACATCACAAGGGGATGATAGGCAGATACACACAATCCAATCCTCCTCATACAAAACTATGGCAAACAAGATCGACCGAAACAGTAGGATTTGCATTGGAGCTACTTCAGAGCATACTGGTAACATTTCAGATTTGATGATATGGAACCTGGAATCTGATCAGGCACCTTTATGAACCATTTTATAAACAAAAACCAATTGTACTTATTCTTTCTCATTCCTTTCCTCCGCTGCTACAACATAAAAAGAGAAGCACAAAAGTTTCACCTTTGCTGTTTCTACCTTTGTACACTGAGGCCAACACTGATCCGAAGAGGTGTGCCGAATCAAAATCCTGATAAATTTTAAGCTCTGGTATCTCATTTCCTATGCTTCCTCGAGCGTCCGCGCTAATTCCACCGCGTTCTTGGCAATCTTACAGTTGTCGTCCTTCACCAGAGCCTCGCAGAGCTGGAAAGCCCCCAGCTTGATCGCTTCCTTGGCCAGTCTGTTGCTCTCGGAGCAAATCCAGTTCAGGACGACCAGACCCTGGTCGACTGCGCGCGCGTTGCCGCTGCCGGCGAAGGCGCATAGCACGGGCACCATGTCCGGGATCCTGGACAGCTCCTGGCGGCACTCGCGGCTCTTAGCGAGGAGGCCGAGCACCTCGACGGCGCGGGCGGAGCCGGCGGCGGCGAGCTCGACGAGCGGGGGCGCGGCGCCGGCGCGCACCGCGCGGCGGCGGTTCTCGGGGAGCTTGCAGAGCTCGTAGAGCGCCGTGGCGGCCTCGCGGCGCTCCCGGGGCGCGCCGCCGCGGCGGAGGGCCGCGGCCAGGGCCGGGATGGCGGTGGGGTGCGCCGCGATGGTGCACTTGTTGACGCCGACGGTGGCGAGGCTGGTGAGCGCCGTGGCGGCGTGGGCGGCGGCCACGCCGCCGCCGGACACGGCGGCGGCCAGCGCGTCGACGGCGCCGTCCGCCACGAGCCCGACGCGCGCGTCGTCGCCGTCGAGGCTGAGGTACACGAGCGCCCTGGCCGCCGCCTCGTCCCCGCCCGCCACGCGCCGCAGCAGCACGGCCGCCACCGCGCCCGACTCCAGCACCAGCCTCCGCCCGGCCGGCCCCGACTTGGCCAACCTCAGCATCCCCGACACCGACGACAGCGCCGGCGGCTCCGCCCCCTGGCAATCCCGGACCTTCTCCGGAGACGGCGGCGGCGGGGAGACGGCGGCGATGAGGCGGCGGAGGGCGTGGTTGGGGATGAGGGGCGGGGAAGGGGGGAGCGGGAGGTTGGTGACGGGGCAGGTGAGGTGGCCGCCGTCGAGCCAGCGCTGGATGCTGCGGCGCTCGAAGGTGTGGCCGGAGGGGAGGATGACGGGGTCCGTCATCACCTCCAGCGAGATGGGGCAGCGGAAGTCGTCGGGGCACCACGACACCTCCTCCATGGGCGCTCCTGGCGTGGGCCGCGCTTCGAGGATCTGCTGCGGCGCCGGGAAGGAAGGAAGGAACGGAAAGCGTGTGGGGCTTTGGAAGAAGAAGTTGAGGAGGAGGAGGAAGGAGTCCGTAATGGGGAAAGTCCACTTCCGGTGGACGAAAAACGGGATGATGTTCGGTGGGGAGACCCCCCGGTGGGTTTATGTACTCCGTCCAGTCTCTTCTATCACCGGACGTTTCTCTCATCTCGTCATACGTTACTCGTAAATTTTTGTCAGGCTTTAGTTGCAATGCTTATCGTTATACATGTATTGTTCGTATCTTTGGTAGGCTTTACGTGCGAATTATTATTGGGTTTGCGTTACTTGTGATCCGCGGTAGATTTTAATTCGCGTCATGATCACAATAAGTACGTTACTTATAATATTTGGTAGGTTTTAGTCACGGCGTAATTTGCATTTACAAACTACCCGTGAAACTTTTTGTAGATGTTGTTTCATCATTATCGCTTTACGTGTGTGCATCACTCGTCATCTTTGGTATGTCTTAATTTGTTCTTTGATTGCGTCGGCGTGTACTCTTTGGTAGTGTGTCGATACACATCCATATCCATATGACGTGTTTCTGGAAGCACTCGTGTATGCATTAGTTTATCCATAATGAAAACTTAATGCTATAGGTATGTAGACATTTTGCTCGCTGTCGCACATACAAGTTCATTTTGGTACCCACCTATCGTGAGTTGTGTAAACTCGATCCCTGGTAAGATTTACTTCTATCATAATCATTACGTGCATGTTACTTGTAATCTTTCGTCATAATTGTCGTTTACCTACTACAACCAAACCTTTATGACTCTTATTTCATCGTAATCACATACACACATGTGTTACTCGTCATCTTTGGTATATATTGACTTGCTTCTCTAATTGTCCATTTGTGTTGTTTGCTAGTGTGTTCAATATATAGCTTCAGTCATCGTAATCACATACACACATGTGTCGTTTGCTTCGATATGATGTTTTTTTTGAAGCAATTGTGTGTGCATTACTCTTTATACCAGAAGTATGTAGACATTTCCTCGTGGTCACACGTTACATGGGTTCATTTTGGTACCCGATCTTCAGTCATGCATGTATTATTTAAGTATTCTAAGTATATTTGTTAGAAAGTTTTTTAAAAATAGAAGATTTTATTTTCTTACTACGGCATCAAAAGACGGTCCAAATTACTACAACATATTTTCTATTGTTGGTTCATGTTTTAATCAAAGAGATTGACATATACAGCACTTCTCTTTGCACTTATTTGATTAAAAAAAATCCTTGATCTCACACTTCTAATCTTTTACTAGTGGGTCAGGAAATCTTACTCTTATTTCTAAAATCAAACAGGGATGCAAGTTTCAAACTTGTGTTTTGGTTTTCAAGATGATGCCGAGTGTATCTTTTAGTCATGCGCAAAAAAGTGTATCTTTTAGTCATTACTTGAAAATCTTGGTGTAACACTACTTAAAATTATGATATGCTTGGGATACTCATGTATGGAAAAAAGGTTCAAGTATTCATCACTGTGGATGAAGATGACCGTTACATTATCGCTTTAATTTTTGAAATAAAGCACCATTATTATCTATCTTTAAAAAAAGGTTCACCATTATTCTGTTTTTGAGCGTGATTAATGTTTGTTTTTCTAGCATATGGGCGTGATTAATGTTTAGATCTCTTGGAATATAAGCACCATGCATTTAACTGTATTACTACTATGTCAGGCTGATTGAAATTTGCTACATGCATCCATATGTTTCGATTGCATTTGGTGTTAAATTGTGGGGACAAAGATAGAGACGTGATAACTTACAACAGCCATCCAATCAGTCTAGAATTTTTGGCTCCACATGTTTCTAAAACTATGCGTATAACTATATGTATATACTCCCTCCGTCACATATTAAGTGATTTTCTATGTATGTATCTAGACGTATCTTTATATATCTTTATATATATGCATCCATATTTGGACAAATTTGAGTCCAAATACATACGTTCATATTTGGACTTAATATGGGACGAAGAGAGTACATCAGATGTATTGCTCAAGGAAAGCATGCAGCAGAAAAAAAAAACCTTAACTCTAAATTATATATTGCTCCAGTAATTTTCATCTGGCATGAAATAGGAGAATTGGCCGGCGCACGTGTCTCCCACGTCCCATAACTTTCATCCAACAAAATATTATTAGGTCAACACCCATTAACGTGTGTTGTTTTTACTGCTCTTCATTCATATATTTAGTGACGCAAAAGCCACACTGTATAATACAGTAATATACTTTAGTTAATGAGTACTTGCTTGTTTCATAATTTTTGTCTTAAATTTTATAAAAATGGATGCATCTGTTCGTTCTAAAAAATATCTAAATACATGTAATATTTTTAACAAAATTTATAAAACGGAAGAAGTACATTATTGTTGTCTTTATACTCAAGTTAATCTAAGACCATGCAAGCGACGCAGGATTTGCTCAATGTGTGTTTGACATGAATCCACGCATGCATTCCCTTCACCCCACTCCCAAAGCCCCAAATATAACGGCGGTGAGAGGAAGTTTTCTGGATAGAGTCACCGCCCTTGGGCAGATGAAGCGAAGAGACCCCACCGAAACGTCACAGGATTCCCCGGCGGGGACAACGCATCATGTCCGTACACGTGGCACGCGGTGCGCCCACTAGGATCCCAGATAATTTATTTATTTATCTCCCTTTTTCTTCTTTCTGCAAAACGTGCGTGTTTGCCCCCCTGCGCCTGCGCCTACCACGCCTTATCCAACTTCTGGCTCACTGACATGTTGGGTCGGACGCTCCAGTGCTCTGCGCGGGCGGACGGAGCAGTTTGAAACCGAAGAGCCGCCACGCCAGCCCGCGCTCGGGTCAATGTATTTTTTTTTTACTGCTCCTCTGCAGCTGCAGTTACCGCGCGGTGAAAGTAAAAAAGAAGCGGCAGGCAGGCGCATGTCGCAAGTGGCAACGCAACGGCTAGAAGTTGACTGCGAGGTGGGGCCCTTACTGATAGTCAGTGATTTCTGTCAGTCACTGTGTGTGCGTTTTAGGAATCGAGTTCTATTGGGCAAGCAAGCAGCCCCGCCCATGTTGGCGTTTGGGTGCAATATAGAGAGCGAGTTCTACTGGGCCCCATAAAGGAGCCCATCTTGTTGGCGTTTTCTGGCGGGCCCAAATGCTTCTCCCTGCCATGCGAATGAGAGCACGCGTCGTGGGCTTCTAGGCCCATCATTTTCTCAGACTCGACAAGCTCGTCTCGAAAACCCCGTCTCGAGTTCAAGGCCCAGCGTCTGGGTCAGAAAAAAAAGGAAAATACTCTCTCAGCTCCATAATTTTTGTCCGAATATTAGATGTATCTAGACATTTTTTTTAAATAAATACATCCATATTTAGTCAAATTTGAGACAAGAATTATGAAACGGAGGGAATACCTCTTATAAAAACTAGACGTATTTCTGGATACATTTTTTTAGCGTAACATATTTCTAGACAATCAATTTCATCATGGTCAAACCGTAAGGGCCTAGCTTGGGCCGAATGCTGAAAGATGGCTTGAACGTGACTAGCCATGGGCCTAGAGTTGCAACACAGTGATCCTTGGGGTACCCTTTGACCCTCAGTTCAAACAAATGAACTAGTTTTTAAAAAAATTATGTTATTTTAAAATTTTAGTTCATTTGGTTGAACTAAGGAGGATTAAATGGTACCCTGAGGGTCACAATTTTACAACTCTACATGGGCCTCATACTGGGCATGGATCAAATGCGATTTGTTAAAATGAAGAAAAAATACCCTGAAAAAAGAAGAAGAAATTGAAGCGTAAATGGTGGGCTTTGATTCGTCTAACTTTTTCAACGCCAGCTGCTTATCAATAGAGCTCAGATTGCCTCTCCAAATAACATCTGCTTTGTTCGTCCGGAAATAAATAAGTGACTTGGATGTGCAAAAAATATATATTCTTATTTCCAGACGGAGAGAGTACGAGTTCCTGCGCATGGAAGAGAGAGAGGCAGACCAAACCTAAATGACATACTTCTTAAGTAGGATCTAGCTTACAACAAGTTTTTCTTCTCTCTCTTCCAACCAACCATAACTATCATATTGCTCTTATAATTTTTGAAGGGAGAGAGTAGCTATGTAGTATGGAAAAAGACTAATTGCAGAAAGTTTCAGAGAGAGTTTGAGATAGCTAGAACGCTAATTAACCAATAAAATAACCTTTTGCTAATTCCGAGCTGATATCTGAGGTGAACAAAGCCCCATTAATTTAAAATGAATCGAACTACATTCAATAAAAAATGAATACAATTGAATTTTTCACAAATATTACAAGTGAACTACGCACATCACGTCTCACAAATTATAAGAAACGAAAAAGAGAAGAAGAATGGCCGGTGCCAGCAGGCACAAGCCTGCCATGAATCTTTGACTCTAGAAACAGAGGAGCGAGAGACCAGCAGCCATGACGGCCGCCAACCACATGCTTGACCGGGCAGCACCACCGCCAATCGCCGAGCTCTCCTCCGGAGAAGCCGGCGCCGGCTGGGTGCACCTGATCTGCCTGGCCCCTTTACCCCGGCCCCAGCACTGCATCTGCGGCTGTGCGCCTACGTTCACCTTGAGCTTCATCCCGTCGGCACAGTGCCCGAGGATGCCGCACATGAAGTACCTTGTGACCCTAGAGGCGGCAAGCGGGATGACGTCATTGCCGGTCTGGTACGTACGTCGCAATGACGGAGACGGAGATGTTGCAGGAGTCGTAGGCGGCCTTGGTGACCTCTAACACATTGTGGGTTGCGGTAGGGTACTGGAAGCGGAGGCTGTCGCCGGGGAAGAAGCGGCGGGCGGAGGCCCATTGGGTGTAGTTGGTCTTGAGGTCGCATGAACCCGCTGGAGCGCCCACCGTGTAGCTCGCGCCGAGAGCCATACTGAATAGCAACGCAGAGGCGACAATGATCAGGAACAATTTGTAGATCGCCATGGATGGACAATATACATTGTAGCCTGGTGATCTCATGGACGTGATGGAGTGCTCCGAGAAACTCGGAGACCCGTTGGGGCGCTCCCCTGGGCGCTTCTGGGCGATCTCGCCGGAATCCGACGAGGACAGCGACGCGGTTGCGTCTGAGTCATCGTCGGAAGACGCAGTGTCGTCTAGGGCTTCCAATTTCTTGGTCTGCATTCCTTCGCCGGTGGGCTGTGATTTACATGTTTCTTCTTCGTTTTCTAAGGAGGAGAAGAGAAGGTGGAGGAGATTGGAGGTGACCGCGGCGGTTTCTTGTGCTTTTGTGCAGGGATCGAGCGTGGAGACATCGCCGTCTCACGAGGGTTCATCTTCGTCCAAATCGGCGGCGGCGTCTAGGAGGCCTGATGTGGAGCCGAGGACTGCGGCTCTGGAGCCGACGACCTTTGTGCTCGACCAATTCGATGCGCTTGAATGGACTTTGGTGCAACGCCGGCGTCCGTCGGCCAGAGGCCGCTTGAAGGTGAGTTTTTCCGGTCGCCGTTTGTCGGCGCGTTTGAATTCTTCCCGTTGCAGTTCGCATGGTCATACGGGCTGAGCAGGTGGTCTGCTACGTGCGAGTCTTGTGAAGGTTCCGCAGGCCCATACCGGGCCAGCGGGCCATGTCTATTTTGGATCGCATGGTCTGCTACGTGCGAGTCCTGGGAACGTTTCGCAAGCCCATACAAGGCCGGCGGGTCTTGTCATTCGGAGTTGGTCCCCTGCTGGGCGTTCTCTGCCTGATGGCCATACGGGCCTGGCAGGAACAGGAACAGCAGGTAACGTGATCTCAGGGATTCGTTCCGCTGGGATTGCGTTTCGGTGGCTTCTCGGCCGAGTCTGGTGTAGTTCGGCTCCGCGTGCCCCGATTGTCTCTCCTGCCGAAGCTGAGATGGCGTTCCGCGGAGGTGGTCGTGGGGGCGGAGAGTATCGAGGGGGCGATCAATTTTATGATCGTGATCGGCGTGGCTACGGTGGAGGTGGCAGCAGGGGTAGTTTCAACGACGGCTATGGTGACAACGAGGGCTATGGTGATGGCCGGGAGGATTTTGGTCGTGAGGACTTTGGTGGCTACAATGGCGATCGCTTCTCCGGCGGACGAGACGGTGATGGTTTTCGTGGCGATCTCCACCCGGGTCGTTGGCTCGCTGGCCCTAGTGGACCTCCACGTTACGGAGATGGTGGTGGGAATCGGCGGTGCTATGAATTCCGCGCTGGTCGTGGCTCTGCGGGTCGTGGTCGTGGTCTTCTGCCGGCTCGCGGTCGTGGCGGCGGTGCTGGCCGTGGTGGAGGTGGCGGTAAGGGCGTTGCTGCCACTTCGACCTTGGCTGGCGTGACGGCCGTGGCGGAGACAGGAGCTACAAATGCCTCTGCCTCTGCGACAGGGGCAGGGTCCGGGGAAGGCCAGGCTGCAGCGGTGTCTTCGGCTGGACTTGTTGGGGCTGCAATGCCTTTGGGCGCTGCTACGGCCTCTCAGACGGGGGGCAGCAGTCGGGTGGGGGAGTGCTGCAGGCAGCAGCAGCTTCTCTCACTGCTACTGAGGTTCCCGAAACATCGGGCATGTCCAAACCGGCGAAAAAAGCTAGCAACGTGAAGTGCTATAGATGCAACCAATCGGGTCATTTCTCTGCTGATTGTATAGCTCTTGTTTGTGATATTTGCGAGTCTGCAGCTCACTTGAAAGATGGGTGCCCGTTGTTGTCGGCGCCGAAGCAACAAGTGATCATGCACGGTTTTGGGGAGGAGGCTTTGTTGTTCTTTGAGCTGCCAGTGTCAAACTCTTTTAAGCCTTGCCGAGAGAGTGGCAGAGTTGGGTTAATTTCTGTCTCAGGAGGTAGCTTGTCTGTTGAGCAGGTTACCTCGCTTCTGCAGTGGCTGGTGCCGACTGGAAATTTTCAATGGGAGGTGAACTTGTATGAGAAAGATGTGTTCAAGGCTGTTTTTCCTTCGAAGGCTGAGCTCCAGCGAATGACTCGGTCTGGCACGTTTTCTGTCCCTACTAGTCCGTGCGCAATTACTTTCTCTGATTGGTGTGCGAAAGTTGAGCCTGAATGGAGTTTACAGGAGGTGTGGGTGCGGGTGACTGGTATCTCGCCTGATATCTTAGGTGATTATGTCACTCTGTGGGGAGTTGGATCTTTGTTGGGCAAGACCAAGGAGGTCGACATGCCGTATACTCGGAGGCATGGGGTTCTTCGCATTTTGGTTTCTTGTACAGATTACAGAAGCATACCTAAGGAAAAAGATGTGCTTATCAGGGGCAGTGGATATGTACTTGGTTTTCAGGTGGAGGCACCCGCAGGTTTTATTGATCCGGCTGACACTAAAATGGCCGATGCTCATGATGATGATACGGATGGGGGTGATAAGGCTGAGAAGAATGAGACCGTTTTTTTTTATCAAATCGACCCTAAAGATAATTCTAAAATACATGATGCTAATGGGTCCTCGTCGTCGACAAGTGGAGGTGTTACAGCCCCGGGTGGGACACAATTTGCTTCTACTGTGCTTCCTGCTATCCGCTTCGGATCTTTTGCTTTGGAGCCAACTCCGCGGTCTTGCATGTCGGCTTCGCGTCCATGCTTGGCTGATATGGTTAAGGAAGACGAAAGAATTTCCTTGTCTGCACCGCCTTGTGTTCGTTTGCGTGGGCTGCTTCCTCCGCTGTTGTGCCGGCTGTGGGCGGCGTGGCTTCGGTTGGTCAGCAAGGACAGGAGGGGCCGGCTGTGGGTTCTGTTCAGGTTGGTGGCCGACTTCAGAGGCAGGAGGTGCATGCTGTGTGGCAGCCAACTCTGCTTGGAGGTCTAGTGAAGCAGGATGTGCCTGTTGTGAAGCTAATGCCACGCTTGGGGTCGCCTGCTGTTGGGCACCTGCTCCACACGGGCGCGGGTGCTGCTCCTTGCATGCAGCAGCTGCCTGGCTCTCCTGGTGTTGTTGCTGCTCCGGTGGGGCCCTCATGGCAGGCGGCTATGGGGTCGCCGCCTCTCTCCCCCGTTCGTGCTCCGGCGCCTCTCTCTCCCGCACGTGGACCAGACGCCAAGCAAAAGAGTTATGTGGATTCCAAGCGTAGGGAAGTCACCTATGAGGTTGGTGACAGAGCGTATCTCAGAGTTTCCCCGATATGCGGTGTTAAGAGATTTGGGATTAAAGTAAAATTAGCACCACGCTTTATTGGAACTTACAAGGTTTTGGCACGCCAAGGAGAGGTAGCTTACAAGTTGGAATTACCTGAAGTGTTGACAAGCGTCCACGACGTGTCCCATGTGTCGCAGTTGAAGAAAAGTCACCCGGAAATGCCCGATATGCCACTAAGGGATACGATTCCACTTGATGAAGTCGAGATTCAAAGCGATCTCACTTATGAAGAGAAACCAATCAAGATCTTGGATACAACTGAGAGGCATACTCGTTCCAAGACCATCAAATTCTGCAAGATTCAGTGGAATCATCACACCGAAGAGGAAGCTACGTTGGAACGCGAGGATGATCTTTGAGAAGACCACCCACACATTTTTGCTAACCAACAGGAATCTCGAGGACGAGATTCATCTTAAGAGGGTTAGATCTGTAACATCCCAATTTTCAAAACCCTTCATAAGCAGTCACCTTTACATTTAATCACATTTAAAACCCTAAAATTTAATTCAGAGAAACCCATTAACAAAGGTGTTTTTATTTGAATTTGGCTTTTTACCGTTCTTTTGTTAATTGCATTTTAAACCATGAGGGTGTTGACATAAAAAGGAGTTTAATGCATTTATAAAGCTACCCCATTTATTGGTTTTTGAATTGGATTTGAAACTCAAAATATTTCATTAGCTATAAAGCCCTAAAGGCAAGTTTATAGGCAAAATTAATTTTAAATATTTTATTTTGAGGGAATTCTTGTCCCAAAAGTTGAATCATATGAGGATATGATTTTACAATTTTTGTTGCATTTTATTTGACTCGATTTGAAGCTTTAAATCAAAAGTTAGAATCAAAAACAGAAAATAGAAAAAAAAGAAAGAAAAAAAAGTATCGTACCGATCCAACCGGGCCGGCCCACTTACCCGAGCGCCGCGGCCCAGCTCCCGCGCGCCCGAGCCGCCCGTGCCACTGCCATACGGGCCCCACCCGTCAGTTTCTTCCTCTTCCTCCTCCAACTGCCAAGCCCGTACTTCCCGGCCACGACGCCCGTGAGCACGCGCAGGATTCCACCCTGATTTCTCCGTGTCCACTCCCCCAAAATCTTTTCCAAGCGCGTCAGTTTGAAGCCCCGACTCTCCTCTTCTTTTCCCCTCTCCTCTCCCTCTCCATTGCGCCCCCAGGCCGACAAATTGCTCCGCCGAAATCCGCACTGCCGCCGCCGGTGACAAAAAGGTCCATAGCTGCCGTCACCTTACCTATCCCCTTCCCCATCTTCTCGCACACGTTTTGACGCGGTTGTTTTCTTCGTTTTCGCATCGTAGCGTCGAGTTCGCCGCCGACCCGAAGTGGACGTCGCCGGCGCCGTCATCCCGAGGAGCTAGAGCTCACCCTCGTCCGCCCCAAGGAGAACCGAGACCCTGAGGAGCTTCGCCGGAGCGAGGCGCACCTCCCTCACCTTGTCCCGAACCCAAGAGCACACCGGAGCGCCCGCGCGTCCACCGCCCGAGCCGCCGCCGCCGGCGTCGACCTCGCCTGAGACCTAGCGCCGCCGGAGGTAAGCTTGATGTGCCCCCTCCCGTCCGATCTAGATCCAACGTCTGGGATTAGTCCACTTAAGTGAACCGGTACCGGCCAATCTCGTGCTACCACGTGTCACCCCTTTTATTAAAAATTATTTCTCGGCCAAATTAATTGGTAACTTTGCAGAAAAGCCCCTAGAACTTCAAACCATCGTATCTTTTAAACCGTTTGACCAAATTTGAAGTTCTATACTTTTTGGAATCCTCACAACTTGTAGAATCTTTTACCATAGTTTAATTTTGATTTTGAACAACTTTACAGAAGCAAATTGCAAAATGCTTAATTATGGTTTAATATTCAAATGAATTATTTCAAACTAGTTTTGAGCATGTTGGAAAATGTTTTGAGTATACTCTCTGTCCACTAGGACCAGAAGGGAAATTATTTTGTAAATAATTTTGCCACACAAATTTAATCTTGCTCCATGCTTTACGAAAATCAAATAAGCTTCTAATTAAGGCTCATCTTTGTTTCATACAAAGTAATTACCCCTTTATTAATTTATAATCTGTCCAAACCTTTTGTGAAGTTCTTTAAAACATAAGCTAAACATGTTAAGTTTAAAACCAACCTTAGTGTGCATCTTCATGACTTTTGCATCATGGCATGTTTTTGTATTGGATAGCATGTTTATGTGTGTGTGTATTCTTTTATTTTAGATTTTGTGGATTGTGAACCTTGTTGTTGCGAAGAGTGCGAGAACTACCACAACCTTGGACAACGCAAGTTCACTTTGATCATCTTCCAAATATTTTTACTATGCACTAGTTGTTTTATTAGTTGCATTAGGAATATTATTTGTACCTCTATGCTAGCTATAAATTGCAGGTAGTATAGTTTTACCCTTGTCATTACCTTGATACCAATTTGCCATCGTTTGTAGTTGAATGCTAGGCTATGGTAGTATCGTGGGGGAAATTACTACATTATGATATTGTTATGTCTATGGAGAAATGAGATGTTTTATTAGAGTAAGGCAAAACAATTAATTTAATGAACCATCCTGGGTGGACGGCTTTGAGGATTTTGATGTTATGCGGTGTCCGGTCCATTTCTATGGGTCCATTTCTATGAGTCATCTCTCCATGTCTATGGAAGCGCCTGCGTCGCAAATGTGAAATGCCACCTGGGGTAACCGAGACTGGACTAGTTTCCTATTTAGTAGCTTCCAGTACAACCACAATGCTAAATGGGCTCTGGCAAGAATAGAGTATGTTGTATGAACCTAGACCTGAGGAATTGTACTGAGGTAGGCTGTGTAGGGGGGGCGTGATTCTCTCGTGGTTTAGGAAATTACCTCTGAAAATCTCGTAATCAACGCCGTTGCTACTCTACCCTGAGGACAACAAGGGATTAACCCGTTGGTTTCTTGTGGGGAATGTGTACAAACTCTCGAGAACGTCAAAACTAAGTACTTAGCCGTGTCCCCGGTTATGGACAATTATGAGCAACTGGATGTGGAGCTGTAAGGAAAGTCTCACTCACTCTAATTTCTTAATAAAATGAATGGTTTGAACTTAGATTTAGGAGCATTGATGTGTCTACTCAATGTCCTTAGTTTAATAGGAGCATGCGTGTGTCTACCCCATGTCCAATAGTGAAAAAATTTATTTGATTAAAAGATAGGATTAAGCAACTAAGCTTTTATGCAAATAGCCTTGAACCCCACCTTGCCACATTATGCATATACTTGGTAAGTTCTGTTATAACCCCTAGTGATCTTGCGAATACATTTAATGTATTGACCCTAGTGGCTGCATCGTTTAATGATGCAGGAAGCTCCAACGAAGAGTAAGCGTATGTTCTGGTCTTTGGGTTATGGGCCTACATTCCAACACGCTCTCACCGTAGTGTTGATGTAGCCCTTGTATCTTTCGTTTTCCGCTGTTGAACAATTGTTTTATTTTCAGCTAACCCATGGGGTTATGCGAGTTTGTAAGTACTCTTAAATTCTGGATGATGCGTTGTAATACTTGAGACCTTTGTTCTATGATATTACATCTCGAAACCGTGTGTGCTAGTAAGTCGATCCAGGGACTAGCACTAAAAGCACAGAGATCGAACCTGTGTACGGGGGCGGTCACTTCAGCTTCTACGAGATAATGGCAGCCAAATGGGCTGTATGTCGTGGAGGCTCCTCGCTCATTGAGAGATGGCAAAATAAAATTAGACATCTTCGTCGCTTCCTTCGTGGTTGGGCAAAGAATCAAAGTGGACTTTATAAGAAAGAGCGTGATCGTCTGCTTCATATCATTGATACCCTCGACATAAAAGCTAAATCCTCTCTGCTCTCTGCTATTGAGCGAGATGCGTTGCGTGATGCCAATGATTTTGTGTCCAAGCTGCGTCGGGATGAGGAATCCAAATGGGTGCAACGGGCAAAAGTCAAGTATGTCCAGGAGGGTGGAAGCAATACAAAAAAAAAATCACCTTGTTGCCAATGGTAAACATCGTAAGATAAAAATATTCCAACTCGAGCAGGATGAAGGTATTATTGTGGGACAGGATAACTTACGTGCTTTTATTACAGATTATTATAAGAAACTATTTGGAACACCGGTTTCGAATTCTTTCTCGCTTATGGAAGAGAATTTGCAGGGAATTACCCGTGTTACGCCAGATGAAAATAACATTCTTATAGCTGAGTTTATTGAAAAGGAGGTTCATGATGCGATTTTTCAGATGGAGCATGATAAGGCTCCTGGGCCTGATGGGTTCCCTGCGGAGTTCTATCAGGTTTTTTTGGAAGGTTATAAAAGTTGACTCGTTGGCCTTGTTCGTCCAACTTCAACATGGGGAGCTGTCATTGTTTAAGTTGAACTTTGGGGTTATTACCCTTATTCCTAAAAAAGAAAACGCGGTCCAGATTCAGCAGTACAGACCCATTTGTTTGCTTAATGTTAGCTTCAAGATTTTCACGAAAGTCGGTACAAATCACATTTCTAGGATCGCCCAAGGTGTGATTCGACCGACTGAAACGGCCTTTATGCCCGGTCGTCATATTCTTGTGGGGGTGGTTGTTTTGCATGAGACCATTCATGAGCTTCATCGTAAGAAAATGAATGGTGTTCTCTTCAAAATTGATTTTGAGAAAGCATATGACAAGGTCAAATGGCCTTTTCTCTAGCAAGCGTTGCGGATGAAAGGTTTCGACCCTAAATGGTGCGAGTGGATTGCCCAATTTGTGCAAGGGGGAAGTGTGGGAGTAAAGGTTACTGACGACAATTGTCATTACTTCCAAACTCGGAAAGGTTTGAGATAAGGAGACCCTCTATCCCCGATTCATTTTAGTATTGTTGCGGACATGCTTGCTATTCTTATTGATAGGGCTAAAAATGATGGTCAAGTGGTAGGCCTCATCCCTCATTTGGTGGAGGGAGGAGTGTCTATCCTCCAATATGCTGACGATACGATTATTTTTATGGATCATGATTTAGAAAAGGCTGTTAATATGAAGTTGATCTTGTGCTGTTTTGAACAGCTGTCGGACCTTAAAATTAACTTTCACAAGAGTGAAATTTTCTTTTTCGGTCAGGCTCAACTGTGTGAGGATGACTATAAACAGATTTTTGGCTGCGTATGTGGAACTCTCCCATTTCGTTATCTGGGGATTCCAATTCATTATAGGAAATTACTCAATAGGGAATGGAAAGCTGTTGAAGACCGTTTTGAGAAAAAGTTGGGGAGTTGGAAGGGCAAGTTACTCTCATACGGAGATCGACTTATCCTGATTAATTCGGTACTTACGAGCATGCCTATGTTTATGTTATCTTTTCTTGAAATACCCCCTGGGGTACGACAACGATTGGATTTCTACAGATCGCGCTTCTTTTGGCAATCTGATAACCAGAAGCAGAAATATCGGTTGACAAAATGAAATATTATCTGTCGCCCTAAAGATCAGGGCGGACTAGGCATTGAGTTGTTGGACCTCAAAAATAAGTGTTTACTCAGCAAATGGTTGTTTAAACTACTTAATGAAGATGGTCTGTGGCAGCAGCTCCTTCGTAATAAGTATCTTCATTCTAACACCATCTCCCAAGCCAAGTTACGACCGGCTGATTCCCCTTTTTGGAAGTGCCTAATGCGGGTTAAAGATGAGTTCTTTAACAAAAGCACATTTATTTTAAGGGATGGTCGTGGTACTCGATTTTGGGAAGATACTTGGTTGGGGGATAGTCCTCTTGCGCTTCAATATCCATCATTATTTAACATTGTGTAACGGAAAAATGTTCTTGTGGCCGATGTTTTATCGACGGTGCCCCTGAACGTTGAGTTCAGACGTTTACTAACTAGAAATAAGTGGACATCTTGGTTGCACTTAATCCAGCGATTAATGATGGTTAATCTTTCCACCACGCCAGACAGATTTTGGTGGAAGTTAACTCCCTTCGGAGTTTTCTTGGTTAAATCTATGTACAGAGATTTAATGGATAGCCCTATGGGCTTCTCGCGGTATTATCTTTGGAAATTAAAAATTCTCCTAAAAGTTAAGAATTTTATGTGGTTTCTTGACCGAAAAGTGTTACTTACGAAGGATAATCTAGCCAAAAGGAACTGGACAGGATGTATGAAATATTGTTTTTGTGACGTCGAGGAGTCCATTCATCATTTATTCATCACTTGTCCCTATGCCCAACTCGTGTGACGAATTATTTACTTTGCCTTTAATTTGCCTCCCCCTACCAATATTTCTAATTTGTTTGGGAATTGGTTGAATGGGATTGACAAAAAGACTAAGACTCACATTCGGGTGGGAGTGTCTGCTGTCTGTTGGGCTATTTGGAATTGTCGAAATGATATTATTTTTAACAGGGCTAGAGTTGTTCACTTTTTGCAGGTTATTTTTAGGGCCACCGCTCTAATCCGCCTTTGGTCCCTCCTCCTCCTCCCTGTGGACAAGCGGGAGCTTTCGGCTTCTGGGTGCACTCGGCTAGAGACGGTCGCTCGGGATATCTCCAACCTGGCTGGCTGGCGGCCTGTTGCTAGATTGCAAGATGCATAGGAATTATCTTCAGGACATTTGTTTTATTTGGCTTATTTTTGTCTTCACTTTGTGTGATTCGTGAATTTTGTACTGAGATGTTTTAACTTTGCAATAAATTAGCTGTGTGCATCGCTTCGATGCAGAGGCCGGGGAGCCTCCTTTTTCGAGAAAAGAAAAATCGCCATGGATTAGTCCATCGGGAAGAGATGATATCAAGAAGACTTGTGGGATGATGAGGTGAGATGAGAGATGAGATGGTTTGGATGATGATGTTGTGGTGAATGGAGTATATATAGGTGATGCAGTGACTTGTTCGGACATCTCTGCAGGTTAATACTAATTAGCGGGGAGTATTTAATTAGGTCCATGCATGTGTACATGTTTTGTGACTGTGTCAAATCCAACTAATATTCATTTGGTTCGATCGAGTATAAATTACTAGTTAGTAGCACGTTTGTTCCCGTCACGCGTGCGTGGCGGCTAACTCAACCAACAAAACACGTTAATTAAAGAGGATCAAGGCCACTGGAAGCTGCTAGGTTCATGATTTTAAATAGCATGCTAAATGATTTTGCGTCGTCCTGCTCAGGAGCGCACCCACGTTCAAGCCACTGGAAGTTGACAGTAAAGTATCGGTATGTAACTTCTACTTGAGTCTTCTGAGTAAGGTAGTGTAGCAATACATCTTTTGTTCCAATTTTTGTCACTTGCAAGCAGGGCAAGCTAATGGAGAGATTATTTTTGTTGTAAAACAATACAACTTCTAATATGCCTGAGCCAGCTGACTTGAACAAGTTTCCTTGAGATCCATCTAAACGAAAAAGGATCCTAGATTACAATGTCAGTCGGGCTGAAACGGGAGTTAATGTTCTAAAGCTCTTTTCCTCATGTAGTACCAACCTCGATTTTAATTAAAATTGAACATCTTCTTTTCTCTTGCAGATTGTAGGTTAGATTGTTAGAAAAATATGTCCATGTTATCTTTCACAACTTTAGAACAACGTACTTTTATATTATTGATATAAACCATTTTTTTCATATGGGTTATTTGGTCGTACGGATACTTTATGGTCATACATGTTTGCCTCTGTGTCAAGTTTTTTCATGGGTCCGCCCCTTGTCCCGCTCCTGACGCAAAACCACACGTTCTGGCAAGTTTTAACATATTGCTCCGATTGCATCTTAAATAGCGTCTGAATGTTTGACGGGTGGGTCTTGACTGACAGGTTGACCAAATTTGACAGCGTTAATTTCGTTCAGAGGAGGTGTCTTCTCCTTCCTCCTCTCGCCGCCACGCTACAGCCGAATTTGCCACAGCCATAGAGTCAAAATTGTACAATGGAGGCCACAAAAAGTCAAACATGTCTTATTTTGGATTGGAGGGAGAAACTAGCTAGTATTCACAGAGACTAATTATAGTTTTTAAGAGAGTTTGAGAGAAGTAAAACGTCAATTAATCGATAACATAACAGTTTTGCTAATTCTCAACGCTAAAAGTTTCCAATCATCAACAATTTGCACAACACTAATCATCGTGAAAATGTTATGCAAACCATCCAATTTATATATAGACCATAGAGACTTGTTGATGGAGGTTGTTGGATTTTGCTCTAAATGGATGCGAGTGTAAGATTTTGGAGAAATTCACGTCCTCGACAGGTAGACAACCTGACTCAATCAACAAACCTAGAGCTCGCTCGTTTCCTCCCGCCAAAAATAAACAAATCAAACGCTAAATTTCTCTGATATGTGAGATCAACAAAGCCCCATTAATTAAAATTAAATGAATCGAATTACATTCAATGAAAAATGAATACATTTGATTTTTGTACAAATATTACAAGTGAATTAAGGAACAAGGACGCACGCCCGACCACGTCTCACAAATTATAAGAAATGAAGGAATGTCGCCAGCATTAGCAAGCACACGCCTGCCATAAAAATCATAAAAAATCGTTTACTCTAGAAATTGAGGACCAAGAGACCCGCAGTCACGGCGGTGGCCAACCAAAGGCTTGACCGGTCAGCACCACCGCCAATCGCCAAGCTCGTCGCAGGAGAAGCCGGCGCCGGCCGGGTGCACCTGATCCGCTTGGCCCCTCGCCCTCGCCCCCGACACTGCACTGGCGCCGGCGGCTGAGCGCCGACATTCACCTTCAGTTTCATCCCCGCAGCACAGTGCCCAGGGAAGCCGCACACGAAGTACCTCGTAACTCTCGAGGCCGCAAACGTGATAACGTGGTTGCCCGTGTGGTATGTCGCAATGACGGCGCTGCTGTTGGTGGAGCTGGAAACAGAGGTGTTGCAGCTGTCGTAGACGGCCTTGGTGACCTCTAACACGTTGTGGGTTGCGGCGGGATACTGGAAGCTGAGGCTGTCGCCGGGGAAGAAGCGGCGGGCAGAGGTCCATTGGGTGTAGTTTGTATTGAGGTCCCATGACCCCGCCGGAGCGCCCACCATGTAGCTCGCGCCGAGTGCCATACCGAAAAGCATTGTGGAGGCGACGGTGATCAGGAACAGAGCTTTGGTGATCGTCATGGATTAGTCGATCATAAAGAGATGATATCTATCAAGAAGGCTTGTGAGATGACCCAAGAAGGCTTGTGGGATGATGAGAGGAGACGGGATGAGATGGTTTGATGATTATGGTGTGGTGGATGGAGTATATATAGGTGTTGCAGGTGAGTTGTTCGGACATCTCTACAGGTTAATACTAATTAGCAGGGAGTATTTAATTAGGTCCATGGATGTGTACATGTTTTGCGACTGTGTCAAATCCAACTAATATTAATTTGATTCGATCGAGTATAAATTACTAGTAGCACGTTCGTTCCCGCCACGCGTGCGTGGCGGCTAACTCAATCAACAAAACACGTAAATTAAAGAGGATCCAGGCCACTGGAAGCTGCTAGGTTCATTATTTTAAATAGCATGCTAAATGATTTTGCGTAGTTGAAAGTAAAGTATCAGTACGTGACTTCTACCTGAGTCTTCATTCCACGTCACTTATTTTGTGACGGAGAGAGTACATTTTGCACTTGCAACCAGAGGATGCTAATGGATAGATTTTCTTTAAAAAATACAACTTCTAATATGCCTGAACCAGGTGATTTTAACAAGCTTCCTAGATTACAATGTCAGTCAGGATGAAATTAACGGGACACGGGAGGTAATGTTCTAAAGCTCTTTCCTGATGTAGTATACCAACCTCGATTTGGAGATTTAACATCCTTTTTCTCTTGCAGATTGTAGGTTAGAAAGGCATGTCCATGTCATCTTTCGACACTTTAGAACAATTTATTTTCATATTGACATAAACCATTTTTTCATATGAGTTTATTTAGTTTGTGTGGATACTTTATGACCATACATTCTTTCCCCTCGATCTCAAGTATTTTCATGGGTCCACCACTGTTCCTGACGCCATTTAGCCCACCTTTTTTTTACCCGATTTTTCGATATCGTGACCCTCGGCATAAAGTTCCAGATAATTTTATGCTAGTGCAAAAGTATCATAGTTTTGGTCGTTTTCGTGGGTTACTTTTTGGATTTCCAGACGTTTTTTCCGATATCATGACCCTCGTACACGGTTTCGTGCAGCCGTGGACCGGTGCTGAAAAGCTATAGCTCTCTAATTTTTAGTTTTTGGACGATTTTTTGGATATAACCACCGCTACACGGTTTCGGGCAATTCTGGGCCAGTGTAGAAAAATCACCATTTTTTGTCGTTTTCCTAGGTTATAGCCCATTTTTTGGGGTGTTTTGGCCGATTTTACGATATCATGACCCTCGTTACACAGTTTTGAATAGTTCTAGGTCGATGCAGAAAAATCACTGTTTTGGCTAGTTTTTATCTGATGCATAAGAACTCTTTGATATCTGGCTGAGGTCAACAAAGCCCCATTTAATTAAAAATGAATAGAATAACATTCAATAAAAAATAATGAATATGGTTGATTTTGTACAAATATTACAAGCGAATATAAGAAACAAGGACACACGGCCGATCATGTCTCACAAATTATAAGAAACGAACAGAAAAAAAGAATGACGCCAGCATGCACACACACACGCCTGCCATCAAAGTCCTTGACTCTAGAAACAGAGGAGCAAGGAACCCGCAGCCACGACGGCGGCCAACCAGAGGCTTGACCGGTCAGCACCACCGCCAATTGCCGAGCTCGCCGCCGGAGAAGCCGGCGCCGGCCGGGTGCACCTGATCCGCTTGGCCCCTCGCCCTCGCCCCCGGCACTGCACCGGCGCCGGCGACTGTGCGCCGACATTCACCCTCAGTTTCATCCCCACAGCGCAGTGCCCGGGGAAGCCGCACACGAAGTACCTTGTAACTCCTGAGGCCGCAAACGTGATAACATCGTTGCCCGTCTGGTATGTCGCAATGACAGCGTTGGAAACAGAGGTGTTGCAGGTGTAGTAGGCGGTCTTGGTGACCTCTAATATGTTGTGGGTTGCGGTAGGATACTGGAAGCGGAGGCTGTCGCCGGGGAAGAAGCGGCGGGTGGAGGTCCATTGGGTGTAGTTGGTCTTGAGGTCCCATGACCCCGCCGGAGCGCCCACCGTGTAGCTCGCGCCGAGCGCCATACTGAATAGCGCCGACGCTGTCACCATGATCAGCTGGAAGAGAGCTTTGGTGATTGCCATTGCCGATGGACTGACTAGCTAGCTGATCGACGGAGAAGATGATCCAAGAAGGCTAGCTGTGTTTGGGATGATGAGATGGTTTGGTTGGAAGAAGACGCTGTGATGGATGGAGTATTTATAGGTATTGTTTCCGACATCTACATTTTAATTAGGTTGATGTGTGTACATGTTTAATTTGTGACTTTGTCAAATCAAACTAATGTTCGACTCGATCGAGTATGTACTACTATTAATAATAGCAGCTCGTTCTTTCCTGCGTGCGTGCGGCTAATGATTAAGATGGTTGGTTCACAGCTAACGCGTTAATTAATTAAGAGGGGATATATTCAAGGATGGGAAGCTGCCAGGTTACTGAAGCTGCCAGGTTACCAGGTGCAAGCCTGAGCGGCCGAGCGTTGTCCGGATGCACACATCGTCTTCCCGTCATCTGTACGGATGCACGGAAATGCATTGCGGTCCCTTCTTTTCGCCTTCCACCATGGGTTTTCCTGAGAAGCTGCTATTTTTGGCAAACTTTTATTTGTTTAGCTTCTATTTTTTTGACTTTTCATTTTTATTTTTTGTTTTCGGGCTTTTAATCTTTGAGGTTTTTAGTTTGGAGATTTCTATGATAAATTTGCAAAAAGAAAAACAACTCACCTTGGTCCGCCGCTGCGTGGCACAACGGCGGGCACGACCGGATCTGGCGTGGGGGAGAGTGGGTCATTCGTCAAGGAGGGATCTCACTATTATATACACTAAATTTTCTAGACTTTGACCAAGTTTATTTCTAAAAAGGGATATTAACATCTACTATTTCAAATAAACACACTGTGAAAATATATTTCATGATACATCTAGTGATCTTGATTTTGAATTTTTAATGTTGTTTTTTTTCCTATATATGATCAAACTTTAAGATAGTTAACAAAAGTTATACGCCTTATATTTTGAAACAGAGGAAATATTATTCAAAATATTATATAAATTGAGCATGTGAAAATGATATCATTGTACTTGTCTTAAAGAATACTTGTATGTTATATATTCTTTTACTAATTTTACAATCATAGTCAAAGTTGTACAATGGAGACAGTAAAAAGTCAAACATGTCATTTAATATTTTGAAACCGAGGGAGAAGCTAGCTATTTAATCAATAACATAATGTCATTGCTAATTCTCAGCTGCCTCATTTTCTAAAAGCTCCCAGTAATCCAAAAATTGCACAATACTGATCATTGTGAAATGTTATCCAAATTATCGAAGGGCCGGAGGCCGAATTTTATTAGATAGAAAGAAAGACAGTACAACGTCAAACTGCAAAGAGAATTTGCAGCAGGAAAACAACCTCAAAGAGCAAACACCACAGGCACTAACTGAAGCCTCAAAGTACTACAGATTACAAATTGGACAAGGAGCCCTTAGAAAGCGATGATGCAGCCGGCCACCCTCCAGGAGTGAAGATCATCAACGATGAGGTCAAAGACGCGATCGACGCTGCTGAACTCCGAGTGAAAAATCATGGCGTTGCGCTCTTTCCAAATCCGCCAATGGACCAAAATCGTGAAAGTGTCGAAATCACTCCGCAGGTGTTTAGGTGCTCTTCTCCGGGCCGTGATCCACCAATCTTCAGTGCTCTGGAAGGTGGAGCGGGGCAGGGGAAGCATGAGTTCGACCATCGCTTGAGCCGACACCAAAGCCGTTGAGTGAAATGGCAATGCACCAACAAATGCGTGCAGTCCTCATTCGCAGCAGCACAAAGGGAGCAGGAGGGGTTATGTGGCCAACCTCTCCGATCCAGGTTATCCGCAGTGAGGCAGCGCTTGTGGACGGCGAGCCATATGAATGTTATCCAAATTATATGTAGACCATCGAGTGACTCGTAGATAGAGGTGGTTGGATATTGATCTAAATGGCTGCGAATTAATGTAAGATTCTGGAGAACTTTACGTGCTCGACGAGGAGGCAACCTGACTTAATCAACAGAGCTCGAGCTAGCTCGCTCTTTCCTGCCAAAAATAAACAAATTGAACGCTGAACTTCTCTGATACTAGAGGTCAACAACTGAACAAAGTCCCATTAATTAAAAGTGATTCCAATCACATTCAATAAAAAATGAATACAGTTGATTTTTGTACAAATATTACAAGTGAATATAAGAAGCACGGCCGATCACGCTTCAAAAATTGTAAAAAACAAAAAAGGATAAGAAGAATGACGGCAACAAGGACAAGCCTGCCGTGAATTCTTGACTCTAGAAACAAGGGAGCAAGTAACCCGCAGCCACGGCGGCCGCCAACCAGAGGCTTGACCGATCAACATAGACGGCCGAGCTCACCGCCGGAGAAGCCGGCGCCGGCCGGGTGCACCTGATCCGCTTGGCCTCTCGTCCCCGCCCCCGGCACTGAACAGGCGGCTGCTCCTGCGTCCCGACGTGCACCTTCAGCTTCATCCCCGCAGCGCAGTGCCCGGGGAAGCCGCACACAAAGTACCTTGTAACTCCCGAGGCGGCAAGCAGGATAACGTCGTTGCCTGTCTGGTACGTCGCAATGACGGCACTGCTGTTGATGCTTCCGCCAGAGCCGGGGATGGAGGAGATGTTGCTGCAGGTGTCATAGGCGGCCTTGGTGACCTCTAACACATTGTGGGTTGCGGCGGCGGGATACTGGAAGCGGAGGCTGTCGCCAGGAAAGAAGCGGCGTCCGGAGACCCATTGGGTGTAGTTGGCCTTGAGGTCCCATGATCCAGCCGGAGCGCCCACCGTGTAGCTCGCGCCGAGTGCCATACCGAAAAGCGTTGCGGAGGCGATGGTGGTCAGCAAGAGAGCTTTGGTGATCGCCATGGATTAGTCGATCGGGAAGAGATGATATCAAGAAGACTTGTGGGATGATCCAAGAAGGCTTGCGGGATGATGAGATGAGATGAGATGGTTTGGATGATGATGGTCTGGTGGATGGTGTATATATAGGTGATGCAATGAGTTGTTCGGACATCTCTGAGGTTAATACTAATTAGAAGGGAGTATTTAATTAATTAGGTCCATGCATGTGTACATGTTTTGCGACTGTGTCAAATCCAACTAATATTAATTTGATTCGATCGAGTATAAATGACTAGTAGCACGTTTGTTCCCGTCACGCGTGCGTGGCGGCTAACTCAATCAACAAAACACGTTAATTAAAGAGGATCAAGGCCACTGGAAGCAGCTAGGTTAATGATTTTAAATAGCATGCTAAATGATTTTGCGTTGTCCTGCTCAGGGGTGGACCCACGTTCAAGCCACTGGAAGTTGACAGTAAAGTATCCGTACGTAACTTCTACTCGAGTCTTCAGAGCAAGGCAGCGCAGCAATTCATTTTATATTACTCCCTCCCTAAATTTCTCAAATTTGTCAAAATTTGAATGTATCTAGACATGATTTAGTGTATAGATGCATTCAAATTGAATCAAAGTTTAGACATTCTTTATTGGACGGAGAAAAACCATTTTTTGCACTTGCAACCAGAAGAAGCTAATGGATTGATTTTCTTCTAAAAAATACAACTTTAATAGTCCTGAACCAAGTTATTTTAACAAGCTTCCTTGAGATCCATCTAAAAGAAAAAGGATCCTAAATTACAATGTCAGTCAGGATGAAACGGGAGTTAATGTTCTAAAGCTTTTTCCTCATATAGTGCGGACCTCGATTTAAAAATTGAACATCTTTTTTTCTCTTGCAGATGGCAGGTTAGACATGTCCAATACATTCTTTCCCCCTCGATCAGAAGTTTTTTCCTGGGTCCACCCCTGGTCCTGCACCTGACGCCATTTCGTGGAATATATCTCCCTTTGTTTTTGTTTTTATCCGATTTTTCGATATCGTAACCCTCGATATAAAGTTTCAGATAAATTTGTGCCGGTGCAATATCATTGTTTTGGTCGTTCTCGCGGGCTATAACACATGTTTTTTCGGATTTTCGAACGCGGTGCAATAATACCATTTTTGGGGTGTTTTGGCCGATTTTCCGATATCGTGACCCTTGCTTCACGGTTTCGTACAGTTCTGTGTCGCTGCAGAAAAATCAATGTTGTGGCTGGTTTTGGGCTGGTGCAGAAGAATTCTCTGATATCTGACTGAGGTCAACAAAGCCCCATTAATTTAAAAATGAATCGAATCACATTCAATAAAAAATGAATACAGTTGACTTTTGAACTAATGTTACAAGTGAATATAAGAAACATGGATGCACAGCCGATCACGTCTCACAAATTTTAAGAAACAGAAAAGAGAAGAAGAATGGCGCCATCAAGAACAAGCCTGCCATGAATTCTTGACTCTAGAAACAGAGGAGCAAGAAAACCGCAGCCACGGCGGCCGTCAACGAGAGGCTTGACCGATCAACACGGATGGCCGAGCTCGCCGCTGGAGAAGCCGGCGCCGGCCGGGTGCACCTGATTCGTTTGGCCCCTCGTCCCCGCCCCCGGCACTGCACCGGCGGCTGCGCCTGCACCCGACATGCACCTTCAGCTTTATCCCCGCAGCGCAGTGCCCGGGGAAGTGACAGAATGTAGAAAGTAGTGTTGTCGTGTTTCCTCACAGGGAACTAATTACAAACAGTTAACTAGTTTCTAACAGCTAGACAAACAGATTAAGAGGAACTAATAAAAAAGAATTGACCGATCTAACTAAAAGATAACAAATCAAGAGCTTGTTCTGTAGTTTGCCTACAGCAACAGGGACTGAACCTAGACAAACACAACCAAAACACTCAAGATCAAGGGAGAAGCACATATGAGAGAAGGAAGGATTTCACAGAATAATTAAGTAACAACTATATTTTTGTGTTTTTCAGGGTTTTTTTTACATCACATGAAAAATCAAGCAGAAAACAAAAGGAACAACTAACTCTGAACAAATAGAGAAAAGTACACTAATTTCTCAATAAAAAAAAGGCTCAATCTGTGGCAAGCATACTCATAGGGAAACAGAGGAAAAGAAACAAGTTTGTCTCTCGTTTTGCAGGTACAGATCAGCAGCAGCAAAGATCAAGAAAGGGAGAGACTAGAAGACCATTACAGAGAACTCCTGCATGCTTGACGGAAGTCGATGGTTCGGCTTATAGCAGGGACAGCAGAGGATGGAGACGAAGGAAGAATTCTTGTTCAGTGCTCCGGTGATCTTGGTGACGGTGTCGCAGCTAGGTTAAGCGAGGGTGCAGATCCATCTCCATCTCCATCATTTTCCTTTCCTCCCTTCTCTTCTTTTCTTTCCTCCCTTTTTCTTTTCCAGCCCCTCTCGATAGAGAAGATAACACCCCTCTGTATAGAAGTCCCCCCTAAGTCCTGCGATGGTGGACTGGCTGCAGCATGGCATTGCCATTTTTTTCATTTCCCCCCTGCGGCTTTTCTCCTTTCTCTCCAAGAATATCCTGAAACTGTCACTTTCTCTCTGCACTTTGATCCCTTAACTTGCTTTTTCTTCTCCTTTTTGTGCAACTCTCACGTGATAAAGTTTCTTCCTAGTACGTAAGGTCCAAATTGAAGAATTAGATGCCTTTTCGCACCCTAACTGCAAAAGAAAAACAGCAACCTGTAAAAGTTGTGCAAGAGAGATTTACAAGTTTTTCTTACTAAATTATGGATTACATGCGCTGATTTCGACAGAGATCTGAACCAAATGCACACAACAAAGCCTGAAAAAAAAACTATATATAACACACTTATCAGGAAGCCGCACACAAAGTACCTTGTAACTCCTGAGGCGGCGAGCAAGATAACGTCGTTGCCCGTCTGGTACGTCGCAATGACTACGGCGCTGCTGTTGCCGGAGCTAGAAACGGAGGTGTTGTAGGTGTCGTAGGCGGCCTTGGTGACCTCTAACACATTGTGGGTTGCAGCGGGGTACTGGAACCTGAGGCTGTCGCCGGGGAAGAAGCGGAGACCGAAGGCCCATTGGGTGTAGTTGGTCTTGAGGTCCCATGACCCCGCCGGAGCCCCACCGTGTAGCTCTCGCCGAGGGCCATACTGAATAGCGCCGACGCTGTGACCATGATCAGGAAGATAGCTTTGGTGATTGCCATTGCCGATGGACTACTAGCAAGGTGATCGATGGAGAAGAGATGATCCAAGAAGGCTAGCTGTGTGTTTGGGATGATGAGATGGTTTTGTTGGAAGAAGATGCTGTGATGGATGGAGTATTTATAGGTCACGTTAATTAGTTGTTTCTGATATCTGCAGGTTAAATTAGGTCGATGTGTACATGTTTAATTTGTGACTTTGTCAAATCAAACTTTTTTTTTCGAAAAGGAGGACTTCCCCTGGCCTCTGCATCGATCGATGCACACAACCATAGATTATTAAAAGTATTCAAAGTACATGTCTCCGAGTTACAAAAGATAAAGAATAGAGAGCGAAAGGAAACATCAAAATCCTTCCAGCCTAAGACCTGCGCGCCATCCAAACCGGCTGAATAACTCCCGTGCTATCGTCTCCAAACGGTTGCACCCAGATTCTATACATCCCTGAGCCTTCGTCCGAAGAAGTAGGTACGTGCCAATGGGACGCCAGAAGAACAACCTGCAAGAAATTAGCCACTTTCTTGTTATGAAAAACCAAATCGTTTCTGCAATTTCATATAGACCAACATATCACACAAGTCCCTACAAGGATGAGCGAAGCAAAAAATTTCTCAACACCCCGAAGCCACCGCCCAAACATATTAGTAACACATGATGGAGGTGGTAAATTAAATGTCACAAAAACGGTTCGTCAGACCAAACGCGCCATCGGACACTGAAAAAAGAGATGTTGAATGGTCTCATCTTGATCACAATAAACACACTTCTTGCTACCACCCCAATTTCTTTTGGCCAAATTATCCTTAGTAAGCACCACCCCACGACATAAATACCAAGCAAAAAATTTAATTTTAAGAGGAACTTTAAGCTCCAAATAACTTTACGTCGGAATTGGCAATCATTATTAATAAGCGATTTGTACAGCGATTTCATCGAATACAACCCAGAAGAGTTCAGATTCCAGGTAAAGGAGTCAGCCTGATCCACAAGATTCACTGACTCAAGTTTGTGACACAACTCCAACCATGCCACCAAACGATCCCAACAATTGCTCTACGAACGCAATATTAGGAGGATCCGCCCCCAACACATCGGCAACCGAAGCCTTACGATTAAGTGCAATCCTATAGAGGGATGGAAACTGCTATCTGAAAGGAGAGGCACCAATCCATGTGTCTTCCCAAAAACAAACATCAGCCCCACAATTCATCGAAAAGGAGATATGAGGAAAGAAAAACTGTTGTACCCGCAACAATCCCTTCCAAAAAGGCGAATCTAAAGCTCTCATACGAACTCGGGACAAAGAGCTTGCGTATAGATATTTATTCCGCAATAACTCCACCCACGGCCCCTCACCCTCGAGAAGTTTATAGAGCCATTTGCTCAGCAAACAAATATTTTTAAGCTCGAAATTCTTGATCCCAAACCTCCTGTCAACTAGTAGGCTCGTTCTTTCCCGCGTGCGTTAATTAGGAGTATATATCAAGGATGGGAAGCTGCCAGGATACTTAGGTGCAAGCCTGGGCGGCCGAGCGTTGTCCGGTGCACCAATCATCTGTATGCACGGAAACAACTTACATTAGATGGTCTAGGTACAGTTTTAGTACGATGATGTCAACTAATAAGGGCCTGGATTCTAACCTGGTTTGATATGGATGGTTTTAAAACCTCTGTCGATGGACCGGGTCTGAAGAATTAGACAACATAAAAACAAAAGGCTGCTCGTCGGCGGCGCCATCGATCCAGATGTACACACGCACGTACGATACGCAGGCTAAACATTAATCAATCCAGTGCTACGTGTGCTCCGTCCGTTGAATAAACAACTAGTGTTGGCAAATCACCGTAATGTCATTCCGAACTTCCCCTTTGCCAAACTAGTCAATCTGCATCTTTATGAATCTTGATCGACGGCCACGCGACTGCCGGTGAAATCCGAACTGACCTCGGTCATGGCGAACGATGACATCGTCTATGCGTCTTTCTCTTGTCAAAGGCATCGTTCTTGCAGTCGTCGTCCCCTCGCGCATGCTGCTCCGGAGGAAACCCTAGATCTGGGTTTTCCGGATCGGACGATTTGCGACGTATGGTGGCGTTTCTCCCTCCTGAGGGCATCGTCTTATAGCAGGTGTTAGCTGGGAGGATCAAGAGGTGGAGCAGCGTGGCATCTTCTGTGTCGACGGCGCCGAGTCTTGGCGGCGTGGTGCAGCATGGGCTCGGCAGCGGACGCGTGATATGATGGACACAGGGTGTGGTGACACTGTCTGGTGTCGTGGCGGGCCTGACAAGGTATGCTTTGACATCTTGCTTATCTATATCCATCTAGCATTCTAGCTAGAGGCAGTGGTCCAACAATGCATTCAAGTACTACTGTAGTGACTAACGATCGAGAGCTAGCTAGCGTAACAAGAGGGCCAGCGAGTTAATTAGCTAGGTTCGATCGAGGAGGTCCGTCTGATGAATCGATCGAACGGTGCACAATGTTCT
Organism: Brachypodium distachyon; assembly: GCF_000005505.3. NCBI lineage: Eukaryota > Viridiplantae > Streptophyta > Magnoliopsida > Poales > Poaceae > Brachypodium > Brachypodium distachyon. Next base: position 13,051,504 of record NC_016133.3, read on the forward strand.
GGGGTTGAGCATCAGGTCAGGCCGAATGGACTTGCATTAAGTTTTTTTTTAGGGGACATGGACTTGCATTAAGTTTTTTTTTTTAGGGGAAGGACTTGCATTAAGTGGTAGAGTGGAATTGTGAGGGCTGGTGTTCAGACCTTCTGCAGATGCAAGATTTGGGCAATTTGGGCCGGTTATGGCAGATTGCTATACTGTGTCATGGCTGGGCTGGACAGTGGGCTGCCGATCCTGGGCCTGGGCTTGCTCTGAATCCACTACAAATACAAGGCAGGCGGCAACGTGGAAGGCGTGCTTGGAACATGAGGCAATTAGGGCTGCCTTGGGTCGGTGTCTTTCAGTTGCTTCATTTTTTAGGGTGGTATTCTAATCTTAGATTACTCGTGCAGAAAACCAACCAATGGAAGGATAAGCGCTATACTTTATGTGGACGGGAGCTCTATATCTCCGCTTGACCTCACTTATTAGCCGCACGTTTTTCTTTGAGACCCACTGCACGACCTATATATAAAATCAATAACCACACCAAAGGTAGAACAGCGACACTCGATCGCCATTGTTGCATTTTCATAGTGTTTTTCATTCAGTTGAGGTGTATCCTCTCCTGCTGTACCATCATGGAGGCTTGGAGGAAGACCACGGTGGGCTTTTTGGTTCTTATCTTGGTTGCGGCTTCATCATGTAAGCATCATGAGAGATCTATCAAACTCCTATGAACTGTTCTTCTCATTTATAATTATGCTACTTACATATTTTTTAGATGAGGTGTTATCCGTCGAGAACAATTGTTTCTGGAAATTTAGCTCCCGCCATTGCGTGAACAGCCCAGCGTGCAGGGACGCTTGTATAGAACGTGGCGCGGACGATGGACAATGCCGCAACCGCTACAAGAAAATTACCGGTGCCATCTGCGAGTGCTATCCCAAAGAATGCAACCATTAAGGGCTAGACGATTGTCGTCTAGTCAGTCAAGGGGGCGCCACGTTATGATTCTGCTGTTGTAATTGTGATATTGATATGCTCCAGAGGCAACCAAAGTGAAGGTGTGTCGCGTTATATTTATTATCTCTTGGATAATGATAATCTGAATGCTATTGATGGGGACTTTTTATACAATGTTATGATTTGTCGTGCTAAAATCTTGTGTACATGTCAATAAGAAATTAAACAATATTACACGTTTTACCATGATTGGCGATTTTAGAAACCGTCTGACCCAGTTGATCCAACGGTTGATAAGCAAGAAGTACTAAAAAGTATTAAAATAAAAGTACTGAAAAGTATTAGAAAGTATCCTCCTTGGGACTCACCGGTCAGAAATTTTCCACCAAAATCCTCTTCCTCCTTCCGTTTCTCTCCCAGTCTTGTCCTCTCCTTCCCCGAGCTTCCTCTTCTCCCCTCCTCCGACCCTCCCGGGACCCCTGCGCTGCCGCCGCCTCCTCCCTCTGCCCGCCGCGCCGCCGCCGCCCACCTTGCGCAGCCCACCTCGTGCTCCCCCGCCGGCGCCCGAGCAGAAGCAGGCACCCGAGGCGTATGATGATTTAATTTGTTCATCTTTCTGTGGGTGTATGGATTGGCAGGGTGTTCCATCTCCGGACAACCATCCTGCCCGCGGAAGAGGACATGCCAGCGATCATGTTGAGCTTCAAGAAGTTCAACGACTCATTCATGGAGCAATACCAAGGCTACTCCAGGCTGTGATGTGAAGAGGGAAACAAAGATGTCATCATCCACATGATATATTGTTGTTATTTTCCACCAGCGATTTAAAGTTAAAATTAGCTGCAAGCTGTAACTATCTTGAAGAAACTAAACTGGTTGCTTGATATGTATAGAGAAAAAATAATTTATGCGACAATCATACTGTGTAAATCTTGGCTCCATCGAATTAATTAATACTCCTTGTTATTGCTTGCATGGTGGATATAATCAAGAGCTTGATCGTCGTTGTTGATTGAGCTTCATATCTTAGATATCGCCTACTCCAAGCCTATCTCCAATCTTTTTTTCACTCAACAAATGGGAGAACATACTGCATAAGTTTTTGACTGACCCGCCTTGAGAGATTTAAAATCAGGACGAGGATTGCTACGATTTTCTCACTTCTGGTGATCTAGTGCAGAGTGCAGACATCCAAGGCTGCTAGTGAGAAAGATACAAACAAATTAACTCTGTCTTTTCACCTTATGTTGCCAGCATACAAACAAATTACAAAAAATAGAGAATGAATGAACGATCTCTGCCATTAGAGCTCACGACATCAAAATAACCAGAATAACTAGGCAAAAACAACACCCAGCACATAAATGAAACTGTTCAGATTCTTCAGAAAAGCTTTCTTGGCTTATCAATGTCATAAAATTCAGCTAGTACATGTCAATGTAAAAAAATTCAGCTAGTATATCAGATTTCAGGACTTGTCTCCAGCGTGGGCTTCCTGGACATGGTGCTCCTGAGCCGGTGCTTCAGGACGCCGATCTCAGCGGCCACAGTGTCGTCGTCGTCACGTTCAGCCACGGTGCCTTGGGCGACGGCGCTTCCGCCTCCTCCGCCATGACGGCCGCTGCCACCACGGCCCCAACGGCGCCGCTGCGACTGAGGGATCGAGCCGCCACAGCAGGGTCTCCATGAGGGCAGAAGGAGAGGGAGGAGATGGAGGCTCCATGAGGCAGGAGGAGAGGTGGCGGCAGCAGCATGAGAGGAAGCGCCCGCTGGCCGCTTCGTGTGTGTCGATGTCAAGAGCCGAGATGTCCACATGAGCCACAACACTGAACGACCGGGCCACATGAGCCCAATAAGATCCATTTTTTGCGGGCAAGGTCAGTAACCTGATAATCAAAGGACCGAACTAATTCTCGCAGGAGTACTGAAAAGTACTGAAAAGTACTCGCCAATCTCCGTAAAAGAGGTCAAACAATATATATAGAACTATGATCTGGTGGTGTAGAACCAATGTTTCATCGACCTTTTCCCTTCTGAGTAATATATGGTCTGTAAAACATTTCTTTGACCGCTGCTGTACTCCCCTACATATATATGACTCAATTGATAGGAAGGGTCCACCACAACTTCAGACTTGTCATTTGTTGATTTGGCAAAGTGAAACTAGAGCAAATATGGATTACATGATCTAAAGTCGATGATCGTACAACAATCTCATAAATTATGTAGTGTATGTATTTATTTTAGCCGGTAGCAACGCACATGTATTTTGCTAGCCTATATAGGATCAACATATATGGAATCTACTATCTCCTTGAGCGAGTGTGCAAGAGTGTAGGAGTCGGCGTGGTCTTTGTACAGGAAGTCCAGCATGCGAGTTGCGTCCACCACCGTCTCCAGGAGTGGCGCTGCCGGCATGAGGCGGCGGCACCGCTCCTTGGAGATGTCCATCCACGATTCCTCGATGAGCTCCCTCAGCTTCCGGTAGGCATCTTCCTTGGCAATGTACTTGTTCTCCTCCATGCACGCTTCCACCGTTGATGTCACACGCTGCTGCTGGTCTCGTTCTCGCTGTTTTGACAACAAAAAAATATGATTCGTACATAATTTAGCAAATTTTCAAATTCTTAATGACATATCTATATATATAATAAAAAAACATGTTTTTGAAGTATGTACTCCCTCCGATTCATATTATTTTTTTTAAACTTGCCAAAATATTGATGTATCTACGCCTAAAAAGCATCTAGATAAATGTAATATTTCGACAATTAATATGGATCGGAGGGAGTAATTAATTAATTAACCTCGTGTGAGGCTATGTCGTTGATGACGCGCCCGACAACGCAGGAAGCTCTTATAATCTTGGGATATGCCATGGCCCAGTCAATGGCGTCGCTGCTGGCTCCCATGGAGACGAAGGCGAGGCATGGCACGTGCATGCAGCAGCTGCTGGGCACCGAGAATAGCAAGTGTTCCTCCACGGTGGCCGGCGCGCAACCTTCCTCACGCCACTCGGCCTCCTTGTAATAGCATCTCGTAGCATCGATTAACTGCATAAAGAATTAAACTAATTCATCTTCCCCAATTATTTAAACTTGTTTCATGAGATATAGCATCAACTTACAAGTTTTTTCACGTAGTGGGCATGCTTTCTTCCTTGGAGTTTCAGGTCTTGTTCGATGGCATTTACGGTGGCGAGGACTTTGCTGTAAAAGAACTTCATGTATCCTGGGAGTTGCTCAGCGGCTTCTTCATCCCATCTAGCATTAATTAATTATAACTATAACATTAAAAAAATTAGTAAGAAAATTGATTCTGAATTAACTGAAATAATGCTGGGGAAATTAATTCAGACCTTTCCATTGCTCTGGTGAGCAGCTTGCTTTCTTCTAAGGTGCTGTAGCTGTCGTAGATGTCGTCGAATATCGACACAAATGTGAAGAGCTTTGTGAGCATGATTCGTCCGTATGAATGTTGTGGCTCAAATAGAACTCCGAGCATCCAGAAGTGCATCTCCACCATCCTGTCTCTTGCGAAGCTCAAATGATCTTGGAGTTGGAGGTCTTTCCACCACCTGCAAATTGAACAAAACCCACAATATTAACACACCGTGTACGTTTTGATTTTCCTATTTTGATTTTTCCATTTTTAGAATTCCTAGCTCTTACAATAATATTTTTTTAAAATATCTGCAAAATTTTCCAAGGGCATTAATTTGTGATTATTTATATATTTCTCTCTTTATATAAGTTTTGTGATACTATACATTCCTGAAATTTGTAACTTGTATGCATGTTTCTACATGCTAATATTGGCCACCGCCACGTCATCCAAAACCGTCTTGCCAAATTGCCATGCGGTTTCTTTAAACAAGATGGAGCACTTACACTGTAAGAGCCTTGAGCTCCTCGCAGTAGAGACTCTGCAGTATCCTGAAATCCATCTTTGCTAGCTCCAAGATGGCCTCATTCCTCGTGCTCATTTTCTTATAAACCGAGATGTAGCGCCTCGCTTCGACTCTCTTGGGCCTCCTGAAGAGAGGCGTTTCCAAAGTGTGTCGCACTTGATCGAACAATATCGACGGGCACAACGATGGTTGATCCTCCAAGGTGAGCTGAAGAAGTTCTCCTGTGGAAACGATCGCCCTGTCAAGGGTCTCTTCCCCACGGGTTCGAACATGGGCGGCATTGTACACGGCCAATAGGCTTTTTATGTCGCCGTTGCAAGCAATGTTTCCTCCAGCGTCTCTGAACTTTTCGAACACATCTGCAGAGATGTTTCTTTTTAAGGTGAAACGTTTAATTTGTTCAGTTGGACAAACAAAATCAGTCCATATGTTCCAATTTATAATATGTTTTGGTAAGCCAATTTGGCTTGCATGGCAAAACGTCTTATAAATGGAAACATAGGGAGTAATGGTTAATTTTCTTGTTAGTGCTACCTGGTGGAACATGGAAGCCGTTCTTCCTGAGAAGGTAAAACCGAAGAGCCGTCGTGTGGAGATCCCGGCCTTCGCGGTCGTCGCCGCCGTGAATCCCGAGCAGGAGATCGTCGATCTCCTTTGTGTAGTGGTAGTCCAGACCAAGCCGTTGCAGCGAGTCGATGAGCTCGAGCTTCAGAGGCAGATCATCAGCAGCTGAATCTCGTATCGTCTTTCTGACCTCCTCCTTCTTGGCTTCGGCCTCCTTCATGGAAGCACACTGCAAACGGGTGAGCATGGACGATCGTCAGAACTAGCTCAACAATGGAAGGTTTCACTTTGCTAATTATACACTAAATTCAGTTCACCTGCGTTGGAGTCCATGGCCTGAAACCGAGGAAGAAGTCTCCCCAGACAGAGGGGTGGTGCAGCGGCGGCCGGTGGACGATGCGCTGGTTGTCGTCCGCCGCTCGCTGGTGCGAGCTCCGGCGAACATCCACGGTGACTTCCATTGACTGATAAAAACTATAAAAGGTCAATACAGCAAGTGCTGGTTCGTTGTGGGTGCTGGACAGGCTCGTGAACTAGTTGGCTTTATATAGGATCAGCATGCATATGCACGGGAGTAGATTCTGGTAGGCCGGGCCAAAACCTATATAATTATCAGGACGGGAGACCGGCCGAACTTTAAATCTAAAGTTCAAATGTCACATCAAGTTAAACTGATGACTGATTACATTTTATTTACACCTAGTTTAAATTTGTTGACAGCAATACCCTATTTAGTGGGAATTATCTAATTTTACCTCATTTAGAAAAAAGTTGCACCAGAGTTTACCCCATTTAATATTATAACTAGATTCCCTTAATTCTTGACAGGTGTTTAACTACCACATTAATTAATTCTCTGCGCATATTACTACTACGTATTCCCTTCGTTCCTAAATACTTGTCGTTGTTTTAGTTCATTGTGGTTGTTTTAGTTTAAGTTTCCACTAAAATAACGACAAGTATTTAGGAACGGAGGAAACACGTCTGTAGCAGACGTGAAGATCTTACCTCGATCCACAAATCCTTTCGGATGCCGGATGTTTTGTACAGGTTTGAAAATTCCAAGGTGTCTCTTTCGATGCCGCCCGCCCGCGCGCAAATTGCTTTCCATGTTGTACGTGCGTCCTTTCATGAGCATGACAACATTTTCTCGTGTGGAGCATGCTTTTCAACCTTTTGGTAGCGTTATGACTCACCGAACTCGGTGGTACAAACAAGATCCCTCTTAGGTCTTATTTCTAGGCCAACCTCTCAACCGTCAAGTTAAATTTTAAGCAATTTTTTAAATTAGCAAATCAATGAAGCGGGAGAACTGGGATAATCCCACTTATATCCCTGATAAAAAATATTCTTTATGTCTTGTATATGTGATAGTAGATGATTCATAAATCACAAAAACGATACTATCTATTTATAAACACCAAGTGGCGGTCAAATTGTTTTTACAAAAGAAACGATAACAAAGTAGATCGATGTACATTCTTGCACCACCACACAAAGACTAAATCACACAATTAAAGTCTACACGAGACTGAAATTGGCACACAATATGCTAAATCTGGGGTTTGATCCTGGTGAGCTGAGACCTGAGATTACAACTATTTCACTAAACCATTTGACCAATAAGCTCTCTTGTCAGTACTCCTGTGGGGATTATTTCTGGCCGTTGATTATTGGAATTATTTCTGAGCGTTGATCCTTCTATTTTCAACCTGCGGACGAGAGCCTCCTTCCCCGACCGTCCCACTCGACCCCTCCAACTCTGCGTCCCCTGCAAGCCGCCTCCCAGCTCGTGCCGCCGCCTCCTCCTCCCCTCCGCCCGGCACGCCGCCACCCACTTGCTCCCCTCGCGCCGCCCGCCTCCCCCCCGGCTGGATCCGTGCCGCCGCCTGCCTCCCCGGCCGGATACGGCGGCCTCGCCCACGCTCGAGGCGTCAGTTTGGCGCTTGCGCGGAGGTGGTGGCCGGCGCCCGATCGGCTACAGACTCTAGAGCTGGCCAAGCGAGCTCGATCTACACACTCGATCGCCGATCGCTTTTGCTGTTTCTGGCGAGAGGTACGTACACGTATGCTTTGTTGTCTATGCATTTTGTTTCTACTTGGATTCAGTTTATATTCCTATAAGATCGTATATACTGTATATAATCTATTTGTTGTACGTACGTTCGTTCTTGCTTTTGCAACAGACGGAGCATTGAATGAAAACTCGATCGATCGTAGGCCCTGGCGCCTAACTAAATGTCTTTGAGAGTTTCAGGCATGATTAGCTGAGTTGATCGACAGTTATACTGATCTCGAGTTCTCGACAATCGACGTGCCTAAATGTACCGACGTTCCAAGTACAGTATGTGATTGCTAATTAGTATATGCAATTGTGTAATCACTGGCCGATCGAGCAAGTGCCGCGTCGGTAGAAAAACCTACTTCAGGTCAGACTGTAATAAGAATGACTACAGATCATGCTAGATACCTAGTACACTATCATTGTTTGTGCTTTGTCCCTCCAAGATCTTATACAAGTCGATAAGGTAACATCAGAATTAATCACACCTTAGTGACCACATACAACACATAATGAAAGGAGAGTAAAACCATTAAGTTTAGTAATTATACAGTGCAGAAACATTAGTTAACAAAAATTCTGAAAAGAAGCAGAAACTTTTGACTGGAAGTGCACATTATAGTGAGGGGTGCTGCAACTTGATCTTTACCAGTTTTTTTTATATAAGAAACAGATGTATCTTAGTCGCAAGATGCAACTTGAATGTTTCTTCTGATATGACCATGACCGTTGAATTTATAAAAAAAATATCTTAATTTTATCTTAGTGAGTTGCAATAAGACTCTTTTGTTCATTTGTCTACAGGTTATCCTCTTCAGAACCTCTGTACTCAGCAAAGCCTTCACAGGTTCAGGCTCTCTGTAAAATACTGCTAGCCTGCCATGCCTACCGGAAGGATTGTGATACATAGTTCTTTGGATATTAAATGGGATAGTAGCAGCTCTACTCTAAACTTTTCAATAAAAATCTGTACTTCAAAATGTTTTTCTGTATGTATGGGTGACTGACAAGGAAGTATATGACTCTGTGCTTAAGACGGAGGCTTCAATTCGGAGTTGCAGTGTCAGCAGTGTAAGTGGCGGTCGGCGGTGTGGGCATTTGAAACTTGTTCACTGATTTTTGCACACCTGGGGTGATCCTTTGTAGGGCAATTTCAGTCATTGTGATGTACAGATGTCTGTACCAGTATAATGTCAATATATCTTGGACTATAGTGTTCATATAATCATATCTGACAAATCATACAAGATACAAGATGTTCCAGGAGTTTTAATGATTTAGTTTTGTTATTGCTTTCAACTATGTAGCAGGTATAAATAGCTAGTGTGCAAGTTACTGTTGCATTACGAAGGTTCTGGAATTTGTTGTAATCCATTGGTGCTACTTAATGTTCTCTGGCATGACAATGCTTCATATTGTTGACAACTGGCACCATGTGAGTTTGGAAACAACCGAAGTTGTTGGATGACAACACGTTGAGCATTAAGATAGCTTCTATTGCAAGTACTCCATGCTGTATTTGATAGTTCACTGTATTGTTTGTTGATTCTCTAATTCACTTTGAGATCTTTGTGTAATAGGATGCAAACTTTTCCTGTGAACATTTCCATTTTTGTACAGATGTATAACAGTAGAGGAATCATGTAATCAAATTGCTAAAAAAGCTTTATTATTGGTTTCACTAGAGTTCACTGGCTGAAAATTAGGAAGTGAAGCGATTACTTCCGATTTTACTAAGGATAGAGGCCTGAGGTATGACAGTAGTCAAAAACTCAGATCGTGCTAAAAAAACCATTCAAACATCTAGTTCTCTCTGAATGCGGAATGATTATGCATCCATGTCCTCGTCGCCACTGCTAAAAGTCAATGCCCTCTTATTAGAGTTCGATGCAGGTTGCTTCGTTTGTGGCGATGATCCATGTTTGTGCATGTGCCCTTCGTCCCATCTATCGATGGGCTCCCACGAACTAAAATGGTCGAATTGACCCTGTCCAGAAACATAAAAAGTACTATGATCAATATATAAGTAAGGTAGCAGAAAACTTGGTTAAAAAAATGTAGAACATTTGGAAGATAATCAACCTCTTCATTCATGGCATCATCACAATCATCTGACTGTGAACCATTCCTGATGATGTACAACTGAAAAAATATTTGTTTCAACATGTTTTCAATCAAAATCGGAAATCAAGTTGATGAGAGAGTCAGCAGCTATTGTTTCTCATGTATTTGTTTGAACTTGTATTATTTGTTACTCAAATTGTTGTTCAGCTAAAATATAATCAACAGGTGGAGAAGCAAAAACATCTCTAGAAACAGCAGCTGTCAACATTCCTGTTCCAGAATGTATATTTATTAGATGTTGATGAATACAAGGAAACAACAGTTCCATTTTTATGTTCACAGTTTTAAGGCACCAGTACAAAAGTTTTATGAATAAACATTGACCAGTTTCATTTCCCATGTTGGCGGTACACTTTTACTTTTAAGTTCTAAGTGTGTTATTAAATTTGAAGGTTTTACTTGTTCATATGCGTTCGCTGTTTGTACTAGATAAATTTAGAGACCAAAACATGAGCCTCGATGAAAGAAACAAAGGCTTGTTCTTTACAATTAGCCCAACAAGAAAGCCTAGGTAAATTTTTTGTGACAGCAAATCAGCAGTGCGATGAATGCGTGCTGCTATCATTAGCTAGTACTAGCTCTCAAACATAATTATTCAACTTCCAGGCTGATGGATGATGCACGCTGAAGGTATTTAGGCTATTAGCTAAAGCTCTGCAAATCACACAACTGCCCATCACCATCAATCTGCAAAACTATGACTCGCCTTGGATTTTTAGTACGTGGCAAATGATCTGGAAACATCGGGTAGTGATGAAACCAACAAGCTTGCTAAAGATCATCTGCAAGGCCATGACCATTTGACATGGATGTAAGCATGAAATTTAGTTTCTATACATTACACATTACAAGGTAGTGATTAAACAAAGAAAGTGATGAAACAAACCTGCACACGGACGAGGAGGAGGCCGGCGCTTGGGGGCGGCAGCGGCCAAGAGGAGGAGGACGCCGGCGGCAGCGGCTAGGACGAGGAGGAGGCCGGCGCTTGGGGAAGCACGAGGTGGGCGGCGCCAGGAGAGGCCTTGGGCTCCTCCTTCTGCTCAAGCGCCGGTGGAGGCCATGGCGGCGCGCGGCGAGGCTCGGGCGCCGGCGCATGAGGATGAGGCACGAAGGCAGTGAGGCCTGGACGGCACGCGCAAGGAGGAACGCGGCGGCGCGGATCCGGCCGGCGAAGGTTCGCGGCGGCGCGTGGGGGATGAGGAGGGCGGGGGCTGCCGGATCCGGCCGGGGGGAAGGCAGGCAGAGGGGAGGAGAGTCGGCGGCGCGAGCTGGGCAAGGTCGGGGACGGAGGGGAGAAGAGAGAAGAAGACCGGGGGAGGAGGAAGAAGAGGAAGTTAGTGGAGATTTCTGACCGGTGGGTATGCTAAGATAATTTGTACGTTAGTCCATATTTTTAATCTTGCCATCGGTGTATTTTTCGGTACTTTTTCAGTATTTTTATTTTAGTACTTTTCAGTATTTTTTCTTTTCCATTTGATCAATTATGTTGGACGGTTCCTAAAATTGACAATCATTGTAAAACTTGTATTGACCAATAGTTGATTTACAAAAATGTCCGGCAAAAGTTTTGGACACAGAAAACACACCTTTCTCGCGCCTGGGTAACATATACGTAGATCTAAAGATTCTTCAGCCAGCTGTGCAGTAGCACCCTAATTATAAAGCGACAATGCACTATATGCCTAAAACGTATGTACGCATACTATTCATGAAATCGACGGGTGTCCTTTTGGATGTGTGTGTGTTTCTCTTTTCACGTTTTTCATATCGATCGTCCTTTGATGAGGAAGACAGCATTAGCACGCATGTGGCTGAAAAGCTAACCAGTACACTGTACGTCGATAGAATTATCACTGTATATTGACCAAGCAAACGTCATTTTCCACCGGGAAACAAAAATTATCACTATATATTGACCAAGCTATCAAGGACACGGGAAAATTAATATCACCGTCAAATTAATATCGTGTGGCAGAAATTTTGGCCATAGAAAACACACTTTTTGCTAGCGCCCTAGGTGATCGATGGGCATTGCTACGCGGTATATCAAGCTGTATCCTAGCTATAAGAGACAATTTAGTCAACACCGATCGAAAGCCATATGCGTTCCCTTTAGGCAGAAATTGGTAGCCTAAATTGAAGTAGTATATGGGTAAAATGTTTCTTTTTTATCTATCATATCCATAAATAGAGAGGGTGAGACCGGGAGCCAGACGTCCTCATTGATCGAGATGTTTCTTCTCCAAGCTATTCGTCAAAAATAGCTCACAAACATCATAATGTTTTCATAAAATTAATCCATAAAATCTAATATTCCCGCCAATCCATATTACTTGTCGCGGATTTAGTACAACGTTGTACTAAATCTGCGACAAGTAACGTGGGTCAGAGGAAGTACTTGGTTTTCAACCAGAGCGACCGATGTGACATCAACACCAACTACAAATAACCCCCTTCTTACAAAAATTAAAGGTGTAATGATAAAAATAAAGACGTATCATAACACTTTTCACATATCGGTACAAAGAACCATACACAATTTGTCTGTATACAGGGTTTTTTTTTATAGCAAAATCTGTATACAGGTTAAGCCATCTCCCTCTTTCACAAGACACGAGCGCTATGGGTTCCTTTACAAGAGCTCGCGTCTGAACGGCCCATGCAAGCGTGATGGTCCAAAAAGCGACATGGACGCAAATAGCAGACGGGATCAACTGCAACCGTTGTGGGCTGGGCTTCATTTTCGGCCGAATTACATGGGCCATCACCAGGCCGGCAATGATTTTATGTCAGATAGCACACTTATTCCCCACACTTATTTTATGTCACATAGCAGCACCAGGCCGGCAATGATTTTCTTATTGGGTCGGCCCAGTTTTTTCGTTTGTGCGCATCGCGTGAATGCGGATGCACATCTATATATACCTATCTAAAAAATATACCCTTCGCCACCCTTTCGTCGTTCGTCGAACCCCGCGTTCGGCGTTGTACTCTGCACCAAGCCAAAACCGAACAGGTCTCCCTCCGTTGACGTAAATAAAAATCAACCCACGGCGGAAATAAAAATCAACCCCCGAACCCCCGATCCCGAGACCATACCAGCCGCCACCTCCCGCCGAGACAGGCGGCGGGCTGGATTCGGCAGAGGACCACGTCAGCGGGGCGGCCGCTGCCCTCTGCGTCTCGCGCCGCCGACCTCCTCGCAGCGGCCGCCGACCTGCTTCAGCACGACGCCGCCCTCCTACACTGCGCCGGCGGCGGCGGCGCCCTCCGTGCTGCTCTCCGAGTCCCTTGCCAACGCTGTCCTCGCAGCGGCCGCCGCTGGAGCTCTGGTATGTCCTTTTCTTTTCTCGATATTGGATTTTCTTGAGCAGGTTAGATTACATCTTTACCCTTATCTTGATACGCCGCAGTCGCAGCTCTTGTCCTCGGCGTTGACGACTCCATGGTCGCAGTCTCGGCTGTGCGGGGCCGACCGCCGGCGAGGGAGGCCGGTTCTTCTGCCTCCTTCCTTTCATATGTGGTCTTCTGCTGGCTTCCCTGCACTGGATCGATCCGGTGTTGCCGCCGCCTCTGCGTGCTGGCGGCTGGTTGCGGAGCCGCTGACCGAACTGCACTGTGGCTTTTTCCAGGGGCACCGCTGCTTCTTTGTGCTGGTGATTGGACGCTGGATACTTGAGTTCTAGATCCATGTGGTTAGCTGGATGGTGTTGGAATTGGGTTTGTTGTTAGCCGTGAGCTTCAGATCGATCTTGTCCGCTGGCAGGGTCAGCGGCTTACCCAACGTGATCCTCTTCGTCAATGGCACCACGCCTACACTGGCCTCCACACCAAGTGAGGACGCATGTTACTCTTCTGTTCCAGATATAAGATATGCTTTTGATGTGCTCGACGAATTGACTAATAGGCTTCTGTTTCTCTTTTTGATAGAAAACTAGCACGCCAGTCATTAGGCAGCTTCAGTCAAGAGATTCGGCTGAAGAATTTCTGAAAAACGACCAAACATATTGGCCTATTCAAGAATTACGAGGTTCTTGAATGCTGAATGCAAATGTATATTTTGCAGGTGCTAAACAGATGAAAACAATGACGACTCCATAATTTGGATAAATCCGTGGGGATGAGAGAAGTTGTTTATGTTCTCAAGCTCATAACTTTTTATGGCTTTGAGTTGCAGTCATCTGCAGGTCATGTTCCTATTTATACTAGAGGGATTTCTCTTACAGTTTTCCTTTAAAAAATGATTATCATTCCATGGTATCTAGATTGGGAGGCTTACATCATAATCAATAGCATTTATCTTTCAATTTTTATAAACTCCGGGACTATTTGTTTGGAACTTCTGTTGGATGGTTGGACCTGTCATACAAAGCCGTACAAGTCTGTACTTATCACTGGATTGAACTTTTTCATTTGTGCTATCTTGATAAAATGACTGAGATGACATCTTGTTAAAAATCATGCTTTTGTTTTCAGTCTGCCGTAGCTAAAGGTTCCTTTTTTATTTTGCAGAGATTACACCAATCCTTACCTTCCAGTTTCTTCTGCTAGATAGTAGTATTCCTTTTGCAAGGGGTCACAAACATTCATAAACATTACAATATTCTGATATATTTTTTCTAATAGTATCATAATTTCATTTGTTTTTGCAATTTTTATATGGTCTTGCTGTTTTTGAACTTATTTCCCCCTTTCTATGCCTTCGCAGCCTGCTGTTGGTGCCAATGGAAGGAGAGTGGAGGCTGAGGGCAATGTTCTTCTTGCGTCAGTTGAGAATATGCAGTATGCTGTTTCAGTAGATGTTCTACATACCGTAATTACTACTGGGAATATACTTATTTCAAATAGGCCCCAGGAATTAAAAGGGTTCATGATTCCGGATTCTTTTTATATTCAGATGTTAGCACATGAATGATATCTGGACTCATGACTTCCGGATTTCTTTTATGTCTAGGCTTGATGTTGGAGAAGGCAAAGAGATGAATCTTGAAGGCAATTGCTCCCAATTGAAGCTTCTCAATCAGTACATCAAATACCTTTGTCCGGTAAGTGTTTCCTTTCACTTTTTCCGAACATGGTGTGAAGGAACAAGAGTTTGGAGTCACAAAATTTTAGCTGTATACGTTGGCTGGCATAACATACTTAAATTGTGCAGAAGGAAGGGCTTTGAAGTCGTAATTGAGGGCAGAAAGTTCTTGTAAAAAAAGAGCTGGCTAATCCTTGACTCGGGTTGTGGACTGAGAGATGCAAAGTGGATCTTTGTTCTTAGCACATCTAAGAGCCTGTATGTTGGTCAGGTGCCATAGAAATGTTCAGCTACTCAGCTTATGTTTTCTTGCAAGATAAGATTGTCATGTCATTATAAATTGCAGAAGATGGGTACCGTTAATCGTTCGAGCTTTCTTGTGTGTGGGGGGGGGGCACTTCTGCTGCTGGGAGATTAGCTGTTGGATAAATTTAATGTTCAAAATTCCTGATTTTTGTGCTACCAAATGTTGTGCTGAAAGTACGAGCAAAGTGGAGCGCACCGTGGCATCGCACGGACATTTCAGCTATATGCTAAAAAACGGGTCAGGGCCTCAAATGATCAATCAAATTTGTGTTTTACCTATCGATTTCTTCTTGTGTATCCTTTCACTTTTCTTTCTTTTTCTCTACTGTTGTTTTGTATTCCTATGAACAATATAAGACCATTATTTTCTACTGTGGTGAATAACTTTTAATAAAAATCATATTAATTTTCTAAATAGATCAACATTATTTTCCATTTTTGTTGACAAACATTATCGTCTTTTACATAATATATTGACAATTCTTTTGGGGTACATCAACATTTTCATATCCGGTGGGACATGTATTTTTAAATTTTGCTTCATGGAAACATGTTATACGGACAATTTTAACGTAATTATATGTTGTGAATATTTTTCAAGGGAAAATGAACATTTTTTTATAAGGAATGTATTCTTTAAAATATTTTCTAATGATCTACGTAGATTTTTTCCCCAAAGATAGATAGATGAACTTTGTTGAAGGATCGGAACAAGTTTTTCAATTACTTCAGCATCATCTTTCGTAAACGTGGACGGATTAAAATGAACCACTTTTCGACTTGCATAAATATTTTTCTCAGTGACATGGCAATAAGCAAATCATCCATTAAGATCACGGCTCTCGGCTCTCCTTTCTTGCTGATCTTCTACCCGAAACTTGTCTCCAGTATATCTATTTAGTGAGCTCAGACTCAGATGGAGGTTGTTAACAACACGGCCGCTAGGCTGTAGCTAGCTAGTTAATTAGGGTTAATTAACTATCATACGTCGACGACCGGCCGGCTCAAAAAATATACTCCGTATATATATACTAGCAAAAGAACCCGTGCAATGCTACGGAACAACGGAAAATTATATCAAAACGTCAAATAAATGTTGATGTGTTTCATGAGCACACATGTATATAACGATTATGATATGTTTATTTTTGTGGGCTATAATTTGGTCTTTTTCTCTTTTGCATATGTCTTATTTTTATATTCCTTCTCCCAATTTCTCGCTCTCCCTCTGACTATAATCTCCATCCACCCTACGTGTAAACTCTTTCTCTCCCCATCCCGATTCATCCCGCCATCGAACATCGCGTCGTCCACTTGTGCACACTGCCTCCGCCTGTAGATTCTCACCGCCCGTCCGCTCCCACGCGCCGCCTACTCCCACTTGCCGCCCATTACGCCTATGCGTCGCCCGCCAACGTCCTCTTGCAGCCTTGTCTGTCCGTTCGCTGCCCACACGTCATGTCCGGCCACTTGCCCGTCGAGAGGGCCACCGATGGCTCGCACCGACGCGGTCCCTGCTGCCTTGCGCGAGCCACGGCCATCTCGGCATCAGGCTCATCCCATCGCCGTCCAAATCCCGTGGGGAGCCACCGGCGCACACGAGCCGGTGGAGGCGGCGGTCGAGGTGCGCGACAGAGCCGCAGGTACGCAGCCGCCTTGCGCACACGGACGCCGCCGACACGCACGAGCTGGTGGAGACGACCAAGAGCGGCGGCGGGCGCTTGCGAGATCCGAAGGGCGGCGGCGAAATCCGGATCGGACATGGGTAGGGGTGAGATTCGTAGGAGAGGAGCGAGGAGTGCTCTGTTGGTTTTTTTTGGGTGGTACGTGTTTTTTCTGTGCTTGAAGACCGCGGGAGCCAGGATTAAAAGGCACGTGGGGCAGATTCGTAACTTTGATGAAGTGATGTACCGCGACGTCCGTATCATCGCCACCAACTACAATTTAATATATTGGTATAAATATATATAGCAATCAATCGATCGCTGACTTGATCTGCTCGTGATGTGCTAGTTAATGCTATCGATATCATCATCCATCCGCTAGCTAGCTGCTTAGTTTTCACGGCGGGTGGGGGTTATCGATCGGTTTCGATCGAGGACAGCGCTGTAACAAACACCATCTATCCATTTCTTACTCATCATTTCTGCCCAGATGTAAGCCTGTAACAAACACCATCGACCGATTCAGCTGTACCTAAGCTAACTCCAGTTTAAAATACTCCCTCCGTCCAACAAAAAATATCTTAAGTTTGTTAAAATTTGGATGTATCTAGACATGACTTAGTGTATAGATGCATTCAAATTTGATCAAATTTGAGACATCTTTTGTTGAACGGAGAGAGTAATTGATTTGTTCCCATTGAATGAAATGGAATTACATATGGCGCTAGTTCCTTCCTTCATAGATCCGCATCGAACTCGTTGGAATTACATATGGCGCTCAGGCGTCCGTGTCTGAAACTCTGGGCACTTTTAATTGGTTTGGTGTACGTTAACGCTGCGGTGCAAGCGCCATCATCAATCAATCAACAATCGATGCAGCTGTGCTTAAGCTAGAGTGGAGTACTATCTGGTCGGAGGAGGCATTTTTTTATGGGCCCAGTATGTACCGATCGAAGGCCTGATTTTCAATGTCAATCTAATTTTACTAGGATATATCTACTAAAATCAAATAGATATTATGATTTGATAATGCTATTTTATTAAACATATCATTATTTTTTGTCATATCATTAGAATTTTCATCAGCACGTCACTGTTATTTCATTATCATGCCATTCACATTTTTTAATAATATTATTAGTTTAATATTATATCACTGATTTTTCAATAACATATGTACATGTGGAGGTTGGTCCTGTGTCAGCGTCGGTTGACTGAATTGGCTCCGACAGGCACTATTTACAAATTACAACTACATCAAGATCGATCGCGTGACTTTGATATGGTCGTGTTAATCTTTTTATCAAAAAGGTGTCGGCATCAAGATTATCGCACTCAAAATCTTGATCAAGTCCTCGATCGATTGATCCTTCTGTGCTGCAATTTCCCCAAAGTTAATTCGATCCGTTTTCCTGATTTGCAGGAAGGCCACATTTGGAACTTTTACACAGGTAAATTTATGTACCCTCGCGGCCGGTATGGCACTAGTACTCACAATTCAAGTAGAATCAAAATAGTTAATTATTTGGATTGAATTACAAACAATAATCGAAACAAAATGAAAATGGAAAAGAATGGTTTTGCCCAAAATGTATGGATCTGTGTGTCCTCGTAGTTCGTTGAAGTCTCAGCTCTAAGTTAATCCATCATCTCAGTGGTTGTCTTCTTGATGAGCTCCCACGCGCCCCTCACGTGCCTCTCCTCCTGTAGTGACGACCCCACCGCGAAGCGGAGCACGAACCTACCGCCGACCACCGTGTGCGCCAGGTAAGCCTTGCCGGTCTTGTTGAGCCGCTCCATGAGCTCACGGGTCACCTCGTCGGCGTCTTCCTCCGTCATGGCACCACTTGCCTTGATTCGGAAGCACACGAGAGCGAAGTTCCTCGGCACGACGATCTCGAACCGATCATCGGCGCCGACGAGGTCCTCGAACATCTTGGCCATGGCGACGTCGCTGCGGATGTGCTCCTGGAGTTTGGCGGTGCCGTAGGTGCGCATGACCATCCATAGCTTGAGCCCACGGAAGCGGCGGCCCACGCCGACCTGCATGTCCTTGAGGTCAGTGACCTCCCCAGAGTCCGTGACATCATTCTTGAGGTACTCGGGGTTCGTCTCCAGCGCGTCGCTCAGTCGGTGAGCATCTCGGACATAGAGGCATGTGCAGTCGAGACAGGTGAGGAGCCACTTGTGTGGGCTCATGCTGATGGAGTCCACACGTTCCACACCATCGAGATGGTGCCGAAACTCGGGGCAGATGCACGCGCTGCCAGCATAGGCAGCATCGACGTGGACCCACGCGTTGAACATGGCAGCAACATCGGCGACGGCGCCCACCGGATCGACGGCGTTGGAGGAGGTGGTGCCGACAGTGGCACAGACATATGTCGGCACGAGGCCAGCATCGACATCGGCCTGCATGATCTCGAGAAGCTTCACGGGGTCAAGGCCGTAGTCGGTCTCCGGCCCGGTAGGGATGGAGCGGATGTGGGCGGGGTCAAAGCCGGCGAGACGGCATGCCTTGAAGAACGTGGAGTGGGTCTGATCGGCGGCGTAGACCGCCAATTTAGGCAGGCCAGAGACGCCGACAGAACCGCTCCGGCGTAGAGCGGCGTCACGGGCAGCGACGAGCGTGACAAGCATGGCCTCACTAGTAGTGCCGAGGATGACGCCACCGCCGGTTCCACGACCAGAGCTCGTACGGTTCATGAAGGTGGTTGGCAGGCGGAGCAGCTGGGCAAGCCAGTCGAGCGCGAGCACCTCCATCTCAGTGGCAGCAGGGGCGGCCTGCCACGTGAACCCGACGGTGTTCATGGCGGAGGCGATGAGATCACCGGCGATGGCGGCGGCGCTGTTGGTGGAAGGGAAGAAGGCGAAGAAGTTTGGGCTCTGCCAGTGGGTCATGCCGGGGACAACGGAGTTGCGGATCTCCTTCATGGTGACGTCGAAGGGAGCCGAGTAAGTCGGCGGAGAGGCGCTGAGCTGGTCCTGGAGGTACCCCGGCTTGACGTTGGGGAGCACGGGCATGGACTCGACGTTGGTGTAGTAATCAGAGATGAAGTCGACGGCCTTGTGGAGATAGGCGCGGACATCATCGGTGTTGAGTGGCTGGAACGACTTGTCGTCGTCGGGGAAGGCGGAGAAGGCCGTGGGGTTGGTGTCAATGCTGCCCATGTCGATCTCTTTTGCAGGTTTTAAGCACTTAGGAGCAAGAAAGCAAGAAGAGAAGCTCTTAGCAACTTGAATTTGTTAGCAACTTAGCACTTGTGTGGGAGAAAGCTAGAAGAAGCTAGCTTGGTGGTGGAATGGAATGAAAGCTAGCTGCTTAATTGGCTTGGCTTTGCTGGTCGCTGTTTGTGAGGATTGAGTTGCCGGAGAGGAAGAAGAACAAAGGAGCTAGCTGTGTGGCTTGGGTTTGATATTGCTCGTGGAGGTCTATTTATATGCGATGGATGCAGCAAGGAAGGAAGGAGCAAGCAGAATGGAGATGGATGGGAAGCGGCGTTGCGAAGTGGGCGTTGGATGAGTCTTCTGCGGTCCTAATTAAGACGGAATCTACGAAGCACGTTGCGAGGAAGGTTGGTTTGCTAGGAACGTACGTACACTCGAGTCAAATGGTCCACACTCGTTCGTCCAATTCGGGTTCAGAACTTCAGATGTGATGCACCCGCGACCCGTTTTGGCGTCTCAGTCAATGTTTTTATTTTGAGGGGAACGTCATAGTCGACGTATGTTGATTGGCCGTGCGCCAAGCCAATGCATCCGGCTGCGTATAACATGAAAAAAAAAACAAGAAGAGGAAAAAAAACATACTTGCTCTGTCTAACGAAGGATGTCTCAACTTTTACTAAATTTGAATGCATCTATGCACTAGGTCATGTCTAGACTCTAGATATATTCAAATTTTGACAACTTGTCGGAGGGAGAAAGTATTTTCCTTCCTTATATGCAACATATTTTTCATTAATTCTTTGTCCGTATGTTGGAGGATGCATATATGCTTGTAGCACGGTACACAGAACACGCTCCATGTCTTCGAAACAATCCCACGCAAATTAGGGGCGTCCTTAATTTAATCATTTGGTTCTTAATTAGTACGTAGTCGTTTACAACCCACGTCTGACAAGTCAAGATGAATATGGCATGTGCACAATGTTGATCAACGAGGCAGAATAAGAATCTAGTGCAAGTAGTAGAGGCATTCACGCGTACTTAATTTGGTTGGTGTGGGATCTAATTTATCTGACTCGATCCAAAACCTTTTTCTCGTGCACGACGACCCAATATTGGTTTCGAGTCAAGTCGTCAAATCTGTCATCGCGGGGACTGTCGATCTGTGAAGCAGTGTTCATGCCATGTTCATCTTATCTCTAATCTTTTTTTTGCGAGGATCTTATCTCTAATCCCAACCACATTATATCTAACAAGCAGTATTTCTTGCTACCCAGACAAAAGTAAGTAGGCGTAGTGCTTAAAGTTGACATTCTAGATTTCTGCATAGGGTAATTAGGTTCATAATTTCTATATGCTCTCAGGATCGACCGCTGATACATATAATTGTTTTATCTCGTTGAATCAATTAGCTGGGGCCTCGGACGGACTGGGTGAATCAATGACCATACGCATGCCGTTCAATACATGTTTGATTAATTGATTGTCAAGCTAATTAACTTAATTTACTCCCTTGCTGTAATTGTTAGCAGATGATCCCATGTCACATACCATCGCGTTACGACAGAGGTGAAAACCCTGCGCAATGGGCACTTCGAACTGTATGGGAATGTCTTATTTGTGCTTGTGTGGAGCCCCGTTAATTTATTTCCCGACGTATTTGTTTTCCCTGACATACCGACAATTAAACTTTCCTGACAGTAGATTGAACGTTGAACAATTCCTAGGGAATTTGCGTATATCCGGCCGGGCAGCGCCGAAATAGATGACAACAAAGACTCGCCGGCCCTGCGCGTATAATAAAAATATATAGACACTCGTTCACAGTTGTTGAATTGGAGTTATAAATGTGTATACTGTACAACAACTACAACTAATTAGGTGTACGTACGCGTGGAACCGGAGCCCTACGTAGTGTACGTATGACTAATTGTTTGGGCTTCCTCACTCTCGACCGAGACATACGTGCGGAACCTGCTACGAAGTACTCACTCCGTTTTTAAATACTTGTCGTGGTAATTTGCATTAAAATCACGACAAGTATTTAGGAACAGAGCAAATACTAGTTAGGTAGGCAATGCAATCTCTCCAGACTCCCGGTACGTATTATATTTCATTCAAATTTGATCAATCGATGGAAGAAAACGTCTTAGCTAGGGGTCGTTCACTTTAGCTCTGCATGCATTCATACGCACTCGTATATCTACGTGTTAAAGAGAAGAGAAAAAGGTCATCGCTTGGCGATGTACGTAGTACATTGGTGAGAATGCATGCAACTGAGCATATGGACCAAATTAATTAATTGATTCTGGATATTATATTTCTACCAAGAAATGAAGAAAAATGGCTAGCTATATATATATAGTCAGATTGACCGGACCTTCGATCGATCTGTACCTAATTAACCTGCTACCACAGTATGGGAGGAAAGAGGCCATTGCACAAGTATAGTCCTATTACGTACACAGTGTTCGGACTTTTGACCGGGCATGCATGCATGTGGATGTGTGGTAGAAGTGACCGGCGCTCTGCACAACTCCCAGGTTGCTCGAGTATACGTTGTAGACCCGGAGACTGTTCTGACTTTTGACCAGGTATTCATATATATATGCGACGTTGCAATTTGTAAAGCTAGCTGTAGTACTGTCCCTTCACTTTTTTTTTGTAATCTGTTTCAGTCAATTCAGCAGGAATTAGTATCAGTGTCTCTTCAGAACTAAACTGAGTCTGGACTGTGTCTGTTGGGGGCTGAGGCCTGAGGGGGCCTGCCCTGCCCCTAACTCGCTTCCAATGGACAACCACCCTAATGCGAGCGATGGACAGGTGGTGAAGGGCGTAGTATAATAAGAGAGGCAGCTTTTTTTATACGTGTCACATAAAATTTTAATAAGACAACAAAACATGTTATAGCCAGTAGAAACGAGTAAATCAATTGGATGTCATCTCTTAGCAATTAGAGTAAATTTCACAGAACCACAGGTTTTGTCGCCTTCTCACGGAGCACTGGTAGATGCTAATTTGTCCACAGAACCACAACTTGTTTGTCTAATTGTCTCAATCTACCCAAAACACGTGTTTAAGCTCATTTGACACTATTTCTTACAGGTGGGGCCCGCACGTCAGGCACCACGTCAGCTTGGGCCCGCACCAACCGAATCGAAATCGAGGTACAGATCAAGAGAGTACAAGCAACATCCGCGAGCACGGACGGAGCGTGGGGGTGAATCGATGAATACCTTGGAAGAGGGAGAGGAGGAGGAAGGCGAGTGAAGCCGGGGAGCCGAGGAGGAGGAGCAGCGACGGCGGCGGAGCCATGGACGGAGACAATCAAATGAAATCCCCGACCTACTCGAATCCCTCCGAATCGAACCGAATCAACAGAGCCGCGCTCGTTGGCTTCTTCAAGCTCGGGGAAGGGCGCAAGGAGCTTGGTGGTGGTGGCTGGCTGGGGTTGGGAGGGAAGGCGGGCTTTGAGGAGGTGGGAGGTGGCGGCGGTTTCGGCGGCGGACGACGAAGGGGGCGCACGAACTGGTCCGAGCTGACGTGGCGCCTGACGTGTAGGCCCCACCTATAAGAAATAGTGTCAAAAGATTTTAAACACGTGTTTTGGGTAGACTGAGACAATTGGACACACAAGTTGTGGTTCTGTGGACAAATTAGCATCTACCAGTGCTTCGTGAGAAGGCGGCAAAACCTGTGGTTCTGTGAAATTTACTCTAGCAATTATACTCGCGAAGAGAGGAACAGGAGAGAACATCTCCTTCTCTAACCTATCATCCCAAATCACCCTTTTTTTCTCCCAAACGGTATGGTAAACACACAAGCCATCAACCTTTTAAGCTCACAGAGTAAACTAAACTAATTGTGACGTCATAACTTGGTTACAGTGTACTAATTAAAACGGGTGTGGTAAGGAGAAAAATAATTAATATGAAAACGTACGTAATGAGATCCACCAGCTGGTTTTGATGCCCTCGTCGAGACAAAACTAGTATACATGATCGAGACGGATCGTGAACCGATTAATTAAACGTTTGACCGATAGTTAATTTTTCTTAAGTTCATAACTGAATAAAATGGGGCATGGTGCAGTGTGTACTGGTTGCTACTCCAGGAAGTTCTCGGTCTCGATCAATCGGTTGTTGGTAGGTAGCTAGCGCCTTGATCGATCGGTCCAACTAGTACACTGTGCCCGATTGATGGAAGATACGGACCAAGAGTCATCTTGCTATATATCCCCAGGTCGAATTCGATCGATCGGGCAATTATAGAATCTGGCCGTAGGTGCCTTGCATTGATGCATCTGGCCGGCTGCTTTAGCTGGCAGACAAGCCAGCGCTGACTAGTTGATTTGGAGGCATGCATAGTACTAGTATATAGCTAGCTAGGCCCGGTCAGTTCCGGAAATCCACTTTACCTGCAAATCCGGTCAGTTCTCATTTAATTTGTGTGGGTAAGTCGTCATGCAATACGGTGACTAATTGACTTTGTCTTGCTGAATATAAATATGGATTCATTAATTAATCGAGTTGAACTGAATCCACCTACTCCGTATAGTTTTTATCTAGCCCCTTTCTCATTTGATCTTGTTCACGTTTTCTTTTACGTTCGTGCTCTAGTCATTCCCGCCTATTAATTTTAGCCATTCTTGACCTGTTCACTAGCCACGCAAACTGGATGGTTTACCTTATTAGATTGATCGTAGCCTTGTTGGTATATAAATACAGATCCGCCCAATATATACAAGAGAACCGTTATTCATGACAGTGGTCAACGGTCATGCATGCGTCTGCTTCCCGTGTTGACGTCTCCGACATAATGCAAGTACGTAATGTGCAGAGCGTGGCAATCAAACTACTATACACATATATAATTTTAATAGCCCATCACTGCTTGCGTGAGCTTCCTAAAATTACAAATATATAGTCGCGTCAGCTCATCGTTAATTTGCCGCGTCACAGCTGATTGAGCCACGAATTAATAAACTAAAACCCACGACGTCTCTATCCACGCTGTATGCGTGTTGAACTTTTCTGTAAATTTGAATCTATTGTTTTAGAGTAACCGCGCCTTCCATTAAACAAACAGAGTATCGTTAGAAAAAAAAACTGCTAGACTGACCAGGAGAGAAGAATCCGAGAAGTACTGCAAAATAGAGTCTAATATCAGATAAATTACCCATAGGTTCCCAGAAGTCTCTGTACACATCGAAGCCAAAGCCGCCCCCAAACTCTAAGATGTCAAGGTGCTCGTGGGAAGAGACACACAACCTCCGACAAGGCAAAATAGAGCAGTACCATTGCCAAAGAGGCCATTTGAGCCGATGAGCAGGCCAGCTGCATGCAGCGAGGCAGTTGTTGATGTGGTACATCGTTTGGAGAACATCAACATGATGGACTGGACCCAGATCCATCTCACATGACCGCCGTCAAAAAACACCAGACCTGTCACCATCGAACCACAAGACCTGCCAGCTCTTGGACGACACAACAAACATCAAATCTCACCTCCACAAACAGGTGAGCAAAGCCACATGCTTCTCGACGTCGCCTTGGTGAGGAGGATGCTAAGGTAGATTTATTCGACACGACGCGACCCTCACCAAACCAGCACCATCAAGCGAAATAAAGACTCTAACCTTTAGGAACACCATGGAAGATAAAAAGGAGTCGATCGGCACCCCTCCTCCGGCCATCCGATCAGCGGGGGACAGAGGGAGGCGGAAGACAGTTTCACCAACGTTCACCACGGAAGTTATGCCGTTGTCTCGACACCCCCCCCCCCCCCCCCCCTTTCTTTTCTCCGGAGCGGTTGGCAGACGAGCAAACCGCTTCATTGTTTAAATTAACTAATTAAGGAAGTGTTGTCTGCCATGCATATATATTTGATATCGTGCATGGCTTTTTGACCTTTCTGTCGAGTTCATTCCGGCAAAAGTATTTCGAGGCAGTTATCGGCATTTATGAATGTATTTATAGGCAGATACAAGTGCCTCGATAATCATCCTGCCAAGGCATTTTTTTCAGCTATTTTTTATGTTTATCCTTCTATTCCTGTCAATTTCATCATATCTCTCAGGGTTATTCTTGAATCTAGTAGCGCGAATACCTTGAAAAATAATGAAATTCATAGCTTAGATCACGCAACTAGAGTCCTTTTGTTGTCAAACAAATATTGTGGGCATAAACAAAACCCTCTGTATATATAGCTCACAAAATGAATAGGTGCTCAAGCACAAAAAATCAAAAATTAAATTAGGAACATGTGTACCCTAAATCCAGGGTGTATATCTGTGTCTGTTTTGCAATATGGTTTCTACTCCATTGACCCCTCCGATTAATCGAGCATCTCGCTAGTTGTCTTCTTGATGAGTTCCCATGCGCTTGTTACGTGCCTCTCTTCCTGGAGCGATGACCCCACTGCGAACCGAAGCACGAACCTCTCGCCGATCACCGTATGTGCAAGGTACGCCTTGCCGGTCTTGTTCAGGCTCTCCATGAGCAAGCGGTTGGCCTCATCAGCATCCTTCTCTGTCATGGATCCACTTGCCTTTATCCTAAAGCACACCAGAGCAAAGTTCCTCGGCACCACGATCTCGAACCGGTCATCGGCACGGACGAGGTCCTCGAAAATCTTGGCCATGGCAACATCGCTGCGGATGTGCTCCTGAAGCTTGGCGGTGCCGTAAGTGCGCATGACCATCCAAAGCTTGAGCCCACGGAAGCGCCGTCCCACACCGACCTGCATGTCCTTGAGGTCAGTGACCTCGCCGGAGTCAGTGACATCATTCTTGAGGTACTCGGGGTTCGTCTCCAGTGAGTCGCTCAGGCGGTGAGCGTCACGCACGTAGAGGCACGTGCAGTCCAAGCAGGTGAGAAGCCACTTGTGTGGGCTCATGCTGATGGAGTCCACACGCTCCACACCATCAAGATGGTGCCTGAACTCTGGGCAGATGCAAGCGCTGCCGGCATAGGCGGCATCAACGTGTACCCATGCGTTGAACATGGCGGCAACATCGGCAACGGCGCCCACGGGGTCGACGGCGTTGGAGGAGGTGGTGCCGACGGTTGCACAAACATATGTTGGCACGAGGCCGGCAGCGACATCGGCCTGCATGACCTCGAGAAGCTTCGCCGGGTCGAGACCATAGTTGGTCTCAGGCCCAGTGGGGATGGAGCGGATGTGGGCAGGGTCAAAGCCGGCTAGCCGGCACGCCTTGAAGAATGTGGAGTGGGTCTGATCGGCGGCGTAGACCGCCAATTTAGGCAGGCCCGAGACGCCGACGGAGCCACTCCGGCGTAGAGCGGCATCACGGGCGGCGACTAGCGTGACAAGCATGGCTTCACTCGTCGTGCCGAGGATGACGCCACCGCCGGTACCACGCCCCGAGCTTGTACGGTTCATGAACGTGGTCGGCAGGTGAAGGAGCTGTGCGAGCCAGTCAAGCGCGAGCACCTCCATCTCCGTGGCGGCCGGAGCCGCCTGCCACGTGAACCCAACAGTGTTCATGGCGGAGGCGATGAGGTCACCGGCGATGGCGGCGGCGCTGTTTGTCGACGGAAAAAACGCAAAGAAGTTGGGGCTGGCCCAATGCGTCATTCCGGGGACAACAGAGGTCCGGAGCTCCTTCATGGTGACGTCGAAGGGAGCCGAGTAAGTTGGCGGAGAGGCGCTGAGCTCGTCCTGAAGGTACCCCGGCTTGACGTTGGGGAGCACCGGCATGGACTCGACATTGGTGTAGTAGTCGGAGACGAAATCCACGGCCTTGTGGAGATAAGCACGGACATCTTCCGGGTTGAGTGGCTGGAACGACTTGTCGTCGTCGGGGAATGCGGAGAAGGCCGTGGGGTTAGTGTCGATGCTGCCCATGTCGAGATAGAAGACAATCTGGAAGCTAGCTTAATTGGCAGATCGGCCGGAGAGGAGGAAGACGAAGAGAGCTCGTTAATTAGCTTGTTCGGCAGAGGAGATGGATTAGTGATCGAATTAATTGGCAATTGCTTTGGTTTGGTGAGGAGTTGGTGGTTTGTTGCAGGCGTATATATAGGTTTCCAAAATCGCAGATGGAAGCGGCGTGGCGAAGTGGGCGTTGGCCGTCGCGGCCGCGGACTGAATCCTAAGAATAGTGAGTTCTTGCGAGGAAAGTCGGTTCAAACTCCAGCTTGGTACACACGGAGGTACACGGTCAACTCGTCCGTCCCGATGCTTCCGGCTGCGCTTCCTTAACATGGAAAAAACGAAGGAAAAAAAAACACAGGAAGTTCAGACAGCGTCGTTTTTCCTATTTTTACTACATCGACAGTGACTGTCCATATGTGTTTAATTAGTTCTCCAACGCCTCTCCATCGCCATTTGTTGCACGTGCGTTTGTTTGACCGAGTCTAATGTATGTTAGTCCTGGATAAAACTGAACTTGGATTCAACTCATCCTTTTACAAAGAGGAGGAACGACTCTCCAATTAATTAGGTAGGTACTACCGTACTACAGGATATTCGCTGCCAAGAAAGAAAGTAGAACTAGCATTAAATAGCTAGGTGCACGAGTCAAAACGGAGCCGTACTGTGTTCCCAACTTCCCATAATGCTGAATCAAACTATCTCCCTAGAATTTCACTGCACACTGAACGAACACATGACGTAAGCACGTTCTGAGCAAACATTAAGCAGTCTTTGGGTCTACTGTATGTGAACACGGTCCCATGCTACCACATGCTGGCATGCATATACATGTTTGACCACGCCCGCATGGCTGGTCAAAAGTCCCAACAGTCTTCTACTGTATGTGTCTGCGCGTATGCATAATTGCACATACACATCTTTATTCAAATACTTACTCCGTCAAACAAAATATGTCTCAACTTTAACTAAATTTGAATACATCTATACATTAAGTCATGTCTGCTAGATACATCTAAATTTTGACAAACTTGAGACATCTTTTGTTGGACGGACGGAGTATATAATTATATTGAAATTAGATACACTTACACATCAAGCTACTTCCATGCATACGAGTATATACTATCGATATTGTGTTTTTGGAGATATCTAATTAAAAATGTTTAACACGTGGTACTCCCTCCGACCCATATTACTTGTCTCAAATTTGTTCAAATATGGATGTATCTATGTTTAAAAAACGTCTAGATACATATGCAATATTTCAACAAATAATTCCGGCGGGAGGGAGTACATTAGTAAAGGCTAGCTCAAGCCACTATATATATAAATTAACCAGAATTAACTGTCCTAGCATGCATGCTCGTTAATTTGCCGCGTCACAGCAGATCTAGCCTGTAGTACAAAAAACACCACGCTGTGCCCCATCAACGTCACCACGAGTTCGATTTATTTACCACGGCCGGTCTCGATCTCACACGTACGCAATTGGCTTGATATATTATTTCTTCGAAACCTTGCGAAGAAAAATCTTAATAAATATTTGTGGTCGGCTAGCTCTGGCTCTTGCAAACCACAGAAATGGCGCGTCTGCGTGTTTAAATAATTTTTATTAAACAAATTGTCGTAAACTAAATATGTAAAACGTGCTGCCCTTTGATGCCGTAGCTGGCGTGGAAAACGCTGTGATTTGTGTATCTTTTTCTATGCAAGACTAGAAACGCCTGTAGTCTTAACGGCTACTTGAGCATGTGTTTTTTTTACCTCCGAGTTAATTTGATTACTGAGGGAAGCATATGTGCCGGGGAAAATATAACTGCCAGCACTTTACTGGCAGGTCTAAGTGCCGTCTACAATGGGTCATGGTGTTGTGTGTTTCTATTTCTGCCAAGGCATCCCTGTCGGCTGTTTCTGACGGTTATATTGTTCTATTCCTGTCTGTTTTTAGTTCACAGAGGTAATTCATGAATGTGGTAGTGCACATAGTTTCAAAAATGATTAAATCCACATCTTGTGTTCATGTAAATAGAATAGTCCTTTTATTGTCAAATAAATATCACAGGCATAACAAGCCCTCTGTAATGGTCACAAAATGATAGGGGCTCACGCGCCAAACTGAAAAAATCAAATTAAGAAAATGTGTACCCTAAATGCAGGGTGTATATTTGTGTCTTTTTGGAATATTTGTTTCTATCCTCTAAAGACCCCTCAACTTAATCCATCATCTCGCTGGTTGTCTTCTTGATGAGCTCCCATGCACTCCTCACGTGCCTCTCCTCCTGCAGTGATGACCCCACGGCGAACCGGAGCACGAACCTGTCGCCGACCACCGTGTGCGCAAGGTAAGCCTTGCCGGTCTTGTTCAGGTTCTCCATGAGAACGCGGTTGGCCTCATCGGCGTCGTCCTCTGTCATGACTCCACTTGCCTTGATCCTGAAGCACACCAGAGCAAAGTTCCTTGGGACGACGATCTCGAACCGGTCATCGGCGCGGACGAGGTCCTCAAACATCTTTGCCATGGCGACGTCGCTGCGGATGTGCTCCTGGAGCTTGGCAGTGCCATAGGTGCGCATCACCATCCAGAGCTTGAGACCACGGAAACGTCGTCCCACACCGACCTGCATGTCCTTGAGGTCAGTGACCTCCCCAGAGTCCGTGACATCATTCTTGAGGTACTCGGGGTTCGTCTCCAGCGCGTCACTCAGTCGGTGAGCATCACGGACATAGAGGCATGTGCAGTCTAGACACGTCATCAGCCACTTGTGTGGGCTCATGCTGATGGAGTCCACACGCTCGACACCATCAAGATGGTGTCGGAACTCCGGGCAGATGCATGCGCTGCCGGCGTACGCAGCATCGACATGGACCCATGCGTTGAACATGGCGGCAACATCGGCAACGGCACCCACGGGGTCGACGGCGTTGGAGGAGGTGGTGCCGACGGTGGCACAAACATATGTTGGCACGAGACCAGCATCGACATCGGCCTGCATGATCTCAAGAAGCCTCACCGGGTCAAGGCCGTAGTCGGTCTCCGGCCCGGTGGGGATGGAGCGGATGTTGGCAGGGTCGAAGCCGGCGAGACGGCACGCCTTGAAGAACGTGGAGTGGGTTTGGTCGGCAGCATAGACCGCCAATTTAGGCAGGCCGGACACGCCAACAGAGCCACTCCGGCGTAGGGCGGCGTCTCGGGCAGCGACAAGCGTGACGAGCATGGCCTCGCTGGTCGTCCCAAGAATAACACCACCACCGGTGCCACGGCCGGAGCTTGTGCGGTTCATGAAGGTCGTCGGCAGGCGGAGGAGCTGCGCGAGCCAGTCAAGCGCGAGCACCTCCATCTCCGTCGCGGCCGGAGCCGCCTGCCACGTGAACCCAACGGTGTTCATGGCAGAGGCGATGAGGTCACCGGCGATGGCGGCGGCGCTGTTTGTCGACGGAAAGAAGGCGAAGAAATTGGGGCTGGCCCAGTGGGTCATGCCGGGCACAACGGAGTTGCGGATCTCCTTCATGGTGACATCAAAAGGGGCCGAGTAGGTCGGCGGAGAGGCGCTGAGCTGGTCCTGGAGGTACCCCGGCTTGACGTTGGGGAGGACAGGCATGGACTCGACGTTGGTGTAGTAATCGGAGATGAAGTCCACGGCCTTGTGGAGATAGGCCCGGACATCATCGGTGTTGAGCGGCTGGAACGACTTGTCGTCGTCGGGGAAGGCGGAGAAGGCGGTGGGGTTGGTGTCGATGCTGCCCATGTCGATCTCTTTTGCAGGTTTTAAGCACTTAGGAGCAAGAAAGCAAGAAGAGAAGCTCGGAGAGAGCTTAATTGGCTACTAGCTTAATGAGCTGGAGGATGGCTCTCTAGCTAGCTTGGTCGCTCTGGCTCTAGCTAGATTTGCTTGGTTAATTTGGTGAGGATTTGAGATAGCTCGAGCAGGTTTATATAGGAGTGCCGGCTTGGTCGCATGCAAGAGCTAGTAGCGGTGGAATGGCGTGGGGTTGTGGGCGTTAATTGGGCGATCGAGTCGCGAAGACTGCGTGCGTGTGTTGCTACTACTTGCTAGGAAGGTCGGTTTAATTTTGTTGGTAGGTAAGAGGTAGCGGCGGCCCGGTCCAAGCGGAGAATGGACACACGGCCGGGTTAATTTCCGGTCCAGCCAGGTGCCGCTTTCATGGATATGTACTGATATGATGTATGTATGTACATACGCAATGGACCCGTTAAGAAGGGCGTGGATTGCGATAGCTATCATGTATATATACGTTGCAGCGTAGCAGCCTATGTGGATATTCGTTGTATCAAGGAATAATACTAGTACAACAAACAGCTATAGGTACACGAGTCAAACCGGAGCCGCAGTTACAGAGCAACGAAGAAGGCTCTGGGTTTCCTTTCCGTTGAATTTTGTGTGAAAAAGTTCTACCTAGCTACCTAGAGCAATATTGCATTTGCATCTACTAATCTACATACACTGCAGCCATGCTAGAGCTGAGGGGTGAGGTGCTATACCAAGAGTGCATATTTCTTTTTCATTTCTTATTTCCACTTAATTTTAAGGTTCTACCACGTACGTCCTGGTGCATACATTGCCTAGTCAAAAGTCGGCACGATTAATCTATCCGGCCGGGTCTAACGAACATCTACGTATACTGATTACTGAATGAACGAGTTGAGAATGAGGCATACCACGCGTGAACATTCGGTCATTCACCTTTTTTTATAAAACTTTTACCACGTCCTCCAGCTGCCGCTGCCGGCCCGTCGGGTCAAAAGTCTTGAACAATCTTCTGATGACATTGCACTCCTTGCATACTTGTTTAATTAATTAGTCTCTTTCTCACAGAAAGGTTAATTAATTAAGTACTTAATTACCATATTTGGTTGCCCCTGTTTCGTCCGTTGGATGGATGCATGACGCACGCATGCATCTTGCTGACACATGCAGCAGATCGGGTGCACACCGTGTTGCCGCGTAGTGCCAAATCTAGCTATTCCCTCCGTTCCCAATAAATTGTCACCTGCCATTTTGCAAAAAGAAAAATCTTATTAATTTATGAAATCAATCTGCAGTGTACACCATCAGTTGAATATGGATTGCACGTTGATTTCGGAAAACTACAGGGTTTTTTTGTGCAAAAGTTCTGATAGAACGTAGAATGCAGGTTGATTTCGCGAAATAGCAAGGATTTTTTTGCGAAATTTCCGGCGCCAATTAATTAGAAACAGAGGGAGTAGCTGCTTAATTATTCGGATTAGCTCAGCACTTTCGTCACTGTAGTAGGAAACGAGAATCAAGAAAAGGAGATCTTTTTCTTGCATATCTAGCTAAAGTAAACGACCTATGTTTGCATCCGTTGGTGGAATGCCTGCCTACCTAACCATCTGGTAACCGGTCATGGTCAAGTGAGGAAGCCGGCCGGCCGTCGAAACGAAAAACATTTTCATTGATACGTACGGCTCCGGTTCAGCGCGTGCACCTACTAATTAAAATCGTTTTGCTAGAAACACCCAATTATTTAATTAATTAGTTCAAGTTTAGCACATGTCATCAGCGCGCACACGTTTAATTAGATTTCCAATACGCGCAGGGTGGTCTGACTGATTAATTTGCTTAGTTATTTAATTAGTTCTGACTTCCTACAGGATTGAATTTAACCCGCTTTTGTTAGTACGGCCGTGCCGTCTCTGCTTCTTGGGTAAGAACCGGTCTAGGAGAAATGATGTCCAACGTGACGGGTAGCCATCGGGAAACAAAAGCGGGCACCATTTTGGGGCAGGCAACAGCCAGACTGTACTAATGTGAAAAAATTTACCTTTAACGGGGCCGTTAACTTGTTAGGATATACACACCAATTCCGATTCGGTAAAAACAATAATATTAAGTTGCCTTGGCGATCAAGGGAGCATGAATTGGACGAGATGACACGGTCATCGATCTAAACTCGTTCTTCCGTCCTAGTGAAACTATTAATATTCATAAAAAGGGAGATAAAAGTCATATCGACAGAGTAAAAATTAAAAATTAGAGCATGCGTATGAGATTAGGGACCCCGGACAAATCTAAACACCCCAGCAAGCTTGGTCAACAACTAAAAAATAGCGAGCTTGTTCAACATTAAAAACATACACTTTTTCCTATATGCTGGCTAGCGAAATACTTCACGGAGTTAACTGTGTCCATGGCCACGACTCTGACGACTTGACTGGAATTGAAGTCTGGAAGGAACCATTACCAACAACGTGCATGCAGCTAGCCGGCCGTGTGTGCGTGCGTGCGTATAAAGAGAGAAAAAGGCTTAGAGTCAGAGAGAACAAAATTCCTCACCAACCAAAGTACACCAAGTGCAACTAGTACGTTAATTCTTAGTCCCGTCTCGATCGTTGATCAAATTAATATAAATATATGTGCACATGCCATATTCGTCTTGAACTGTTTCGGGGAAAGGAATAAACGCATGCTCTGACTTGGTGTCGGAAACGACGGGATCGAGATCACACGACCTGGCGGATGTCGATTTATTCAAATTCCTAATTGTAGTTTTATGAGTTTTCGGCTGATTATAAAAACTTAACAAGTGTTTTAGAAAGCACATGTGTAGAGCTCAAAACCAACCGTTAGTTAAATGGTCAGTGGGATGATTAATTGTGTCCTGATTATAAGAACTTAACAAGTCAACGTAGTCCAAGGAATATATTTTTTCCAAGGAAGTTAATTACAGCTAGCACGGATTAAATTGCGAGAAAGATCGAATCGTTGTACGTTCCATGCATACTGTCTTAATTATACGTAAA
The DNA here is from genome assembly GCF_000005505.3 of Brachypodium distachyon. NCBI lineage: Eukaryota > Viridiplantae > Streptophyta > Magnoliopsida > Poales > Poaceae > Brachypodium > Brachypodium distachyon. The sequence continues at coordinate 13,085,953 of NC_016133.3, forward strand.
ACTCACTGTTAATCAAGAACTGTTATACCACTATTAATCAAGAAAAGAAATCTGAGTGTGTTGAATAATGTTTGAAAATAATCGTTGGATCGACGGTGATCAATAGCAAAACAGCATTTCCCCATCTACAGTTTTTTCCATGTTAAGCAGCCGGCCGAACGCATCGGCGGCTGATGAACGGCTGATACGGGTATCGGGTGCATCGTCCAGACCCGAATTTGACGAACGAGCTGACCATTGACCAATTAAGCTGGAGCCTAGTAGCAAAACGACCTTCCTCGCAAAGTTACTACAGAGATTCCGTCCGCGCGCCCAAAGGCCGGGGACTCATCCAACGCCCAATTCGCCACGCCGCTTCCCGGCCTATAAATAGCCCTCCACGAACTACAAACTCCTCACCAAACCACCAAAGCTAGCAATTGCCAATTCACTAGCTCCAGCTCTCTCCTCTGCCTTGCCTTAGCTAGCTAGCTCATCAACTAGCTTCGTCTTCCTCATCCTCTCCGGCCAACGCTAAGACAAGCTTCCTGCTAGCTCCTACGTGCTAGCTAGCTAAACCTGCAAAGGAGACATGGGCAGCATCGACACCAACCCCACGGCCTTCTCCGCCTTCCCCGACGACGACAAGCCGTTCCAGCCGCTCAACACCGACGATGTCCGGGCTTATCTCCACAAGGCCGTGGACTTCATCTCTGATTACTACACCAACGTCGAGTCCATGCCTGTCCTCCCCAACGTCAAGCCGGGGTACCTCCAGGACCAGCTCAGCGCATCTCCGCCGACATACTCGGCTCCCTTTGATGTCACCATGAAGGAGATCCGCAACTCCGTTGTCCCCGGCATGACCCACTGGGCCAGCCCCAACTTCTTCGCCTTCTTTCCGTCGACGAACAGCGCCGCCGCCATCGCCGGTGACCTCATCGCCTCTGCGATGAACACTGTGGGATTCACGTGGCAGGCCGCCCCTGCCGCTACCGAGATGGAGGTTCTCGCGCTCGACTGGCTCGCGCAGCTCCTCCGCCTGCCGACGACCTTCATGAACCGCACGAGCTCCGGTCGTGGAACCGGTGGTGGCGTCATTCTTGGCACCACCAGCGAGGCCATGCTCGTCACGCTTGTCGCTGCCCGTGATGCCGCTCTACGCCGGAGCGGTTCGATTGGTGTGTCTGGCCTGCCTAAATTGGCGGTCTACGCCGCCGACCAGACCCACTCCACTTTCTTCAAGGCGTGCCGTCTCGCCGGTTTCGACCCCGCCAACATCCGCTCCATCCGCACCGGGCCAGAGACCGACTATGGCCTCGACCCGGTGAGGCTTCTTGAGGTCATGCAGGCCGATGTCGATGCTGGTCTCGTGCCAACATATGTTTGTGCCACCGTCGGCACCACCTCCTCCAACGCCGTCGACCCCGTGGGCGCCGTTGCCGATGTTGCCGCCATGTTCAACGCGTGGGTCCATGTTGATGCTGCCTACGCTGGCAGCGCGTGCATCTGCCCGGAGTTCAGGCATCATCTCGATGGCGTGGAGCGTGTGGACTCGATCAGCATGAGCCCACACAAGTGGCTGATGACTTGTCTAGACTGCACATGCCTCTATGTCCGTGATGCTCACCGACTGAGTGACGCGCTGGAGACGAACCCCGAGTACCTCAAGAATGATGTCACGGACTCTGGGGAGGTCACGGACCTCAAGGACATGCAGGTCGGTGTGGGACGACGCTTCCGTGGTCTCAAGCTCTGGATGGTGATGCGCACCTATGGCACCGCGAAGCTCCAGGAACACATCCGCAGCGACGTCGCCATGGCCAAGATGTTCGAGGACCTCGTCCGTGATGACGACCGGTTCGAGATCGTCGTGCCGAGGAACTTTGCTCTCGTGTGCTTCAGGATCAAGACGAACGGAAGCATGACGGAGGAGGAAGCTGACGAGGCCAACCGTGTGCTCATGGAGAACCTGAACAAGACCGGCAAGGCATACCTTGCCCACACTGTGGTCGGCGACAGGTTTGTGCTCCGGTTTGCGGTGGGGTCATCGCTGCAGGAGGAGAGGCACGTGAGGAGTGCATGGGAGCTCATCAAGAAGACAACCAGCGAGATGATGGATTAGGTGGATCGAGGGGTCTATAGAGTATAGAAACGATATTCCAAAAAAATCACACAAATACACACCCTGCATTTAGGGTACACAAGTTTTTTTTTTGGGCGTGAGCCCATATTCATTTTGTGAGATATACAGGGCTCGTTTATGCCAGAAATATTGATTTGATAATAAAAGAATTCTATTTATATGAACGCGAGATGTGGATTCATTAATTTTTTTCAAGTTGTGCGCACTACGTACCGGGTACATGAATATCTATGTGAGTTGAAAAGTCAAACTAGTTATTAATTAGCTGCGGTTAACAAGAATTAGCTAGTCTCCGTGGCAGTGCAACACTGTTCTGTACGCGTACGTTTATGTAATTGTAAATTATTCAACTTAGCCAACGCGGTTGGAGCAGTTGCATCTACACCAACATATATACATACATAAATCGCCAATTGCCAAGTGATGATCTTTCTCTAATTAACACACGTACGTAAACACGCATGCATACGTTACGTACGTAACTGCGTATGGATGACATGCATAGCTAAAGTAAACGACCTATTTTTTTATTCCATCGAAGAATTAATAATATATCTAGCTTACCTACCTTGCTTAAACAATTAATAAATCGTGCGGCTCCGGTTCTACGCGTGCACATAATTAGTTGAACACCCCTGTAAAAGCGTGCTTAAACAATTCCGACACGATTTGGCTCTGTTTGATACAAAGTTTTTTTTAAACCATGGTATTTCAAAACTACAATATTATTTACCTTGGGCAGAGAATACTGCAGTTTCTAAAAAATCAAGTTTATCTCAGTTTTAACAAAACCACACAAGCGGTGCTATTTTTACCGCATATTCTAGCTAGCTAGTTCTGTTGGCACAACCTGTAGCGGCAGCAGGCGGCGCGGCGGCCAGCGGCACGACGACCCGCAGCAGGGCGCGGCAACCTGCAGCGACGCGTCACGAAGGTCGGCAGTGGGGGCGGCCTGCAGGGGCGGCGGCACGGCGACCCGCAGCTGGTGGGGGCACCTGCAGCGACGGCGGTGCGACAGCCGGCAGCTCGGGGCAGCCTGCAGTGACGGCGACACGGTGACCCGCAGCGGGTGGCCGCACCTGCAGCGTCGGCGGCGCGATAGCCGGCAGCAGTGGCGGCCTGCAGCAGAGGGCGGTAGCGGGAGGCGGCACGGGGACCTGCAGCGGGGACGGCAACCTCCAGCTGTAGCGGCGGCACGCGTCCCTCTGCAGCCACGGTGACCTCCTGCAGCGGCGGTGGCGCAGAGGCGGCCAGCAGCGGCGGCACCGTGACCCGCTCCGGACCTAAATTCCTCGCGGCCGCTGCCTCCCGAATCAAGCTCCAATGGTGTCGTCTTCTGCCTCCCTCCGCTCCAATCTCGTGTGCCCCTCTCCCAGCTCCTCACTCCGTTGTTCCTTGCTGATGGAGCCTGCATCGCTCGCCGCTGTCCACAGCTGCTCCAATTTCTGATCTATGGTGGCGCCCGCGACATCGACGACTATCGTGGCGGTGGCTGTTGGGTCTGCGCGCGCGTCGTGCTGGGACGCATGCGGCGTGATGGGCATGTGTCTCACCGGCCGGCAGGGGCGCTGGCGAGGGAGGCCGCGGCTTGAGGGAATTGCGAGTGACAGTAGCTGAAGACCACCGAGCGACGCAGGATCCGTTTTTCCCCGTGCTTGGTAAAAAATAAAGAGGTCCGGGGCTCTTTATTTTATACAGCGAAAATACCATAGTTTTAGCTATACTACAGTATTAAAACTACAGTTTTTTGTTGTACCCAAACACCTCAAAGTATTTGAAACCAGAGTAATTTTAAAAACTGTGGTATTCACACAAAACTCCAAAAATACTGAGCTATCAAACACAGCACTTACATTTTTTTCAGGACACGTGGTGTTGTCTATGGACGTCTATTTTCGACGCAACCCTAGAGTCCGTCAGGAGTGTTTAGAACAGTGCTGTCAAGGCAAACATTTCGTTTTGAACTTTGTCAGAAAACAAATTAAGTTTAAGTAAAGAATCAATGTCGCCCGATCTTCACCTTTTTTTATATTAATTTGTTTGTAACATCAAGGGTGATATCATTTTTTACTGTCAATTAATTGCAAAATTAAATAAGATGTATCGAACGAGATATCATGCATGCATGGTCGTTCAGCCCGTAATCCATCCCCAGCTGATTGATTCAACGGAATAAAAAGTCAGCGGTTCATCGTGTAAAGAGCATGCATGCAGGATTTCGCACCTAATTATCCCACACAAATCTAGACACTTGGTCAACATTTTTTTAGACAGCACTTTAGGTCAACATGAAACATGGAAATCAATTGTGTCCGCGGTGACTCTGACGACTTGACTGGAACCAACACGCACTCGTGCGCGCGAGAAAAAGATTCTGGACTTTGGAGTCGGAGATAAATAAAATTCCACACCAACGAAAGTGCATGTGTTTCTTGTTCTCTGCCTGTTCCATGTCGTTGCCCACATGTGGGCAAGATGCCCTTTGGATAGTCCGGCAAACGCAGGCTTGCTCTATGAGACTATGACTGGGGATCTAAGGAATGTTGTTTAGTTAACCTCGAAGAACTGAATTGCCAGGCATGCCTTAATTTACATAATATTTTCAAAAAAGGGTACAACTCAGAAACCACATCCTTAACCATTTTTTAGCTAGCATTCATGCGGTGGCTCCGGTTGGACAAATGGAAGAAAATAAACTAATTAAATTTTTATCATCGAAGTACAACATATTATTATATTTAACCAGAACATGCATGTAGGAGTATGTTTGAACCGTATTAGTTTTGAAATATAAAATCAAACTACCCGAGAAGATATCTATAGATCGAGGTGAGGAAGCGTTTACTTTTGCAAGGCTTTGAAACCATGACCAATTAATGTGTGGAGATCTTTTGTGATGTTTCATTTCCAGTACTATTTCCAGTATGTATGATTATATATTTATATGTGGACCAGTTTCCACTTTGAGCAATTTTGATGATAAGATCAGTACAGTATGCATCATCTTCTCACAAAATTAACATGCATGCATAAATATGAAAGCAACATGCACCGACGTCTTAGTCCAAAATTGATGTGCGCCACTGAGCTGAATTTAACACGGAGGTAAAAAAAAAAAGAAAAACATGCGTGCGTGCATGATAAGCGTGGCATATATGGCGCACCTTAGTTAATTTGCACATATACACATCGTGCAGGCAGGATTGCCGGTCAAGGTCAACAAGGGATGGATACATGCTGCTGACATGCATGCATGCATGCAGGTTATCCACAGACGTATGCATGTATAGACTTCAGACGTGTCTCATTCTCATGTGCAGCGGATTGACGACACTACGTACGCTGTCGTCTAGCTTGCGAATAATTGAAGTGTCTCACACCCGTGTTCCACGGCATGCATGCAGCTACCGTGCATACACACGCCCCGACACGTTTTATAAGCTTCTATATAACAAAATGACCAATATCACACAGAAATTGAGTAAGCACGTACGTACATACGTACGCGTGATTTTGTTTTCGGCCAGCCTGATCGTCAAGCTTGCCGACTACAGTAATACGGCGCCGCGTACGGCTCTTTCCGTCCCATATTAACTGTCGAAATATTACATGTATCTAGATGTTTTTTAGCTATAGATAAATCCATGTTTGGGAAAAGAGGAAGTATTTGACTAAGATATTTATTGCAAGATTACAAAGAACGAACAAATTAACAGGATTATATCAAATTAAATAGTTAAGTCGTGTTACCACGAAATCTTCTCTGTTCGTTTGCTGCGGATGTCGCTCGTGCTGATTGCCAGATTTGGCCTGATCAAGAGACCGTGATAACCAAATTAATTAAATCGAATTCGTGCTGATGTTGATGGGGCATGCATGCTTTTTTTATATTAGTATTCATTTTCGAAAAGAAAAATATTTGTCACCAGATCAGCCTTGACGGAACTGTCACGCGGCTACAAGGGCAATTAACGATGGGATGACGTAAGAGATACTAGTATATTGGAAAGGAAGGTTATGCATGCCATGACAGTTAATTTCTATAGATATATATATAGCTTGACGCGAGTGCATGCGTGTCGCTAAATTTTCTCTGGTATACACGTGAAACGCATTTACCGATAGTGGAAACAATTTTTATATAGTGACTTGGTCAATTTAATTTCCAAGCCGTGAAAATCATTTGAAAACGAAAATGACCAAAGTGAAGTCCGTCTAAGATCGTGTGCGTGGTAGCAGTAGCACTCTATAATTTCCGTTCGATCGAAGCGTTTGTTTGTGATAAAACTTGGGATAAGTCTTGAGCGGTAACGAGTATACATACACAGAGGCGCATGCATGCACAGAGTAGAAGACGTACTGTTGGGACTTCTGACGGCCGGCTTGCATGAAGACGTGGTCAAACTGTACAAGTATAGCCCGTCAAAAAAATACTGTAGAAGTATTTTCTCAAAAGAAATATGAAAAGTATGATACGTTCACACAGTAGACCCAGCCGGGACTGCGCTGAACTCACTAGCTACTCCGTTGCATGTTGAATCAGTTAGTATCCAAGCACAGTACTCTTGCATGCGTTATTACTCGGAGGGAATTAATGATACACAGTCGGTCAGTGTAGTAGTCAGCAAATTTCGAGGAAAAAAACAAAAATACTTGTCAGAAAATTAAAGCCGCCGGATGCATCAATGGTTGCAGGTACGTCCAGATTTTACCTTCTACGTCCGTGTCCATTGGATGCGTATGCTTGACCGTCCAGTTGGACCTTCGTAGAACCACACAACCATGGACCCATCCAACGCCCACACCACCACGCCATTTCATTATTTCAGACCAGCTAGCTTATTAAGCTTCCTATATATACCTGCGCTCACCAAAAACCAAGCAAAGCAAACAAGCTCTATCTTAATCACATAGCTTCTTCTTCCCTCTCGGCCGGTCGATCACCAGAGCAAAATCAAACAAAGCTAGCTACCTCACGAAGCAAAGCTTCTTGCTCTGCTCCCAAGTGCTTAAGCTCGATCGACATGGGCAGCCTTGACACCACACGGCCTTCTCCGCCTTCCCCGACGACGACAAGTCGTTCCAGCCGCTCAACACCGACGATGTCCGCGCCTATCTCCACAAGGCCGTCGACTTCATCTCTGATTACTACACCAACGTCGAGTCCATGCCCGTGCTCCCCAACGTCAAGCCGGGGTACCTCCAGGACCAGCTCAGCGCCTCTCCGCCAACTTACTCGGCTCCCTTCGACGTCACCATGAAGGAGATCCGCAACTCCGTTGTCCCCGGCATGACCCACTGGCAGAGCCCAAACTTCTTCGCCTTAAGTAATGGAGGGAGTATGTCCTTTGCACGGGATACACATCGGCTATACCGAATTGACAAGATAAACAAAAATTGACAATATCAATGTTGGAACTCAGGCCTAAACTTTTGTCGCAAGCAACAACAGCAAGCTAATTGATTTCCGGCGAGACGCGTGGATAGCCAAAGGCTCCTGTCAAGCCTTGCCTTTCTCCTTTTTTTATTTTTTGGGATTGAGTTACAGGGTGCCGACTACATCCGTATTTATACACGGCCACAAGACCAAACTGAATACGACTAGAAATCTAACTCCTAAACCGACTAGAACTAGACTAGGACCAGAAAAGAACTCTATTCGGATTGATCCTACGCTTACATTCTCCCCCTAAGATCAAAACGAACTTCTACTTGATAACGTCGACGCCGATCTTCTTCCTCGTCTCTTGAAATTTCACTCTTCCAAGAGACTTCGTCAATATGTCGGCCAACTGCTCATCTGTACTGATATAATCAACATCAAGCTTGCTTTCTTCCACGCATCCTCGGATGTAATGAAATCGGGTGTCGATATGTTTACTTCTATCATGAAATACCGGATTCTTACACAGAGATATAGTGGACTTGTTGTCAATCTTCAACTCAAACTTTTCTGGTTCTCGGTTTAGTAGATCAGCAAGCAATCGCTCTAGCCACACTCCCTGGCATGCTGCGGTAGCTGATGCAATGTATTCAGCTTCACACGAGGATAGAGCCACAACCTTCTGCTTCTGTGACATCCAGCTCACAATATTTCCACCTAGGAAAAACGCCATGCCCGAAGTACTTTTACGGTCATCAACGTCGCCGGCCATATCACTGTCACTGTACCCGACTAGTTGTGTCTTCTCCTCTTTCTTCTTTGAGTAAACACACCCATAATTCAGGATTCCTTTGATATACCGCAAAATCATCTTCACCGCTGCAAAGTGTTCTGTTGTGGGGTTCTCCATGAATCGACTAACGATCCCAACTGAGTATGACAAATCTGACCTTGTATTCACCAAGTATTTCAGACTTCTCGCAATACTTCTATATTCGGTACTATCAACAGGATCTGTTTCGCTGTGTTTGCTCAATTTATGCCTTGCTTCCATCGGTGCTGAGGTAGCATTGCACTCTTCCATGCCGCACTTCTCAAGGATTTTCCTTGCATAAGCTTCTTGACACAAAGTTATTGAGTCTCCTCGCTGACATACTTCTATCCCAAGGTAGTAGCTCAACAAACCAAGGTCACTCATCTTGAAAAGATCTAACATCTGCTTCTTGAATCTTGCAACCTCCCTCTCATCTGCACCCGTGATCAACAGATTATCAACATATACTCCAACTAGGAGCCGTTCCTTCCCATCACCTCGTTTGTACATAGCATGCTCCAATGGACTCTTCTCAAATCCGAGGGCACCAGTGTAGCGTCCAGCTTGGTGTTCCATGCCCTTGGTGCTTGCCGTAGCCCGTACAATGCCTTGTGCAGTCGCAACACCTTATGTTCCGCTCCCCCTTCGACGAAACCTGGAGGTTGTTGTACATATACTTCTTCTTGTAGGTCACCGTTCAAGAACGCTGATTTCACATCCATATGATGCAGCTTCCAGGATTCTTGAGCGGCCAAAGCAATCAACAACCGTACCGATTCCATCCTTGCGACTGGAGCGAACACTTCCTCAAAGTCAACGCATTGTTGCTGCACATAGCCCTTTGCTACCAAGCGTGCTTTGTGCTTTACCACATTGCCATTGGAGTCTTTCTTCACTTTGAATACCCACTTGAGGCCTATGGGTTTATGCCCGGCAGGGAGATCAACCAAGCTCCATGTCTTGTTATCTTGGATTGACCCCATCTCCTCCTCCATAGCCTTGCGCCAACTTTCTTCCTCGCTAGCTTCTTCAAACGAGGTTGGTTCTTCGGTACTTAACAAGCACCTTTCCTTTGCTGTGCGCTTCATCTTGACCGTCTTCGTCTTGCGGATCATCTTCTTTGGAGAAGGGTACAACTCCGATAGAGGTCGAAGTCATTCGGGCGTCGGGCGGCGAGTCCGCGACCGAGTCTGCACCGGCGATCGTACCATCGTCGATGCCCTTTGAGAGGTTGCTGCCGCGGTAGAAGTTTCAGCGTCTCCGCCGGCTGCTGCATCCTCCCCTTCACTCGCTCCTGCCGCGACAGAGGGATAACATTGAAAAACGACGACAAATAATATGAGAGCTCAAGAATACATGTCCTAACAAGCCATGGGTGGGAATGCCCCCTTTGGTGAACAAATGTGACCGTGCTCTTTTTTCTACCTCCACCACGGTGCAGATTGGTGATGGTCGTAAGACGAAATTCTGGCATGACTCCTGGCTGGATGGTTTGGCTCCTAATGTCATCGCACCTACTATTTTTGCCATCACTAGGAGGAAGAACCGTTCTGTGCACGATGATATTACCGAGGGGGCTTGGGTCCCCGCTTTAAGAGCAAGATCTCCAATGCGGTTCAACTCGATGAGTTTGTCTCCCTTTGGTTGAGACTTCAAGGTGTGGTCCTGAACCCCGACCCCCTCGATTCCATCACTTGGCGTTGGACCTCACATGGCTCCTATACCTCCATCTCGGCGTACAAGGCTCAATTCCTTGGCTCCATCCATGCCCAACACGCTAACACTGTTTGGAAAGCCAAGGCCGAAAACAAGTGCAAATTCTTCGCCTGGCTTCTTGTGCAAAATAAGATCCTGACCGCCGACAATCTCGCCGTCAGGGGCTGGCCGCACACTCCTGGATCACTACTACAGAAAACCCCATCCGTGATCCCCCAAAGGTGGCGGTTAAAACGGACCAAAAAACACACTGCCACAGGAGGCCTCCCGGGGCATCCACGAGCGCCATCAGTGGCGGTGATAATCGCCGCCACTGCTGCCCCACCACCAGTGGCAGTGAATATTGTCCGGAAACAAGTCACCGCCACTGGTGATCCATCACCAGTGGCGGTGTTTCTCACCGCCACTGGTAATGGCCATGGAAACCTTAACAACCACCAGTGGCGGCCGTAAAAAATACCCGCCACTAGTAGACCACCTGATAAATGATGGTACTACTCAGTCTTAGTGACCTTCCCTGAACCCCTTAAGCACCACCCGATCACTCGTTTAGAACTCAACCGGAACGGGGAACGCACTGAGCACTGAGTAGTAACCACCGGTAGGTGGGACGGCGGAATCTTATTTATGCTGGTCGAAACTCCTCTAAACTAGCGAGGTGGGACTAAAGTTGGGGAACTGATGGGAGATCAGCAGTGGAGGGTCTAATCTTACCAGTGGTGATCTTCCAGTGGCGGTTTACTTCTCCGCCCGCCACTGGAGGCCGTCAGTGGCGGTTATTCTATTTGCCCGCCACTGGAGACCTCCCTATATATAACCCCTGTGCGAGCCCGAAGCTGTTTGAGCTTGCACGTCTGTCTTGGACCAGCTGCAGCTCTGCTTCTCACCGACGGTGAAGCCCTGCCAAAATTTGATGGCGGCGGCAGGAAGGTAGCTCTCCCCCCTTCTCCTCCCTCTTCCTCTCCCTTCTTCCTCCTCCTATTCTTCTCCAATTTTGTAAATTGGCCATTAATGGTGCCTTGGCCGCCGGCGGGAAATCCGGCCCCGATCTCTCTCCGCCGACTCTCCCAGGCTGCCCCCGCTGTCTCTGGAGCTCCCCCTCACCCTAGTGATGATCCTCCCTCTCTCTCTCGCTTTAATTTTGCTCGGATGAGCTCCCTCTCTCTCTCTAGCTCTCTCTCTCTCTGCAGCTCTCTTTCTAGCTCTCTCTCTCTCTGCGGCTCTCTCTCTATATAGCTGCTTATGGGGGAGCTTAGCCCCTGGGGGTTAGCCCTAGGGTTAAGCTTTACCTCGGGACCGGTGTACGTGCATGTTCAAACATATTAAATGTGTGTTGACACCGGCCTTCGTGCCGTGTATTTCTTATGTGATGTGTTTCCAGCCGTCGTGCCGATGTGGGTGGGGGTAATTTGTTTTTGATGCAGGCATCGAATTTCGTAGTGCAAAATGCTATTTTTTTAGCAAAGGTCATGCCGAAATTTTCCATTTTGTTCAAGCAAGCTGATTTGTTAATTTTTTTAAAAAATTGTGTTGTAGCTCGATGGGCCGTGCTTGGATGTACGAGGACAGGTTACGTGTTGAGTGGATAGAGCGGCTGAAGACTTTTGTCGATGCCGGCGTGGAAGATATGCATAGGAAAGGGGGTGATAAGATGCGTTGTCCCTATGTGAGATGTCGGAACAGCAAGCTGTACGAGGCAGAGGATGTGGAGATGCACTTGCTCATGCGGGGATTTGTGTTAGGTTATTCAAGGTGGACTTCTCACGGGGAGGATGGCATTGAAGCCAATGGCGGCATTGAGATGGAAAACATGGAGTCTGACGACCAGCCTGGTGAAGAAGCATACCGTGGCCTGGATCTAGTACAGGACGTTCCAACCGGTAGGATGGTTGAAATGCTGGACGATCAACATCTACAGAATCAGTTGGATGACCCCGAGGATGAGAGGGTGTCCCGTAAGTTCGAAAAGCTGAGGGAGGATGCCGAGACACCGTTATATGAAAATGCCGGCGTGGATAAGAGTGTGCTAGAAATAACGCTCGAGCTTTTGCGTATAAAGGCAAAATACAACATCGTGGACTCGGGATTCACGGAGATTCTGAGTTACCTACGTACGGTACTTCCTCCAGGCAACAAGTTGGCTAAGAGCACGTACGAGGCGAAGAAAGTTACATGCCCACTCGGGTTAGAGGTCATCAAATACCATGCTTGTCCGCTGGACTGCATCATATATAAGGGCGACTACAAAGACATGCACAGCTGTCCAGTATGCAAAACATCCCGATACAGGAAGAAAGACCCCAATCCTGACGGCGGCGAGGAGGGAGAATTGAAGCGTGGTGCGGCGGCAAAGACGGTCTGGTATCTCCCGTGTGGCACTAGGCTGGAGCGTTGGTTCCAGAACGAGAAGAAGGCCAGGTGGTTCATCTACCACGACACGACTCAGGCGGATATCGATCCTGAGGGCGTGTACCGCAACGATGATGGAGTCCTCAGACACCCCACAGATGTGGCTCAATGGAGGACTCTGGACGACGAATTCCCCGAGTTCAGCGCAGAGCCTAGGAACATCAGGTTCGGGATGAGTACGGACGGGATCAATCCGTTCGCAAACTTGAGCAGCAAACACAGCATATGGCCGGTGATCTTGTTCATATACAACCTCCCCCCGTGGCTTGTCATGAAGAGGAAGTACATCCACCTATCAATGCTCATACAGGGCCCTAAGCAGCCTGGAACTGATCTGAACGTGTATCTGGAACTACTGAAGGATGAGCTCAAGGAGCTTTGGGAGAAGGGCCGAAAGGTTTGGGACGCTCATAAGAAGGAGGAGTTCACCCTTCGAGCAGCTCTCCTGACATGTGGGCATGACTACTCGCGAACGGGAACTCATCATGCCAGTCAACACATGGGTACAAAGCGTGCACAAAGTGCGGGGACGAGACAGACGGGTTGTTCCTGCCAGAATCTAAAAAGATTGTGTACATGGGACACCGTAAGTGGCTGGAGATGAAGGACCCATGGAGGGATGATAAGAAAAACTTCAACGGGACGGCAGAGAGGCGGCACAAACCGAGGGAGCTGACTGGACACGAAGTATACGAAATTGTCAGGGACCTCGAAGTCGTGGCCGAGAAAGCATAGCCGGCTGCAGGTCCAGATGGTGGCGGCCTTACGTACAAGAGGAGGTCCGTGTTCTGGGACCTGCCTTACTGGAGGTTCTTACAGAGCCGTCACACCATAGACGTCATGCATGTCGAGAAGAACGTGTGCGACAGCCTGTTGGGCTTGATGATGCACCATGCGGACAAGTCAAAAGATGGACCAAAGGCACGGAAGGACCTGCAGTGGATGGGGATAAGGGAGAAGCTGTGGCCGATAGAGGAAGAGGCGCCGCAGGAACACAAGGATGGTGAACGCACGATATATATGCAATGCAAATTACAGGTGGTATAATTATTATACACCTGAAAGTACAGGTGGCATAATTTTCAGAAAGATAGAGAATATAATAAGAATATGATACTAGAGCTAAAATAATAACCAGTGGCGGGTATATGAAATACAACTGCCACTGGTGCTTCGAACAAAGTTGTGGTTAGCTTCACTCCGGTTCCAATTACCAGTGGCGGGGTTTTCACATATACCCGGCACTGGTTGGTCTCCAATGGCGGGTATCCGGAAATACCTGCCACCGGCGGTCTCCTGCACCTGTAACCCTAGGAAGGTCTCCAGTGGTGGGCCGCCACTGGAGACCCTCCCCATATATATTACAGGGCAAGACTTGGCGAAAATTTTCGTATCCGAAGCGCGCGTCTTCTCGACCAGTAGCGCTTCCTCGAGCACCCCGACGGCGAAGCGCTGCCCAAATCTCGCGCCGCTGCCGCCATTCTCCCTCGCCTCCCCTCCCCTCCCTCGCCGCCGCCCTTCTCCTCACCTCCCTCGTGCCTCCCTCGCCGAAACCCTAGCCGCCGCCATGAGTAGCTCTACCGGCGGCTCCGGACGCTCGATGCGGAGCAGGAAACCGTTGGACTCCACGGCCACCGGATCGGGATCCGGCGGCGCTGCCTTGCCGCCGAGCGACCCCTATCGCAGGGGGCGCGGTCGGACCCGCTCGGCGGCAACTCCGCCGCCAACCGCGACGGACGGGGCCGCCTACCCCACCGCGGCCGCCGCGGCCGCCACCTCCGCGTCCGCCACCGCCGCGCCCGCTACGGCCGCCTCCACCGACCCTGCCTCCACCCCTGTGCCCGCCTCCGCCCCCGCCCCGGCCGGTGCCGCCCCGGCCGCCTCCGCCCTGGCCGTCGCGACCCCGGTACGCTTAGGGTTTATGTTTTTTTTAAATTAGGGTTGCTGTTTTTTTAAATTAGGGTTGCTGTTTATGTTTAGTTAGGGTTTAAATATTGTTGTTTATGTTTAGTTCTAGCTATTTAGGATTTATATTGCTGTTTATGGTTAAGTATTGATGTTATTGGTGTTTATGGTTTAATGATACATGGATGTGATCCCGACCATCGTGTCGGTTGATATGAGGAATGTGGGCCCGGCCATCGTGCCGGGTCGTTGAGAAGGGACCGGCCATCGTGCCGAGGGGGTATATGTGGGTGGGAGTTTTGTTTATGCAAGTATAACATTCGGGTAGACTCATTTGTTGTTTTACAGCAATGGTGATGCCGAAATTTTCTTGTTTTACAGCATAGGTCATGCCGAATTTTTCCGTTTTTTTAAATTACTTTTATAAGTGTTGGATAGGAACCTCAGGCTCGCGTTGAAGAGGTGCCTGAGCAGCCACCGGTTGTGGAGGGACAAGTCGAAGAAGATGCGGGGGCATTGTCCTCGGCCTCGGAAATTGCCATGAGCGAGGAGCAGCTGTTCCTTGAAGGAGTCGAGGAGCAGCTGCTCCTTGAAGGAGCAACTAACGAGGAAGAAGCCCAGGGCGAACAAGGTGCGGCGTCGACTAATCAGTCGAAGTCCAAGCGGGGGGTGAACAAGGTGCCGACGGAGTCGTGGGTCGTCACCAAGCTGAGCAAAGAAAACTACCCGGAGGAACCGGTGGAGGCCGCAGAAAGATTCTCCAACACATGCAACGCCATCGTACGGGTACGCGCTCGGATCTATCAAAGATGGAGCGACGTCCCGGAAGCTGCGAAGCAGGACTGTTACGAGGCGGCATGGAAGCGGTTCGTGCCTGCCAATGATGAGATCAGGAGACGGTTGGAGTGGCGGATGCACCAAGTCATGAGGAAGGGCTAGAGCACGTGGCAATATAACTGCCGGAAGCTCATCGGCAAAGACTGGAAGACAGAGGTGAACAAGCACTGGAAGGGGATCTCGGAGGAGGACTGGGAGAGGTTCAAGGAGTGGGTCAGGTCAGATGAATTCAAGGCCAGCCAAAAATGGTACAAGGAGCTTCGTGAGAAAAGGCCCTTCGACCACCGCCTCGGCAGTCGTGGACGCCCCGGAAAGGAGAAGGTGTGGGCGAAGGAGGACGCCGCATTGGACCAAGCCGGTATACAGCCGAGGGTCCCAACTTTGCTTCGCGGTGAGTGCTCCAGCAAATGGATGCGGTCGTCCATGACCGCAAATTAGTGGGCGGGCCTGGAGCCTATGTCAGAGAAGCAAGAGGCTGCACTCGTAAGGCCTCGTCCTGACATCTTCTTTTATCGGTTGGGCTTCTTATACTCACATATAACATTAACACCGAGCATATTGTTTTTTATACAGGGTGTAATTGCAAAGTGGGAGTCGGATGGCTCCCACTCGTCTATCAACCAACAGTGGGATGATGCCATCAGCTACGCTCTGCAACGAAATGAGCACGGGGGCCATATGCGAGCTGTCGGTTCCGGGCCCTTTCGTAGGCGGATGGCGAAAGAGCAAGGTTTCCGCAAACGCAGAAGGACGTCCAGCAAAGAACAGTGCTCAGAGGAACTAGATGAGAAGATCCGGGTGTTGACGAGGGAGGAGCTTAGGAAGTTCATGCGGCTTGCAAGGGACCAGCGTGACGTCGACAACTTCATCGATCACGGTGTTTTCCCGGAGACGCCCATCCAACCAACCCCACCCGCATCGGATCCGTCCCCGCTGCAGAATAAGAGCACCTCATGCTCCGGCACCGAGTGCCAGCTTGACCCGCTTGGGCCACCCGACGAGAACCTCACGGTAAGCATCTTCGCACGCTCAGAAAAATTGTGAAATACCACTATCATGCTCCAATCCATTAATGATGTTGCCATGTTTGTCATGTGCAGAAGGGTGTCAAATGCTGGCTACACATGCCGACGGTGGGGAACCCTCTAGGTGCGCGCGGGTTGCTGATGCCGCGTACGGCCGTGGTGCACCACGTGACCCTGCGAGACAACATGGTCAGGGTGCAGGTGGACTCCGTGCTCAGGGGCTTCGAGGATGAACCGGTCCCTTATCCTCCGCACGAAGAGGCAACGACCCTAAGGGATTGCGTCAACTCCTACCTCATCTGGCCTAGGAGGTTGGTGGTCCTCGCTACGGAGCCGTCTCCATCTCCGTTCCCCCGCCTCGGTCCGTCTCCACCCACCCGGCGCATGACGTCTCCGTCGCCGCTTGGCGCCTCACCCGGTCCTTTCGACTACGAGCCCGCGAAACGAGACTTTTCACTTGCGGCGGAGTGCAGCGATGACAATGCAGGCAAAAATATTCCGTTGCCGCCCAAACCCAAAGCCCCGAAGCCATCTGCACCAAGACCCGTCCCTCGGAGAGCCGCAGCACAATCGGCCCCGTTGGAGAGCCGTCCAAGTGCCCCTGCTGGGATGCAGGTCCCCCAGAAACCGGACAATTCCGATTTCCTGAGACGCAGGAAAAACAAAAGGGGGACAGGCGGCAAGGCAAGCAAGGGCTCCTCCAAGGAGGCGAAAGAGTCGTCTTCTACGGGAAGACAACCAAAGACCGCGCCGCAGATAGAAGGAATCTGGGAAGAGCGGCCAGACATTCCGAAGATGCCCACCCACCCCCGTGTTGGAGATAGATTGCCTGATGGGTCTTATTTCGTGGACAAGCGATTCTCCCAATTTTTGTTGTTCCACCCCGGACAACCGATGGTGACCCAGAATGACCTGTATCGCCTGCCACGGGAGATGCAAGAGCTCCATGATAAATACATGAATGTGGCATCATCAGGCGCAGACCTCCAGAATTCGGAAATCAGGGTTCGAGTGCCAAATCATTATGGCTTCTTCGACTCCAATACGGGGGAAATCCAGAAGGAAAACGATGTTACCTTCGGCATTGATTTCCTCAACTTGTTTCACCTCTTCAACCGCAAGTGCCTCGACAACGCCATATTAAGACTGTGGTGTGTATACTACACGAGGGAGGCCTATAGGGTGAAGCAATATGGGATGGCCGTCGCCGACCCCCTTCTCTTCAACGCCACTTTGCTTGGTCCAGACCCATTGTTGGCCGAAAGTAGAAGGTCGGCAATTGAATACCTCACTCAATTCATCTTGAAGCACAGAGACCGCCATTTCGTAATGATATTGTACCATGTACAGTAAGTTGTTTTCAATTTGCCTGAATACATAAATCTTTTTCCGTCGGAAGACTTGCTTATTATATTACTTGGCTAATACAATGTGCGTCTTTTTGTGAAACAGCGGCCATTGGGTGACAATCGCCATCTGCCTCGATATGGGAGGGGTCACATATTTTGATCCACTAAGACGCAAGGGGAATGAACCACAACGCGACTTTGGGCCGATAAAATATGTCATCGACTCAGCCTATCGCGACGCGGTGAAATGGTACGGGATGACTGGCTTCAGCCGCAATCCTGACGCTCCCCTCAGGGACAATTTCAACTTCCCCTGCGAGCAACAGCCTGAAGGATCTGTCTACTGCAGTTACTACTACGCGCACACTATTCAGCAGTTCATCAACGACTTCCAGCCAAAGGGGAAGAAGACCTTCGAAAGTGAGGAATTGGTTTTTGGCCAACGCCGAGTTAGGGCACAACTCAGAAATTCTCGTGTACGAGATCTAGAAGGACATCGGCGAAATCCTCAATAAGGAGGTCCTCAAATCAAGCGGGGATTACTACGACGGCGGGATTGTCGCCAAAGTGGCTAAATTGTGTGGAATACTTTTATTTGTGGCTCCACTGGAAAAGGTTCTAGTGGCGGTGGCCATAGACCGCCACTCGATAACCCGCCACTGATGTGCTCCACGCACTTTTTGGTTGGTGCCGGAGGGATTTACAGTGGCGGTTTGTGTGTCTTCGGTGGCGGGTATTTTACCCGCCATTGGTGATCTCGGAGCAGCAGTGGCGGGTATTTCACCCGCCACCGCTGCCAAAATCTCTAGTGACACAGAGTTGGTGGCGGGCGTGATCACCGCCACCAACCCCATTTTTTGACCACCACTGGAGGGGTTTTCTGGAGTAGTGGATGTTCCCTTTGCATTGATCCTCATGAGACTGGGACACACCTTTTCCTTCGATGCCCCTTTGCCCACCAGGTGTGGGATAAAGTCCTTGACCACTACAATTTCAGCATCCTTCAGCAGGTCAAGCCTTCTGACTACAGGGACACTTGTGCCTGGTGGATTCAAGCCTCCAAGACGATTGACAAAGAAAGAAGACAATATTTCAATGGGGTGGTCATTTGCATCATGTGGAACATTTGGAAGGAGCGCAACCGCCGTATCTTCCAGACCGTGGCAGCTCCTACTTTTGTTGTCGCATCGCTTGCCCGTGACGCAATTGATACCCATAGGCTTGCTTTCCATTGTGTGACCGTGCCGTTAGGTTTCTTGTGGTTCTTCTGTTTTTCTGTCCGTCCTACCGGCCAGCTGCGTTTGGTCCGTTAGGATAGTCTTTCTCTGTTTCGTCTTTGGCTTTTTTCCTTCTTTCGACCTCGGTCGCATGTACATATACTTGGTTTTCCCCTTCTAATATTGCATGGCAGAGCTCCTGCCTTTCACGGCAAAAAAAAAACATAAACAGATCTATCTAAAGTACCGCGTTAAACGACACCAAGGAAACGTAAACCGGACCAATCTATTAATAAGGCAAGCTTGTTCAAGTAGTTATATTACAATAAAAAATATGCCTGAGAGGCAAATTGGAAACAAAGATCCTGAGTATTGATGATAAAAACAATTGGGACCACATCTATTAGCTGATGAAATGGTAGGAGCAAACCTTCACTAGCAGCCTACAAGAACAACGTGGCCATTCTCTACAGCCTCCCATTGGTATCTTCAAGCCCCTCATTTCTACCAAATGATCTTCTCACCAAATATAAGATATGCCAGAGTACACAACTTTTTTAGGAAAGAAAGAGAGACTGAAGAAACAAGAACATGACTTCATGTTAACAACTGGCATAGTTTGGTACATGTTCTGTATAATAGGATAGAATCACAGAAGGTAGATTACAGGCATCCTGGAGATTATGATTAGTATGTAGGCATTTATGCAATACGGCTCAATCAATAATTAATTGTACCTGTTAGTGAGATCCTGCAAGACTGTAAGCAAGAATCAGTTACCCAAACGCCATCATAAAGATCACAATCTAGAGAAGTATGGATGGAATCAGGACGGCTCAAACTTACCATCTCGGTATATGATTTTTTGAGATATGACACACAAGGTACACCTCTCTTGGCCGAGCTCCTCCATCAAGCTCACCAGCTTTGGTCATGCTCATTGATGATTTGCTCAAGACACATCACATTGTGTTTAGTGTTGCCATTACATTTCATATATGTTGGCAAGTGTTTAAGCCAAGATGCAGAAGATACACTTTATAGAGTACCAATGTCTTTGCTCCTGCAGGCACCTCCTAGCCAACAAAAACTATATTTTTTCCTGAAATTATTCCCAAGCACTCTTATATGATATCGCTAGTAGTTTCAAGCACACTTGACACTACTGATGAATAAAAATCTGAAGTTTTGATTTGTGAGCTGAGTGAAATCAGCTAGTTATACAAGTGGTAGTGGAGATTTGAAAGAGGCACATACCATGGATGCAGGAAGAACAGCTGGAGAAGTCTACTCGATGCAACTGTGAACTACTTAAGATTGGATAAGTTGTAGCATGTGGCAAGTATTCCGGCGAGCCTTTTGGTTGCGGCAAGCTGGAACGGCAAGCATGCTCCTTGGAACGGCAAGCACGATGGAACCACTTTATCTGAAATGTAACTAAATCAATCTTGAAATGTTTAGCTTAGCTAGTTTAAACAAGATTAATGTCTAGGAACCAACACGAGCTAGCAAGGGTCACATAGCTTACCTGGATGGAAAAACCTTTGAATTCTGATATGATCTGCAACATCCAATGGATGCAACTCCTTTACCAAGCAATAATAAAAACCAATCATAATTCGACATCTAGCACAATAATAAAAAAGGATGCAATTTTTTTGTTAGTTAAGCTCTTACCAAAGGAAACATACAAATTGCAGACCAGGAGATTCATCCACACATGGGCGTCCTGCACAGCATTTCTTGTGAACACAGCACCCTTGAGCCATTTCGTCAAACACGTTTTGTGCAATCAGCACAGCCGTGCCTCCATGTGCATGCACGCTGCTCCCGGGCGCGGGGCGCTTGAGACCTGCTTGCTTCCCATGTCGATTGGCCCACCGTGAGAAACACGTGCGTGTCACGTATGCTGCGTCCCCTGCTTGCCTCCCATGTCGATTCCTGATCCGACAGCCGCCCTCGAGCGTGAGACGGGCTCGAATACGGAACTGCCCACGGAGACCCTTCTGCCCAGCGATACAATACAGCAACGGCCGGCGTGGCGCAGGCAATGTAGCAGCAGCCGGCGGGGCGGTGGCCGGATCGAGGTCGATGGCGGTGGCGATTCCCGTACATGGACGTGATTCCCGTGAGGTGGCGGCTAGTGGCGACGTCGAGGTGATTCCTGTGAGGTGGCGCCGAGGGGCGTTGTCGAGGTCGACGGCGAGCGGTTGTAGGAGGATGGAGGCGCCGGCATCGATCTGAGGAGGCGGTTGCTTGTGCGGCGGCTTGAGTCAAGGCGGCGATCACGGTCTCTGGAGACGCGGGCGGCTCGATTCCTGGAGATAATCACGGGATTGGAGATAATCGGGAGTGCGTTACGATGGTTTGTTGTACGATGGTTTTTCTGGGCGAGCGCTGGAGTCAATCGCGGCACTGATTGATTGATTGATTTGGGTATCCCGTGGGGATCGGTTGCTGCTTTTTCGCTCGGGGGTGAGGACGAACCTACGGCGGACTAACGCAACTGGAAATTAAGAAACGATAGTGGCACGACAAACAACTGGAAATTAAGGAACAGTAAAAATAGTGGCACGGCAATCTAAATACCAAGCATGCCGAAAATATCGCGGTCGAGAATTATTATTCTCAACTCTCGATAGAGAACCTTCTTTCCGCTTTCGATATCTATCGATCGATCGATCGGGCCGGCTGGAAAAAAGAAGAACAGGAGAAAATCAAAAGCTATTCCAATTTCCAAGTTGTAGGGACAGTGATATATACAGTATTATATTACTGGTATATACCTCTGGTTCGAATCTTACATTAATTTGACGACCATGACCAAACACCGTCAAACACTAACTAGTGTGTTGTCCCAGTCTATAGCTAGCGCCCATGTTCTATGTCAGGGCGCGCGAAAGATTAATATTCAACCATGCTACTGCTGACCAGGTCAACATCGGAAGACGAGTTCATCCATCATTTTAATTGTTAGTTACCTTACGACATTTCTTCTGTGGTTTCTTAGCACGCCAGCTTAATTAGCAAACTACGTACTGCAGGAGAAGCAATGCTTTCTTCTTGTCCTTCATCTTTTGCCTCGTTTAAAAAAAATGTAAATTGCACAAAGACACATACGTAGATGCTCTTGTAACAAGAAACCACGAAGTCAGATTTTTTTTAACTGATACCCAAGACATGAAGACTAATGAATAACAAAAAAACCCGTAAGTGACCGGTTTGGACAAGTTAATGGCCGTGCCGGGATTTAGTTGCGAGCCACATAATTGGCTCGTGCGTATGACATGTAGGCCACGGCCATTAACTTGGCCAAACCGGCGACTTAACGGGGTTTTTTGTTACAAATTAGTCTCCATGTCGTGGGTATCAGTTAAAAACCTCTGAGTTCGTGGATTCTGTAAAAAGAGCCGCTACGTATGTGTCCGCCTAGGGCATCCCCCCGCCACCGCCACTCAGGCGACGGCATCCACCTCCCGCCGCCGGCTACTCCAGCCCCGGTGGCCACCCCGCTCCCCCTCCCCGCCTCCTCCCCCGACACCCCTCCTCCCCTGTCGCCTCCGGTCGACCGGATGGACTCCGCCGGCCCCTCGCGCCCGTTGACCAAGGAGCTGCGGTGGAGGGAGTCTTCCCCCACCGGCAGCGTGGATTCTGCGCGTTCCTACTGTGATGCGCTCAGGGAGGGTGGCCTTGCGCCGATTCTCGTGGTGGTGGAGGGGCATGAATCCTTGTGCACGCAACCTGCTCGACGCTTGGCCTCTGTGGTGGTTCCGGCCGCTGCCGGCACGGGTGGACAGCTTGACTCTGACGGCGGGGGCTGGAAGCTCCAGGGTCGTCGCCCGGATCAGCGGAAGTGCCGCCGCCAAACCCCCCCTCTTCTGGCGACGGTCATCCACGAGGAGCTGCTCGGAGACCTTGCTGGCCGCTGCTTCAACTGCTTGGCCGGCGACCACGTTGCGACCCTCTGCCAGAACCAGACGAGGTGCCTTTGCTGTGGGGGCAAGGGGCATGTGGCGAGGCTGTGCCGCGCTAGGCGAAGCCCCTCCGGTGGCGGCTCCTCGAGCGCGGGTGGGCATGGCGTGGCGGCTCCGGCGCCGCGTGGCCCCGCCCCTTGCGCGGCTCCCACGGCCCGTCCAACAGCGCCCTGCGCCCGGGCGGCTCTGGCTCCTGCAGCTGCAGGGGCAAAGGTGGCTGTGCCGGCGGCTGGGGCGAGAAAGGCGCCGGCTTCGGCGGCGGCTGGGTCGGGTCTGGCCATCTTGGCTCGACTCGGGCCACGCGGACAGGTGTCCAACCTAGGGAGGGATGTGGCCTCTGTGCCGGCTCCGGGTGTTGCCCCCCCTGCCCCGCTCCCCCCCCCCCTCCCACTTGGGTGTCAGCTCCGGCACCGATCGCGGAGGTGGAGGCGCTGCCGGTGGGCGCGGCTTCTCTGCGACCTCGTGGGGAGCTGTGCATCATCCCGCGGAGCGAGGAAATCGAATAGGAGGAGTTGGCTCTCAGATGGAGTGCGGTGGTTGATGTCATGGGGACTCGCCACCGCATCACTCTCTCTGCGGTCACCACGGTGATCGAGGCGAGGCTGCCGGCGGTGGCTGGGAGCTTCTCGGCGCACCGGTTTTGGCTCGCTGATTTCCTTGTGGTGTTCAACTCTAGGGAGGCTCGTGATGCCGTCTTGGCCGTCGGGTCTATTGATGGGCGCGGGTTTTCGCTAAGATTCTCCCCTTGGAACTGCTTCCGCCAGGCAGTGGGGCGCACGGCCTTTTACCGGGCGCACCTTGAGATGGTGAGGTGGCACGCGTGGAAGCGCAACACGGCTGCGGCGCTGTTGGGACCGGCTTGCTCGATTGAGAGGCTAGGTCTTGACACAGAGAGCCGCGAGGAGCTTGGGCGTTTCACGGTTTACGCCTGGACGTCGGATCCCAACCTGGTTCCACGCGAGAAGCTGCTGCAGATCCCTGAAGCACCAACTCTCGAGGACGGCGATGAGATGGTTCCTCCTGAGATGTTGTTTCCTTCCGATGTCAACCTGCTTGAGTACAATGTGCTCATCCACCTCTTGCGAGTGGAGGACTCCTCGGCCTCGACTGACCGTTCATCATCGGATGATTGGCCATCGAACGATGGCGACAGTGGGCATGACGGGGACCCAGATCGTGGCTACGGCGGCCGGCGGCCGGCAAGTGGTGTTCGACAAAACTACTTTAGCTACTCCCGAGGTCGCGTGGATGACGATAACTTTGGGCTGCACCCTCGTGGATTCCGACGCCATTAGGCCGGCTCTCGTGCGAGACCGGAGGGGCCACGGCTGTCTGCCGATGTGCCTGAGTTTAGGCCGACGAGCTCCCGCTTGGGGTTCGTGAACCCTACCCTGCGGTGGCCAGCCCGGGTGCCTTCGGTGGTCGTGGAGTGGGATCCGATGCGGTTGGAGGCCGAGTCGCCTTGCCCTGGTTCGCCGGAGGTGGCTCGATCCGCGTTGGGGCTGGTTGTGGTGGATCCTCCCCCGTCTCCCCCCTCCTCCGACAGGGTGATGGTTTCGATGGGTGGTGGCTCCCCTACGGGCGACATCCCCCTTTCTCCGGTGGTGTCGAGCTTGGCGAGTGGGTTTGCGGTGGCGGACTCCCCTCCGCTTTCCCCGGGGCTAGAGATGGATGACTACTTCCCTGTCTCCCTCTCGCCCGTGCTGCTTGGGGTGGATTCGGAGGTGGTGCCGGAGTACGCGGCTGACAAGGTGCGGCCGAGTGCCTCCCCTTCTTCTTCTGATCCTTTGGCGGAAGCGGCTAGGGAGGTGGCGCCCTTTCGGGAGCGTGTACGCCGGGCGGTCTCCCCGGTGCTGTCCCGCCCCTCGAGGCGGAGGAGCGAGAGGGCGGTGGCACTGCCGGGCTCAGTCCGGCGCAGCAGGCGGCTGGCAGGGCGAGGGGCCTCCCCCGGAAGTGCTAGCAAGCAGCAGCGTGTGATCATCCACCAGTTGGGCATCGCGAGAGAGGGGGAGAGGATTGGGGATGAAGCGCTCCAGACCTACATTGAGCTCTTCAACAAGCCTCTCTCCACCGAGCACATCTCGGCGTTGTTGTCCCTGTTCGGCTGGGAGAGTGTGGCTTCGCCCCTGGAGGGGGGTGAGCGGGATGAGGTGCTGGTTTAGCCAACTCCTCCCCTGGTTCGTGGGTCTTGTGGGTGGTCTTCTCATGGCTGACACAAACATTAGTGTTTTAGTGTGGAACGTGCGTCGCTTAAACTCTCGAGCCAAACGCACTGCGGTTTGTCAGGTTGTGGTTTCTTCCGGAGCATGTATTGTGGGATTGCAAGAGTCTAAATTAAACTCGGTTTCGCGGTACGTGGTTGAGGAGTGCCTCGGGCCTGATTTTGACTCTTTTTTCTTCTTTCCGACGGGCGGCACTCGTAGTGGCGTGATCCTACCGTGGAAGGGGGCTATGGTACAACTAGCCAACCCCCACATTGCCGAGTTTTCGGTATCAGCTAGCGTTTCTTCGGGTGCCAGTCGGACGTGGTGGATCACCGTGGTCTACGGTCCCCGAGAGGACAGGGACAAATTGCGGTTTCTCTAGGAGATGCACGACGTCCAGGATCTCATTGCTGGACCGTGGTTCATTGCGTGTGATTTTAATCTCATCGTGGATCCGTCGGATAAGAGCAACGAGTTGGTTAATAGGAGGCTCATGGGGAAATTCCGGAAAGTGTTGCGGGAGCTCGAGCTCAAAGAGCTCTACCTTAATGGGAGGCGCTACACGTGGTCGAATGAGAGGGAGCGGGCCATGCTCAAGAAGCTCGACCGGGCCTTCTCCACAGTGGACTGGGAAACGGCCTTTCCCAATGCCTTCCTGTCGGCCCTGAGCACGGCGACCTCGGACCACTGTCCCTACTTGTGGTTCTTGAGGCCCAACTCCTTAAGGGGAGTCATTTCCACTTTGAGAGTTTTTGGCTCAAGGTGGACGGTTTTTTGGACGTCGTCAAGTCGGCGTGGGATGTGGCCAACTCCCCTCTAAACCCGTTCAAACGGCTTGATTTCAAGCTTAGACGCACGGCGAAGAGGCTTAGGAGCTGGAGCGATCGCCTTATTGGCAACGTTAAGCTCCAAATTCTTGTGGCCACGGAGATCATTCTTCGCTTCGATGTGGCTATGGACTCTCGTGGTCTGTCGTTGGAGGAGAGGGGTCTTCGCAGAACCCTCAAGCGGAAGTTGCTTGGCTTGGCCTCTTTGGAGCGTTCCATTGCCAGACAACGTTCGCGAGCTCTTTGGCTCCGTGAGGGCGACGCTTGCACGAAATTCTTTCATCTGCACGCGAGCCATAGGAGGAGGAAGAATTTCATCTCTCACCTCCTAGTGGATGGGGTCCTCCTGACGGATCATGATGAGAAGGCAGTGGTTGTGGATGATTTTTTCTCTGGCTTATTGGGTTCGGCCCAAGACCGGGATTTTTCCCTCGATCTCGATTTTTTTCTGGATATCCCGAGCTGCGATCTCGCGGAGCTTGAAAGGGATTTTTCTGGTGAGGAGATCTGGGAGGTGGTTAAGGCCCAAGAGCTTGAAAAAGCCCCTGGGCCGGATGGATTCACTGGTCGTTTCTTCGTGTCATGCTGGGAGATCATTAAGCGTGACGTGGTGGAGGCTTTCGCGTCCTTGGCTCGGCTGGATGCGAGGGAACTGGGGGCCAACAACTCGGCCCTCATCACCTTGCTTCCCAAGCAGCAGGATGCGCGGGAGGTGCGGGATTTCAGGCCGGTTAGCTTGATCCATAGTGTGGCCAACCTTTTCGCGAAGGTTTTGGCTACGAGGCTGGCGCCAGCCCTCCCTCGGCTGGTGGGGGGCCGCATCAGAGCGCCTTTGTGATGGGCCGCTGCCTGCATGACAACTTCATGTTGGTTCAAGGCACGGCGAGAAAATTTCATTAGGCCAAAATTGATGCGGTTCTCCTTAAGCTCGACATCACCAAGGCCTTTGACACTGTGGATTGGGCCTTCCTAGTGGAGACCTTGGTTCGTCGTGGCTTTGGACACCGTTTCCGGGCGTGGATTTGTGGCCTGCTCTCTATGGCCTCGACGCGGGTTTTGCTCAACGGTGTCCCTGGTGAGACCATTGAGCACAGGAGGGGTCTTAGGCAGGGTGACCCCTTGTCGCCGATGCTCTTTATCCTGGTTATGGACGTTCTACACTGTCTGCTTGAGAAAGCAGCGGAGTGCGGGCTCTTGACCCCCTTGGCGGCGAGGGGTTTCTCCCATCGCACGTCCATCTTCGCGGACGACATGGTCACGTTCCTTCGACCTTCGTGGAAGGACATTGTGGGCTGCTCGAGGTTAATCTCCGACTTTGGCGTTGCCTCGGGCCTTTGCACCAACTTCACCAAGAGCTCCACCCATCTCATTCGGTGCTCCGACGAGCAGCGTGAAATGGTTGGAGATCTTCTTCAGTGTGCGACTCGGGACTTCCCCTACACCTACTTGGGGCTTCCTCTTGGGATCCGCAAGCATACAGCCAACCAACTTCGGCTAGTGGTGGACAAGGTGGAGGGCCGCCTGGCTTCGTGGAAGGCGCCCCTTCTCTCGAAGGGTGGCCAGCTGGTGCTCATCAAGTCCACGCTCTCAGCTATTCCGGTCTACCCCATGATGTCCCTTGATTTGCCGGCCAAGATTGTCAAGGGTGTGGATAAAATCTGCCGTGGATTCCTTTGGAGGGGGCAGAAAGAGGCTCATGGGGGGCATTGCCTCGTGGCTTGGAGGTCGGTTTGCTCTCCCAAACCCTACGGTGGCCTCGGCATCCCTAACCCCCACTTGCTCAACCTAGCCTTGAGGGTCCGCTGGAGGTGGCTGGAGCGCGTGGATGTCTCTAAACCTTGGAAGGGGCTTTCCTTGAGCATCCCTAAAGAGGTGGATGAGATCTTTGAGGCGGCCACCTCTTCTAGGGTGGGGGATGGGCGTCGCACGCTCTTCTGGATCGACCATTGGCTGCGTGGCGTTCGTCTTCGCGATGCTTTCCCGGCGCTTGCGGGGCATGTGCGTGTGGGCTCTTTGCGTTGCCGTACTGTCGGAGAGGCGATGAATGGCCTATGGCTTGACGACGTGGGCCCCGACCTGACTGCGGTGGCCATTGCCGAGTTCCTAACTCTTTAGGAGTAGCTCCGGGGCGTCCGCTTGGAGGCCGGGGTTGATGATGTTTTGGTGTGGAATTGCGCCAAGGATGGGGTCTATTAGGCCAAAAATGCCTATGCGAACCTCTTCGCTGGTCAGCGGCGTGATCCGATGGCGTCTGTGGTGTGGGACTTCAGGGCTCCTGAGCGTTGCCGGTTCTTCGCTTGGCTGGCGGCCCGGGGCAGGTGCTGGACTGCGGACCGGCTTCGCAGGCGTGGTCTCCCACACCCGCCTAGGTGCCCCCTTTGCGATCAAGGGGATGAGACCATCTCTCACCTACTGGTGGGCTACGTCTTTTCTCGTCAGGTGTAGCAGCAGCTGCTGACCTGCTAGGGCCACGGGGATTGGTGCCCCGAGCCGGGGGCTGACTTGCAGGAGTGGTGGACCTCTCGGCCCCTTTCGAGGCGTGGGCGAAAGGACTTTCTGACGGCTGTCACTCTGGTCTTTTGGATCATCTGGCGCCATTGTAATCACATCGTCTTCAACGGGGTGTCTTCTTCAGTCCATTGGGTACTAGCTACTGTCCGGGAGGAATTGGATCGGTGGTGCTCTGCCGGCCTCTTTAGGAATAGGGGTATTGGTTCGGCCTTCGCGGCGAGTAGGTTGATGGATAGGCTGTAATTTCTCCTTCTTCTTTGCCCGATGGGCGTTGTAGCCGTTTTCGATGTTGTACTAGCCTTCTGACTCTTCTCCTTTAATTGATGATGCACCCGTTGGGTTGCATTCTTGAAAAAATATGTGTCTTTGTGCAATTACTTTTAAAAAAAAGTGTGTATTCATGCATTGCGCATTTGTAAAACATCTCTCTCTGTTAGATTTGCGTTGCATGTAAATTAATTGAGTCGGAGTTCAATCAATCCCTAAATAATTTCGGTTCGTCATGCATGCCATGCTTTGGTGGATCTGTACATGGATGCAGCGTACCTACTGCTCGATATATTATACTCCGTATTTTAATTATATGCTGCAAGAAACATCCAAATAAGGGAACAAATTAGTGGGAACGCATGACAAAAATAGTCCGACTAATCTCGATCTGGCATAATGCGTGTAGCTTGATATGGAATCTTAGGTTTGATTAATTACCAAATAATGCTGAGAAGTCGATCGGACACCAACCAAATCAGAAGAAAAAAGATTTGTCAAACGCCGCGAGTGTTCCGATCGACGTGGTCTATCTAGCTGCCCAGATCAGGCTCAGACGCTTGCCCGTCAGTTCTTCGGCATTACTGGACAAGTTCAACGATCTTAAAGTTTTTCCTTACTTTTTTGAAAACTTCAGGATCTATTTTTTTTTTTTACGAAACAGCCGCGGTGGACTATTTATTGCCAATAGGGGTGAGGGTTGAGAAAATCAACCCAGAGTTTACACAAAATACGAAAAATAAAGGAACGAGAAAGGGAGAGAAGAGATTAGATTACAAAACAAATGAAATCAAGGAACATCATCGTCTCCATCTAAAATTAACAGCACATCAGCAGAGGTATATCCATCGAGTCGTCCTGCTGTCAAGCTCAAGCAATCCAGCAGCAGTTTATTTTGGTTCTTGTAGTTGCTAAACTTACATGTATAGTTGGATATATATATAACCTGGTAGATTTTTGGGGTCATCCCAATTAATTCCAAAGCTTCGTGGATTATATGCTGGCTAGTTAATCACTCATTTTGGCATTGATGATCAACAAGCACCAACTCCATACATAGCTGAAAAAAAAAGAGGAACATCAATTAATGAGAAAAACCTCACGGTGTCCCCAAAGTCCAAACCAATACTGTAAGACAGGGACAGAAGTACAGAACGGCAAAGCACGGTTAGCAATCTCAAACATTTCTTAACAAAAATACCAGGATTTTTTTCGGGCACAGGTCGCTAGCTGGAGGACCGGGTACGTCACGGAGCATCTGTGTCTGTTGTTTCTGAAGCACACGTTTTACTTACGTAACTGAGCGCAGTAGAATTTTGTTTCTTCATCGTTTTTTCTTTGTTTGGTTTTGTGTGTGCGCGCAGGACCAAAGTGTGTGCTGTCTTAGGATGACGTGAAGGGATTGTTTTATTGAGCTGTCTGGACTCGAAATCGGGCCGAGCTGAGTGTGATTGGGCAGATATGTGTCGATTCATTCTGATGGGTCGATTTGTGGATCAGAGTAAAAGCGCCTGCTCCTAAGATGAGAAATAATATTACCGTTTCAATTTTTTTTTGAAACCATTACCCTTTTAAAATGAACATGCGTACTCATACCTAACCAACCGGTGAGCTAGAAATGACAATGAAATCGCGCGCGGTCATATCTTCTTTGCAACCAATTTTTTTTTCTTTCGACTAAATATCACTAAACTATATATTTACGTATCTTTTTTTAGGAACCTTTTATTTATTCCATGGCGATATCTACACGACATCACCTCTGTATGTCGTCATCTATAATATGATGTCTCCTGTGATAGAATCCACTTGTTGTGTTTTTTCATTTGTCTTCATAGCACACAACGTCGACGGTTTAAATACACATCCATATCCTACACATGTCTTCGCAAAAAACATCACGCATCCGATCATTGCCAGTTGTGTTTTTATTTGAATTCAACTTACGTTACGTTTCAATCTTACGATGGCTATACACATCTTGCGTTCGTGGAAAAAGCTAGTGAGGCATGAATGGTTAAGAAAAACATCTTATCAGAAAGCAACCGAAGCAATTGAATTGAATTACTATAGATTCGACCATCATGTATTCACTAATGAAAAAAAATAAATGGTCATTTTACAAGAATCCCAATCTCAGATGGTTCACTATAAATCGTCTATGCATGCTATGCTAACCAGGGACGGTTTTTGCAAAATACACGTTCATACAACCACTTAATTTGTGACAAAGAAAATTCATCAGATACAGTCTTGAGAGAACAATATACTAGAGAGATAGGCTCTTGTCTTCCTGACAAAATTACAATTATATCCTTATATATTCAATAGAGATCAGAGACTAATATTTAACATACCAGTTGTCCGTCCTTGTACTGGATGGATCATGCACCGGCACCCCTTACAGCTTTGCTATTTCTTCGGCAACTGGAAAATAACGACTATTCCTAAGTCACCGTTAAAAATCGTCATGAGAGGATTTGATTGGACGGCTATCAACGACGATGGAGAAATAACTATTTTCAAGTCGAACGAGCTATAGACAATCCAAACTTATTACTCCAAACAAACAATAATTAATTAATCAAACGGGCATATTGCAGTCGATTGGTCATCTAGTGCTCCGCTTCCTCTATGATCTCGGTGGTGGTTTTCTTGATGAGCTCCCACGCGCTTCGCACGTGTCGCTCCTCTTGCAATGATGAGCCCACAGCGAACCGGAGCACGAACCTGCCACCCACCACTGTGTGTGCGAGATACGCCTTGCCGGTCTTGTTGAGCCTCTCCATGAGCTCGCGGGTCAACTCGTCGGCGTATTCCTCGGTCATGGCACCATTCGCCTTGATCCTGAAGCACACCAGAGCAAAGTTCCTCGGCACGACCACCTCGAACCTGTCATCGGCGCAAACAAAGTCCTCGAACATCTTGGCCATGGCAACGTCGCTGCGTATGTGCTCCTGGAGCTTAGCGGTGCCATAGGTGCGCATGACCATCCAGAGCTTGAGCCCACGGAAGCGCCGCCCGACGCCGACCTGCATGTCCTTGAGGTCAGTGACCTCGCCGGAGTCGGTGACGTCGTTCTTCAGGTACTCAGGGTTAGTCTCCAACGAGTCGCTCAGGCGGTGCACGTCACGGACATAAAGGCACGTGCAGTCTAGACATGTCATCAGCCACTTGTGCGGGCTCATGCTGATGGAGTCCACACGCTCGACACCGTCAATGTGGTGCCTGAACTCCGGGCAGATGCACGCGCTGCCAGCATAAGCGGCATCCACGTGGACCCAGGCATTAAACATGGCGGCGACATCGGCGACAGCGCCGACCGGGTCAACCGCGTTGGAGGAGGTGGTGCCCACGGTGGCGCAGACGTACGTCGGCACGAGGCCGGCGTCCACATCAGCCTGCATGACCTCGAGAAGCTTCGCCGGGTCGAGCCCATAATCTGTCTCCGCCCCGGTGGGGATAGACCGGATATTGGCCGGGTCGAAGCCGGCGAGACGGCACGCCTTGAAGAACGTGGAGTGGGTCTGGTCAGCAGCGTACACAGCCAGCCTCGTGATCCCAGCAACTCCATTAGAGCCGATCCTCTTCAGCGCGGCGTCACGGGCTGCGACGAGCGTGACGAGCATGGCCTCGCTCGTGGTGCCAAGAATGACGCCGCCACCGGTGCCACGGCCGGAGCTCGTCCGGTTCATGAACGTCGTCGGCAGGCGGAGGAGCTGGGCGAGCCAGTCAAGCGCGAGCACCTCCATCTCCGTGGCGGCCGGGGCCGCCTGCCACGTGAACCCAACAGTGTTCATGGCGGAAGCAATGAGCTCCCCGGCGATGGCGGCGGCGCTGTTGGTGGAAGGGAAGAAGGCGAAGAAGTTGGGGCTCTGCCAGTGGGTCATGCCGGGCACCACGGAGGTCCTGAGCTCCTTCATGGCGACGTCGAAGGGAGCCGAGTGCGACGGCGGGGAGGACGTGAGCATGTCCTGGAGGTACCCCGGCTTGACGTTGGGGAGCACGGGGAAGGACTCGACGTTGGTGTAGTAGTCGGTGATGAAGTCGACGGCCTTGTGGAGGTAGGCCCTGACATCGTCGGTGTTGAGCGGCTGGAATGGCTCCGCCTTATCGTCGACGATGGCAGCGAAGGCGGTGGCCGGGGTCGAGTCGAGGCTGCCCATGTCAGTGAGCTTGGTAGTTTGCTGATCGATGGGAGGTTTTAGCTGGCTAGTTGAGTAAGGAATTGAGTAAGGAATTAGCTTGCTCTTGAGGTTGGAGGAAGCCGGAGCTGAGGAAGAAGAAGGCAGTTCAGGCTTCAGATGGAGAGGAGAGGAGATGGGTTGGGAAATTGGGAGGCATCGGAGGGGGTTTATATAGGTGGATGAGAGAAGGAGCTGAGGAGAGAAGCGGCGTGGCGGGTTGGGCGTTTAACCGGCAAGCACTTAAGAGGGAGGGTAGGTAGGTGTGGAGGCGCTCCATCCATGGAGATCTGGCCTAGCTAGCGTTTACTTCCTATGTATATCCAGATCAAATACTGTGGGAATACTGATAAGTACAAACGGAGGATGCATCAATAGAAATAGTTTATGATACTGCTATGTAAAATTTACAATTAGGATGTCTCGATAGACTATAATTTACAGGCAAAATATCAGGTGAAAACCACCTCTACGGTGCAAACTGTGAAAACTCCATCAAAAAAGGTTTAAAAAATTCTCGAAAAAATTACATATGTTAGAAAAGTGATGCTTTATATATGTGCAAAATTTCAAGTGCAAACTCAATGGCATTTGGTAGCAGCGAAAAAAATAAATTCTGCATGAATAGTGATCTTTCAATGTCTGACACTATTCATCGTAAATTTCTCTTTTTAATTCCTTCCAAATGATTTTGACTTTGAAATTGAAATTTTGCAGGTTTGTAGAACATCACACTCCTAACATATGGTATTTTTGTAGATTTTTTTTGAAACTTTTAAACATGGTTTTTATGAAGTTTGCACGGTTTGCACCAAATGAAGGTTTTCACCAGATACGCCGCCATAATTTACAATCCCCCCTCAAAGAATTATCCAAAAATACGATCTATCCCAAAATACGTCAATCCTGGTAAGCATAACACCATATACGCACGTTTTGATGAAGTACTATAGGAAGATATATCAATAGAAGTAATTTACAATCCCCACAGATAAGTTCATCAATCCTGATAAGCGTCTAATAATACCATATATGTATTGATGAATCAGAGGACATATCAATAGAAATAATTTACAGTCCCCTAAAAAGTGTGATAATAAATTCGGGTACTTGTATGATATACTCCTGATCTATCCAAAATTATAAAGACAAATATATCAAAATCCAAATATATAGGAACAAATTGATCCTTGACATCCCACCACACGTCTCAATGTCGTTATATATGTCCTTGTTGCTCGTTGCCGAATTGATTCTTAATTGCAGATCTACTCAAATGATGCGTTGTTGTTGGCCTAGTGAGAAATTTTCTCGGGAGTAAACTACACTAATATATACTTCTATATGTAGACTTCAACATGTATCCTTCTAGGGAGAGAAATTTTTGGATGGAGAGTATATGCATGCATGGTTGATCAAATGTATCGTTGTTTTCTATTGTTTCTAAACAAACATAATAACATGAAATACGTTAATAATGGATGGTTGTGTGGATCTATTGATATAGAGGCCAGGTGGACCCCCACTTTTGGGGAAAATATCTTGAAGGTTGTGGACATGCTCGTTGTCGATAACTTGTCACACAAACAACTCTGCAGCGACTTAAACTTATGGTAGGTTCACCACTGCCATGTAGGTAACAAAGAAGTAGGTAAATTTGCAAAAAAGGAATCCAACATGCACTGCTCTGATCACTTGTGTGTATGGACGCAGGATGAAGAACCTCACCGTGTTAGCTGCCTCGCAGCGGTCGCGTAGCATTGTGAGAGGGGGGGGGGGGGTGTAGAAGAAGGATATGGCATGCAAGCCTAGCTATCAGAGTTCCGGAGGAGATCGAAAGAGATGAAGTCGCTACACTCTTTCGATGTGGTGGTAGTCAACCGTCCACATATGCTGGTCAATAGCGAGCTGGGTCGATTCAAGCCTTTGGTGACTCACATACATTCATTTGAGATGAAATATGCACTTTTATACTATTAGGAATTAGGACTAACTTAACACTAGCTTCCATTATATTTGTAAGACTTCCTATGTATTTTACTCTAGTTTGGGTTCTCTCCTTCAATATATGAATGGTCAGGGCTTACAAAAAAAAACTCATAAAAAGTACTCGACGTGTGAAAAGTATATTTAAGAAGCTTTCCTAAGGTTGACGTAATTAAGATCTAGAGTACCAAGAAGATGTGCCACGTACGTGTGGTCGTCAATTAGTTGTTTTTCTCTTTGAACCTTTTTCCTTTCTTTTCTTGCACCCGGTAACTAGCGACCAGAACGTCGACGAGAAGCTTGGGGTGACCTTCAAAACTTCAAAGTCTTTACCTGCCAACCGATTCAACTATATGACTCAGCATGTAATATGTAATCGATCCTTGAGATGGCCGTTTTACAATTACTTTAGAGCTATTATTTTACTGTGCCTTTCTTTACTAGAGGTAAAAAGATGTATTTAATCTGGGCAGTCAAAGATAACGTGCTGGTCTCATGAACCCTATATATTAAGTCATGGAATCAAATGTGGAAGAATATGTGTCTTAATTAAGTCGTATAGCAAATCGCAAAGGTCTTACTTATGTGCGCGCTATGCATGCGCGAGAATTTACCTTTGAACGGATCAAGCAATTACTAGATCACCACTGCTGATCGCGCGCCATGCATGACGAGAAATTATTTACCAAAAGAGTTACTAATTATAATTAGCAGACCTAAGACAACGTTGGAACACCTGCGGCGTCTTGCTACCAAGACTGGTCAAAGTTCAGATTCGATATATCGAGTAGTAGTACACTAGAACCAGCTTAATTGATTTCGATATATTCATTTTTTGCTTTGTTCCAGAGAATATGAAAGATTATCGATAACTTATGTTCAGTGGCATGGAATTAGAATCTACCACAAAGAGAATATATACGATTAGCTCTCTTTCCTGGTAGGTGCATCATTGCACATTTGCACTCGTGCATGTACTTGGAGCTTTTTTTGCTGCTATTGACCGTCTGTTGATCATATAACAGTGTACTTTCTTTCCGGATGCAGAAATTTGTGGTAGGTAGGTAGGTAGAGCTGTGATCATGACAGATGATATGCATGAATGACTGAACTTGTATTTGTCCTTATGCTGTGCATGCATTTTCAGAAGTGTTCTCCTGGTTACAAAAACTAGGCGTATCTATGCTCCATCGCTGTTTTATTCCATGTTGACAAGAACGGACAAGATGCATAATTCATTGTTATTCATGCACTGATTCAGTCCATTACTTCTCTGACCCGCAATCGGGCGGCAGAGAACTCTTTAATTTGTATGTATGAATGAATGATTTAGTCCATGTCCTGTCTGCTTAACATGTTACAGTTTTTGTTGTCGCGAAAATGCTCCTTGTATTTTCAACATTCAAATCAAAGAGCATCGAGGATCATCGACACCGACTGAGAAGTCTTTCCACGGCCCAAGCGAACAATTAGCCCGCGCTCGTTCACTTCCCCGACATACCGGTAAGTAGGTTATCCTCCCCGAGGTATCAAACCTACCTATTCAAAAAATATCAACATGTCAAGCTTATCGAGCGTTAAGGAGACGATCACTAATATTTATGTTGTTCCACGAAGACGATAAATAAATTATAATAAATATGTCATCACGAAAAGAATACGTGTGGGTTTTTTCTCTAGTCCAATATATATATGAATATAAAACTGGTGTCGGCAGGCAGCGACAATCATGTAGCGTGTATCCTCTTGGTATTGTGGATCCATGGTGTTCATTCGCATAACAAAACAAAAATTATCCATGGTACTGTTCATACACAAAAAAAAACATATAGTATAATAATTGAACCATCATTAATTGATTAGTCATATACATAATGCAGTATTAGCTAGCACTGTATCGGCAAAACAAATGGGAATTTGCTGAGCACAATTTATCCCGTTATTCCATACAGCAAACAAACAAAACTGTACGTCATACTTGCATGATAAACAAGTCTTAATTACCAGTTTTAAAAAATAAGTCCTAATTACTCCTTGCATAAAAAACTGTACGTCATATATACTCATGCTGAGACGTTGGTGATGATCAGCACTTAATTAAATCTAATCTCCAGATTAACCCGTTCGTTCTCTATTCATCTATATCAGTTCCAAGCATTAGTATAGTGGAGTGTTTGATAAGTTTAATTAGTGTAGTGGAGTGTTTGATAAGCTTAATTAATCTGCCACGTCAGAAAAATACTAATTGATTAACTTATCTGTCAAAATCAGCACGATTTCGAGTCTAGACAGATAACAAATTCAGCTATTCACGCCATCCCAATTTAGAGCACACTCTTTTGTTGGTCCTACACACAGCAACAAAAACGTGTAAGCTTGTAGAAGTATAACATATACCTGTATGGAATATATAGCAGTGTGTATATGTCAAAACGCAAGCAGTTTCTTATGTCATTTCCTGTGCTCCATGCCGAGGAGCTATTGCTAGCATTCATTTTCTGGATCAGAGTCTACCTACCTATGCTGGATTGCTGGCATTGTGTGTTCCATGCATGCTCTGCTATAGGTTGGCCGTTGGCATGCAGTCTGACCTAGTGGGCATTGCATGTGTGCATGTTGACCTGCCACTGCAACATGCATTGTCTGTACACCTAACAAACTGCACCATTAAATTCCGACGTGGCCACATATAATCCACGATAAATATATAACTAGCTACTACTGTAATTTGGTTAACGAGGGGGATTAATTAGCACGCAAGAACCTCCTTGGAGAACAGAGAGAGAGAGTATTGCGAGAGTTCAAGATATGCATGTGTATGCAATTAAGCTTGTTCATATTACTTTGCCTTTCTTTTTGAAAAAAATAGGCGCTTAGAGCAGATTAACTTCAACACAGTTTTCTCAGGCTCTCAGCAGTGATAATAAATAAACAAGAAACCTCCGAAAGTCTTCACCTACCCAAAAAATGTGTCAGGCGCGCTGTCAGCTACATATGACGTACTCACACACGACCGGACTCAACAAGCCTAAAATGTGAAACACGTAGCTAGGACACATGTACCGAAGAATTAAGAAAAAAGTTCGATTTATGAAGCTAGATTATTTATCTAGACTAGCCGAAAAGCCCGTGCGTTGCAACGGAATTACAAAATAAAATGACACACCCGAAGATATGCATCAATTTTTTTCTTGTCCGACGACCAACAAACATCCTTTAAAAAAAGATTTCTTTCGAAGATTTTGTCTCTATAGTCTACTCTATTCGAAATCAAAAATACATTTTGAAAATTATACATTTAAGTGATTGTGCATCAATCTAAGAGCATAATACATATTAATAACACACAAGCAAAATTTTGGTTTGGCATATAAGGTCATTATAAATATTAACCAGGCAATGAAAATTGGTAAACACATATGTATAATTATAGTTTGACACA
This sequence comes from Brachypodium distachyon, assembly GCF_000005505.3. Classification (NCBI taxonomy): domain Eukaryota; kingdom Viridiplantae; phylum Streptophyta; class Magnoliopsida; order Poales; family Poaceae; genus Brachypodium; species Brachypodium distachyon. Next base: position 13,124,128 of record NC_016133.3, read on the forward strand.
TAAACATTGTTACATGGACATGAACTTGTGTCCACTCATTATCCATGACTGCTCTTAGGCTCAGTTTGGCACTGCTCAACTGATTTTATAATCTGTTGTGACAAATACACATGAAAGAAAAAACAAGTTGGTTACCCAAACACAAAAAACACAAAAGCTGATTGAAAAGGCTGAATTATCATAATACACCTCAATGAACGGGTAGGCTACCCATGAAGGTCCTTGCCACCCTTAGTCCCGCGGCCCATCTCCAGCAACCAGCGACCGCCAAGATTGCCATGTTTACTTATGCTAACTTCCTCTCCGACGATTCCGAGCAGCCGTCACCATGTGCTCCTCTAATAGCCTCCACAGTGTGTGCCAAATTAGGTGTCAAATTGCAAATTTGGTCTTTGGTCCCGCATGCCCCAGCGTGGAGGCAACGCCAAATCCAGAAAAACAGGAACCGGAACAAGTAGTTGCTCCTGTGCTACATTTTGACAAGCAGTAGAATCCTTCCAACCAGAAATCCTTCGATCCACATCCACAACCAGCAACATTCCACCAAGGCTTGCATACAACAACACAAAATGAAAATCTATTCACGTACTGCTCACTGCTCACAAATTCACACCCACAAATACTAATTAATCGGCATATGTTAATCAATCAGGGCAAGCCGCACTGCCATCGCGTAGCAGTCGCTCGAGTTGAGTGGTGTCATCAGGTCACAGCTGAAGCCGCGCACTGCCACCGCGTAGCAGCCGCCGCGTACCAGACGGTGGAATCGCTCGCCGCGTAGCAGCTGCCGGAGTCGTTCGTCACCGCGGAGCCGCTCAATCGTCAGGTCGCCGCTGCCTGAGCCTCCACACAAGATCCTCATCGCCGCGTCGCTCAAAATCACAGTAACCACATGATAAAAGAAATCAACTGACCATCTCTATCCTTCGCGCGAGCGAGTTCTTCAGTCACTCGCGGGGGAGAGGAAAAAAAATCCCCTTTCCTCTTTGAACCAGATCAGAAAAATCCCATACTTCTTTTCCCTGTTTCTTCCCGATTCAGCGTCAAGCGAAGCTTCGGCACGAGGTCACCCTACTGCTGCCGCCAGTCGAACTGACGGCCATCCTGGCGTACAAGTTTGAGGTCGCAAGTTCGTACGATTTCATGGCCCCGCTCAGTTGCTTGATGGATGGATAAATTCTTGGATTTCTTGGCCCGATTTGATTTGATTTGGCATGCAAAGCGCAGTGCCTGGGCTGAATTGAGGCCTGACGGCAAGCTAGGAGGCGCTGGACCGGGCAGACGCGGCGGCGGCTTCGGTCCCCGTCGACCCGGCCATGGACCTCGACAAGCTGCAGGGGCGGCGGAGCTGCTGTACAGCAGAGCGTTCTTGTTGCGGACGTTCGAAGGCAGCAGCCCCAAGCGAGGTCCTGCGTAGGAGATTGGGGGAGGCAGGTCGGTTCCCATCTGCTCCACGGCTCCACTTGTCAGACAGAGAGTAAGAAGTGGACTCACGTCCACGAACTGAGAACTTTATAAGTATTTATCTAGATTGACACGTACCTAATGTAGTATACACAACGGCTTTGCAATTTGCTTCGACTTAAGACGGATATAACTAATTATTTTAGCTTGCTAGCTGAGAGATCAAAAGCCTCAATATTGTAGCGTACCGAAGCATCAGTGATTTCATCGATCCACTATTAGACTTCTGTGAGTGAGTGTGTGTGTACGTGCATATTAGAAGACTGAAACTTTGGATGGATAGAAATAGATCATGAATAATAGTCAAAACGAAATGTTGACCTGATCTCCATATCTGTAAATAGTTTTAATTAACCCAGGCATGCACGTAGGTACATCAGAGACAACGTTGGAACAATCGCGGCGTTTACACAGTTTTCTTCCTGATGATTTTTTAGGTGTTGTGCAGCATTTGGTCTTGCAAAAACATCTAGCTATAGTCCAACATGTACATTAGAACATCCAGAAGTACACTAGCAAGACCAAGCTACCTTTCTTTTTCATGGCTAGAAAATAAGTCAACAAGTCTCGGCAATTTACTTATGTTCAGTGTGGCATGAAAATAGTCCGAGAATTAATTCATATATACATATCTCTCTTACACTTTCCTGGTAGTTGCATATATCAGGTGAAAAAGAAATGCAAGAGCTACGTACTCGATCCAGCATTGACTAGAGACTTCTGTTTTTATTCATGCAAATGGTCTATGAATTCTGCCGCCAGTTATTTGTTCATGTTGACAAGTAACTGTTTCTGGTCACTAATTTAGCCCATGTTTTTAATTTGTATATATAACCAGCAGTCGAAACTTGAGTTCGCAGCCGGCTGCATGTGGTTACAAAATTCCATGTATGTACGTACGTGCGTGGGATATATTTTCAACATTAGAGATCTTGTTTGACACAATTGTTTATTCCACGAGGCTGCATAGATTTGTTTGACTTCGTCGATCGAACAATTTTAAGGCGTAAGCGTAAGTGAGCACGTAGATTTTACTGATCATGTCCTACTCTGTTTAATAATTCTTGTCGAAATATTACATGTATCTACACGGTTTTAGGAATAGACACATCTCTTAGACAAATTTGAGACAAGAATCGTGGAACGAAAGGAATACTTTCTCTGTCTAGAGCTTGACCTGCAAGTCACCATACATGCATCTACCTTTAAAAATTATAGTAACATTAATTTACAGTCGTCCTAGAAAGACCTGTGGACCAATGTATTTGCATGATGACCAGTTAATGCTGATACTACTCGGTAGTAGTATTAATTAGCTAGAGTAAGAGAACCATTCAAAAAATATCTTTTTGACAAGTTCTTAACGAAAGTATATCTCCTTTTCGGTAGTTCGGAGTATTAATTAGAGTAAGAGAACCATTCAATTGTTTAGACAAGATTTGAATGAGTATCCATCTCCTTTTCGGTTCGTAGTGTCAATTAGAGTAAGATTGAGAACCATTCAAATAAAATCTTTTTGACGAGTTCTTAACTAAAGCAGACCGGGTTAATTTGCCGCGTCACAGTCGACGTCAAACCTACCAGTCAAAATCAGTGCAGCTTCGAGAGTCGAGACAGCTAATTAATTCAATCTTTCACGGCTTCACGTCAGCCTGTTCTTAGTTTCACGGCTTTGAATTTCTTGAGGTCCACACTGATCCGCTTAATTTCACACAAGAGACTTTCTTGTACATGCGGGAATATTCTCATCCATTTCTCTTATATACTTGGTGACGTCTTGCATATGAATTTATACATAGTACGACTGTGTGTAGTATCAATTGATTGACGTAGGGACCAAGCTAGGAGGAGGACTATTTTAGTGAAACAATGCATTATTTCCTGGTGGTTTTTGACAAATTCTTAACCAAAGTATAGTTAATATATATCTGGTGGATTTTTAGTCGAAATTAATTATATATGAGAAACTAAAAATATGTCCAGATTGTTAAATATATGAATCTACCAACGCTTGATTTTTTTTCAAGATGTGACCTGAAGTAGTTTTCTCGTTCGATCTCCACTTTATAAATGCATGCATGGCCGTTATATAAGAGCTATTCTACGGTACCCTGGAGTTAATATGAACCGTTCATTCTTTTAATCCGAGGGCTGAAATCAGCCGTTACTCCATAATACTCCAAACTAGGTGTCTGGAGTATCCACTCAGAACTAATCGGAGTATTAAGAAGACGGGACAAAAACGAAATTTTAACCCCGCGAAGAAGCCGGCGGAGCGGGCTGGAGGAGCACGGCTGTGCGGACGGGGCCGGCGGCCGACGAGGCGGCGCACGGCGAGGGCAGGGGGCACCGAGGAGTGCCACAGCGGCTCGCGGCGAGGGTGGCGGCGGTGGGCACCGAGGAGTGCCACGGCGGCTCGCGGAGAGGGTGGCGGCGGCGGGCAGCGAGGAGGTCACGGCGGCTCGCGGCAGGCAGCGAGGTGGGGGCGGCGGCTCGCGGCGAGGGCGACGGCGGCATGCAGAGAGGTGGGCACGGCGGCACACGGCAAGGGCGGCGGCGGCGGGCAGCAAGGTGGGGGCGGCGGCTCATGGAGAGGGCGACGCTGGCGTGCAGAGAGGTGTGGGTGCGGCGGCTCGCAGTGAGGGTGGCGGCAGCGGGCAGCGAGGAGGTCGCGGCGGGCAGCAAGGTGGGGGCGACGGCGGCGTGCAGAGAGGGGGGCGCGGCGCCTTGCGGCCAGGGCGGCAGCTCACGGAGAGGGCGATGCTGGCGTGCAGAGAGGTGTGGGTGCGGCGGCTCGCGGCGAGGGCGACCTACGAGGGCGGCCGCAGCGGGGAGCGAGGAGGGCACCACGGCTCACTGCGAGGAGCGGGTACCAAGGAGGGCGTGGCTTCGCTGCGAAGGTGGAGGGCGCGTCGGCAGGCTTGGGGGCGGAGACCGCGGCGGCGCAGCAAAATCACTGGTCGAGATCTTTTTTTTTTAGTTTTTACAAATGTGAAAAGTCTGTAATGCCCTTCCCTATTACTCCATCCAGTGCGGAGCGGATGGAGTAATGGGTACGGGAGAATTTGTCCTATATAAACGTTCCCCACGCTATATATGTATCAAACAGCTGCGCTCTATATTAAATATCCAGTGGAATGAGCCGCGTCAAGGATAGCTATATACACATTTTTCTTGAAAAAGAATACAGATAATATGAACCAGAACTGCCGTAATGTTGCTGGCCAATAATATAATTAAAGCTAGCCGCATCCCAATCATATTATTTGAGGCACCGTAATGAAATAAAAAATATATATAACTAAAGCTCAACCAATTGATCTGATGCACCCACACAAACACATATGGAAGATCAACGATAAACACTAATACTGTACAAAAGTTGTTGGCCTTAGCCAAATGACGCAGGTGCGTACCGTTATTAGGCCGTGTTAATTTGCCGCGTCACACCTAGCTATCGAGGCGACAAATGAACCTAGCTTCCTAGCAGCCGTCAAAATCACCAGATCGAATGCCGAGTACACACACGACTAAATTAAATAACAAGAGAAATCATTCACGTCAAACCTATTATAATCTCACAGCTCTTTGCTGACACACACACAAAAAAAAAATCTCACAGCTCTTTTTTTTACGGGCAAAAAAATCTCACAACTCTGAGTCATGCATCGTGTTCTTGCTTTATTAAAAACCTCACAATTCTGCTAGTACCACGTGTGTGCTTGCGTCGCTGGCGATTAATCAATTTGGAACGTGCATGTAGCTGTCTGGCAAGAATAGTAAGTGAGCAGCAAGCAGCAGAAGGCCACAGAGTAGCTTCGTCGATCCATCCATCCATAAATCCTTGGAACGACGACAGGTCGACCCAGCAAACATACTGCTCATGAGACGGACATGTGTGTGGACCTGGCTAAGTGGCTAGCTCGATCGATCCGGGTGTTCATGCATGTGCTAATTTAATCACTCGCCAGTCGGCACCTATGTAAACCAGCAGGTCGACGTGGAAACTAAAAACTGACTAAATCAACTTGTTTCCAGCACACATGTGTCTTATTGTGTTTATGTCAGCACCGTTTCATGCGACATGAAGCATTCATTCGGTGTTCATGCATGTCCTAATCGTACTTTAATCACTCGGCAGTCGGCACCTATATAAACCAGCAGCTCGACGTGGAAACTAAGCAACTAACTAAATCAACTTGTCTCCAGCACACATGTGCCTTATTGCGTTTATGTCAGCACCGTTTCATGTCACATGAAGCATTCATTCGGTGTTCATGCATGTTCTAATCGTACTTTAATCACTCGGCAGTCGGCACCTATATAAATCAGCAGCTCGATGTGGAAACTAAGCAACTGACTAAATCAACTTGTTTCCAGCACACATGTGCCTTATTGCGTTTATGTCAGCACCGTTTCATGCGACATGAAGCATTCATTCGGTGTTCATGCATGTCCTAATCGTACTTTAATCACTCGGCAGTCGGCACCTATATAAACCAGCAGCTCGACGTGGAAACTAAGCAACTGACTAAATCAACTTGTTTCCAGCACACATGTGCCTTATTGCGTTTATGTCAGCACTGTTTCATGCGACATGAAGCATTCATTCGGTGTTCATGCATAATCACTCGGCAGTCGGCACCTATATAAACCAGTAGCTCGACGTGGAAACTAAGCAACTGACTAAATCAACTTGTTTTCAGCACACATGTGCCTTATTGCGTTTATGTCACCACCGTTTCATGCGACATGAAGCATTCATTCGGTGTTCATGCATAATCACTCGGCAGTCGTCACCTATATAAACCAGCAGCTCGACGTGGAAACTACGCAACTGACTAAATCAACTTGTTTCCAGCACACATGTGCCTTACTGCGTTTATGTCACCACCGTTTCATGCGACATGAAGCATTCATTCGGTGTTCATGCATAATCACTCGGCAGTCGGCACCTATATAAACCAGCAGCTCGACGTGGAAACTACGCAACTGACTAAATCAACTTGTTTCCAGCACACATGTGCCTTATTGCGTTTATGTCACCACCGTTTCATGCGACATGAAGCATTCATTCGGTGTTCATGCATAATCACTCGGCAGTCGGCACCTATATAAACCAGCAGCTCGACGTGGAAACTAAGCAACTGACTAAATCAACTTGTTTCCAGCACACATGTGCCTTATTGCGTTTATGTCACCACCGTTTCATGCGACATGAAGCATTCATTCTCCACGTGGATAACGTCGAGTAGTCATCTACTCCATCCATTCAATTCCTTCAAGTAGGACATATGAGTTTTCGTTAAAACAAGTATTTGATCACAAATTATTATATTAAGATGTGATTTATATGTCAATTATTATCGCTAGATACGTTATCAAAACTATTTTATAATACCTGTGCTTTCATATCTTACAGGCTACGTGTTAATAGAGTAATTTTTAGTCAAAACCATGTCTTAGTGAAAGCTAATATGACATCTTTCAAGGAACGGAAGGAGTATACATGTAACATGGATTGTGTATGTGACCGTGCTAGTGTGGCCACATTAACTGTAACAAGCTGGATTACATATATTATATGTGGCTATATATAGATATTGCTACAACGATATATGTATATAGTGCAGTGCGTCCAGATTTCTTCATCGAGTGACGAGTGTACGTATCGCTTTCTTCGGACGTCTGGAAGAACAAAGAAATTTGATATGGGTATGCCACTATTCCGTTTCCAACTTTGGTTTGCCAAAAACGGGAGTATTCAAGGATGCCAAGTCTGGTTCAAGTCAAATATGTGGAAATTTGACACGACCCTTCTCTTTTGTAACTGCGAAAAAAACCCGATAAAAAGAGTAGGGGTTTAAGCGCCCGTTCTTGACCGGATGCACATAGAAAAAAAAATCCATTGTAAAAGTAAGCGTAAAATTTATCTGGACAGGGACCAAAAATCAATCTATGGAATTTCCAACAGCATACAACACACCAAAATTGGAAAAGAAGCAAGTCCTATGACTGGTAGACACATATTTTGTAGTATGGAAACATTTTCTGTGGTGCAATGGTAAAACTTTTTCTGCGTGATGGAAACATTTCTGTGACCGGAGTACTATGGACCTATATATGATTTGTAAGAGCACTGTGATGACATGCTTTAAGCATGACGGAAATAACCTCTTTGGCAAAACAGTAACAGGCCAATGAGTTTGGTTCGTACAACCGAAATATTTTTCGCGCACACGATCCATCGATGGGAATAAATAATGGACACCAGTGCAACCGAGAAGAGTACTCGCTAAGGAGATAGAAGAACCTTGCAGAAGAAGGACCCTGGTTCTCTTACTCAGGCCATTTTAGATCTTTATAAGGGTGTTTCTTTTCTTTAATATAGGTTCAAGGGCTTTTTTTGTAAATGAAAGAGCTATTTTTAGACTCGAGATGCTTTTGGTGACCCAGTGAGGGCATTGGCCCAACGACTTTGCTGCATGTAGGAGCCCTTCATTGTAACTGGGCCGGCCGTTCTTCGTTCGAGGGCTTTTCGCACCTACAGCTAAGCATGATCGAAATACCCAGTAGCAAGTTAGCTCCTCAAATTAAATCACTGGGCCTTGGAACTGAGCGTTGCCACTCGGCCCATCATAGCATCTCAACTTCAAAAGCTTATACGGGCCGAAAGAGTAAATTAAAAAAAACCATCACATCACATTAGGTGTTAAGGTTTCATTTCGGTACCGATCTATGTTTTATTTACTAAAAATCATCGGATTTTTTTAACCTCTCGGTCGCTAGCATCTAAGCTCGAAAATGACGAGGATGGCCCACTGTCGGACCTACCTGTCTCGCCAGCGCGGATTGCCAACGTGGCCATTGACCGGCGTCCTCGCCAGGCGACAGCGAGCTCCTCATCTGGGCATGGACCGGCGTCCTCGACGACGACGGCGCCGCCGCCCACACGTAGAAGCTCCCAGACGCGGTCGCGACCACCGAGCTCCAAGAAGAAGCCTCGCCTGCCTGCCTGCCCGCCGGAAGCCAGTCAAGCAACGCCATCGGGAGGAGGAAGCCGATGTACGCCCGAACGACAGCCCCGCAGCCTTCTTCCCCAAGTCCGGACGAGCCATACGCGCTCCGATCTGCGTCGAAGCTCGTGCTCTCGATGGCGCCAACGAGGGGGCATGGGAGCTTGGCGGTGTCATCGCCGGACGCGAGGAAGAAGGGGTCGGGTCCGGCGCCTCGGGGCACGGCGGCGCGCTGCCAGGAGCTCTCCTCGTGCGCGCCGACACGGGTAGACGGATGGCAGCGGCGGCAACGGGGATCCGGCGATGGGCCGCCGCTGGGGATGGCTCCCTACGAGGACGAGCAGCTTGCTGCTGCTCTTCTTCCTCCCCTCCCGTCCCTATGCCGTAGCCTGGAAGGCTGGAATTGGATCTCACCTCCCTGCAGCCCCGTGCGCATCTCAGCCTCCCCATGCCTGAGATTGGAAATGGAAATTACGTCTTCTCTGCCTCAAGCCTCATGTCCCTATCCGCAGCTCTACCCCCCACCAGGAGCTGGACAAGACCACCACCGGAGTTATCCCTGTCCCTGTCCTCCCTTGCTGCCCCATCACGCTGCACTCCAGAACTGCTCCGACCGTGTACTCCAGAACCGGGCTTGTGGAGAGGACGAGCAGCATGAGGCTCGCTGTGTCGCTGTGAGCCGACGGTCGTGGGGGATCTGGTCTTCCCTGCATCAGTTCGTGACTCGAGGTGGGGCCAGAAAGATGGCTCGAGGTAGGGTCGTAGCCGTCACGGCGACCGCGGCGGAGCTGCAGGAGGGAGGCGCCCAGGAAGAGGGGACTTGGGCGGCTGCTGTTGCAGCGGGTGGAGAGCGGCACGAGGAGAGGGGATCAGCCGCAACGGGAAGAGAACGACCATTGTTTATAATTCCGGCGAAGCCGCCGCCGCAACGGAGGGAGGAAGCGGAACGAGAGAGGAGAGAGAAGGAGAAAGACGGCCAAGTCAATTCGAGAGTGGCCACGCAGGCGCGCCACGTTGGCCTGACAATTGGGCCCGTCCAGTTATTTTTGGATCAAACGCTAGCAATCGGCGATTAGCACAGAACAGGTGGTTTTTAGTAAATAAAACGTAAATCGGTATCGAAGTGAAACTCTATCCCCTAATGTGATGGATTTTTTTAATTTACTCGGGCCGAAACGCAAATGCGATAATTTGGCGAAGGGGATGGATAGAAACCCTGGTAAAATAAGTCCACACCAAATTAACAATAAAATGAACACTGCACTTGATTGTTGGACTCACGTTGGGCAATTCCTCGGAAACATTTGAACCATGCATAACTGATCTGGGGTTGAGTTTTAGATCATGAAAAGAAAAAAAAAGGAGTAATCACCAATATAAATGTTTACACAACCCGCTCCGGCTCGGCCCAACCGGACGATTAATTAATTTCATTGGGCTGTTGCACTACTTAAGTACGAGAGAAAGGCTATTTAATATTGGGCCTCTGTGTTTTAGGCAACGAAAGAAAAAACAAGTAAAAAACACTGCACATAATTTTCTCCCTCCGTCCAATAAATAATGTTTCAAGTTTGTCAAAATTTAGAAGTATCTTAGTTATTAGTGTATAGATGTATTCAAATTTCAAATTTAATGAAAATTGAGATATTTTTTGTTGAACTGAGAAAATACAAAGAATCAAGAAGCACTTATGAATGTAAATCACGTTGTCAAACATACGAATACAAACCAGAATGGCAGAATAGCGCCCCGCTTCCGACATCTTGCAAACAGCAGCGGAGAAAAAACGACAGCAGCTCGTGAGCTCGAGTTGACGGGTCAGTCAGTCAGTCAGTCAGTCAGCGTGTCTCCATACGAGGCAGAAAATTCGGTGTCCCCATCGAACCGAGCCGATCAAGTAGAACCTGCTGCGTCTTGGCCGGAAAGCTCCAAGTCCAGCTAGCTCTACCCTGTGCTATTGCCCATTTTGTCCATTTTTATCTATCTGCAGCAATCTTGTTAATTAGTACTCCTACTTACTCCGTACAATAGTTATAGCAGCTACAAGCAAATTTGGTGAGCATGAACGTTACATTGACTGTCGGAGAAAAAAAGAATCATGATTACTAGCAAACCGGCCGGTGAACATATTGGTTCGTACATTCTTATTATCGAAAAGGCGAAAAGATTATAGCTAAATCCACTAGAGTAGAGTTCTTTTTTCTTATAAGAAGCTTTCCAAGTCAATGGAGTCAACTGCCTGCCCTGATTAATCGACGGAAGACCGTTCCCAAGTCAATTCATATATAAATGCGTTTCTTTTTTCTAGCGCGGTAGGGCTGGACTATGGTTTCGCCTGTTATTTTTGACCATGTCAACCCTGCTAAAGCTAAGACCATCTCAAATAACTGTCCCAAGAGGTTCTGCTAGCGGATCTGATAAACCTGCCATGGCTGAAATGGTTATACAAGTTCCTAGCTCTCTCTTTATAGCCATAAACTATCTACACTTTTTTTAGTTTGAAATACGAAAACACCAATGTCTAAAACTATTTCAGAGCATTTCAGGTTGAATAGTATTAAAATACTCTGAACTCGGCATAAAGTAAATTATAAAAAACCACCCAACGTTGCTCCCTACAAGCAAATCGATACATTTTAATTTTACATGAAACCACAGCCGCTGCAACATAATTCGAATGAGACATTGCACACACCCGAAATAACAGGGCTACGAGGTTCCAACTAGAGAATTTGATCAACCCGGCTCACCTATCATAGATGACATGCCTATAAGTCACTTGCTAGGGACTCACTGTTACAATTTAGAAGATGGTTGGATGGTAAACCTGCAAGAGCAACACGGTAAGCCAGGAGACAAGGGCGGTGCTGACCCCCGGATCAATCTAATAAAGATGGGTTTGAGCATAAACTAATCAAGACCCTGTGGAGCTAATTTGTCAAACATGCGCATTTTTAAAATATTAAGGTAGGATTACAGAAGTCAGAGGTGTTGATCGTTGGATCAAGTCTTTTTTTTTTAGGAAAAACACGGTCGTTTCCGTCATTCGATTAGATAGAAAGAAGTAGCCGTACAGGAGGGGTCCTAAGGAAGGGCCCCTTGGAGAGAGGGAGGAGCAAAGAAACGAAAAGAGCGAGAGAAAAGCCTAATCTCTCAGGTCCGTGGAGCACGCCCTGGATCTACACTGTATCGCCTCCCAAATCAAATGAGCCACCTCTAAGGCCGTGAGGGCAGCCCCTCGGAAAATTCTCCTATTTCGCTCCTTCCAGATGCCCCACCAAGAGTAGATGAGGCGGCCGCTCATCATGCGCTTCTCTTTCTTCGAGATGCCGAAAATGTGGGCGTCCCAGTGGTCGTTGACGGATCTGGAAGTTATGTCGACCATCGGCGTGTGTTGGCTCCAGGCATGGATGAAGCCAAAAACCTCAGAGGAGAAGCTGCAATCTCTGCAAATGTGTAGGATGGTCTCCGGATGGGTTCGGCAAAGCTTGGCAAATGGGGTTATGGGTCCAACCTTGCTTCGCCAAGTTGTCAGCGGTGAGGATTTTCCCGTGGACCAAAGTCCAGGCAAAGAAGCGGCATTTGGGCTCGGTCTGGGCCTTCCAGATCTTGGCGACGGAGAATGTAGGGAAAGAATCGTGGAATTGTGCCCGATAGGCCGACGCTGCACTGTAAATGCCCGAAGGAGTCCATTTCCAGGAGATACGATCACTCTCGGAGGAGAGGTGGATTGTTTGTAGGCAGTCCCACAGCTGTACGAAGTCATCGAGCTTAGCAGGGGTGGAAATCCGAAGCAAGGAACGAATCCAGTTGGCCGAGGAGAGCTCTTTCTGGACAGAGCGATGTTTACGGGTGGCGATGGCGAAGAGCCCCGGCCATCTCAGGCGTGGGATGGACCCATCCGGGAGCCAAGCGTCGTGCCAAAACTGCGTTTTGGCACCATCCCCGAGGTGGATTCTCGTCCAGGCCCTGAAGAGGTCTCGGTCCACGACATCGTAGGGGAGGGTGAGGCCGCACCATGGTCTGGTCTGATCGGCCCATGCAAACCAAAACCAGCGGAGGCGCAGGGCGCGGCCAACCTTGGTGAGGTCGGGGATCCTGAGGCCGCCCAGGGAACGCGGGCGGCAGACAGTCTCTCAGTTGACCAGAGGGAGGGAGGAGGGCTCCTGGTTCAGCGTGCGGTGGCACATCCAAACAAAGGTGCGCATGAGCTTGTTCAGACGCTGGAGGGCCCAAGCAGGGATGTTGAATGTCGTGAGGTGATAGGTCACCATCGCCAAGAGGACCGATTTCACGAGTGTCACTCGTCCGGTCTTGGTGAAGTGTGTGCCCTTACAACCCGCGAGCCGGGATCCCACCTTGTCGATGAGCGGCTGAAAAGCAGTTCCCTTGAGCCGTGTGGGGTTGAGGGGAAGACCGAGGTAGGTGCAGGGGAAGGTGCCGAATTTGGCCGGGAAAGCGCGTAGGGCCGCCGCAGTTTGGATGTCGTCGCATCCGATAGGGAAGATCTCGGATTTGTTGAGGTTGGTCTGTAGGCCCGAGGCATCTCCGAAAATCTGCAAGAGGGAGTTGATAGTCCGCAGATCGTCCTCATGGGGGCTGGAAAATATGCCCGCGTCGTCCGCATAGAGGGAGACCCGCATCTTAACCTGAGCCGCCTGGAAAGGGCGAAGGACCCCCATCTCCGTGGCCCTGCACAAGATGTGATGGAGCGGATCAATGGCGATGATGAAGAGCATGGGGGGAGAGTGGATCGCCTTGACGCAGTCCCTGAGCGTGGGGGATTCTAGGACCCGGAACGCCGTTGAGAAGGATCCTAGAGGAGGCCGAAGAGAGTAGCATGCACACCCACTGCCGCCATTTGTGGCCAAAACCGAGCGCCGCAAGGACTTCAAGGAGGAAAGGCTAGGAGATCGAGTCAAAGGCCTTTGAGATGTCCAGCTTTAGGAAGTAGCCCGCCTCCTTGGTGTGGTGGAGGTCGCGGATGATACCTTGGACAAGGAGGAAGTTGTCATGGATGCATCTTTTCTTGACGAATGCCGATTGGTTGGTGGACACCAGTTCCGGAAGCATCGGGGCAAGACGGAGCGACATGAGTTTGGAGAAGATCTTGGCAAGACTATGGATGAGGCTAATAGGCCGGTAGTCGCCAATCATGGTAGCGTCGCCTTTCTTAGGGATGAGGATCACATTGGCCAAATTGAGCAAGGGTGACATGCGGCCACCCGCGAGTGACAGCGAGTCAATGGCGAGTTTCACATCAACCTTGATGATGTCCCAACAAGCCGGAAGAATTTGCCAATGAACCCATCGAGGCCCGGGGCCTTCTCGGAAGGAAGATCGAAGATGGCGTCGTGGATTTTGTCCATGGAGAACGGGGCTTCGAGATGCTGGAGATCTCTAGGTGTGTACCCCAAAGCAGCCCAGTCAAGGCCGACGGAACGAGGTGTGGCGGTGCCTAAGAAAGTCGTGAAGTGGGCGAGGATTTCCTTTTCTTTTTCCGCATGGGTGATTGCAATGCCATTGTTGGATACCAAGGACCGAATGAAATTCTTCCTTCTTCTTCCGTTCGCTCGGATGTGAAAAAATCTGGAATTCACATCGCCGAGCTTGATGTTAGCCGTCCTTGCCCAGTGTCAAATTTTTATCTTGGCAACCATGGCGAGGCCAGCGAACTTGCGCTTCATGGAAGAATGAAGGGCACGCTCGGCCGGGGAGAGCAGCCGATCCTCCGAGGCTGAGTCAAGGTGCCCAATGATCTCCGCAGCAATGGCCATCTGAATCTTGGAGTTGCCGAGGGAATGCTTATGCCAGGCAGTAAGGGCTTTGGCCGCACGAGCCAATTTGATGTGAAGGCAGCAGCTTTTGTCGTGAGAGTGGGCCGGCCTAGCCCAAACGATTCTCTCAAGGCAATTCTCTCAAAGCGAGAAAGTCAAGGGCCCTTCGGCCACGCTTTCTCGCCTTGAGAGAATTCTCTAGGCGAGAAAGTCAAAGGCCCGTCTGAATCGGCCCATAAGGAGACGATTGAGGCTGCCATTGTTCTTGTTGGCAGTGCGGTAGATCAGGTTGAAGTCACCGAAGATGAGCTATTTGTCGCTCCGGGAGGACAAGGAGGAGGACAGGTCCTTCAGTTCCTGGAAGAAAGCGATCTTCTAAGCTTCCCCTTGAGGTCCATAGACCTCGGTGAGCGTCCAGCTGGATCCATCTTCGCGCCAAGTGATCGAGGCAGAGATGGTGTTGGCCGTGGTAGTGAAGTTAGAAAGGGAGAAGAAGCGGTCGGACGCAGCGAGGAGGATCCCTCCACGCGTGCCGTCGGCCAGGAGGAAGCCAAAATTGTCAGCGAAATCCCCACCAAGCAGGTTGAAGACGTCACTTCTGGAAACAAATTGAAGCTTGGTCTCTTGTAGACAAACAACTGTATCCCTAGCATCCGAGACGAGGGCACGCACCGAGGCACAACGAGCTGGGCTGTTCAAGCCCTGTACATTCCAAAAGAGAAGACGAGTCGAACTGCCCGCCAGGGAGGGGAGAGCAAAGGTGTCGTCATGGCGTGGAGGGGTCGTACAGCAGGGGAAGCATTTGCAGACATCGAAGCGTTGTTGACGACATGCAGAAGTTCAGATAACAGCAAATCGACGCTAAACATGCAGACAAGTTGCAAAGACGGGGCCAAACATAGGGCCTGTAGCAGAAACTAAACCTACAACTACTGTTGCACGGGCGAAAGACAGGCCGGGGTAAAGCATGGGGTGGCGGTAGCAACATCTGGGACTGGCGGGCGTCCGGGATGGGCGTCAACATGGAGATCAGGCAACCGGGCAGCCGCGACCACGCCTGGCCCCGCGTCCGGCGCCACGACCCGTGCCAAGGGCACAGGGCTTCTTCTTCGTCTTCTTGGCCTCGACCACCAAGCTCTCAATGGCTACAATGGCCTGGTCAGATAGGGCCCCAGAGAAGAGAGCCAAGTAGGCAGCCCTCGCAGTGTCATCGAACGGCGTCGAAGGGGCAAGCGCGCCAAGCTGACGAGCCACCAGGGCCTAAGCTGCCTGCTCAGAGTTGAGACCCGTGGCCGGCCTGCCCACCAAACGGGCGCTATGGAGGACCGGAGGCACCGCAGTGTCGTCCGTCAGCATAGCCGGAGGAGTCAGCAGGAGTGGTGGGGCGAGGACGGGCGAAGGAGGGTCCCTGCAAATCATGGCGGTGAAGTCCAGCAGAGAAGGGGGAGGCGGGGTCTGTTGCGTCGTCACCAGCGTCGATGTGGCAGTTGCCGGGGCCGGTGTCATGGTAGCAATCGGGGTAGGAGTAGACAGGACGAGGGTTAGTGTCGGTGTGGCCGCCAAAGCTGGAGTCGGCGAGCCCGGGGTGGAGCAGTTGTTGATGTCGATGACAGGAAGCATTGGGTCCGGTTGCAGCAGAGGCGTTGGGAAAGGCGTCGCCGGGGTGATAGGTGCCAGCAGGGAGAGAACAGAGAAACGAGACCCGAGGGTGAGAATCGTGGGACTGGCGATGATCGGCATCCCAGGTGGGGGTGGCGGCGAAGGGCTCCGGGTTGCCGCAGTAGGCCGGCAGCCAGCAGGCGTGCCGAGACTGGCCGCCAGAAGCCGGCGGGCAGGAGCGCGGTTGATGGCACAGGAGCCATGTCGGAGGCGTAGCGGCCCATAGGTGGCGGTGTAGTTCGTGCCTTCATGGCGGTAGGAGGCGTCGACGGGCACCCCTCGACGCTGCGGGTAGGGGGCCGCCCGGACATGACGTCCCAGCTTCGTCGTCTAGCGGCGTCCATCACGGTTGCTACGGTCGCGGCGCCCGTCACGATCGCCGTCACGGTCACGATCATCGTAGTGGTCAATGCGGCGGCCGTCCTTGCAGGACTGGGTCGGCGGTGGGGGGCACCGAGCGTCGTCACGGCGGCCCGAGTCGAGTTCCCCCATCATCCATGCGTAGCCCTGGATGACGCAGCGGCCACAGAGCCGCTCGGGCGGGAGGGGGTGAGGGCCGTCAGGTCCTCAACCACGTCGATGTGCACCAGCAGCTGGGAACGGCGTCCCTCGAGGCCGGCGGATGGCGCGTCGTGGATGACCACCGGCATGAAGAGCGAAGCAGCCGATTGGGTCGCGTCCTTGTTCTCCATGAGGGAGAACCAGCTGCGGCGAGGAATGGCGGCGGGGTTAGCGGTCCAAACCCAAAAGTTCAAAGTGGTCGTGTCTTCCCGGCGTAGGGATTGGTCTTCCACGAAGTGGACCTTCCCACGGCATGGCACTAAGGCGTTGGATCTGAGTCGCTACACGCTAAGGCGTTGGAAGTGCGGCATGGTGCCTCAAGACCAAGAACACATCTCCACATCTATGGTGTGACAGACAATTAAGAGAGAAGTATGCTGGAGTACTATAGGGGATTGGTCGCCTTATGCGTTTTGATACCACCCGCAAGTTAATTTGGTGTTGTAATAACACAGTTCACTCCGCAGCTTACATTATATGTTTCAACTTCTATTGTTGTTTTCCTTTTCGAACTCTTTACTTTTGTGAATTTTGGGGCAGAACTGTTTGGCGGAGCTTTGCCAGGAGTGGACTTGGCGCTCATTTCCCAAAGCCCCAAAAGGGTTGGCAATAGTTCTTGTTTTGTTTTTCTTTTTCTGTCAATTTTTTTCATCCTCCTCACTTTTACCTTGTTAACTTTTGTTTCTTCCAACTTTTTTTTTCAATTTATTTGACTTTCTCAACTTTTGGTTTTAAACTTTTAGTTTTCACCGTTGGAAAAACAATTGAAAGAGAAGAGATGGAGGGCTTACCGGTGACGAGGTCCTTGATGGGGCCCTTCGGGCGGCTGCAGATTCTGGCGGAGGAACTCCCAACAGCGGTGCCCACGAAAACGGTGGCACATGGAACGATAAAAGGAGGAACGTGGAGCGGCAACTCGAAAGAATGGATGAAGGAGAGGATAAGGCGTCGGGGGAGAAGGGAGGAGAAAACGACAATATAAGAGATATCGGTGTGCATGAGAGAGGTGGTGGGGCCATGCGAACGTCAATTTGACCGCGTCACGTTGTCACCCATTAAAGTGGGGAAAGCGTTGAACTTTGTGTTCCGTTCCGTCATTTAATCGAGTGCGGGCCCATATTTCCGGGCGGATGGAAGAAAATAAATCACCCGTAACGTAGTCCCACCTGTCATTGTAAAAAAAACCACCATGGCAGCCACCTAAAACCGGTATTACTGTATTTTTAATTGAAAACCGGTACCATTGTTAGCCAAACCACCATTAAACAATGATCACTAATCAGAGTAAACAAAGTGAGCTAGCATTTGCCTATGATGCTGCCGAGGTGACCCCACGCCGCCGTTCACCATAAGAGCAAGCCGAGCTCTCTTCTTCTCCAACCCCACCCCGGCCCAAATAATACTTTTCTCCTTCCTCCACTCGCCGGCCGTCCCAACCACTCCAACCAAGAACCCACCACACGCACGCGCTCGCCGCCGCCCGACGACCTGCGACGACGCGACTTCTGGTGCTGGTTCTCCAGGGGCCTGCTCCCGTGAACCTCCCACAGGCAGAGGGCTCGCCATTTTTCCAGTAGCAGCAGCAGGGGGCTTTGCCGGCGGGACCTCATGCCGCTGTGGGGGACCGCGTCCGGGCCGCCGCCGCTGGCGGAGGGGGGAGGAGGAGGGGCGCAGGCGGCCGGCGGGTCGCTGGGCGGCGGCGGCGGAGGCGCCGCGGCGATACGGTCGCTGCTGCCCACCAGGCGCCGCCTGCGGCTCGACCCGCCCTCCAAGCTCTACTTCCCATGTACGTATATACGCCGTGGTCTGGTTGACCTTGCCTCTTCTTGCGATTGCTGCTAGCTTTGCTTCTTCTTCTTCCTCCTCTGCTTCTCCCCGGCGGTTTCTGCTTCTTTGGCGGGCAGTTAATAATTAATTCTCCAATTCTCCTAAAAAGGCTAGTAGTACTGCTTCGAGCCATCTCTACTGCCACGTTTTGATTGGATTGGAATGAATTGCACTCTCCTTTCCGGAGTTCTTTGTTTGATCGTTCTTAGCCCGTCAAAGGTGTCGCCTTCGTTGTTCGTGTCAATTCCGGTTCCCCTGCTTCCTTTCTGGAAAATCTGAGTTGACCGCTTCGTCGTGTGAAATTTCTGTTTCTGCAAAGAAATTTGGCAGCTTAGTTGAGGAATTTGCACCAACTTACCTTGCCCCTTTCGATCGATGCAGATGAGCCTGGGAAGCAAGTCCGGAGCGCGGTCAGGATAAAAAACGTCAGCAAGTCCCATGTGGCGTTCAAGGTACTTAAATTACGACCCTGAATGATTTAAATCCAATAGCTTGATTTGATTCTTCTATGGGTACATACTATACTTTTGTTCTGTGCAAAATCAGCTTACTTCCTAGCTATGCTTTCGGTATGCTTCATAATCAGTGTATTAGTTGGTCCCCATTATTGCTAGTAATAAGTAGTGTGGTGGTTCCGTTATACTACTAGCAAAATAGTAGAACCTAGCAGGCCGGCGGTATCGAAGTTTCTTTTTGCGGGTAGTATTGAAGATTTTTGTTTGAGTAACCAATTTATTTGCACAATGGCATTCAGCAAAATAGTAATCTAATGCAAGTCTGTTTTGTGTTCTAGTTCCAAACAACAGCACCAAAGAGTTGCTTCATGAGGCCTCCCGGCGGCATACTTGCTCCAGGAGAAAGCATCATAGCAACAGGTATTGCATAGCTGATATCCACCTTTGGTGTGCATTCTAGTTTATTTTTTCCTTGTCATGTTTCTCATTCCTCACCCATTCAATGACAGTGTTCAAGTTTGTGGAGCATCCCGAGAACAACGAGAAACCTTTAGATCAGAAGTGCAAGGATAAGTTCAAGATTGTTAGTCTTAAAGTCAAAGGGCCTGTGGAGTATGTCCCGGAATTGGTAAATCCTTTTATCTTTGGAGACCATCCAATTGCCTAAAATTTGATGATGGAACTTCATTTTATTTTAACATGTTACCCGTATGTCACAGTTTGATGAGCAGAAAGACCAGGTCGCAGTTGAGCAAATTCTGCGGGTTGTGTTCTTGGATGCTGAGCGTCCTAGCGCAGTAAGTGTCAGCAAAGCCCCTTCTTTCTTTTACTTTCGCTGCGAGTACAATGCAATTTTGAGGAGCAGGAAGTTCACCTTACTGATGTTGGCAATATCTTTTTTGAAGCAACTGGACAGACTCAAGCGTCAGCTCGCTGAAGCCGAAGCAGCACTTGAGGCACGTAAGAAGCCTCCAGAGGACACCGGTCCCCGTATTGTTGGCGAAGGTCTTGTGATCGACGAATGGGTAAGATCAGCGCTCTGGAGTTTTTAATCCAGTCTTTTACTAGTGTCCGAGGTGAGGCTGCATACCATCACCATGTGATCATATTCTCCTATTTTTTTCAGAAGGAACGAAGAGAGAGATATCTTGCTCGCCAACAGGTTGAAGGGGTTGATTCAGTATAAACATGGTGCTGCAAACTCTGCAAACAATAGGTGGCTTGAACATATATACCATTTTATCACCACCACACATCGTCCTCCCCACTATATTCATCCCTGCTTTTTAGCTCTTGCAACAGCTTTGGCTGGAACCAAGAATGAGGCTTTGTGTAATTAGGATTTGAGCTTCATGCCGACTTCTTTCATGGGTCTACATATAGATAATCAATCACTGGTTGGTAATAATATCTTGTGTGGTAAATCATGTATGTGGTGTTGTAGATTTAGATGTGTGAATGTGTTCCATTCCCTAGCTGCTGTTCGTCGAGTGTAATTTTATCTGAAAATTCACTCTTCAAGATGTTTAATGGAAGTTCTCTGTTCATGTTACACTGTTTCCTGGATCAACATGTTTATGCAGCTAATATTGTAGCTGGAATTTGTCAGCTCAGTGCGAATTATGCAGAGAATCTTCTCTGTAAAGTTTTTAATAGATGTTTTCTGCAACAAAAGAAGTTCATAAAGCATATTTATTGCCCTTTCAGTGCCCCCCTATTTTTTATTTTTAATATTGAGCATTTTGAGTTGAGTTGCCAACTGACAGGTCTTTAAGGAGATGAAACATTATGGGCTCAGCATCTGGTTCTTATGTTCTTTATTTGTCTTTCTGACCTGTACTGATATAATTGTTCTTGTTCCTTTGCTGATATGATCTGTACTTAAATACTTAATGTAACTGTTGAGCTGGAAGAATTAGGTACAAATACACCTATACCTAACCAGCCAACCAAGGAGGCGAATAATGATGGACCATTATTCAGTCCTTTGTGGTTTAGACAACCTGTTGCTTTCTTGGAATGCATATTGGATGATTTGTTAAGCATTTATCTCCATTTCATAGCCAGATAGATGCAATCAGCCAAACCTTGACTTCTGAAGCTGAAATGGTGCAACTTGCAGCTTCTGCTACCTTCTATCTATATATTTTCCATGTGATGTCATTTTCATGGTGATAGCGATATTTTGGACTGCCTCAAAATCAGCAGTTTCCTACCAAGCATAATGCAAGTGGGCTACTATTATTCAGTTCTTGAATTTTAGAATGCTCTGAAGTTTCAGCTAGGAAGTGTTTACCTTTCTTTTCTTTTGTTTTGAGTACCTGTCAAACTGGAATGTTCAGTGAAGAGGAAACAATGAGATGGGGACAAGATAGGTGCAAAACGGCACTACCAGCTTCGATTTTTCAGCAGGGATGTGAACTTTGAAGTAGGTCTTTATCTTTTACCTGATTTCCTGGCAGTATGATGAACCAATCTTTCTTGTCCTGAAACTTCATTAATTGCATCTCTTTGACATGCCACCAAAAATTATGCATCATGCCCTTTGTTCGAGGGAACTGTGTTTGCATCTTCTGGATTGCATCTCGTCAGCATATCTCAAACTTGAACTTCTTGCCCTTCGTTTGAGGGAACTGTCTTCCCCACTACATGTCAAGGAACCCACTATCCAGACAATGAATAATGGAAACCACCTAAAGAGCTACACCAAAAGCAGGATTTCATTGTCTCAAAAAGAGGAAAACCAGGATTTCAAGGAGGATGTCTTGGACTGGAACATCTCAAGAACTTCGCTTTTCTTAAATGATAAACTCAAGAATAGTCAATTGTAAAATAATACTCTCTCCGATCCTAAATTCTTGTCTCAAATTTGCCCAAATATGAATGTATCTATTCTTAAAAAGCATCTAGATACATGTTATATTTCGACAACAATTTAGGACCAGAGGGAGTATTGTTTAGCAACTATTTCGACAACAATTTAGGATCGGAGGGAGTATTGTTTAGCAGCTTGTCTTCATCGTTATTAGTCAACAAAGTACCCACTAGCCAAAGCTCAACAAAATGCACAGGCCCCAAACATGCAGAGCACTGGAACATGTTCAAGTTGCTAGCCACAAAATACAATGCACATAAACAGGATTTTTCAGAACAAAATCAGGTTCCAACACAAACATCATTTCACATGACAGAATCAGGTGTTCACATAAACAAGGTTTCTCAGAACAAAATCAGGTCCGAACTGGCCCTTTTGCTTTATCATTTCGTAAAGGAACTACAAAATTAATCTGCAAGTTTGCGCATGCCGCAAAAGTAAATCTCATAAGAGTGAAAAGTACAGGGGAATTTTCTCCGTGGAGCACTAGGGAAGTGCAGGGTTACTTTTATTCTTTCCCCTGACAAAAGAAAAGAACATATGTATCTGCAAAAACAGACTAAGTGAGAGGCACCACTGCTGGTCTTAGCTTCTGAATATGTCACGAACAAAATCTTATCTCCTTGACTATATGCAACTCGAGTCTCTGCCGAAGATAAAGCGACGGCCCCAGTCAGATATCACCAGCGCCCTCGTGCGCCAGCTTATCTGTTTGCTGGATATAGAACAAAGAGGGATCACAAATTAAGTATTAGATAGACACCACAATAGGTGAGCCAGAAACGGGGCACGTCAGTGATTGACTCTGTTAAGTGAAAGAGGAAACAAACACTTACGTTGCATAAACAGAATACCAGAGCCACTGTGAGCTATGGCCAATGGAGATCCAATCTCCAGGGAGCTGTGCAGCCGTTTGTTCCCCTCCTAGTGGGGCAAACTGGCCTAAATGTCTGTACCTGGAAGATCAGAAAGCAATAGTTTCAGATGCGAGAAAAAGAAAAAAGAATGATACTTCTAGAACTATGCAGATATGAACAATCTAACATTTACGTACAAAAAACAGTTCAACGTGCATGCGGTTCAAATGTTATAATCATAGATCTTTGGGAACCTTACTGTCATATCACACTTCTAATAGGGTGATTATAATATAATTTGCCTTGCAACTCTTTTCCAGAAAATTTAGTCAGATTCAATTTCATCTTCCTTTAAAGTATAGTCTTTAGTTACTTCGTAATGTATCAATGCCTCCTAAAATGCACTCTGCTCAGAAAGAAGATAGGAAAACAGATGAGCAAGTAAATGATGCAATGATAGGAACCTGAAGGGACGGAAGCGATGACGGCCTTCTCCCCTTATGCGGATTGGACCTTCAGGATTTTCTTCAGCATCTGGCATCTTGTTGAAACACCTAGCAAGGTATTGTCCTTGCTGTGCAGCAACCTGACAGAAAAGCAAAGAAGATAACTTAGAAAGTGACACATTTTCACTAAAATGGTTACTTGAAACATTACATCATCAAAGTCCCAAAAGAATAAAGGCAACCTGAGCTGTTGCCGGTAGATTCTTGACTTGTGAATCCACAAGTGAAAGAGCCTTCTTGAACTCTTCAATGTTCAGCTCTACATTTTCCTTTTTGGTATCACCTTCGCCAGTGCTTATCAAATCAGCAATTCCATTCATTTGTTTGCTCTTCATGTATAGCTTTACTTGTGGATATCTCACATAGATATCCTCCAAGATATCTTGAATTTCTTTCACAGTCAAGGTTCCAGATTTATCTTTGTCTGCAACTCTGAATATTTCTGCGATGTCTTCCTGCAAGCAGTACACCTCAATAACATAAATTCCTAAATGGTGCTTAGTAGATTAACAAAACCTCTTCTATGTATTGACCTGCACTGTATTATGCCAAAGAAAGATATCATAACAATGGCTAACTCTAAACATTTAATGTAGCAATTCAAGTGTCCTATCGATTGTATCGCACCGGTTGAGCCATCTACTGCCTACGAATCACTGAACATAATCTCAAGAATGTTACTGACGAAATTGCACACACAGGGTTTCGAGGAGATCTCTTGTTCTTTCGTACAGAAAAAATGGGGGAGAGTTGGGCACAGTACCTAAACCAACATGCAAAAAAAAAAAAAAAACATCACGTACCATTACTCTCCGCTGGTTTATGGTAGCGCAATCACCTACTGCGTAGATATCATCACATTCACGCACCCTTAGCCATTCATCAGTAGCCAGGACACGACGATTAGCCTGTAGATGCAGAGAAAGGATTCACTGGCTAATTGAATTGACATAAGAATACCGAATCAAGAATGAATTTCTACCTACCTGGCCAATCTGTTTCATGAAGTCCACAATGAATGGACGGGTTCCAATACCAGTGGACCAGACAGCCATTCCATAAGGAACTGCAATATCCCCAGTAGCTGGATTTTGCATAGTAATTGCATCCTTCGAAACCTTCACAACTTTATATCCAGTTTTCACATCAATGCCATTCCTTCCAAACTTATCCTCAGCAAAGTTGGTTATTCTCTTGTCAAACCTTTATAGAACACAAACAATAGTTAGCGTAGGAAGTGGTATTAGATATACAGGGTAACATTGTCTTTCCACATTGTTGGGGAGTAGAGTAAATCCGTAGTTAATAAGCCATAAGGCATCACATGTAAGAGAGAACCAATCTGGCCTTACATAGTCAGTATGTGATCTGCAGCTTCGATCAATGATATTTTCACAAGGTGCTGAATGGAAGGATATAGCTTGGATAGATCTTCAGTAACAAAATCATGCAACTCTGCTGCGAATTCTACACCTGTAGGGCCACCGCCCACAATAACGAAGTGAAGATTCTTCTTTTTCTCTTCCTCATTGAGGTATGGGAGGCTTGCCTTCTCAAAGCAGTTCATCACACTCCTTCGTATCTTTTGGGCATCCTCAACTTCCTGTGAACATAGGACAATATGAACACAGCGGTATTGGTTGAAGTTCAGAAACATCTAAAACCTAGAAAGATATTTTAACAAGCATAACATAGATCTATTTATCTTGCATAACATTTTGCATAAGGTTCATTCCCTTTCAGATGTGTATATATATAAGAAATACTCTAATTGTAGACTCTATATTGGATAACAGATTAAATTCATGTAAATCATATCAAAGCTTACCTTCAGAAAGTGGCAATTCTCCTCAACACCCGGAGTATTGAATGTGTTAGACCTGGCTCCAACTGCTACCACTAGATAGTCATAGTCAACTAAGAACTCGCCATTTCCATCAAGATTTGTCCCAGCATTTGAGCGGCAATGGATCTTCTTGTTTGCTGGATCAATCTTGAAGCACTCTGCTTCCCAGAATTTGAAGTCTCCACCTTTCTGTCAGAGCATTGCAAACAGCAGTAAGAATGTCGTTCATTTGGTACAGAATTGCTATCTAATTGAACTACCGATACAAGTAGTGTTCAAGCATGACATAGGATTTATCCTTCACATCTCAAACTAGTAGAAAATAAAGTGCATTTGTGGGAGTCAAGTTGGTTCTTGAGCAAGATTCACAAATGCAGGAACTCTCCTCATGTAGGAAACATTGTTGTCCCATTGCAAAAACGATCCATTCTTGTTTTGCAGTATATTGCATTCAATGGGTTGCAAAAGAAATTAAAATACTAGGAGTTTCCTAACAATTCTTCCAAAATTTCTGGAAGCCATCATACCTTCTCCAAGATCCTGCGGATTGGCTCAACAACGCTCCTTGGCTCAACTGTTCCACAGGTGACACTTGGGAGCAAGGGTGTGAATGCAAAGTAGTTCCGAGGTGAAATGACCTGGACATCATACAGTTTGCTATCAAGATTCCTCAGGAACGTGGTGCCACCCCACCCAGTCCCAAGAACCACAACTTTCTTCTTCTTAGGTCCTTGGGGCATGTCAACAACACCATCCGACTGAGAGTCCGCATACGCAACGAGGCCTCCTCCGCTACTGAGAATTGGAAAACCAAGAATCAGCAAGTTTGCAAACAAGATACTCCACTAGCTGTTATAGTAATGCAACACATTTTAGGTAGATTTATTCTTTTTTCAAGGAACATTCATCTGTGTGCTCTACATCGAAGACACACCTTACTGAAAAGAATTCTTGAAAGTTGTGATTGGATGATATCGCAAGATGAGAACAATATGAATGTGGTGAAAACCAATCACATAGCTCAATCATCTAACAGTGTTGTCTTTAACAGGAACACGTCTACATCAATTAGCAGGAGAAGTTCTTGCCTTACAGCTTAAACCAATAAAACTATTCTGTTACGGCATTGGACTAATAACCACAACACACGTCTGTGTAAACAAGGACACTCTTGGCTTTTGAGGAATCAAAGAAATTATACTAGTACTAAAAAGTCAGGCGTTTGCATAGCATTGCAGCAGCACATATGAAATGACAATCACTCAATCAGCACATGGCACCGACTCCCCTATGTACCTGACCAATCATGTGTTCATGTTGCAGTAGTTTTTAAATATTCCATTTATTAGAGAACATTATTCATATATAAGCGCAAGTGGTAATAATATACAAAATGCAGAAGAAAAAAAAAGGACGAAGAAACCAAGGACGATTTTTCTTGTATTTTTTTGGCCCCATGGACCGGGGCGGAATATTCAGCATTCGAGGAGGTAGGTCCACGGCGACGCGGGGGGCGACAGCTCAGGACCGGAACAGGTGGAACAAGGAATGAACTTTTTTTCCTTTTTTTTTCTTTTAATTATAAAAAAATAGAAACTAATTTTTCCCTCCCAAAAGCAAATCCCCCCATGAAGCAGTATCGATCTACATGATAGTTTTAGAGGATGAGAATGAATTTTCGACCCCAAGATCCAAGTAAAACAGCAATCTGCTCATTTCCCTTCCTCTTCATCCTTGTTCCGAACCAAAGAGTTAAAATCCGGTTTAAAAATTCGCATGAAATTCAACATTCCCGTCTCCAGCATTTCTTGCAGCCGCAGCACTGAAGCTCCAGGAACTAAGGAAGAGCAGGCCCCGGTCCCGGGGAGAAAATCGACCCTGGTATCCACACGCGCGACGCAACAAGCAGAATACGGCGCAGGGGCAAAGCAACAAACAGGCTACGGGCACGCAGCGAGACGGTAGCAGATCGGATCGTGACAGATCCCCGGGCGCGCTGTCTGTACAGAGCGATAAGGGCGGAGGGGCCGGGAAGAGAAGAGGTGGAGATCGTTGGCCGGGCGGGCCGACCGGCCGAGGAAGAAATAAAAGCAAGCAAGGGGGATGGAATTAAACCTTGCGGCGAGGACGAGGACGAGGTTGGTGAAGGTGGGGCGGTGCTTCATTGCCCTGGTCGCGCCGTCCCACACGAACGCCGTCCACCTCATCTCTTCTTCCTTCACAGGCACAGCAGCACAGCTCTGTTCCTTTCTCCTCCGGTGATCTGGGGAAGGAAGAAGAAAGAAGAAGCGAAATGGCAGGCAGGCAGGCACCTTTCTTTGGCCGCCTCGCCCGCAGAAGAGTCTTTTATGCGAAGAAGAAGCTCCCAGTCCAAGTCCAGCTTTTCCTTTCTTCGCTTTTTTCGTTCCGTGCGAGCTCGGTTGGCGCCGTATTGGTAACAAGGGGGTTGGTGTGTCTGCCGCGTGGGCCCGGGTGGCAGTTGGCAACACGTGGTCCGCATGCCAAAGCGGCCACCTTCCTTGTTCTCTCTCACACGTCATGCCATGTGGGGTCTTCTTGTTGCTTTTTTTTCTTCTCCAACAATTTGGGCGGCTAGCGTTGGTCTAGAAAGAATCATGTGCGCGCGATTGATTGGTTGATCCGGACCGTAGATTTCACAGAGCACGGTCGATCCTGGCCGTCGGGATGATTCCTTACTTGTGCCCCAAGAAGAAGAAGAAAAAGGGAGAGTTGGTATATTCCCCCTGCCGATCTTGATTCTCTGTTGCCAGCGGGAACGGAGAGACGACAGCGAGGAACGCCCGATCGAAGAGACGCCTAGTACATTCCAACTTTGTACGAAAAGAAATACGGAGTACGTAGAAATTTGGAGAAGGTGTGCACCGACAATGCAAGTACGGTGTACGTACAGTAGGTTGGCCCTAACGGTTGGTGTCTCACGGCAACTGCGGCTGCAGCTGCAATGCCGCGTTGTCGGAAACGTTCCTTCCCTGGCACGTTCTGATATGGGAAAGAGCTTCGTTTGGTTTGGTTTGGTACTTTGGTTGGTCGATCGCCCGGCGGCGGCTCGTTTGTCGGCTCCGGCCGGCGCCAATACCTCACCACGTTCCTGGAAAAAAGAAACAAGAGAGGGAGAGAACCGAACGAGCCCGTACCGATTCCGGCCCAGCCGATCGCAGCTCCACCGGGCCTTCTTCATACGAGGCCCACGGGTACACAGGGCCCAAGATTTGCGGCTAAACTGAAATAACAACAGATTCAACAGTCATGTGGCCCAAACACACCATCACCCGACAGGCCCAAGTTTATGTCCTCTTTTGCGTCAGAATATAACGAAACCTCAGCGTTTATTCTAGGAACTTATTACGTCAGATTTATTTACCGGTTTTGCTAGGAGAAGCGATTGTCCTTCGCGGTCTCGCTAACAGAAGACCATTTTTGAAAGAAAGAAAAATCCTTCGTTTATTTGTCATATTTATTGAAAACGATGAATTTGGGCAGACACATGGTATGTATCTGTGAAGATTGAAAATATAACCCTTCATTTGTTATTCATATTTAATGAATATGGACATACACATCGTATCTGTGAAGATTGAAAAAAAGATAATCCTTCATTTATTTGTCATATTTATCGCAAACAATAAATACTCTCTCCATTTCACAAAGGTTGGCGTATTTTGTTTCGTTAAGAGAAAGCTTTGACTAATGATAACTCTATTAATATATGTTTTTACATACATGAAATTTATATCAATAGATTCGTCTTTAAAAGTTTTTTCTAATAATCATGATTTTGTATCATATAGATTACATGTTAATTGATTAATTCTTGGTCAAAACCTTGTCTTAACAAAACAAAAAACGCCAACCTTTATGAAAAAAGAGAGTATTACACATAGTATCTGTGAAGTTGAAAAATAATCCTTCATTATTTGTCATATTTATTGCAAAAATAAATATGGACATACACATCGTATCTGTGAAGATTGAAAAAAAGATAATCCTTCATTTATTTGTCATATTTATCGCAAACAATAAATATGGACATACACATCGTATCAGTGAAGATTGATATAATAACCCTTCATTTATTTGGTATATTTATCGCAAACAATAAATATTACACATAGTATCTGTGAAGATTGAAAAAAGAATTCCTCATTTATTTGTCATGTTTAGCCTCCTCATTTATTTTTCATACACGCGCTAGTGCCCAGCTGACACACAGCAAAGACATCTCCTAAACACCATGAAGACCATCCTCCTCCTCGTCCTCCTCCTCCTCGCATCTCCTTCCATGATCGCCGGCGGTGGCAAGCCTAGATGCCCGGGCGTCCAATCCCTGACGCCGGCAGCAGCCTGCAAGGCGGCAACCGGCACGGCGCTCATGTTCTTCCTCTGCATGGACACGCTGCGTGAGTTCACCGCCGCCGGCGCCGAGGAGGCCACCCTCTACGCGCTCCTCGCCGCGCAACACGCTTTAAAAACCATGGAGTCCACGGAGGCCCGCACGCGCGGGCTGATCGGCGGAGGAGCGCTGTCGGGGGACCAGAAGCTGGCCTACGCGAGCTGCCTAGGGGACTACGCCGACGCGGAGCGGTCCATGGGCCGCGCGGCCCGCGAGTTGCTGCCGCGCTGCGAGCTCGCTGGGCTCGGGATCCGGAGAGGGATCGATCTGGGCCTGGAGAAGTGCAGGGACCGGTTGGTGCGGATTGGGGCACCCGAGCCGCTGAGTGGGCTCGTGCTCAGCGACCGGAATAGGGCAGCGCTGGCTTATTTTCTCAGCAAATTTGCTGCACCCATGGTTATGATTTTATGAGGCGCCTACGTGCGTCGT
The DNA here is from genome assembly GCF_000005505.3 of Brachypodium distachyon. Classification (NCBI taxonomy): domain Eukaryota; kingdom Viridiplantae; phylum Streptophyta; class Magnoliopsida; order Poales; family Poaceae; genus Brachypodium; species Brachypodium distachyon. The sequence continues at coordinate 13,153,811 of NC_016133.3, forward strand.
GGTAAATTGTGGTGTTTGTTTGCTTTGTTTTAGTCTTTGAGGATCTGCAGATTGTATTGTTAATGTTTCGAATAATTAATTAACTTTCTGCTGGCCAGATATGATCTCACTGCGCACAAAGTTTGAGTATTCTCGGTGTGGAGATCTAGTAAATGCAATTTCCAAGATAATAAATTAAGAAAGTAATTCTCAATTTTTAATAAGGTGGAGATATATCTCAGACGTCTGATTTTTTATTTTTTTATTAAGAGTCTCCGTTGATTTTTAATTAAGGGGGATTTTTAACGCGGAAAAAATCCCTTCGCCACGTGCCACCACCGTTTCTGTCTCTGTTTCTGTCTGTTGCTTTTTTTCGCCGAGTGCCTAGCGTTTTCCCACGGCAAAGTTGTTCTTCACCGTTACTATATGTGGTGAGGCGGCTTCGCCGTGGGGAACACAGTAGTGAAAGTGTTACCAGGAGGACGGTCTGATGTTGATCTAAAGGTTTCAGTAAAGTAATCCTACATGTTTAAGATACTTTTAAGAGATTTTATATCTACGCAATCCTTGTTGGCTGTTGGAGGGCCCTGGAGGTGAAGGTGGGGTTCCATGAAGATTAATGTCATGCAAGATATCCATCTGCACAAAGATGGCATACATGCATTTCGGCAATCCAAACAAAAATATGACATGCAAAATCATTAATTCCTCGTAATGCTTTCATCGTGCACACTCTAAAGGATGCGAGATGTTGATAAGAGACAATTGCGCACATTCATACTCTGTGTACGTGTTTTCTTCCACTCAGTAAATCCTCTTGCTGCTTAATAATGGTACCAATTGATTTCTCGCATCAATAACAATAATGCTACCTTAGAATGCCTCCGGCCCGCCACACGATGCATGCATGCAAACCGCTTCATACCCCGCACACCGATCTTTTGCTCTCCCGAACGCTCCCTTCCCATTCGGCTGGCTATTTAACACCCCCCTTCCCCCTCCTGCGCCGGTTATCTCTTTCACCTGCAATCCTTCGCCATTACTAACTCCCTTTTCTCCTTCTCCCCCCCTAAACAAAACCACCACTAGCGTCCCGGGCGAACCATGCAGTTCAACGGCCCCACGTTCCATCCGCCGCCTATCGTGCCGGAGCAACAGTACCCCGCCGGGGTATGTGTCGAAAGCACCCTCCGTGTCTAGGCAATCTCTCGGTGGAGGTCGTCCTTCTCCCTCGTGCAGTCCTTCCTCACCACCGGCTTCGGTCACCTCCCTCAGGGCTCCCCAAGGATGTTCCGCCTGGAGCAGTGCACCGCTGGACACGGTGCCATCGAGACGGCGATCCTCGTCCACTTCACCAACCCGTTCGACGCGTACCACCTGCTAGGCCGCGTCTTCTTCTGTGGATGCGAATTCATCGCGTTCACGATGTACAACATCTTCACGAACTTCGACCACATCTTCCCCAGCCTCAGCAACATGCATTCCCTGCCCTACCCGCCTGCGGAGGAGGAGGAGGAGGTGCTTGACTAGGCGGCGAACAAGGGCCCGGTGGAGTTATCAATGGCGACGAGGACCCTGGTTCAGGATGAGGAGGAGGCGCCATCAAAATTTATTTATGTTAATGTTAATTTAATTTAAGTTTTATGTTTGGTGTGCCCGGTCGAAATTGCTCGTGAACAATCTCATGTTTTATGTATGGACCTATGTCGTGGCCAATCTATGATTACTTTTATGTATGTTTGCATGTATGTGTGTTTGGATGGATGTTTCATTTGCTTCTGACTTTGTTGCCTTTTAAGTTCAATATTTCCGGGTTTTTTTCTCCGTGACCGTTTGGATGCCATCCACGAAATATATTTTTTTAAATTATGAACATGAGGAATCTATAACTAGCGTCAACATTCTACTACATAGGTCCACTTTGCGCCCGCACCAAACCTGAGGTGTTAGGTTCGATTCTAGCACCACTTCCTTTTTAGTTACCTTTTTTTGGCCCGCAACAAACCCTAAGGTGTTGGGTTCGACCCCACTACCCCAACCTTTCTGTTACCTATTTTTTTCTCCCCCAAGAAAGGGCATCCATTTCTGAATTGATCCCAAAAAACATAATTAGCTCACACTATTTTCAAACAATTCCTTGCTCCAGTTAGTTCTGTAACCCAAAAAAGGGCCACCACTACAAAACGGTCTATATGTCACGGCACATCAGTAACGGGTCCGGCGCAACCGTTACTGATGAACAGAGCGGGGTCTTCGTCCTTATTTACTATCCTGAAAGACCAATGGTCACCGAAGATTCCCTGCGTGCCGTGTCCAGAGAGATGGAAGAGTTTCATCAGTTCTACATGCAAGCATCAGCTGGTTCTCAACAGCATGCCCAACAAATCAATGTTCGAATCCCATCAGACTATGGCTTCTTTGACCAAGAAACTAGGAACATTCAGGAACGTCCTATCACCTTTGGTGTGAATTTCAATGAACTGTTCCACCTCTTCAACCGCCAAAAACTTGATATCAACCTCTTAAGGCTGTGGTCTGCCTACCAAATAAGGGAAATGCGACGAATGGAGGTCATAAAAATATCCATTCTAGACCCCGCGGTGTTCAACTACGGTGACATCGATCTTGAGCCAGAAAAGGATCCCTCAAGAACCCTGGCATCTAAATACTTGGTAGCATGTCTGGAGAAATACGCAGACCATGACTTTATCCTCTTCTTCCTTAATTTGGAGTAAGTTGAATTTTATATATGGAACCGTTTGTTTTTTCTAATTCAGTCTTTCTTATACACCCTTAGATACTAAAATTTGTTTCTTTTGAAAACAGAGACCATTGGGTGACACTACTCATTTGTTTGCCTTGGTCCGCGGTGTACTACTTCGATTCACTACTTTCGAAGAAGGGTGTTCGAGATCGGTACTGGAAACCCATCAAATCACTCATTAACACTGCCTGGAAAGTGGCGACCAAGGGAAAACTAGCTGTTAAAGGCTATAAAGACGAGCCTCACCACAACCACAGGTTCCCTTGCCAGCAACAGCCGCTCGACTGTGTGTTCTGTGGCTACTACTGCTGTCACATCTTTATGGAGAATGACAGCATGTTCAAACCTGAGTGGAAGGGGTCAGTGACGATGATGGAAGAGTACTGGCGGCCCCGAATGACAATGGGACACCGACCTAAATGGGTCGTGTATAACATTCAAAGGGAGTTCGCTCATCTCATCAACAATGAGGTCATCAAGCCTAGTGGGGACTTCTACGAACACGTGAAACAAGTGGTGACTCGGGTTCACCCACAACAATAGCTTCAAACTTGAAAATGAGATACATTTGTATTCTTTATATGCTTCTATGAAATTTTGACACTTTGTAATCAATGTCGTGAAGTGAGATACATTTGTATTCTTTATATGCTTTAAATGATGCGGCTTTATATACATTTATATGCTTTAAATGATGTGGCTGTGTATTTTTCAGTGCTGTGCTGTGTATTCAAATATATATTTTCTGTGTATTTTCTGTGGTTTTAATTATTTTTTAATTACTGAAAATGTATCAGTGTCGGTCGCTCGCCCGACACTGATGTGGCAAAGCGACCGTGACTGATGTACATATCATCAGTGACGGGCGCGGAAACGTGATCGTCACTGATGATGGTATTCATCAGTAACGGTCGCGTCGGGCCGCCCGTCACTGATGATGGTACATCAGTAACGGTCGCTCCAACCGTTACTGATGTACCTAGAGACCATTACTGATGATACCCATCATCAGTAATAGGAAGTTACTAATAAGCCTTTCTGTAGTAGTGGGCTCCCAATTGCAAACCCATCCAAAATTAAGAACTCGGTAAACCCAAATGTAATTCCCAAATTCCTTGAATCATAATCGATTCATACAAATTCAATACAAATAGGTAATCATAGCCCCTTGGATACAACGACAGGCAAAATTACGAAAACGACACACAAATAATAGAAGGCACTAGGTTAGTGCGCCATGACCAGGAAGACAGTAATGTGAGTACATCAGGCACAATGTAAAACAACACAATGGAGTTAGTAATTCATATTGTATCCCAAAACATGCCAGATCGATCATCACACGCTCTACAATATATAATTATTATTTGGGTTAATAATCTGCAGCGATTACTCGAAGACATGCAGCACTACAATCTGGGAACGGTCATTGACTCAGCAACAACCTGCCGAGGAAGAAGGCCAGCACGGCCTTGTTCCGGTCGGCGACGATGAGAGCGTAAAGCGGCGTCGCCAGGAACTGCAAGATGCCGTCCCTGCAGCTCTCGATGCCCCCATTGATCCCCTTCTGGTACTCCTCCAGGAGCCCGGAGAAGAAGCAGCGTGGCAGCATGTCGCCGTAGATGTGGCCCATGGACTCCCCGGCAAAGTTGTAGGCCGGCAGGCAGGCCATGTAGGCCAGCACCTCCTTGGGCGAGAGCCCTCCTTTGCCGATCAGCGCGAAGATGCGGCCCACGGTGGCCTTCTGGGACTCGAGGGCTTGCCGCACCGCCAGGAGCGCGTACGCCGTGATCTCGTTGGGTTTGGGGTTGAACTCCCTGCTGAGCGTGTCCGTGCAGAGGCTGAGCATGAGCGGCGTGCCGCATGCCGCCTTGCACGCCGCCGCCGGCGTCATGGACGTCACGCCGGGGCAGCTCCTCCCGGCAGAGGTGAAGGGGGACGCGAGGAGGAAGACGAGGGCTAGGAGGATGATCTTCATCTTTGTGTGTGAGAGATGAGAGCCAATGTGAAGATTGAAAAGAATTATATTCTTCATTTATTTTTCATATTTACCGCAATACAATAAATATGGACATACACGTAGTATCTGTGAAGATTGAAAAAATAATCGACCTTCATTTATTTGTCATATTTATAGCAAATAAATATGGACATGCCCATAGTATCTGTGAAGATTGAAAAAATGATCTTTATTTATTTGTCATATTTATAGCAAATAAATATGGACATGCGCATAATATCTATGAAGATTGAAAAAAAAACCTTCATTTATTTGACATGCATTTGGTGGAGCCGTGGAGGTCCACGACAAGGCTGGCGAGTGAGCGCCAGTTGGCAGGTGTATAGTAACAGACGTGCACACGTGGCGCAGTGTCATTGCCACAATTCGAGAACACACCGCTAGTGACGCTGCTGCAAACTAGTAAGAGACAGTGCACATACACATCGGTCACAAGTGTTGAAGTATAAGTGGATTACTTAGCCTTTTCCATCAATTGGTCTTTTGGTTGTGTTGGCTAGCGCATGAAGCTCTTCATGGTATCGAGCCAAGAGGTCTTGAGTTTGAGACCCGGTTGCCGCAATTAAATTGCGACATACTTTTGAACCCAAGAGGTCTCGAGCCGCAATTAAACATTTAAGCCTGCGGGAGACACATGTGAGGGAGAGTGTTGAAGTATAAGTGGATTGACTAGCTTTTTCTATCAGATCGGTCTTTTGGTTGCGTTGGTTAGCGCACCAAGCTGCTCAACAAGTTCATGCAGCGGGCGAGGGTATGTCGCTGGAGCAAGACGGCAGCAACAAGTGCCATGGAGGCCAGCAAGACCGGAACGAGGACCGGATCACATCGCTCCCAGACGCGCGGAGGGCAGCGTACTCATTCTGTCTGACCGAGCACACTGGCTGACTGGCGTGACAGAGCCCAATATGGCGCAGGCAGCCGCGACGCTCCGTTGGTGCCTGCTTGCAGGACTAGAAGGAGTGTGAACCCGGATCCTCTCTCAACTCACTGGAATTGTGTCGAACAGGTGGTGTACAGCAAAGACAAAGGTGTTTGTGCTGCGCAAAACGTTGCAGCTTTTCTGTTTCTTCATTCCTCTTATTTATACGAGATAGACTCGGTCTGGTTAAGCGCCTCAGGCTCCCACAACGGATCGTGCCATCCCACGATTCAGGAATGCGATGGGTGTCCCCATGCCCCGCACGACGCGGTCTGGACGCGCACTCGGCGCACCAGCCTCAACAGACTCGGCACGGCTCGCACAGATCACGGCTCGCGCATGCTAACTTATTTTGGAAGCTAAAACAAGTAAACTACCAACTAATGTGCCGGGATTATAGCAACAGATGCCAACAAGGAGAAGGACCCTGACTATGCTGATGCCGCCATTGCCATAAAAGGCTGCGCCAAGAAGGTGTCGCAGCTCGTCGACACTGCGGCAGCGCTACTGCTTGCCATGGTTATCGGTGACAGGGGTAGTAGGACTATGCTCGCCTCCAAACTCGGAAGCTTGGCTGTGCAGCAGCATAGGCATGGCTAATTAAGCCATATGCAATGTTGAACGGCCGGTCCGGTTTTAAAATAATCTGCACTGCGGCCGAGCCTAGCCAATCTTTTTCTCTTTTTAAAACTATGGTTCAAGCAATTCAAGCATTTGGAAATTGCTACACTGGCAACCTGGAGCATTTGGGGCACAAGGAATAATTACAGATGTCGAAGGATGTTGAAAGAAGAGCTAATCCTATTCTTTTACAGGGCACAGAGAAAGAAGTGTGCAGGCTTAAGAGAGTGGATAGGTAGCACACTATATTCCTTATCTTTTCTTCTTGCAATACACTAGTACATATACTCTTTGTTTAATCTTATTCACAGTAGGTAATCGCGTACTGTTTCCCTTTTAAAAAAGCATAGATAATTGGTCTTCGGCTCGGGAAAAAGATGATGCAAATACTTGAACCATATTCTGGCTACTTTCTCTCTTTTTCCAGGTTCCATGGCTCAATGCCTGTGCATTGACCAAATACCAAATGAGCCAAACCAAATTTGGATATTAATTCTAGTGTGCAATTCTATTACCATCCAAACACTTGAAATTGAATTGAGATCCAATTTAAATTCCTGTGAAATCAGAATTAAGAGTTTGATTGCATTTCCTAATTCCAATTCTGCTATCAAAACAGAACCTTAGTGGACTCCTGACTAGATTGCATCTCAAAAACAGAAAGCGTGGGGAAGAATACATAGCAAGTTACTTTATCTTTTTGCTAAATCATCCACATATGAAAGAGCACCACTGATACCTTTGTTGTAGGGGTAAACTGACATTTCGACATTATTTAACAAACGGAACAATCCAACTCGATTTCAACATAAACCTATCAAAACATGAATTCAACACTCGGTTATGACTATAACAATAAATTTTATTCAGGGAACATATCACTTCCATACATGAAAGCTAACATGAGCAGCGAAAACATTTCCCATGTATCACAACACTGTTTTAGCAGCATAAGCTATTATGATTTTTCTACCCTCTAAGGACTACATACACATGAATGGCCAAATCACTTCGCTGGGATTAGTCCGTTTGACGATCCATTGGCAGGTGCTTTCGCATGGAAAGCAGATCGCCTATCTTTTGTCCCATTTGGTTTTGGAGGCAACTGCAAATTAGGAGCAACACTGTTGGTATTTGAGTTGCCCTTCAGGCTCAGTTCAGACATGCCATAGAGGTCTTCGACATTTATCTGAGGACCTGAGTGGGTGGCAACAGGCCTGACAAGCTCATGTGATGCTTGTACTGTAGCTTGGGATGATGCTTGCACCGGAACGGGGGGCCCGTAGAACATAGGAGCATAGCCGTAGTATGGAACCGGATAAAATGCTGGGGCATAGTGAGGTGGAGGAAACATCACTGGATATCCATAGGGGTGCATGACTTGTGGCATCATGGTCCCTGCTTCTCTGGTATTTGAACTTGAACCAGCCGATTCATATTCCTCAGGTTGATGTGCCATTGCTGGAACTGGTGGGGCTGATGCATTTGTTAGCACAGGAGCAGGCGATGCTGTTACTGGCATTGGTGGTGGGACCACTGGCACTGTTGGTGGGACTGAAACAGATGTTAGAACAGGCACAGGAGCACTAACAGGTTGCAGATCCTCGATGTACTCTTCTACTTCTTCTGAAGATGAACGGGATAGTGGCATCTCTTGTGACGATGAACGAGAGAGTGGCCGATCACCAGACTGATTAAAAACAATAAAAACATATGCAATTAGTACTCTGGGGGCAAGGATTAAATAATTCAAAGAAACATATATTAAAAACATTCAATGTTAATGGATCTAGACCAACTTAATACAGCAACAGGAACAAAGACAAAAAGAATAAGCACCACTGATAGTCAAATGCAAGCATGCAAAAAACATTTGAATAGGAGCTGGACCTGAGAGAAAGAGAGAGGTGCTCACATCATCAATGACCATATCAAATAGGCTTGATCTTCTCTTTCTCCTATGAACATTTGATTGGCGAATGAAGTACTTCTGAGCATGGCTAGCAACTTGAGTGGGTGTCCTCGAAACAACGTAATTACGGGATATGCCTCGCCAATCTCCTCTTCCTAATTCCTTCAACCCCAGTAGAAAATTTTTGTGCTCCTCTTCTGACCATGACTCACCTGTCACCAAAAAAGACCACTTTGTTCAAATCAAACACAAGAGAAGAATGACAGTGACGATAAATGCAATGTCTAAACACAGAGTGCTAAAGTTGTATAAGGAAGGCTAGAAAAAAGATGACATATCATCAAACATGACAAGAATGCGTGCATATATACAAATAAATGGTGTGAGCATAACCAGATAAATATAGGAGATACTGATGTATTTTATTTGTGGGTTGCAACAGAAGTATTTGGTCACTAAGTGACACAAGCCCCAATGGCAACATAAAAATAGAAGAACGAGTTTATCATTGTTCAAAATCTACAAATTGTGACAAAATTTACCACATCTAAAAGAATAACTCAAACAAAAGCCATTTTAGAACTCCAGGCTACAACTATCATCGTGCTAGCCTCTAGTTTGGCTTTCATTTTTCTGGAGGTCTTTGAGCTCTGGTTTGTGGCTTTGTACTTCCATTCAGTTTTACTCCTCCTAATAGCATAGGCAGATTGGAAAATGGACTTCTATCAATGTTAGCCCGAGGTGAAATTCCTCATTGGTAAATGGTAATAGAATCTGTTGTTACAACAGCACAAGCCTTGCGCTAATCAAGAAACCTCATAAAACACAAAATCTTGAAGCAACAAACTCAAGGTAACAGATCTCAGTATACCCTGCGACTTCAATATGATCAACTCACCCTACATACCTACCTATGATGGACTATACATAAGTAAAAATCAGACTGGTAAGTAAATTCAAACAGCTACACTTCAAAATGTGAACATGGGGCATCACAATCAAACCCCAGTCCATATAGTTCACCAACCAAATCAGATCACAAACAGGAGCAGCCATTCATCTACAGTATGTCAGTTTCTAAAAATAATAATATAAAAATTCCAAGTACAAGCCACTAACCAGTATAACCAAATCTGTATGTAAAGGAATCAAACCATGAACTCAAATACCTCTCAAGCAACTCTTATACAGTTCCCTAAAGATTTCCAAACCAATCAAAATTGCATCTTCACATCAAAGGACATTCTTACATACTAGTACAACTCCTCAAACACTTGCAACAGATAACTTCTCTTACTGCCCAACTAAAACACATCACAGAAGCATCAAGAAAAAAAAATACTTTTATTACACTACAACCGAATAAATCTTCAGCCATAAGCAAACAGGCAACACAAAAAAAGTTCACATATTCTAGTAGGCTAGGTAGGGAGGGAAGGAAAAAAAAAAACTCACCTCGCTTCCGGTGGGGTTTATCGTCGTCCCCCTCGGAGCCGTACCCGCCGGCCCTGGCGCCGCCGCTCCCCTCGGCGGCGAGCTGGGCGAGGTTGCCCATGCTGGCGCTCTTCCTGATGGGTGGCTTGTCGCCGATGCGCACGCCGAAGAGCTTCACGGGGCCGCGCGCCGTGCACGTGCGCGAGTTGTGCCCGTGGTGCCCGCACTGCGAGCACCGCCTCGGCCCGTCCCCGGACGCCCCGCCCGCCGGCGCCGGCGCCGTCGGCGGCACGCCGTCCCTCGTCATGGTTAGCTTAGGGTGCGGATTTTTCTTTTTTTCTCCTTTTCTCCTCAGGAGGCGTCCCGTATTTATTTTGTGGGGAGGGAGATAAAAAGCGTAGAAGTAGTATACGACCAGAGAGAGGTGAGCTGGATTTTCTTTATCTGGAATCAATTTTTCGGTTTTATTACTGGCTTGATATCTGGATTTTCTGGAATTTTTTTATCTTGGCCGTCAAGCCTGGAAGAGATTTTGTAGGGATTTTCCTTTTTTTCAAGCGATTTTTTGGTACGCTGTTATTCGCAATTAAAACCTCTTAATTACCACAATTAATCGAGTTAGGAGAGGATGATCTGGATGATTTATTTGTTGTTGATTTTTTTTCCTCGATTAATTGGATACAAAAATCATGGCCCATCTATAGTTGGGACGATTTATTTGTTGTTGATGGTATCCTCACAATTAATTGGATACAAAAATCATGGCCCATCTATAGGTGGGCAAAAATTAATACCAGTCCTAAGTCCTAACAAGGTAGCCAGCCAATTGCTTGATGCTCTCTACTCCAGTATACACCAGTAGTTTGTTGGGCATTTTTGGTAATTCCACAATTTCTTTTAAACAGTAAAGGTATGGTTCTACACATCTTATCGCCTCAGATTTCACCCCATCACGATGATGACGATTCTATTTTTGTTTCTTATGGTTTTCTTGCCTTGTGAAGAGTAAAAAGTAGCAACTGATATTGGAGACATTATGGGTGGATGACGGCTCATCATCAGCCACCACAAAAGAACAAAAGAAAACCGTTTTCTTGGTGAGCCGTGAGGAAGAGCTCTTTTGCTCCTGTCCCGTGATAGACAAGAGAAGGTTCCACCGTTCAAAACAAAAAGGAGAACTCCCCTTTTTCTTTTCTCTCTATAAATTGCTGAGAACAAAGAAGAAGAACAAGAAAGATCTTGGTGATAATGCTTTGCCACGGACGATGAGACCCCACATGACGTTCTCTCCTTGCTTTCTATTTTTGGAGGTATTTATATTTTTAGAGGTATGTTCAAAAGTTCTTCTTGCTTACCGAAATCAAAGCTAAAACGGAAAAGGAATCCAGTCAGTCGGAAGGAGTGGGAAAAAAAGAGAGAGGAAGAAGTGTGGTCTCTTGGTGGGCCTGCGAACATACGGAGGCCCGTACTTTCATGGGCCTACTCCTAAAGTCCTACTATAGCTAGTCGAGTAGTAGTCGGAGTGTACTTAACTGGGCCGGGCTCCCCTAAAAAAAAAACTGGGCCGGGCTCTTTTCTTCGCCGACATCCTGTGTCAGAAAGCTTGTAAAACTCGAATACTACAGGGGCCGCAGTGCAAAACGGCGACTCGTGTCCTCTACTCCACGGCTTCTCGTCCTGTCTCGTTCCTTCGCTGGGGCCCGCTTCCACCATCGGCCAGCCGACATCCTCCCCCGCACCCAAGCATCGGCCGCCGCGTGCCGGCCGACCACGGGAGCTCTTAAGTACACGCCAGCGCCCGTACACGCGCCCGCGCACGCACGCAAGGATGGGCCGGGGCGGCGAGGAGGCGGAGGAGGAGGAGGACGTGGGGACGCCGACGAGGGCGGAGGAGTCCGCGTCCGGCGGCGTCGACGTCTGGAGCGACGCCGTGTCCTCCCACGCGCCGGAACACCTCGTCATCATGGTCCACGGCATCCTCGGCAGGTGCGTGCGTGCGTGCGTCTTATGTGTGGTTCCCGTTCAGGAATTAGGTCGAGCACCTCGTGCTCGCCGTGGTGGGTTGGGTAGACCGTAGATAGCCGCCTGCGCACCTGTCCAGTTTCTGCTACCAGGGTTAGGATTTTTATCTTTTTATTACTCCGGGAATGCTGCTTGGCTTGAGTCGGGAAATGTGGGGATTCAACGGGGGTGAGTTGTAAGTAGTTTGGGATGGCAAATCATGCACTCCGTACTTACATTATGAACTGGTACATTTTTTGTTCAAATATTTTCTTACTAATCAGTTATTTCCTTTTTTTTTCCAACAGTACTACTGACTGGCAATATGCTGCTAACGAATTTGTAAAGCAACTTCCTGACGATGTAATTGTGCACTGTAAGTTGGTTTTTGTACTTTTACCGATCACAGTCACTAGTTTGCTACTGATTTGCATGCTTTAATATCATGCTCTTTTCAAATCGTCTGTTTGTTTATTTCATTCATTCATTGTTTGACTTAATTTGGTAATAATAATAAAATCTTCTTGACAAAAAAGCATTTAGAATTTTGTTGATTCTTACATTAATATAGCTGAAACTTAATGAAGCTGTTTCTTTTTTTAATGATGAGTATATTTCCATTTATTTCTTGGCATGTCACGATAATCTTTCGATTCATCTTTCTGTTAGCATTGCTTCATTCTGATGCATGGATAACTATACTATGATATTCAACCAGATATGGGTTAACATAATGTCAGTCGGAAAGCTGTGTGTTTGTGTGTCTTTATTTTCAATCACAAATATGCCTTGTTATTGAAAATTTTGTGTTGGAAAATATTAATTTGTAGACTAGCACTGGGATCTTTTGGACAATGTGGCACCGGAGTATTTATAGTCAGAATTAGAAATGACGACATATCAGGTGAAAACCTCTATTCAGTGAAAACTTGAAAACTTCCAATCCCAGCCATCAGATCTCAAATATTGATGTAACTATGATTGTTATGGGGGAACTATAAGTAGTCTAGACTGAACTATTATTTACGTAACTGTAAAAATAGGTAGTCTATGAGCATATTTATCAAGATTGTGTTACTTAGCCCTATTGTTCAATTTTACAGGTAGTGAGAAAAACATGAACACCTTGACTCTTGATGGTGTTGATGTTATGGGGGAACGATTAGCGGATGAGGCAAGTATCACATGCAGCAGATGGCCTGTACTCAAGGGTCTAAATATTTAGAGGCTACCTGATCAATCATATTGACTTTTTATTGAAATGATCAAATGATGTTATGGGTGAAAACACCTTTTTTAAATGTTATCTTAAAAACAGTATTGTATCTCTGTTCCTCACTCTTGTTCTCTTCTTACTCAGGTTCTTGACGTAATCAGTAGAAGACCAGAACTCACCAAAATTTCCTTTCTTGCACACTCCGTTGGGGGTTTAGTAGCAAGATATGCAATCGCAAAACTTTATAGAGATCCAAATAGCACGTTTGATACCAAAGCCGAAGGAAACATATGTGGGTTGGAAGCAATTAACTTTATAACTGTAGCAACGCCGCACCTCGGTTCTCGAGGAAACAAGCAGGTACTTTTATTCCTGATGTATACAAAACTGAAAAAAAATGCTTCAAGTTAATCTCATGTCTTCTATGTTATTTGTATAAAACAAACATGCAATATTTAGTTGATCCGACAAAAATTCTAACTAGTGTCATTGTGGACTAATTGTCTTGGGCCTTTCAACACGTTGGGAACTTGGAGGTTAGATATCTATTTTTACTAATGGCCGGACAGTAATTAAGTTTAACACAGATCTAACTTGCCCCTGCTCCCCCCTCCCCTGTCTCCGCCCGGCCCCTGCTTGCTCCTCGGAGGTCTAACAATGTGCCCTCCAAATTTTTCTTCCATACTTCAGTTTTTTCCTAGCTTGTTTAGCTGGAACATTTTATTGACTTATTACGTATATATATCCAGTAACTTTTTAAGATTATGTTATAGCAATTTTTTTGTGTGTAGTTGGGACATTGTTGCTAACATAATGTATCTATTGACATCGTCAGGTTTTACTATGCAAACATACATTTTTGTTTGTTATCAGGCTTTACTATACAAACATATATGTTTGTTTTGTAGAGCTTCTTTGTTTGATGTGAACGCTCTCACTGGTATAAATTAATTAGGTTCCGCTCCTCTTTGGGTTCATTACAATGGAGAGATTTGCTTCTCGTGTCATCCATTGGATATTTAGAAGAACTGGTAGACATCTTTTTCTTACTGACAATGACGAGGGAGAGCCGCCACTGTTGCAGCGTATGGTAGAAGATTACAGCGATCTTCACTTTATGTAAGCTTTATGTTGCCTTTGGTTTCTTTTAGATTATTCCCTTTATGTCTATTCCTGTTGCAAAATACTCCCTCCGATCCTAAATTCTTGGTGTGGTGTTAGTTCGAATTTGAACTAAAACAACGACAAGAATATAGGATCGGAGGGAGTAATAATTTGTTTATCCTGGCTTGCATATTATGTGATAACTACTCTAATACTGGTTAACTGCATTCTTTTTAGATCTGCTTTGCGAGCATTTAAACGACGAGTGGTATATGCCAATGCTGATTGTGACCGTATCCTAATTATTTGAAATACGGAATATATGTTTTTATGTACTCCCTCTGATCCATAATAAGTGTCGCTGATTTAGTACAACTTTGTACTAAATAAGCGACACTTATTATGGATCGGAAGGAGTAGTACTTTATTTATTTATTTTATTAGACTTTGTACTCGTCAATTCTTTAAACTCATGACATTCAGACATTGTTGGCTGGAGAACATCCTCTATTAGAAGAAACACTGAGCTGCCTAAGGTACTTTTATTGATTTCTGGTTGTTCCAGCCTTCTGGGCATTATCTTGGTAGGACAATAGGATTTGCTCATAGCGTGATTCTTATATAGAGACGTTCCCTTTGTTTCTTCATGATTTGCAGTGGGAGGAATCCTTGTGTGAGAAGTACCCCCACATTGTACACGAGGAATACTCAGAAGAGATCGAAGACGAGAGGTGTCAAGATTCTTCATCAGACTACGATTTGGACATATTGGAAGGTCAGTTTAGATAGTAGCATACAGGATATTTATCTTTCTGTCTTTCGGTTTTTTACTCTTTCATGAATCATAATTCGGCACTAGTACTAGCTTCCAAGTTCCAATGATGCTTATTACTGTGTGCAAAAATTGTTTTTGAATGTTTAATCTTCCCTTCATAAAGTTATTTGCCTTATTCAAATCCCACACTTCTGAGATCAGTTATACCAGATTAGTCTTAAAACAACATCACAATAAGATATTATATTAAGAGTTTTTTAGTGTATCATTTTGGTCTTACCACATGGCATTCTTAATGATTTGGATGTAATAATCACACAGAAAATGTCATTGACTTATGCTGATTCAGCCCCCTATCATATGTCTAGGATATTCCATGTGGTCTGCTGACTAGCAAGATTTAATTATTTGCAAGAATCTGTGCAGTTCCACATCCAAATGTAGCACTTTTAACAATAGAGCTAGGTTCACAAATAGTCCAGGGACTGTTGGTCTTCCTTTGAAGTTTGAGACTGAAGCAAGGCCTGACGTAATTTGACTACTAGGAGATATAGCCTATTTGTGTTGTGTTGAACAGTTAACATAGTAAAGTCCATGCAAGCTTTGTTCTAATGAGGATTGTTTGAAGACTTGCATGTAGCGAGCAGCACACACAAATATCACTGGATAGCACCTCAAAAAAAGCTACATGTGCTGCAAGAAGATGTGTTTATAAATGTGCCCGTAGTCTTTGTATGGAGTATATGTGGATTATGTAGTTGTTTAAAATGTGCTCGTAGCCTTCATATGGAGCATAATGGCTTCCCTGTTAAAATGTTCTCCTTCGTGGAAGTTACCCTCACTACCTGTTCTGAGTTGAATATTTCATCTTATTTCCCTACCCCTTCAGTGCTTTTGATCTTTCCTGAGATATATCCAAATCTTTACATCTTAAAGTTAGGCTCGATAGTGATATTCAAGTACATTGACTATTGCCGACCCGATGCTGCACCCGTTGAAGGATGAAGGCTGAGAATGTAACTTGTCAAACTTTTGGACTGTGCAAAGCTCGTGACTTCCCTGTTAACATAAATATCCTAACTTCACTGGTGCATTTTTGTGTGCATTAGCTCACATATTTAAGTATGCAATTAGGAAGTTTTGGAGATGATACTGTATGTTATCCATTTTATCGTTTCTAACCATAAAGAAAAGAAAGCAACGAGCCAGTCACCTGTTACAAGTCCATTGATTCATATAAAGTAACAGGTTTCTTAACATCAACAGGGTACTTGGATCAATCCATTGTTTTGCACTTACAAGATTTTTATCTGACATTGTGATTCGTTGACTTTCATAATGTTGAGTTGGGACCTCTAAAGTTAGTCATAACTAATTGACAAGCAATTTATTTATTTATTAAAGTCCATTTTTCGCACTCAACAGTCAAATGGATGACTGCAATTTTGGCTGAGCACTAGAAAGACAGTTTTGTCTTATGTTCCTCACAATTCTACTCCTTACCACTTGCGCACTTGGTTATATAACATAGGACTTTGAGAATAGACAGAGTACCATCATTAGTCATTGATCCCGTTGTTCTGTATGAATTCAGTATGCACAACATGCAGACTTTTTTGTTGGAACTGATAAAGGTTTTGTGCTTAGTTTTTCTTCGTTGCTATAGATTTTTTGGAACTCATGCCCAAGATGAGGCATCATTCTTCCTGTGACATGAAACCTGAAATGATAACAAAAGAAGGATGTTGAAGTAAAATTAAGCAAGCCCACATATTTTTTTTTCGAATTAAGAAGCTCAGCTCCTGATTTCATTAACGAAACAGCAGCTGTGTGAGTTCATCTCCTAGAGCAAGCCCACATGGAGAACTCCAGACTGATGACTATGTATTTGTATTATTTCTTATGAGGCATAGGAAGGTCCGTGGAATTGGTATCTCAACGCTGAAGTCCACTTAATCTGTTCCTCTGCACTTAACATTTCCTAAAAGATTGTATTAGTACTTTCTTTGAACTGACACTAACTTGCTTTCCCGGTTGTGTTATCATGTAGAAAAAATGGTGACAGGGCTTAGGCGCGTTTCATGGGAGAAGGTAGACGTTAGCTTCCACACAAGCATGCGGAGTTTCGCAGCACACAGCATTATCCAGGTCTTCTATCTGCTAACCTTCTCCCCGTTTATACCCTGGCAATCATGCATCATGAAATCCATGACCTAGTATATCCTTATCCACGCTCTTCCCATTGCAGGTCAAGTATGCGTTCATGAACGAAGGAGCAGATGTCATACAACACATAATAGACCACTTCCAGGTCTGACAAGTGACAATCTTCCACCGTGTAGTTTTCTTGAAGAGGACACGTCTCCTTGGCAAACGCTGATCTGATCCGGCATGCGCCTTGATGGCAACCTGAACTTACAGAATGCAGCGACTAGTACGCCTTGCTTACACTAATTAGTTTCAGATTTCATCTTGTATCATTAGTCGTAACTGTATATAAGAGTGCCACGAATTGTTCCGTGCTATCGAAAGACAACATAAGTTAGGTTCAGCAGTTCTACGCGATTTAGGACCAGTTTGTGGTTTAGGAACTGTGATGTGTTTAAATGATATACTACTGGTAGTATTTAACAGTAGCGTGGTGCGAAAATGTAGCAACGGAAAAGGACTGGGTTGTGGAAAACCTGGTCAGGCAAAGAGTCTAAAAGTACTAGCACAAAGGCCTGTGTGTTGCTATGGACTCAAAAGGAACGCGGTAGATGTTCAAGGAGGATTTGTTTTTCTCAGATCAAATAATACATGTAGACAAATAATAGTAGTACTTTCCGTCCATATTAAGTGTGTAATAGAAAATCGCTTAACATGAGAAGTATGATTTTATATCTGATCATCAGGGACGCGGCGCTGTCTGAATGTGACGAGCCGCCGTTTCCATCTAAGTTATTTATAATTTTATATACATACAGAGGCAGAGAATATCGTCATCGATGTGTCACTGTCACGAACAAGTGATCTTTGTATATGACCCCAACTTTCAAGCATGTACGTAGTGAGAGTGAGTGAGTGTGTTAAAGCTTATCTCCCAGTAGTCCTGTTCCCGTGTCACTTACAATCCAATCAAAAACTGCATGTGACATTTATGCGAAATGTGGTGCGTGTGTTTGTTTGTGTGTGTGTTAGTGCATGGCACGAGTGTCCGTTTGTTGGGCGCCGAACTCGTGCGTGCGCCCGAGTCGGTCGGTGCAGTGCAGGAGTCGGAAAAAAAGGGAAAAGGAGCAGCTTTCGTGGACGAGTGAGTGGAGGCAAAAGGGCGCGCTGCTTGTACACACCCACAATGGACAATCTTGTGCTTTTTGGTTCGCGTCGGCAGCCGGCAAATCTTCTTGGGCGCCGGCCAGTCAGTTCTCAGTAGTCGGGACGCCGCGCGCCTACAACAAGACCGTACCCCTCCTGATCCCCAAATCTCTGTGTGACTTTCTCTGTTTTCAGGGCCGGTGAGATCGATCGTGTGAGAGGAGGCATCGTTCTCGTGGCCGGTTCAGAGTTGACATGATGAAGGAGTACGTACATGCAGATGCTGCTGATGATGATGGGGAAACGGAAAGGACGGGTACGTGTTGACGCTGCCTCTTCCTGCCTTGCCCACCTGCATGCAACACGCCAACGCACGTACTTTCTCCGTTCCCTTTTGTACAAAAGGCACACATTGCTAATTTAACTACTCCATCCGATCCATATTAATTGTCTCAAATTTGTCCAAATATGGATGTATCTATTCCTAAAAAGCGTCTAGATATATGTAATATTTTGACAATTAATATGAATCTGAGGGGTATCAAAATATATATTATATTATGTAAAAAGTACTCTCTACGATTCATAATAAGTGTCCTGGATTTAGTATGAGTTTGCACTAACTTTGTATTAAATTTGAGATGCGAACGGGCTTGTAGCGTAATTTTGTATTAAATTTGAGATGCGAACGGACTTCTAGCGTAATGGCTAGAGGCTCTAATAGCACCTCTTGGTCCTGATTCGACTTCCATTGGAAGCGAATTTCAAGCCGGAAGGTTAATTTCTATTAAATTTGAGATACTTATTATAAATCGGAAGAGTATATCATTACATACATATTGAATCAAATTTTTGAATGATAGTATATTTTTTGTCATATAACTTATATTTTATTAGTTAAATGGATGATCTTAAAACACTTGCGCGTTAAGAGGACGGAGATAGTACATACGTGCGGCAGGCATGCATATTATATTTGTGGCTATTTCGGTCAAGTCAATCGATCGGAACATGTAAACACGGGCACCTGGCCTCCGTTTCTTCAAACCATTTAAGGACAGACTGACTGACCCACTGCACCAGATTGATACATTCCGGCGGTTGAACCGATCGACGCCGGTGTTAAACTATGGCTGAAAAGTTGTCAACCCCGTCATCATAACCCGTAAGTGCTGCGTCATCACTACGATCGAGGGTTTTTCCTGGTACCTTTACACGAGAAAAATCGATCTACATCCGAATAAATTAACGACGGGGATTTCAGATTTTTTACATCCTATTCCGGGCTTGGAACTGGTTCTGCCGCAAGGAACTCGGCTCTAATGCTTATTCTCATAAAGTATTTGGAACCAGGCCACTCAGGCCTAAGTTTCAGACTTCGCATGGGTGTTTGTATTTTCTGGATTTATTTCAGTATTTAATTGGCATTGTGCTTTTTAGTGGCAATGATATGCTTGTCAACTACGAGTCGCATGTGGTAACTTCGTCAATCTCAAAATGACATGCCGGACCGGTCTCTCGGAGGTGCTCATAGGGGTGAGTGTGTTTGTGAGCGTCTGCGTCTGTACCGTGTTTCCTCAAAAAAAAACATGATCACTATGATTATTTGGAAATTTGAAAGAAAAAATCTTCTTGTAAAATTTATTTATTTCTCGTTAATATTAATTTGGAACATATCCGATAAATAGAAAATTTTCAAAGAACAAAAATTGATGGAGAATCAAACACTCTTTGTAATTAGTGAAAGAAATTTTTAATAAAAATATGGGCGGTTAATTTTTTTTGTAGGGAAATGATATTTTATACAAGAGATTCAGGAAAATCAAAAGGCTTTGAAGGAAAACGTAGGAAGAATACTAGTATATTCTGAAAAGGTACCGATAAGTTGATATCTAAAAGTTAATTCTAGAAACTAGAAAAGCAAAATTGTCCTCCTAAGTTTTTTTTTGTTTCTTTTTTTTCAGAATTTCATTTCTTAATTTGTAATTTTAGTACACACAGAGTGACATGGAGACAGCAACAATAGGATGTTGATCCAAAGCATAAATGATGTGAACTTGAGACCACAAACAATCATTTCTGTACATATATATCTTACACAATTTACACAGAATAACATGAACACATTATCCATCCCGGAATCTTCCAAGGATTTCCTTTTCACACACCAAAGTACATGATGGCACCACATCTTTGTACCCAAAGTACCAATTTAACCAATAAATCTTGAGCTAGCTGCACAACCCCAAAGTCCTCTTCGATGACTTCAGTGTACCATACAAATCGTGTGTTGGCTGACCAAATTAAGCAACACACATCATCTTTGTTTACTTGGTAAAACTCAGGACCCAAAGTACTCTAAGAATTAACCCAAGTCAGCTCCATTTTTTCCCCCATGGAATAATTAATCAAGACAACAAACAAACATCTTGTTTCGTCATTGCACGCACTCAAGCAGACGGCGGCCGAGCGGCGATCCGACCGGCGCCGCAGCGTCGTCTCCGGCGCCGGCGCCGCCGTCGAGGCCATGGATGTGTCTCATGTTCTCCATGGCCTTGCTAATATAAAGCTGTTTAACATTCCCTCCCTGGTTCTGGAGCAACCTAAGGATGCTCCTCTTGGCGTTGGCCCTGAACGGGCAGTGAGAGCCGAGGAAGCCGTCGACGAGGTGGATGTAGGCCTCGAGGTCATGGCAGCAGGCGGCGTCGGCGTCGGGGCGGAGGTACGGCGAGGCCCTGCTGTCGAGCCTGAGCTCGCGGCCCACGTCGGCGTACCACCGCCCGCCGGCGCCGGGGAAGAAGCAGCGCGGCACCACGTCGTGCGCGTTCACCACGCGGAGGACTCGGGCCCCCTGGGCCTCCACGCGGGCCGCGAACTCCCCGTCCCCCACCCGCGGCCCGCCGAACGAGAACACCGCCACCGGCGGCCCACCGGGGCACACGGCCGAGGTCAGCTCGTCGGCGATTAGCACCGCCAGGGCTGCCCCCAGGCTGTGGCCTGTGACAGTGATGCTTATCTCTTCCCCTTCGTATTTTTGAAGGAGCTTGCGGATTTCGGAGACGACGGCGGATGAGAGCGAGGTTTCGGGAGAGGCGTCGGCGGGGGTGTTGTAGAGGCTCCAGAAGCCGCATTCCACCTTGCCCGGCGCCGGAGACGAAGACGAGGAGGAGGAGGATGAATCTTTGTGGTGGGCCGGGACGAGGG
This sequence comes from Brachypodium distachyon, assembly GCF_000005505.3. Lineage (NCBI taxonomy): Eukaryota > Viridiplantae > Streptophyta > Magnoliopsida > Poales > Poaceae > Brachypodium > Brachypodium distachyon. The sequence goes on from NC_016133.3 coordinate 13,175,054, forward strand.
CGGCCCGGACGTTGTCGGCCCACTCGAGGACGGTGCAGGTGCCGCGGAGGGCGACGACGATGTCGCGGCGGCCCATGCGGCGGACCTCGTCGGGGCACTCGCAGACGGCCACGTAGCCCACGAGGGAGGTCCGCTGGGCCGCGCATGGGCCGGCCAGAGACGCCAGCCATGGCGGAAGCTTGGCGGAGGAGGTGGCGAAGAGCGGCGCCGTGACCCGGTAGGCGGCGTCCTGGAGAGGGACGGCGCCTGCGAGATGGTCCAGGTCCGAATTGGGGGAGGCGTCGGAGTTGGAGAGGAAGGCGGAGTAGGCGGCGCCGACGAACTCGCCGTACCGGACGATCTCGCGCCGGAGGTCCGGGTGGAGCGGGTCCAGCAGCCCGCGCCAGCAGCCTTCCTCGCCGTGGAGCCGCCGCCACGACGCCGCGATGTCGCCCCGCGGGGATGGCCCGTCGGGGGGCGACGGCTGGAAGAGCCGCGGCGACAGGTCCGCGGCGGCCGCCATGGCCGGATCTGGAGAAGAAGGACGGCCGCGCTTGAAGAAGGACGGCAGCCGGAGCAGCGGCGCCGCCTTCTTCTTCTTCTGAGCTACGGGCTGGACGACGGCGGTGGCGCCTTGGCCGCGGTGGCGGAAGAGGTGCTCGAGGTTGCCGAGGTGGACCGAGTTGGGCGGCGCCGCCGTGGCTGGCCGGAGCAGCTGCAGGGAGGGCGATGGAGCCGCGGCGGCGGAGGTCATGCAAGGCAGCAGCGGTGTTGTGCTTGAGGCATACGATACGAGATTAGCCCAACGGAGAAGAAGAAGGGATGAATTTTCTTGCTCGATCGGAGGCGGCGAGCTCTGAGGAGCGGCCTTTTATAGGCTCCGTGGATGAGGATTTGCGCGCGTCGTCAACGCGGGAAGCTTCGTTTATTGTACGATGATCGATCCGGACGAATTGATGGCTCACATCACTGAATTGATGTCAACAGTCCTCATTGAATTTTCTAATTATAAAGATCTCCTCCAAACTGTATATTCATATATGCTCTGTTTCTGTCTCTGTCCCTGTCGGAAAAATGCAGAGTGTTTTAAACCTTTGATCTAGTAATAATTAATCTTTTCTACAGTGGATTATTTTGTTGATAGGTACATGGTGTACAATGTTTTCTATTCTAATTGAGATCTCCTCCTCCAAACTGTATATACTCTGTTTCTGTCTCTGTCCCTGTCGGAAAATGCAGAGTATATTTTGACTGTCCGTTTGTTCTAAACCTTTGATCTAATTTTTTGTTTCTACAGCGGAGTATTTTCTTGATAGTTGCATGCGATACAATATTTTAGTGATAGTTTCAAATCGCTGTTTTTGGATTCGTAGTAATCTTTTCTACAGAGGAGTATTTTTCTAATTAACATCTCCTCCAAATTGTATATACTCTGTTTCTGTCTCTATCCCTGTCGGGAAATGCAGAGTATATTTTGACTGTCAGCTTGTTTAAACCTTTGATCTAATTAATTGTTTCTACAGTGATAATTTTGTTGATTTTTTTTTGCGGGAACAATTTTGTTGATAGCTACATGCTGGCATGCTGCACAATATTTTAGTGATAGCTACAAATCACTGCTTTTGGATCCGATTCAAAAATATAAATTACAACAAAGGTTTCAGAAAGCTGATGATGATCTAAATATGACAGGAGTTTCATCCTGTATAGTATATGGATGGACCTGATGTCTGATCTTTGGTGTGTTAGATGGCATAGCCACTAGATGATTATTGATTTATCTGCTGTTTCTTGACTTGCACCAAGTTTTTAGATCAATGATCATCATCTAATAAAAAAAGGGAGCTAGCTTGTGTACAAATTCGATGGCGATATCGAATCTGTTCTACCGTGCACTTTCACTGTGATCTTGCGTAGATTCAGTAAACGGCGGTGTGGTTGTTAATTCCTCCTCCTTGTTACACAGAGATTCATTCTCTAGTCAAACTCTACTCAACGATTAACTACTTTTCAAAAGTTGCCACCTACCTTTAGCTTAGCTGCTGCTACTACTGCTGCTTGGGTAGCAAGTCTCCATGTTCCTACCACCGCCAGATGGATTTCCTTCCCTGTTTTAACTTTTTCAGTCCTTGTCCGATGAATTCTTTGCTTACACACACGTACGTCCATGCCATCCTTGTCTTTCCAGCTAACCTCACATAGTAAGACTACATATATATATAGCCAAAAGTACTTGTCCCTGCTTGTCCTACATATATATACTTTTTTTTGTTTTACTTTTCAAGATTTGAATAACCACCGGAGGGATTTTAGTCAAACAGTACTACTACTGCATAGTACTAGTAGTAGCACGCTACATACCAACCTCCACAAGACGCTTTGTAACTTTATTAGTATAATCCTTGTTATTTGAATTGATCAAGTTTTGGTAACTTTTTGTTGAAGGGAAGTGTTTGTAGACTATGCACGTACGTAGCTCTATTTTACAAGAATATATCGTGCAATATTCATTATCTTTGAAAATTATTTGTACGAATGGATTGTTAGTTTCTTTGCGACATAGGTGTATGATGATGTGGCTATTTTCGTCGATCCTACCATCTCTATGCCTCTATCTTGATCATCTGTTCTGCTCTGATGGTGGGGATGTCGGGATCCATGAAAATAGCCACATCACCATAATATGCACAATTTGTGAGGGTATAGTTAAGTTCTTTTTTAGGTGAAATTTCAGAAAGAAAATCTATTTAGATGCTTTTGGTTTTGGCCTTTTGCTTATACCATCGTCTAATAATATCAAGACAAAAGCCAAACTGACAAAAGCACGTACTGTTTGCTTAGCACCTGATTGGATGCTGCATTACACAAGTCAAACTCTAGCGCACAAAAAAAAGACCCTTGGTTAGTTCAAATTAAACATTTTAATAGAAATTTCAGTTGCTCTCCATGGAAACTGACATTAAAAGAGAACACAGTTTCAGCCAAACCCAAGAACCAATTAACTTGGGGGAATTGATTTAAGGGACTTTGGATTTCTGCTTATCTTTGAAGCTAGCTACCAAAGCTAGAGGTAGACTTTTTGTAGTTAAGGGGACTTTGTCAACTAAATCTTTCTATACAATTCTAGGACTTCTCACTGGTCTTGATCACTGTTCTCACATGGATTGGCCCTATAAAAGAGTATATATATAATAGTACATGGAGTAGTGTACTTATCTTGTGTACTCCATACAAAGAAGGGGCATGCTTAGGTCAGTCCACTGAGACAGTTAACAAATGGCTAATATAATTGGGTCTTGCAACGACCTCCATTTCAGAACAGCTGTTATATTAAGAAGAAAGCACGGTGACGTACAAGCAGCCAAATTAAGCATTGGCTCTCATCCTTTGGAGGTTAAGATATGTATACGTTAGTTGACCTTAATGCAAGACTTTAATTGTATTAAGAGAACTGCTGTAGTTAATTAAGGTCAATTCAGGCTAATAAACTCCACCGGTATGCATGCATGCAGTATGTGCAGTGCACCGCGTATTGCTCGTTCCTTGTAGCTAGCTGGAATCACTGGATTTGTCTCTGCCTGCGTCCGTACCTTAATCAGCTGAATTAATTCATTGAAAGCGTATGGCTGGATTCAAAGAAGACTAGCTAGGCTTGATCCCGGCAGGCTGCTGCTGCTGCCTGCCAGTAGTACCTGGTACGTACGCAGGTTTGCGTCATGCATGACGTTATTCATGCATGTATATATATGTGGCCAACTAACTTACATAAAAATGAACGGTTTTGCTATAATTAAATTGATTGAATTTTAATTAGAGATAAGAAAAATATATTGATGTCTAAGCTCTAATACGGTTTCACCAAAAATAAATCAAATTCTGATATTTATTCCGGTTTCACCATAAATAAGTACTCAATCTAATCCATAATAAGTACCGTCAATTTAGTACGAAGCAGCGACACTTAATATATATAAATCAGAGAAAAAATATTTCATTCTACAGGCGTACGTACGCACCGGCAGTCTGGTGCTCGATGGATCAGAGCCGTGTTCTGTTCGATCGGCACGTGGCATAGAAAGGCATGCAGGTAGGTAGGCTTAATTTTTGAAGTCAAGGCCGGGGTTCCTCTCTCTTGAGATTTGTCAACTAAATTAATCTTTTTACGCATCTCACTGGTCTCTTGAAGACTATTAACAAAGGATTTGGTCCTACACAAATACACCACCTATTGTACATCACATGCATGTAGCCAAAAAGCTGACATCTATACGCGTAGGGTTGGTTCTATAGCAAATTATGGAATTTGGGTGAATATGCGGAATATATATACTTCTTCCGTACAACAAAGGATGTCTCAAATTTGATCAAATTTAAATGCATCTATACACTAAGTCATGTCTAGATACATCCAAAATTTGACAAACTTAAGACATTTTTTGTTGGACGGAGGAAATATGTTTAATTCTACATGCTTGCAAGCCAGCCGGTATGCAATGACGTACGTATATATACAACTCCTTCCAGCGATCTAGCTGGATTCACTAGAGAGGCAATTAAGGTCGATCGACACTGCCTTGGCTGAAATTTTGATAGATTTTCTTCTCCTCTCGCGTACGTGACACACACACGGAAGTTAGAGACTTTCGTGTTAATTAGGCCCCCTTCTTCTGGTAATAAATATAATACTTCCCTTCCAAAATAAGTGACATGAAGTTGTATAAATTTTTATATAAATTCAAGTCACTTATTTTGAATGGGAGGGAGTGAGTGCATATACATGCACTTAATTCATCGAGCTACCTACGTAGGTAAATTCCTACATTGTGTCTTTGCTTTTGTCTCTCTTCTTCCTTTTTTTTGACAGCAATTGTCTCTCTTATAGTCTTCTTCCTTAGTCGACGGAGGATGAGTACTTGTCTTGCTTGACGCCTTGGAAAGTAAGAAAACTGCCGGTCGGGTCGTTGGATTAATTGATTGTAGTCAGAATCTATACGTACACGACTCCAAAACTAGCTTACGTACATATCGCTGGCCAAGACTGTGCACCATCGAATAAGAGGATCGATTCATTACGTCGTTGGTCGAACGCGAATATTATTAATTTCTGCATGCATTCATGCATTCAGGCCGGAGACTCATCCATCGACGACTGACTGCAGTCTCTGCAATCTAGCTGCATCGTCCACATATATATGCTTCCAGAAATGTACGTGCATTTGACGACTGACCGGTCTTAATTGACGTAATATTACATGTATCTATACGGTTTTTTTTACAGATACATTTATATTTGACAAATTTGAGTCGTCACTTGATACGGGATGGAGAAAGTACTCTCTCTGTCCCATATTAAGTGACTTTCTGTTACATGTATCTTCTAGATGCTTTTTAGTCATAAATACATTCATATTTAGTTAAATTTGAGTCAGTTAATACGGAACGGAGGGAGTATATGTGTACTACTTTTTTTACTGGTTTTGTAAAACAAGTTAGAATTGTAATTAAGTTGTGTTTTTGTCGTTGGCTGCATCGATCCATCGAAAAGTTGAGTGAGATATACGTACGGAATACCAGCTAGCTGAAGAGAAGAGAGACCAAAATTGAAGTCAAAGGAGAGAAGGATAGAGATAGATAGAGACGAGAGTTTGTCGGACACGTAAAATGAAAGCGCGCGCATGCAATGCTGTTTCCGACCGCAGGCTGTACGAACTTTCCGACAGGATGTAACATTTCGCGGGAGAATTGTCGACCCGATCGACTCTCGCTCCGACGAAGGAACATAAAAGGCATGATGGTGTCGAAGAATTTTTTAGAAGAAAGTCGTCAACAGTTTGCATCACGTATCTTAATACTGATCGAGTGCACTAATATTACTCACTTTCGAGGCGGTGTGTAGTGATACACAATTCAACATTAAAAAAAAATGTGATTATTAGTACGGACTAGTTTTTAAAAGTCTGGGCAAACTCTCCATCAAGGAACTGAACATTGTAGAGTAGTTTTTATAGATGGCATTTTTTACTTTGATCGATAAAGGGCATTTTATTGAAACTCACCTGGAATTAATTGAACCTGCATGCACCTGTTAAGTATATATATAAGTATATATGGTAGCTCTATATTTAATTTACAGAATAAAGTTGTAACCCCAGCATAAGTATAAGTACATATGTCGGTCGAAATGTGAAACAAGGCTTAAGTTAGTCAATCATCAGTCGCTAGGTCTACATATATACGAACTGGTACACGCAAAATCACACCGCCGATCCATCTTTCCGCAAAGGGAACATATCACAGATCTCCAGCACAAAAAACTGGTTTTGACTTTTAATTATTGGACCAATCCGATTTCCTTTAAAAGCTGTATTTATGGAGGTTTCTCTGCTGTACCATATCCGTTTCCGTGTCCGAATCCTCGTGCGTATCCTTTTTTGGATCCGATAAAAAAATACGGAATAAGATATGGTATGGGTACTATCCGACCGAATCCGATCCGATTTTATCCTTAGAATATGTTATATTTAGGAACATAGATAGTGCTTCTAAAACAACGATAAGAATTATGGGACGAAGGGAGTACGTAAAAAATCTATATTAATTTCTGCCCAAAAGTTTGCTAACTTGTAATAGCGTATTTCTGCCTCTTGTCGTCGAAGTTAATTTTCTGCACCTTTACGCAAGATTTTTCCAGGAGAAAAATCTGTCATGGCGGTGCACTCTTCTAGCTAGTCTATCTGATCAAACCCCAAATCAAGAAGTTTGGAATCCAAACATACGTCTCCTCCTCTCCTGCCGGGAAACTTCTAGTTAATCAACAAAATTTTGGATCACCGATCTTGTTCCACCACACAAAATAATCTGCGAATCCATCGATCACCTTGATTGTTCCACCAGCATCACCGGCCAGACATTTTGATACTACTATTCCGACCAGGCAAAATTTTCAACATTTAATCCAATGTCCTGTCGGTTGTTAATTAATCACATTTCCACCAGGCGACATGTGTCACTCGTCAGTAAATAATTAACCAAAAGGCCAGGTCCCTGTCAAAAAAAAAAACTAAAAGGCCAGGACATGCATGACACATTTGATCTCCAATTAACACGAGGGAACAAATTAAAAGGGTGTCGAAAAGAAGAAGAGGAGGACATCATCATGAGGAAGGGGGGCAAAAAGAACATAAGACTACAAAGGTGATGCTGCTTATTACTTAATGCCGGTTAATTTTCGTTCTCTTTCAAAAGCGTGACATTAAATTAATGAGCAAAGTTGGTGTTGGATTTTTCTCGTTGCAAGTACATGAAAGGCGACGTTTGATCAGCTTTGCTCGTGCGGCAGATTCCAGAATTGAAATGGAGAATATATCCCTAGTCAACGCAGCCGTCGGATCCCTATCGGACGGTGAGTATGTAGAAATATACACAAAAGGCTGTTTACCTTAGATCTGTATATACAGTCATTAAACGAAGATGTGATTTAGGCTGATGCCCGGAGAATACAATTTGTTCCAAGATTTCAAGTAAACTGGTCAGGTGAATACAATTTTATTTCTCCGCGGGCAAGGCAAATTCTATACTAGCTATATATATTTGTCCTTTTTAAAATTCAGAAACTGTGCTAAAAGGCTTATTGGACGACTGCCAATCCTATGATGTATATATGTGTCGATAAAGCTTCATGATTGACACAGACCAAAAAAATGTGTGTGAATCGCGAGCACCGGCATTTGAACAGTACTGAACGGTACATCTACTGAACCAAGTCTTACCCTCTACTGACCGGTCGTTACATAGCGTCGGTCCCGGAGATAAAATCCAACATAATCTGAATTTGGAGTCACAAAGCCGGTAAATCAGCTGCTACTATGCCGACAAATTAGAAGGAATCATGGAATTAACGTGTGCACGCTGCTGCTGCATATATACTACCACCGGCCGGTCCATGCAATTGACCCAACTGTTCATGGCTTCTTAAGCAGGAAAAAAATGGTTCAGCGATAGATTTTTGACAAACACAGAATTCTTCTCCATTTACGAATATTCGAGTCATGCGCACGTACGCAATTATATGGAGTACTAACAGTACAGTGCTATGAATTGTACACGATGCTGTCAACCAGACGGACAGACAGAATTATCTCTGGTAATCAAAGCAGGTTATTCTGGATGCTTTAATTTCGGTCTTTGTGAAGAAAAAACATTGTCAGCAGAATTTCGTTTCATTTTTCAGGTCAGTCAAAATTCGGATATATTCCGATTTGCCGGTGGGCGATGTGCAGTGACAGAAAACTAGGGAAATGAAAATCTTGGTCACTGAAAGAACAAATGAGAGATGGGACTCCTTTCTGGTTTTGACTAGAGCAAAGATTGCAGATCTGGAAAAGAAGTCCTTTACAATTGTTACTGACTACCCGAGATGGCCAGCCGTGCGCATCGTAGTTCTGCTATGTTGACATGTATACACAACACTGTTTCGACATCTTCCTTGGTCATAGAGTACTTTGCATTGATCAGCATTGTTCATTTCAGTGGAAGGGGTCAAGTCTTCATTTACAAGATTGCATATCAGCAAGCAAGAAAGATTCATCCTTTGCTCCTGGGAACATACCAGTCTCTCTTTTTCTGATCGTACGAGAGCGAGGAACAGCTGCCATTGCGGTAGTCCCATGACAGCACCTTCTTCATCAAGACTCGCAGCCTCTCGGCGCCTGGACCAGGCTCGAAGACAGAGTCTTCGTCCCTAGATGAACAAGGATCAGCCCCTCCGTCAGAGCTCCCGTCACACCATGCTCCAGGAGTGAACCGACCTTCGGAGCGGTGCAAGAGCTCACGGTCTATCCTGTCCAGGACCTTGTCTTCCTTGGGAAACTTCCGCGCAAAGGGCGCGCCACTCTTGACCATGTTGTTGAAGTCCTTCATGGACAGGGTCAGCGGGTGCTGCTTTGCAGGGTAGTCCCAGGAAATGTAATGCAGGTCGTGGCCAACTGCGGTGCCCCGGAACTCATCGGAGTTGCAGATGACAGTATGGAAATAACCTTCTGGTGAGGAGATGAAATTGACGTAGTACATCAGGACAGTACGTGGGAGGTTGTCCCACCCCCAGATGCAATACTCAAGGAAGTTTTTTGTGAGCATTATCCAGGCAGAACCTGAAGATCAAACAAAGGAGACTGTGATGTTATGATGAATTAAAATTGATCTTGCACTAGAAAACATGCCTTAATAGTTAACAAACATATGAAGATGTATACATACACATCCTTACCTTATACACAAACTTTTTTTATTCTACTATTAATTAATTGTATCCATGTCTACAGGGTAATTTATTTATTTATTATGGCAGTGTCAACGAATGATTATACACACTGCTTTTGGGGAATGCTATTTTTGGTTCATTAGCAAGTGAATATTTACAGCAAATGAAGATCATATAACTAGTCAACAAGAATTCTTTTGTTTTTATCATTTGAAAATAACAAAGTGCCATAACAAAAACGAAAGGGATCGGTGACAGTAATTTTTTCCACAAAACGTCAGACTGATACTTGAATACAACAAATAACTATTGTTCTCTTTTGCAGAATGTACAACTTGAAGGGAGATGTTATATAACCTATAATAGCTGTATAAAAAAGGAGGACATTTTTCTCGATCACGCATCAAACGCTCAAAGCACGCATTTTTTTTATTAGAATGAAAAAAAATCGGAGGACATGGTTACACAGTAGAAAGAAATAAGCATAGAAGCGCTCTGAGCTCTCCACTTTCAACCACTCCCTTATGTCAGGTTACACAAAGATTAGCTGATGACAGCAATGAGTTCACAATGAAAAAAAAATATGAACACGAAGGGAACACTTCAATGATTAATGAGGTCCCAGTTATTTCTTCAAGAGGAATTTATAATCAGCAACCTACAGTTGTCAGCAGCAATATGTTCCCAGTTTAAGTGGTGATTATGGACTACCAAAAGATAACATGCTTAACTTTCTTCCATCAACTGTTTAAACAAGTGGTTCTTTAATCTTGAACTACTTTGCACAGTTAGTGGCCACACACAATGCTGACCAACCCATTAATGTACTGACTTATGGATAGAAATGGTAATCAACAAATACTGAAATCAGGAACCAGCCCTACCAGTATATAATTTGAAAGACGTTGGCAGTTCTCGCCGCTCAGCAGTCGTGGAAAGGTCAAACTTTTTTGACAGATAGAGCCCTGGGTCCAGAACAATTGGTTTTGCTCTTTGCATCCTGTGATGAAACCACATAAACCTCAGAAAAAGGGAAGGGGATACAAAGGGAAAAAAAATCTAGATAATGCGAGCAAGTGGCAAATGTTGATGCAAGAAAACTTACAGTTTCCATCCTGATATTTGCATATGCTCTACAAAATTAAGATTTCTTGGCAAAGACGAGAACACATGAAGTATATCTGCAGAGTTAACAGCAGTTAACAATCGAGTATGGAATGCATTATGTATAACTGTGCAGAAATAATGAGCTAACAGTTAATACTACAAGCACAATGCCTTTGTAGTTATGTTGCTTTCAAGCTTCACTATAAGTTGCTATCCTCTACATAAGTTGCCAACATCTGCCTGTTCGGTTGGCTGTTCAGACCGAACACAATACCAACAGCCTCTGTGCTTCACCACTTGGAACCTACCCAGGGCCCCAAACCTCTAGGCATCTACCTAAGTGATACTTGCCAATGCTACTAACCTTCACTGCAGGGCTATCCTCTACATAAGTGATGATAATGCAAGGAAATCTAGTTAAGCCAGTCCAGCAAAGTGCAACCTATGTGTCTTTGATGTCCCATATTACAAATGGTTTTAATCTTATGGCAAGATAATTTTGCCAACCCCATTCCACAGTGCTCTATATCAGTCAACGGTACAGTTTCAGCAGGTAAATAAGGGAAATTGAAATACTACATCTGCTGGTTTGCCACGCCTTTTTTTCTCATGGGAAATCAAGAATGCATATCGAACTTCCATTTAGTTATTCATCACAACAAAAGACTACGACACCTAGACATGAACAAAATAGTAATCACTGCAGGGAAATACAAAGGACCAAGAACACTGACCATCTTGTGTCATGAGAGGATAATCTGACGCGCTGAGGTTGATGAACCAATCCCACTCCAGCCCTTCTTTGAGCAGCATCGCCACGGCGTGTAGCGTGCAAGCGACCATCGTCGGCCCCTTGTACGTCACCAGGTTGCCCTTGGCGATGACCCGAACATTCCCAACCTGGCTGAACATGGGGTCACCCTTGACATACATGGCCAGGTCGATCCTCTCCCGCGGCGGCGCCTCCAGATCCAAATGCAGGATGTACTGGTTGCGCGGGTGGTATATCGCCTGCAGCACCCTCCGCATCCGAAGCCCGTCCCCCTTGGTGCCCTCGAGGAGATACGCCAGCCGCGGCGCCTCGGCGTCGGAGTCGTCCGAGTTCACGGCGGCGTTGTCGGGGTTCTCATTGTCGTCATCGCCGTTCAACAGCCGGTTGGCGGTCCCCGGGCCGACGGAGCTGGCTTCTTGCTGCGACGGCGAGCCGCTGCCGTCATCCCAGTCGGTGAAGGAGACCACGTCGAAGAGGAAGGCGTCGTCGCTGGCCAAGTAGGGCGGCGCGAAGAGGCCGCAGGCGGCGGCGAGGAAGAGGGTCGCCGAGACGAGGAGGCTGGCGAGGAACGGGAGCAGCCACCGCCGGTCACTGAACGGCCGGCCGGGACCCGAGCCGAGGCCCCAGTTCTTCCTCATCTGCTCGTCCTCATTGAGCGCAGTGTTGGTTGCTTGTGCTTTGATTGCTCCGCCGCCCTACATCCCGCAAACTGATGAACAAACTCGAATCTCTAGCCACCACCATCCGCATCTCACATCCCGAATCCCCAATCCCTAAAATCAGCAAACCCCAAAATCAAGACGAGGAGGAAAGGAGGGTTACCTAGCTGCTTTCGCCGCCCACAAGACCCCCGGAGTTGGACGCCGGCCGGTAGCTTCTGGAACTCCCACGGCGAGGCGAGAGATCCAGATTGCGGTTCCGTTCGTCCTCTGCAAGCTCTGGAGCAGCAGCAGCAGGTTGCAGTGGTTGAGCAGACCAGTTTTTTTTTTTGAGCGAAGGCGAAGCTAAAGGAGTACGGAGAGCACTACTGACACGAGAAAACAATTACCTGGGCCTAAACTAAACTATTAGGCCGGCCCGTAGGCTGAAATGAAGCCCATGAACTAGTGCACGGCTTTCGCTCGTCGTGGGCCCTCAGACGAAGTGAATGGAAGCGTTGCGTCATACATACAGAAAGTAAACAACCTCTCATCCTACACACTGACACGCGGGCCCCAGACCAACAGAGGCCGCAACGTCATCCGCCGCTTCTGAGTCAGCCCGCACGCTCGGGAGGAAGACCCACTGGCGCCTGGGTCCCGCATGCCAGGGACACATGACCTCGTCTTCTTCCCCCAAAAGGCACCGAGGCAAACCCAACCCAAAGCAGAAGAGAGACGCGCAGCCAAAAACCGCAAAACCCCGGCCGCTCGATCCCCCCACCAAATCCCCGCGCGATGTCGACGTCGCCGACGCCGCAGCAGCAGCGGCCGCCGCGGCGGGCGGCGTCGGCGCGCGCGTCCTCGTACGACGAGTCGCTGGTGGACGCGGAGCTGCAGGCGTACCTGGGGAACTCCCCGTCGCGGCGCATCAAGAGGCTGCGCCGCCTCTCCGCCGACGAGCGTCAGCGGGAGACGGATACGGAGGCGCAGATCGCGCTCTCCCTGGGCTTCCCCATCGACGAGCTCCTCCCCGCCGAGCGCCCCCTCCTGGCGGCCCCCGACGCCGACGCCCCCAACGACTACATCGTCGTCCGCAACCACATCCTCGCCTCCTGGCGCGCCGACCCGCGGGTGCCGCTCCCGCGCGCGCGCGTGCTCGAGACCGTCGCCGCAAGCTACGACCACCTCGTCGCTGCCGCCCACGGCTTCCTCTCCCGCGAGGGCCACGTCAACTTCGGGGTCTCCGCCGCCTTCCCCGCCGCCCCTCCCGCCGACGCGCCGCAGCGCCCCGCCGCTTCCGTCCTCGTCGTCGGCGCTGGCCTTGCCGGTCTCGCCGCCGCGCGCCAGCTCCTCCGCTTCGGCCTTAGGGTGCTCGTCCTCGAGGGCCGCGCCCGCCCCGGCGGCCGCGTTTACACCTCACGCCTGGGTGGGGACCAGGCCGCCGCCGCCGTCGAGCTTGGCGGAAGCATCATCACCGGCATCCACGGCAACCCGCTAGGCGTGCTCGCCCGGCAGCTCGGGATCCCTCTTCACAAGGTGCGTGACCGCTGCCCGCTGTACCACCCCGACGGCCGGACCGTGGCCACCAGGCTGGATAGAAGCGTCGATTTGGTGTTCAATAGGCTTCTAGACCACGCCACCAGCTTGCGGGAATCCCTCAAGGACGCCGCCGAGAAGATCTCGCTGGGGGAAGGGATCGAAACGCTGAGAAGGCTGTACCATGTGTTGAGAAGCGAGGAGGAGAGGGAGGTTCTAGATTGGCACCTGGCAAACCTTGAGTTCTCCAATGCTGGTTGTCTATCTGAGCTCTCGCTGGCGCATTGGGACCAGGATGACCAGTATGAGATGGGTGGTGACCATTGCTTCTTGGCCGGAGGGAATTCGAGGCTCGTGCACGCGTTATGCGATGGTGTACCAGTGTTGTACGAGAAGACAGTGGAGCAGATTCAGCATGGAGAGGATGGAGTGAGCGTCACGGTGGAAGGAGGACAGGTGTTCCAGGCTGACATGGCGCTCTGCACTGTCCCGCTCGGGGTGCTCAAGAGTGGGAGCATCGAGTTTGACCCCAAGTTGCCTGAGAACAAGCTTGGGGCGATTCAGAGGTTGGGGTTTGGCTTGTTGAACAAAGTGGCCATGGTGTTCCCATCAGTATTTTGGGATGAGGATATCGACACATTTGGGTGTTTGAATAAGGAGAGCAGCAAGCGTGGTGAATTCTTTCTCTTCTACAGCTACCATACTGTCTCTGGTGGTGCAGTACTTGTCGCACTTGTGGCGGGAGAGGCTGCTTTGGAGTTTGAAAAGGTAGATCCTGTCGTCACACTTCATCGGGTACTTGGTATTCTTAGAGGTAATCACTGCTACACTTAACAATCCCATTATGTTCATAAGTCTAGCTACTATCTTCCATCCAGGTTGGAGTTGGGACAATAATTTGAAATGAATAGTATGAATTTCAAGCTTACTTTCTCTGTGATTTGGTATAAAAAACATAGCATGGGTGATCCATCGAAATCGACCATAAGACGTTGTATTTTGGATTTCTAAGGCAAGTGTATGCTTAGTATTTGTGTGGATAGCATCATGCTGAGCGTGAGTTTCGAATTGATTTATATGTTTTGTTAATGCTTATGGAAAGTTGCATTTGAAACATGTTAATATAGTAGCCTTTATTGTTACTCCTTAATTCATTGGTGGATATGTGTTGATTTATGATTAGGTGTATATGCTGTTTTGATACATAGTCTCTGTTCCTTCAAAATACATAGTTTCTGTTGCAACCATCATTTGATGTATATACAGTTGTAGCATGAAATTTACTAAACTTATTGTCACTCTGTAATGTATTAAAGAGCCAGTGTTGTCTTCAGTTCAGACTTAGATACCCCATAATTCACCGCCATACGCATTCATTTATGAGTAGGTTTAAATCTTAATAGAACAACTGGACGTGCCTTTTCCATACATAGGCTCTGTTATACTCATTAATGGGACCAGCTAGGAGGACTAGCCCTTGGCTGCAATTATAATGGAAAGACACAACCTGAGCAGCCTGTCGAGGCTAGGCCTGGAATGCAGGTGGAGGTGGGCAGCATGTGCACTAGCACAGAGAACCAACCGATCGATGCTTGGTTCTCCTCTGTTATACACATTATGGGATGGTTGTAGCATGAAACTTACTGGATTCATTGTCACTCCGTTATGCGCTCAAGTGCCATGTTGTGTTGTCTTAAATTCCAATTTACATACTAATATGTCCATTAATTGTGCTGTATTAGATGGCAAGTGTTTTAAATTGTTATGGTTTTGTCACGTCACTGGAAAGAGAACATGACAGAAGTCAAGAGTTTTATGCTTACTTAAGCACTGATGCTCATATGGGTATTTGTGAGTGTGTGGAAACATTTGCCAGTGTCTTTTTGGTTCTTTCAGGATGGCACAAACATACGACTAAACTTTTAGGTAATCATTTGTACTATAAATATTTAGGAAAACTTCAGATTATTTGGTACAATGTAAATATCAAAACCATAATGATGTAGGTATACCCATATGGTTAGCTAAGCCATACCCCTACCAATTACTTAGTTCCTTCCCTTCAGCAGCATGTATCATTTATTGATTACTTGTCATGAGGGATTCAAACCAGCATGGTCCTGTTTTATGATGACCTATCATTTACTTATTTGATCATGAATGCAAAGTGGGTTGAAAATGTTTTTCTTGATTTATGCAGGTATATATGGCCCAAAAGGTGTTACTGTGCCTGATCCCATTCAATCAGTTTGCACGAGATGGGGTAGTGATCCTCTTTGTTGTGGTTCATACTCTCACATCAGAGTTGGCTCTTCTGGAACTGACTACGACATTCTTGCCGAAAGTGTCAGTGACGACCGGCTCTTCTTTGCTGGAGAAGCAACAAACCGTGCATACCCTGCAACGATGCATGGCGCCTTATTGAGCGGACTAAGAGAAGCTTCCAGAATCCTCCGAGCTTCAGAAAGCAGAGTGAATTCCGATCATAAGAAATACGCTCTGCAGAAGAGCATTAGACCTCCTGATGGCATCCTTGAAGATCTTTTCACGGAGCCAGATCTAGAATTCGGGAGATTCTCGTTTGTGTCCTCCTCTATGACGCCCGACGACCCAGAGTCTGAGGGATTGCTCAGGATTACACTTGAGAAACATTTGCTTCTGCATCCAGAGAAGCCCGTTCTAGAGGGCGACCAAAAGGATCAGAAGCCTGCAGCTGAGAAGAAGGCAGCGCAGGAAGCCTTCCATTTATACGCCACTGTCTCTAGAGAGCAGGCGAATCAGCTGCAACTGGCAGGCGACGACGATCGAGCTAGACTGGCATTGTTATGCAAAGATCTTGGGGTAAAGCTGATGGGTTACGACTTTACATGCGATGTAGGTAACTCTCTGGTTCTTAGCATCCTGAGCGCTCGGAAAGCCAGGAAGAGGCTGCAGCGGCCCAAGAACTCCAAAGTCGCACAATGATGACGTGACTGGAGTACAAGATTCTTTTTCTCCTGTTTGTTGAAGAGAAGCATTTTCAGTTAGGTCCAAGCATGCATCTCTGACGTAAGATTGTTTTGTAATGTAGTGTTGTACAAACTTTACACATTGTAGTGACCAAGATTCGCCATGTTCTGCTGCCAGTTCCCGGTTGTATGTTGCAACCCTGTCAACAATGTTTGTGGACTCGAGTGGATTAGAACTTGGGTGAACTGTCACTGTCAGCTGCCAATAGATCATCAGAATAATTGCCTTTTACTTGGATGATTAGTGATGAATACATGATGCGTCACTTTTTTCCTGGATTAGGCACCTAGCTTAATTGTTCCTCTGGATTAGGCACCTAGCCAATTCTGGCGATTTGGAATTCTGGAGACCTTAATTCTCAGCCAAGCTTCACAATTGAGCAACTGTAGGTATTTCGATCAAGGGAGACGAAGGAGATTGTAGGTGATATATGGTTTGGCGATGAAAGAAAGAGCTTAATGCAACCAAAGGCAGGCGACCAGTTTTGAGTATGGCTGGAAGTCTGGAACTACTGAAATGTGCAGTTAACAGTTATTAAATGTTTCCTAAGAAAAAAAACGAAATAAAAAATAAATATTACTCACATGATAATCAGCACTGGTACATTCCAGATTGTCATATCTTTTTTCCTTCCTTTTTAGCTGTCATTTCGTTACCATTTTCACATGAGAACCTTTGCAAAATCGCAACACCAAGAAACACGCCCTTGTATATACAAGAGTAAAATACACCAGTAGTCCATGAACCCGGCAAAAATGAACACTTTAGTCCACGAACTCAAAAAATGCACACTTAAATCCTTAAATTGGGACTATTGTGTCACTTTAGTCCAAAAATGGTTCATCGAGCCTTAAATACGCCACGTGACCGCCACGTCGGCTTCGACCAGGACAGCGGGCTGCTACTCGATTTTCTCAGGATTTTTTTTTTGCAAAATCATCATGCCCGAGCCGCTCGAGGGGGCAAGGCGGCCCTGTCCAGATGGGGATCTTGGGGCCCTGAGAATAGCGCCGTTGCAGCCGGCGCCTCACCTAAGGTTGTTATCAAGCCCGCGATGCTCAATTTTGATGAGAGGACGCCATTGAAGGGGTCGCCGAAGCCGACGTGGTGTCCATGTGGGGTGATTAAGCCTCGCCGAACCGTTTTTGGACTAAAGTGACACAGTAGTCCCAATTTAGAGGTTTAAGTGTGTGTTTTATGAGTTCGTGGATTAAAGTGTTCATTTTTGCTGAGTTCATGGACTAATGACGTATTTTACTCTATATACATTAACACATACGTACACACCAACCCCAGAGACCAATGCCATTCAACAGCAGCTAGCATGTTCAGATCAATCCGCCTCTGCCTCAGCATCCGCATGCTTTCTTTTCTTGAGCGACATAGCAAATAAAGGGTGATATAGGCAGGTCATAGGAAGATAGGTTGATCATCAGGCCTGAAAGAATACTACTCTTATTGTGAAATGTGAGATTGTAAAAGTCTGGTAGCTATGGGAGGCACCGGAAATTATCGAAGCAGTCGCATCATTGCATTCGGTGCCAAGAAATTCCATACTTAATATGTTTGCTACCGCGCGGTAGGATCGTGGTACTTGGTCTCTCAACTCAACTTTCGCATCGCAAGATGGATCAGGAGGATAAGAAAGGTTGATTGCCATACTGTAAAATGTGGGATTGTAAAACAAAATCTGCTAAGAATGAGGGCAGACAAGCTTTCTTGATGAACTAGCCAGACAAAAGATGATCGACCAGCAGGCGTGACCTTGACAAGGAAATTAACGTCGGGTCATAAACGGGAAGGAGAGTATACTGTGAATAATTACTCGTTCCCGTACTGGTTTAGCTGCCGCCAGTACAGTGTGTAGATGAAAACGTACTGGTGTCATTAATAAGGAGAGGCGATGCTTGCATATCATAAGTTGTTCGGCCCTGTTTCCCTTCTCGAAATTAACCAGAGGCTACATGTGTAAAATTTAACTTCGGTTCCTGCAGCCTCCCTTCCCCATCGAAAATACTGTCACAAGAATAATCTACAATGATTACGCCTACTTTGTCCTAATATTTAACCAGCCATTGAATTCATGGGAGTCATCATGTTTCAGGCTCAATTCAGTTACAGCTATCAAAAGGAAAGTTCAACTAAAATGATAGTGCCTTCTCCCACCCTCAAGAGTGTTCCAGGTTCAGCGCACTGGCATGCCCAGATTCTGAGCTAGCTTCCTGAGAGATTGGTGCATCCGCTCAGCCCCAGGCCAACAGAAAATGGATAGAATAATAGCATGAAGTCCACACATATATACTGGCGAGTTTGTCATCGGCGGCATAATGTTCTGACTTTCCTAAATGTTTGGTTGCTAGAAGATGATGAAATGTAATGGAATAGTTCCACATTCGAGCATCATCAACATGTTTGGTTTGTAGAATATATGAAACTTGAATGGAACCATTTGGTTCCTCAAAATGGAATATTCTCCTAATATGCTTAACCATCTCAATCCTCAAAAATGTAGCAATCAAGTAGTTTCAAGTGGAACCAATAGTTCAAATGTTTGGCCGTAGGATATAGAAAACTAGAACCATTCTATTATTACATTCCATTCTTATAAGAATAGAACCGTTGCATTCAATTCCCTTCCTCTGGATTCTGGAACCAACACTATGAGTATATGAGACATTGCACATGCATGGTTGGCAAATTACTTGAGAAACGAGCAGATATACTACAAGTCCACAAGTCATCTTTTCAAGACATTGACTATATGTAGTCCGCGACTGTCAGGAGGAAACTATTTTTTCCCAACAAGTGACATTTCCGACAGTGTTATAGGCAGATTTCAAGGAAATAGGATGATCATGTATGAAAGAATCCACTATTCATATGGTGAAATTTGAGCCGGCAAAAGTCAGGTAGGCATGGGAGGCCTTGGGAGTTCACAGTCCTCACAAGAAGATAGGTGCAGTCAAATTCCTTATATTTTCGCTCTTGCAAATGGAATTCAAGGCGGTACTTGCTACCATCCCTGTTACGACGCTGAATAAGCAACACTTCTTTTTTGGTGTCTGCATTTTCCTCTTGTACAAGGCCTGTTAAGGCGCGCTGAATAGGCAATATTTCTTTTCGCGTCTGCATTTGCCTTTTCTACAGGCCTGTTGAGATGCTGAATAAGCAAAAATGCTTCTTTCATGTCTGCATTTGCATTTTTTATCTGCACATATGTAATGCTTATTTATCAACGGAGTATATACAAGTCGAGAGTTTGCACAACAAAATGAACGTTAGACGTGTAGGCATAGAAATTTATGTTCAAATCTCAGAGTTCATACTACCACAAACTTGGCCAAAAAAAATTACATAGTTATCTACTATTATTCGTTCTGATTGTCTACAGTGTAATATAAGCTACCAATGACAACTCTCGGATGGTGAATCATTTATAGCATGCGGTGCACCACACGTATAAATGTATGTTTCACGAGGTCTTGACTATAAGTATGAGGTGTCCAATGCTTTCAATTTTGAAATGCAGACTGTTTAGAATGGCAGGAAGATAAGATCATAGGTTATGAAGGAATGCACAACACATGCATAGAGCAAAAATTATAAGGTGATACTAGAAAAGTCTGCTACAGGAATGTGAGACATCACGAATTCTAGGTAGAGTCCGGACATAAGTGTTACGAACCTGTGCAATACCTCTGGGATTTCATAGAATTGTAGCTGCCGATAGATCATCACAATCATTGCCTTTTAGTTGGATGAGTAGTGATGAATACATACATGATGCTTTTTTTTCCTGGATTTGCCACCTAGTTTAATTCTTTGTTTGGACTAGTCCATTCTGGCGATTGGGAATTCTGAAGACCTTAATTCTCAGCCAAGCTTCAGAGTTGAGCAGCCGTGGGTATTAGGATTAAGGGAGAGGAAAGAGATTGTAGATGATGTATGTTCCCTTTTTGACGAAAAACGGAAGCACAGATTCAATTAATTTAAGAGTTGAAATTTACACAGAGCAAACGCCTGATCTCCTCGAAGATGGCCTCAGCAATCGAAGAAGGGAGACATGGTTTGGCGATGAAAGAAAGAACCTAATTATTTACTATCACCTATGCAATCAAAGGATTTCAGGCCACTAGTTTTGTGTATGACTGGAACTGCTGAAATGTGCAGTTAGCGGTTATCAAATGTTTCCTAAAGAAACCGAAATAGTGCCAACAAAGATACTCACAAGATAATCAGCACATGAACGGATGAACCTTCCCTTTTCCTTCCTTTTTAGCTGTTCTTCAGTTTCCATTTCAAAAGATTAGAGCCTTTGCAAAATCTCATCATCAAGAAACGCCCCGATCAAGGGATATACAGGGGCGTTTCTTGATGATGCGATCACCGCCAAAGCCGAAATGGTCCCGTTCGTGGAGCGTAAGGCTTACGCCGGCGGCGTGAGAGGCTACGAGTCAGCGGGCCGGTCCATGGGCCGCCTGGCGGGGCTGGAGATCCTGGGGAGCAAGGCGACCTGCGAAGACGCGAGGAAGAAGAAGGGGGAGGTGTGGGAAAGGAACAGAACGGTGCTGGCCGCCTTTGCTCTGCAGCGTCCTCGTTGCCTAGACAGATCCATCCAAGCATGCATGTGTACATCGATCTCTACGTTTGTCTTAAAAAAATCTCATGTTTCCTGATCTATAATCTGAGTTAATCCCGTTAAGAGTCATTAATGTGTGCAAGCTCAACATGCAAAATGTCCACATCATTAAATTGGTTCCCACTATATCCACATCATCAAGTTGGTTCTCGTTAATTCACATCATGTGCATGCAAATTTAAATGTCCATATCACCATACACATCATATGTTGCAGCTCCACTAGCAATTTATTTTGGTGCCCCTTAGACCATTCAACATTTTAACTCATAAATTTTTTCACCTTCACGTTATATATATAAATAATTCACCAAGTACACATATTTTCATGATACATTTCTTGGTTTTTCTAAGAAGTTCGAATATTCAGATTCATGAAGCCTCTCTTTTGGGTTTTCTCAAAGTTATTAATGTTCATGTACATCAAAATTACTCTTATTTTGTGTTGCATATATGATATGGATGATAAAGTCGTTTGGCCCTGTGGTATTCATATTTCTTTTTTCATTTGATCATATTACTATCATTTGCTGATCATATTACTATCATTTGCTCCTAATATCATGTCCAGACTCCAAATGTGCAAACAAAATTGTCCGCCGCAGCGCGCGCGGAATCATCTAGTATTAACTTATGACACCCCGCACGTTGCTGCAGAAGATATGTATAGATATATTGTGCGTAGGATAAAATAATAAAACTAAAAATAACATCTAATTTGCACATGGTCGGCTTCAATAGAAATACCCCCTCTGGGCCATTAGTAAGTGTCTTGGATTTAGTAGTACAACTTTAAATCCAAGACACTTATTATGGATCCGAGGGGGTATGATATTTCCATATAAATAATAGATGTGTCTTAAATTGACAGAGATGCCTCAAAGATGTAACAATACATGAAACAATATTTTCTGACGGAAACACACATGGAACAATATCATTTTACAAACATAATGCTAGAGCAGCCGCCAAAATTAGTTCGCTAATATGATATTAGGTCTGCGATAAAGAACAAAAAATGAAATATTTGTCACATGATAGGAAATTTTTACTTGCGGCGGTACACATATGTTCGTTGTGACGAAACCAATGGATGCTCGATGAGTTTAAAAGTTTATGTTTCTCGGAAGTTAATATATATAAACCCTCAATTAGATCCCTAATCCCAACCTGTAATATCTCTTAAGAAACAACAACATATATCGAAACAAAATTAGAGTATGTAGATAGACCTATGAAAAAAAATGAAAGACTAAATCTGAATGGTACTCGTACATACGCTTCTGGCTGCCTGTAAAGTTGCCGATGTCCTGTGCTGGAGAACATGTAGAAGCGAATCCTCATGCGTCTTCTAAAAAAAACTGACAATAGGAGTCATTTATTGTTCTACCCGTCTTGCTTTATTTCCAATATACTTCGTACACAGTACTCATAATCTGCCGGAACAGAAAAAAACAGATTGACACACGAACAATGCAGATCAGAGATTTGTAATGACGCATAATTCATTACTTCTCGTCCTGCCCTGTTCCTTCGTGAGTGTTATCAGGGACGGAGGCAGCATTTAGGGTATGCTGGAAAGCTCAGCTGCAAATAACTAGCAACGACAACCATAATTGTCAAATATTAACCTAGCGTCAGAGATGACTACTGAAATCAGATCAGCATGTAAGTTCGAAAATCTCAATCCAAGTTTGATCACTAAGGTTCGATGCTAAGAATCTGCTACGGAGTATAAGAATAGGAGGCATCACAAATTATAGATGAATTAGTAGTCAGAACATGATCAGGTGTAAAAATCAAGGGACGCTCGGGTAAACTCAAAGGAATATATAGAAGTAAATGCTCCCATGCTAATCATGCATCACGGTAGAGATCTCGAGCTTATGTAAAATCAACTATAATCAAAAGATATGATGAGTATATGTACCACATAACGGTTGGCAATTATGGTGGTTTGCTCTAGGGAGCGATCACGGTAGAGTGAACGGATGGCCACCGTCTCAGATATTTATAAGAGTAAAGATAATAAGTCACACACCACATGTGTATATGTATGCTCCACAAGGCCTTGACTATAAGTATGAACGATCCCTATCCATATGCTTTCTATTTTGTGATCACGATGAGGGATCCCTATCACTATGTATTGTAAACTGAGCTGGCAAAAGAAATCAACTAGGAATGGGAGACATCGGGAATTCTAGATTGAGCTTAGGGAGGACCCTCTCGAGGATGAATAAAACTTCCAGAAGAATTTGGCAAATCATCAGGACTCTTTAGATAAATTGACTTCGGTCTTAGCTAAAGTTGAAGGAGTAGACTCAGCAAGTCTGTGAAGAGTCGAGGCATAGAGTTTAGATCAAGTGACATAGTAGATAGTAGGATATGCTCCAGATATATGGAATTAAGCTACTATCTTTTGATGAAATCGTATTAAGTCATTAATTATCAAGCATGTATTTTATTTAAATCTCAGAACATATTTTACTTGTGAAATCAGATCAATTTTAGGGGTTCACTTGTAAACATACTTTCACTAAAAAAAATGTTGGTCCATATGGCTTATTTCGGTTAGCCACTGGCGTTTTGCTTTCGATTTCGGTTCGTTCGAGGTTGATGAAGCAGAGTGCAAACTGCAACCGATCCGAGCTACTACCTGGGACCCCAGTCTAGAACCAGGCTAGTCTCCCGATCTCGCGCGCCGCCGACAGGATCAGGGGCTATAACTGTGCACTTCTATTTGCATTGCATCTTTACTTGTTAATTGTTATCTCATTTTGTGACTTTATTTGATTGCTTGGCTTAAGATTGGTGAATCTTGTTCAACACAATGGATTATTATGTTGAAGCTAGTGCCTATATATCTATTGCTATCAATCTGATATGAAAATTCAGTCAGAAATATAAGCGAAGTGCAGTCATAATTTACACCGAATCACGTTTGGTTTTGAAGGTATCATCCATCTTTGCAAATTTCGGGCATCAAAGTTCCTCAGTATAGTTCGGGTTTCATATTTTAGGGACCGAATCAAAAAAAATAAAAATGAAATTACAACACCAAACTTCCAGTAGTGACCGAATGCCCACCCCTAGAAATGACATTATTGCTCATTCCCCTCCCAACCTCTCTTAATTGATCAGACTGTCCTTAGTCA
This sequence comes from Brachypodium distachyon, assembly GCF_000005505.3. Classification (NCBI taxonomy): domain Eukaryota; kingdom Viridiplantae; phylum Streptophyta; class Magnoliopsida; order Poales; family Poaceae; genus Brachypodium; species Brachypodium distachyon. The sequence goes on from NC_016133.3 coordinate 13,199,153, forward strand.
GGATTCTATCCTTTAGCATCAATCACAGGAATATCTTGATCTTGAGTGGAGGCTTTAACTTCCACATGTGTAGTCCACCAGATGTGATGATCTGAGCTGAAGGTAGAGAGATCTGATCGAGAATTCCCCACTCTGACAGAGGTACCACTTAACAAAGTTTGCACATGGATGGTTGGCAAATGACTTACCAAACGGCATATATATACCACAAGTCCACAAGTCATCTTTTCAAGACATTGACTATAAGTAGTCCGCAACAGCTGCCAGGAGCAAATTACTCATTTTTTCCCAACAAGCGTAGATATATCAGTGAGATTTCTGACAATGTTATAGGCAGATTTCAGGGAAATAGGATGATCAATTATGAAAGAATCCACTATTCATATGGTGAAATTTGAGCCGGCAAAAGTCAGCAGGTAGGCATCGGAGGCCTTGGGAGTTCTTGTTGCAGTCCTCAGGAGAAGGACAGGTGCAGTCAAATCCCATATCTTTTCGCTATTGCACATGGGATCCCAAAGCGGTGCTTCGTATCATCCCTGTTAAGACGCTGAATAAGCAACACTTCTTTTCGTGTTTGCAATTGCCTTTGTCAAGGCTCTGAATAGGAAATACTTCTTTTCGAGTCTGCATTTGTCTTTTTATCTGCACGTGTGTCATGCTTATTTATCAACGGAGTATATACCAGTTGAGGGTTTGCAGTGCAAAATGAACGTTAGATGTGTAGGCATAGAAAATTTATGTTCAAATCTCAGAGTTCAACACTACCACAAACTTGCCAAAAAAAAGTAGATAGTTATGATAGTTATTATTCGTTCCGATTGTCTAGAGTGTAATTTAGACATTTATAGATGATAACTCCAGGACGGTGAATCATTTATAGCATGCGGAGCACCACACGTATAAATGTATGTGTGGCAAGGTCTTGACTATAAGTATGAGGTGTTGCCATGATTTCAATTTTGAAATGCAGAGTGCTTAGAATATATAGCAGGAAGATAGGCTCATAGGTTATGAAGGAGAAGGAATGCACTACACATGCATAGAGCAAAAAATATAAGGTGATACTAGAAAAGTCTGCTATATGAATGGGAGACATCACGAATTCTAGGTAGAGTCCACACAAGATAAGTGTTACGAATCTGTCCAATACGTCTGGTATTTCATAGGATTCCAGCTGCCAACAGATCATCAGAATCATTGCCTCTTACTTGCATGATTACTAATGAACACAGGATGCGTTTTACCTGGACTAGTCCATTCCAGCGATTTGGAATTTCCGAAGAGACCTTAGTTCTCAGCCAAGGTTGACAATTGAGCAGCGTGGGTATTTGGATCGAGGGAGACGATGGAGATTGTAGATGATGTAGTATGTTTCTTTATTACGAAAAGGGCAGCACCATTGAATTGAAATTTACTCCTCTTTAATGAAAAGGCAGAACACCTGCCAAGTTCTCAAAAAAAAGAAAGAATTGAAATTTACACGGTGCAAACTGCAAACGCGTGAGACCCAAAGAGAAAAGACAAAGAGGGCGACGCCCCTAACACAGGCCGCTTGCCACGACCTGATCTGCTCGAAGATGGCCTCAGCAATCGAAGAAGGCAGACATGATTTGGCGAGGAAAGAAAGAACCGGAGTAATTATTTAAGCAAACCTATACAATCAAAGGATTTCAGGCCACTAGTTTTGCGTATGACCGGAACTTCTTAAATGTGCAGTTAACGGTTATCAAATGTTTCCTAAAGAAACCGAAGTACCAACAAAAATACTCACAAGATAATCAGCACATGAGATTATGAGAACCTTCCCTTTTCCTTCCTCTTTAGCTGTTCTTCAGTTTCCATTTCACAAGATAGAACCTTTGCGAAATCGCATCATAAAGAATCAAGAAACGCCCCCTGTATTGTATACATACACACACACACACACCAACCCCAGACCAATGCCAATCAACAGCAGCTAGCTAGCAATGTCAAAATCGATCCCTTTCCTGGCCATCGCGCTCCCGCTCCTCGCCGCGGCCGGCGTCAATGGCGTCGTCGTCCACGGCCACGGCGGCTGCCCTCACGGCGCCGTCCCGTCCATGACGGCCCAGCGCGCCTGCTCCGCCGTCTGCGGCACGCGCCACATGCGCCGCCTCTGCCTCAGCACGCTCCTTCCCCACGGCCACGGCCAGAGCGCGGCGCCGGTCACCCGCTACGCGGCCGCCGCGGCGCGGGCCGCCATGGACGCCTACGCGGCGGCCAAGCACGCGATGTTCCGCCATGGCCGGGCGGCACTCCCGGCCGCGGAGCGCAAGGCGTACGCCGGCTGCGTCAGAGGCTACGAGTCCTCGCGGCTGTCCATGGGCCGCCTGGCCGGCGACCTGGCGGCGCTGGAGATCATGGAGATGGGGAATTCGTCCTGCGAAGACGCGAGGAAGAAGGAGGGGGAGGTGAGGCAGGACTACAGGGGCGGGCTAAGAGGGATGGACGCGTGCTGGAGGAGCGTGATGAAGCTGGGGATCGAAATGGGGAATGCTTACTCTTACCCGGCGGCGGCATCGGAGGTTTGGGAAAGAAACCTTGGGGATCGGAACAGGACGCTGCTGGCAGCCTTGCTCTGCAGCCTCCTCGTTGCTTAGAGAGATAGATCCATCGAAGCATCTATGTGTGCAATGTTCATCTCTCGTTTTTTGCAAGTCTCGATCCTAATGTTAGTTTACTTACTTTTTCACTAGTTTGATTATAAATTAAAAAATTCAGTTTTGCTATATTCTTATAAATTACTATTTCTAAAGCGAACCTAACAGTCGATCCTAGTCTAATCCCTGAGGTTCATTCGGCGCTGAGAATCGGCTATAAGAAATTAAGAATAGAGGCGTCACCAATTTTAGACGAACTAGAGACAACACGGTCATGTGTAAGAATTAAGTGATGCTCGCAAAGAAATATACAGAGGTAAATACTCTTGTGACAAGATGGTTGTGTGCATGGCTTGATACTGATGCCGAGGTATATACATATATTACCTTCTTGAACAATTTTGAAGAAAAGGAAAAAAGTAGTTTTGAAAACTCATGTACATTTCGTACAATAAAGCCACCTACAACACAAAGTACAATAAGTTCTTGTAAATAATAAACATGTGTACAATTAGTTACCAAGATAATACGACCGGCCGGTCAGTTCCCCCCTCACAACACAACACTAGCCGGTGAATCATTTATGAGTATTAATTCTTGCACTACCCACATGTCTACATGTATGCTTCACAACGCATTCGACCATAAGTATGAAGCATCCCCATGCTCTCTTTTTTCAGATGCATATAGTAGGTAGATAGACTTGGAAGATCGGCCATGAAAAAGTGCACTAGCCGTGCATGCTGCAAAATGTGATCTGATAAGAAATTAATCATGTGCTAAGAATGGGAGGCATCGCGAATTATCTAGAATCTCGAGATGAACCAGACACACGCACATTAGGCAGGGGGAGGGATGCTCGGGTAAACCCAAGAGATATTTTACAGTACCCTGTACCTTGTACTGCGGAGGACTGTGTGAGAGAGTTAGATCTACCGACAATATTGGCTATTGTATTTAGGATGAATGTGAATGTGTGTTACACGGAAATCTACGCCGTCATGGCCGCCTGGTCCTTTTGTCGCATCCAATTCGCCAACCTCTTACCATTTACCAAGCAAGATGATGGAACAAGAAGACGTTACAGAGCCTTACTGGACCCATTCACGGCCTGCAAGCCCGGCACCGAGGTTCCGGTGACACCCCCCGCCTCCTCCTTGATTTTTCCTGTTATCCAGATCGTGCCCTGACAGTGGAAAATTAGAGGCAGCAAATAGTAACATATAATTTGGAGGGGAAAGACAGGAAAATCAGGGCAAGATCCTAATCCTCTTTGATTTCTCCTCACCATTTTGACAGTGTAAATCTTGCAGTTTATCTTTTTGTTTAGAATCTCTTGCTATTTACCTCTACATTTTTTTTAGCGAATCACATGGTCTTTTATTAATAAATTGAAATTGGTACAACTGATTCATCCCAAGGCTTGGACAGCCAAACGAAACGACCGTGATCAAGGGATAAAACACTCTTAACTAGATTGTGGGCATCTATATTCGAAGCTCTCCCTTCATGGACAAAACGAACATCCTGGAACTCCCGGCTCCTGACTCCAATCTCACGAAGAATCGCACTGTACGAGCATCGACTTCCTTCAATAATTCCTTTGATCACCACCGATGCATCAGAAGCAATATATACCTTCTGCACTTGGAGATCCTTTGCCAACGCGAGCGCTTCGCAGCAAGCCAGAGCTTCAAGGGTGGGAGGGTCAGTGATAGCATCGAAAACCCTAGCGGATGAACCATGATATGGCCCCTTGCCATCACGGCAGACAACCGCAGACGCGCCCTTGTTTTGTACTTTGGCCACACCACCATCGACATTAAATTTGAAAAAACCAGGCGGGGGTGGCACCCAACGCGGAGCCAACGGCGTGCAGATGCGCGGCCTCACCTGTGAGGCAATACGAGGCACCTGAAGCTCCATGGATTGTAACTGGACTCTGGTAGATGGACTCATGGACGATCTTACGACGAGCAGACCATATCTACCTAAATAATAAAGGAAGGAACGCTTCCTTCGTCGTCGTCCGTCCATGAACTTTGCAATTTGCCCCTTCAAGTTTTGATAATTCAACCCACGGTCCAAATTATATGGGCTATTCTGCATATATGTGTCTCCTTCCCCAGATCTCTCCCTGACCCCAATACCGATCTGCCTCTACTCCTCTTCCTCCCGACCTCTTGTGGCCGCCGTCCCCCTCCATCTCCTCATGCCTTCCCTCCGCCTGCCACCGGCACTTATCCCCCCTACTTTGGCGCTGCTCTGCTCTGTCGCGCATGCGACGCTACGTCTCGCCACTGACGTGTCTCCTGTCTGCTCCGCTGGCGCCGCTCCCTCTTGCCGTCGGCGCTGCTCTTGTCTACTGCGCGGGCACCGCTCCCTCCTGCCGTTGGTGCTGCTCTTCTCTGTCGCCCGGGCGCCGCTCCCTCCTGCCGTTGGTGCTGCTCTTCTCTGTCGCCCGGGCGCCGCTCCCTCCCACCGCCAGTGTTGCTCCCTCCCGCACGAAGCGACCAACAGAGGAGCTGGGTGAGGAGGCGGTGGCTGTAGACCCGCGAGAGGCGTTTCCTCGGTGCACCCTATCATCGAGCAGCTGGTCCTGCACCGACCACACGTGCCTCCTCCGCTACCCTTCTCTGTCGTTCTCCGTCTTTCTCTGTCTTTGTCTCTATCTTTCTCTGTTCTATTCGTTACTGACCCCTCCTCCTTCTCTTCTCTTTTGTTTATGTTGGTAATAACGGTGACTTATGTTGCTGGTTCATATACGCATATCAATGTTGTATTAAATCTTGGAGAATTTTATCCATTATCATTATATTGAGGAGTTAATCTCATTTTGGCACACAAATGTTACCACAATCCAGCTCATCCAATTTAATTAGAAACCAAACAACAACCAAACAGCAACCTGGCTCATCCATGTTAGACAACCAAACAGAGAAAAAAAATATCTTTATACACGCCATCAATGGATATCTCACTTTTGCTTCATGGCAAACCAAACGCACTCTAAGTGACCATGGCAACGCACGGGCACTGTACTATAGCCCATAATGTCAATAAGATCTCGATGAACTCGGCATTCGAAACAGTCTCCATGAGGTGAAATAATTAACCACTCCTTTGCGCTAGGGCAAGCCGAGACACACAGATGCTCTGTAAGTTCTTCATCAGCGAGAGCCCACACACACCGTGACATAGTGCAGTCAACAAGAGAATGGTGCCACGAATCAGTCGTTGTTTTGCAGATTGGGCAAAGCGACGAGACAGCCATATGACGATGGTCTGGACGAACATCCTCAGTCGGCAGAGAGTGTTGAGCTAACCTCCATGCAAAGACACTTACTTTAGATGGCACTTTTGCCTTCCATAACTTTGTCCATGCTTTCTCCGACTGGGTGGAGCTCGTGCCAGGCCTCTGCTCCAAACCAATCCTCCCTCACTTTTTTAGTGGCGACAATCAACTTATAGCAAGAACGAACAGAGAAAACCCGTCCTCTCAAAGTGCCAAGCCCAATAATCACCGTAATTAACTGTGCTTAGAGGTATGGTGCGAATAGACTCCACAATCCACATCCAGCCCTTTCAGTTTCGTTTTGAAACAAAAGTCGGAGAGTCATGCCCCAGGCGGCCGAACTATAGCTTATTTGGGCCTTGGCCTGGGGCGCAGCCCAGCCCACCATCGATTCTCCTTGGCCTTTGCCCAGCTTGCCACACGGAAGGGTGTCTGGAGTTGCTGGCGACAGAAGGAATCGATGAGAACGAAGGCAGCCCCGCCGCCGGCCTCCTCCACTTCTGCCACCCGCCTCCTCCGCTGTCCGCATCCCCGGCTCCCGTCAGCCCCCATTGTTTCCCTAGTCCCTTGCTGCTGCTGAGTTGCTGGTCAGGGCGTCAGGGACTCGCCGTCCGGGCCGCCACCGATTGGCCATATCCCGTCACCAGCTCGCCATCTCCTCGGACTGTCCACACAAATCCCCAATCGAGCTTGGTCGGCGACGGCGGCGGCGGAGGCGGAGAGGGAGGACCGGATCGAGGGCCTGCAGGACTTTTGGTGATGGCGGGGAAGAAAGAGCGAGGAAGATGAAGATGCTGAAAGGTTCAGAGGTTAGCTCGGCTTCATTACCCGCATTTCTGTGAGATCGTCTTGGAAAATTTTGGTCCAAGCTATTTTGGCTTGGGGCGTGAACAATTCCTGGCTCCGCCGTTGAACAAAGGCATCTTGGGTGGTACTCTCTCCGATCCAAAATAATACGGAGAAGTGTCTTTGATTTGGTACAACTTTGTACTTGTACCAAATCAAAGACACTTATTTTGGATCGGAGAGAGTATTTCTTTTGGATGCTACGTCAGCAAAAGTATCTCTTCATGTATTGTTTCTGTTGTGTGCATTATATAATTGTTATACAAGGTACAATGTGGCATGTGTTATACACTGGCTGAGTATCATATCATGCACCACATGTGTCTACAGATACTTCACAAGGCATCCCCATACTCCCTATTGTCAGATGTACATATAGCTAGTAGGTACGCCAGGAAGATAGGCTACGAAAAAATGCACTAGCTAGCCATACTGCACAATGAGCTAGTAAAAAAGGGTCTGCTAAGAATGAGAGACATCATGAATTCTAGATGAACTAGCCACAAGAGGATCATGCGTGAAATGGGATGATCCAATTAAATGATAATAGTTATATTTATTTTGGACCCACAGCCAGGAAGCCTCGTAATACCATTCCAGTTCACCCGAGGTCCGTTGGCTTACCGTGGGTATCTGCCTTGCGTTATACCTCTCTCCTCTCCAAATATCCTAGTTCCAACATGACTCCTCTTCCCCGAACGTGCGTCTGTAAGCTGTGTCCTGAGGGTGCTATGAGGAAAGACCGTGGAAGAGAGGAGGCTGTCCACCATGCTTGCGGCCGTTGTGCGATGTCTGCCATACCTTTGCAAGCTTACCTTTCTTCGTGTTGCTAGGCCACCGGGGGCGAGCTGCTCAACATTGCTTCTTGATGCTACAACATGATGGGCTTGCATATATGGATGCCACCTCCGTTTTGATTTTTCTGTGTTAGCCACTGGCCGTTTTATTGTTGTGTTCGGTGAATCGGTGTGCAAACTGCAATCGATCAGAGCGTTTTTGAACCCTGGTCTAGAACCAGGTTCGAAACCTCTGCCACCAAATCCAATAACTATTTTGTGCATTGCTAAATGAGATAAACTGTTGCCATAAAAATTTATATGTCAAATCTCGTGCAAGAGAAATATATTGGATTATCCATATGTTTGCCTTCTGGTCTCTGCTCACAATTTTGGCACTTCCTTGAATGTAAATCTCGCGGTTTAATTTACCTCTACAACAAAGGTACCAGCTGGGTGTATATTTTTTGGATGGTGTAGCAACAAAAGTGATCTTTATATACTCTTTTCTTCTGTGTGAATAATTTAGAGTGTAATATATATACAAGGTAACACGTGTCAAAGTTTTCATTTTAAATTTAATTCCTTAATTTTTTTTCCCCATCAAGTACTCACACAACGCATGCAGCTCTGGTTGGTGAATCATTTACGTGTATTAGTTCCTGCACCACACATGTCTTCAAATGCTTCACAATTCACAAGGCATTCGAGTATTGGACTATAAGTATGAAGCATCCCCACGCTCCCTATATATTGTCGATACATATATACTCATAGTACAAAATGTGGGCTAGTACAAAATGCGCAAGGTATTAAGCTGCCACGTACGTACCCATTGAAGTCTAATAGAAATCGGAGGTATCAGAAATTCTATAGGGTAGGGATGCATGCATCCAGTTCATGGCATAGAAAAGATGGTTATTGTATACCGGCGGGCACCGTTTTGAGGAGTTCTAGGGTGATTGGAAATTGTCCCGACCTTCCATTAGGTCACATCGGACAGCTCCACTTGGATGGTAACTCCTGGTACCATCCCGTGGACAGGGATGCATGCATCCAGTTCATGGCATAGAAAAGATGGTTATTGTATACCGGCGGGCACTGTTTTGAGGAGTTCTAGGGTGATTGGAATTTTTCCCAACCTTCCATTAGGTCACATCAGACGGCTCCACCTGGATGGTAACTCCTGGTACCATCCCGTGGACTGCAAGCTGCTAAGGGAGGAATAGATCAATTTAGTTGGTAGACGCGGTGATGTTGCGTCTCTTAGGGTGTGTTTGGTTTGTGTCACATCTAGCCCTACCAAATGTGGAGTCATTATGTTTCCTTTTCCCACCGAAAAACACTTTCACAAGAATAATCTCCAATTATTACGCCTACTTTGTACTAATATTTAACCAGCCATTGAATTCATGGGAGTCATTATGTTTGAGGTTCGATTACGACTAGAGAATGATAGTGCCTTCTTTCTCGTTGATCCCTTAACGCCAAGGAGGACAAGCGGTTGGTAAATACGATGGTTAAATAGAGGGGGAGGCACTGGGACGTTTGGCTTGATCCCCTCCCGTGGACAAACATACGGACAAAAAACACACTAGACAGCGTAAATAAGGCCAAAAGAGAAAGCCCAACAAAGGCCAGTTCACAAAAACACATGCCAAGGAAAATAGATAAGGCCCAAGTACACCTACGCTTCAGCTATATTATACACAACTATGCTAGAAAAAGAAGCTAAAATAACCACAACCCAACATCAACTGCACTAATCTCGGCAACAAATTGGACGATACAAAAATTGACTAAGCGATAAATAAATCTAAGGCGACTGATCAGTATCAAGTTTACATTCGCAAAAAATCTGACTCGAAAACTACACTTGCATGCCAGTACTGCAATTCAACCAAGTATATATTATCATGTGGCTAGATGGATAAACATTGACATCCACCGATAATCCTTGAGCTCTGGTGTTTCCGCCATCCGTGGCTAGCTAGATGAAATGAATTGATAACCACTGATCTGAGCTTTTTGGACTGTGGATGGATAAATTCCGATAGCCATCTGGCATGATCAGCTCGGGAAGATTTATGAGCACGGGACTACTAGCAGCTCATGGTAAGAGTCATTTTTTGCTTCCGTTCCTGCAGCCTCCCCTTCCCATCGAAAATATTTTCACAGGAATAATTAATCTCAAATTACTTTGTAGTCTTGCTATTTATCACTGTGGTCGGTTTGAGTTCACTCGTAGGTTTGAAGCAGCGAAAATCTTGCTATTTATCAACGGGGGTGGACCATATTATACGTGCGTGCATGTGCATAACTGATGCATATGCATGAGTGGGTCACACACTTTTGCCAATTGAATTCTGGACGATGTAACATCATACTTGAAATAGTGGGATCCAAACCAAGCCTTATACAAATATATTTTTGTATACATTATTGTCATGATAAAGCATTTTTCACATGGTAGGTGATCAATTACTCGTTCACTGTAAATATTCTATTTTGTAAGAAGCTATACAATGCAGTACTGATCCTATTCCTTCAAGTTGCGACCGCTCACTCTGACCCCGCACTCGCCTAGTCACTAACATATATTAACAGTATAGTTGAGCCCTTTACATAGTCTATGACAGTTAGGTGCATATTTTTAAAATGCAAGGGCCGAAGTAAATGGTGCACAAAGTTCAGGGTCTCGGCGTGCACTTTACTCTTTTGATCCATCCCGTTGACTATATAAATATCCGGTCTTTCTTAGCTGGCTGATACACATGTTTGTGCAGAAATTCAAAGACTGGGATGAGTAACACTCTGTGATTTAGGATGCTTGTGTGTGTGAGGTCCATTGAGGATAGGAGGCAACGGGAGGTAAACAACTCCAGTCAGTGGTGTAAAGATGGTGTACAGATCCCTTCGTCCTGCTGGAAAATATCTTGCAAGGACATCCTCTGTGTTTCCTGCTCAGAAACAGTTCAGGTCAAACACGTATGGACTTTTGGCCAAAAATTTGATTTTGGAGTCAGCTGAGTTGCGTAATACTACATAGAAGTATATAACCCTGTCATCTAGCCGGCTGGAGTACTATTGTTGCTCAAATTTATGAGTACTAGCAGTAAACATTTCTGATCCAAATTTTTCTTCTAAACTAATAAACAAATTGGTTACATTACTCTCAAACAAGAGGGCATAGACAAGTGCTTCCTTGCACTGATTGGTTAAAAGAACAAAGAAATTAATCCTCGAACGGGAAAATCACTACCGGAAAAACATGATTTGCTTTGTGCTCCAGGCTTTACCGTGAGCATTCATCGGGCACACAACAAAGAACGGGATATGCGGTGTGCTCAAAGGAAAACCTACTACAAAGAAACGGCCTACGCCAAAGAGGAACAAGGGCCTACGGCAAAGAAAGGCCCAAGGCAAAGAAACAAGCAGGACCACGACAAAGAAGCCCACTCGGCAAAGACGGTAGCCATGTGGCCTCGCCTCCGGCGGCTAACAGCTTAGGAAACAGATTAAGCTATCCCAACAATGGAGCAGGCAAGTGCACACGAGGTTTGGATCACCAAGCCCAATTTTATTCTATCTCGACCATCAAATCTGAGAATCAACATCAATGTCTCTCTCAACTGCCAATGGTGAATCAACCCGGATGATCGAGACTCACCGTCTTCAACTGCTAGTCTTGTAGATAATTACTGGATTCGCGGTTTGCTTGGTTCACGGTTCGGATTTGCAATGCGAACTTACTGCACGTTTCGTTACTCATTCTTGCTGGTCGGATCGGTCGCCACTGGCTGCAACCTCTCGGTGTCTTAACCACACCGTCGTGCCTGACGACGGAGCTGCCCTGCCGCTGGACCACGCCGGAAATACCACAGAACATCAACCTGTTCCATATTCCTAACCTGCACAGATCAATGCATTTAGCTGAAGCCACAGCGATGTGTTAGCTTCCAGAAGGACAAGGTGTTTTTTTTACTCTCTTCTTTACCGCACAAGACTAGGTGTTTGCTTCATGTGTGGTACAATAGCTGAAGCCGACAGAGACGAACAAAAAGGATTAATGTCCTACTATCACATCTTCTCTGGAACATCAATTTACCGGTGCCTCTCCTTCCTGTTAGTTCTTGGTTAATTTTTTTCTTCAAAGGAGGTTGAAACCCCCGGCCTCTGCATAGTTCTTGGTGAATTAATTAGCATCTAAGAATATATATGTGCACATGATATTTGCATCATTTCTTGTACCTAAATGCATTGGTCTGTGCAGTGTTATACGAACCTAGCTAGAATTTCCTACAGAACACAACTAGCTCTGCTTTTCATTCCTACATGAATGCAATGCATGTACATACATGTGTTGTATACTGCTAGCTTCTATTTTTCTCGGATATATCAGTAAGGTGTGTATAAAGAAAGAGAGATAGCGAGGTCCGAATAAAAATAAAAATAAAAAGCAGCCAAACAACCGAAAGAGTAATCGACATAAATGCTCTTGATATATCGAGGTCCATGCTGCGGTAGGTCCAGGTATGGATATAGTGGGACACTAGACGGATTGCCTTCAAACTTGGGAACTTTCTTTTTGTTAAACAGAAAATCATTCCCGCCAACTCCAAATTGGCAGACAATCTGCTACGAGAATAAGTAACTTGAGTGGTCATTCCACGCGTCCAGTTTTCTAGTCCTGTGATAGCCATTTTATCGCAAGCTTGCAACAAATCAGAGCAAGAAGTGTTATATCAGGTCGAGAAGATCTGTTTTCTGGTGCCTCTCTTTCCTAGTAGATCTGGATAAGCATGTCTACATGGACATGCTACTTGCTATCGATCATTGTTTGGCCATACACGAACCTGCGCAGTGTCGTTATGAACACAAAAGGGGTCCATTTTCTTTTTTGCTACAGGCATAATATGAAGATAGCTATAGCTTCTTCGCCCTGCTCTCTTATCTGGACCATGCAAGCAAGTATTGGAGTAGTCAAGCTATCCGGTGGTACATATTTATATCGTGCATCCTGCATCAAATTAATTGTGCACTGGATGCCTCCCCTTTCGGTGCAGTGGATGCAACTGTCTTAAACTTAGGCAATGATATAACTGAGCTTCCTGAATGTTGTTGATGTTTGTGGCTTCTGACTTTGTAGGATGGTCGGTCTTCAGAGTTTCTGAGAATTTGGACCGTACCGCTAAATTAATATGCAGCATACTCATGTGCAATTATTATTTGTTTTTCTCTTCTAAGATCCATGTATCACCTTTTTGTGTTGTGGCTCTAATTGGAAATGCAGGCACTGTTTTTGTTTCTTGTAGTATACTCCCTCCGTTTCATAACATGAGGCACGCACGTATTTTAAGATTTTGCTTTGACCACCAATTAGACCTACAAAATGTGAATTATGTATTATAAAAATTATACTGTCAAAAACTCTTTTAGATATGAATCTAGTGATATAATTTTTATAACACATAATTCACATTTTGTTTGTCTAATTGATGGTCAAAGTTGGACCTCGAAATGCGTGGACGCCTTATATTATGGAACGGAGGGAGTATGTCATAATTTTTCTACCTTACTACTAGTATTCTAGTACTACGACCACAGAGATAACTCACACTATTGATGCGTTGTACAGGAAAAAAATGGTACTGTTAGACAAATTGCTTCCCAAGCTCAATGCCCATGGCTCCGTAGTACTAATATTCTCACAACGCTATTTCTCCTTCTGTTTCTCCGGCGCCGCTAGCTTGGCTGCTTCAGAGTTCAGACAACATCAGGACTGTCATAACGATATGATACCATGGGCTATGCCATTTCGCTTTTGAGGTAGTTTGGTGCTTGTGCTCACATTTTAAGGAGTTCCAGGGCATATCTGCTACCCTAGTTCCTTGTATTTTCAATCCTTTAAGTATTTGACACACAATAATATATCCTGAAAACTACTTGTGTTTTGGATATCTTGAAAGATTATTTGATGTATAGAGACTGGGTATCAACATTCCCGGATTAATTGATGGGAATACTGTTGGCGATGATCGTGATGCTTTCATTGAAGCTCTCAACAAGCAAGGAGTGAAAAGTTCATTTTCTTACATGCAACTAGGGAAGGTGGTCTTGGGATCAATATCACCGTGGTTGGAATTGTGGTTCTTTATGATACTAACTGGTATATCTTCTCAATTTTTTAACCATGGAGTTTGGTGTCAAATTTTTTGATTCTCATGAATCCTCAAGTGGATTTGCAAGCTCGAGACTAGGCACCTAGAATTGTCAAATAAAATAAGTTCAAGTCACCTCCATCTTCATCGCCCACATACTGTAGTGGCTGTGATCGAGCCTCGGAAATGTCGACGGTGCTGAGTTCCTTCCAGCCGCGGCTCCCGACGTCCCCACATCCGTCGGCATAGCTCCCGTGTACTAGGGACTGCTTTGCCGGATCAACCAGGCTCTGATACCAAATGTTGGAACTCAGGCCTAAACTTCTCTCACGCAAGCAACAACAACGATCAGCAAGATGATTGTTTTCTGGCGAGACGCGCACGTATAGCAAACTAGCAAATGGATTAAGCTAGCGGTAGTACTCATGCCAAGCCACACACGAAGATCAATTGATGGCCACATGCACGTATCGTGCCTGCTGTTTTTTTCTTTTTCTATTTTCTGGGATTGAGTTACAGGGTTCCGCGTACACGTACAAATACACGGCCACATGACCAAACTGAATACGACTAGAAATCTAACTCCTAAATCGACTAGAACTAGACTAGGACCAGAAAGGAACTCTATTCGGATTGATCCTACGCTTACAGCAACTGTCTTAACTTAGGCAATGATATAACTGAGCTTCCTGAATGTTGTTGATGTTTGTGGCTTCTGACTTTGTAGGATGGTCGGTCTTCAGAGTTTCTGAGAATTTGGACCGTAACGCTAAATTAATATGCAGCATACTCATGCGCAATTATTATTTGTTTTTCTCTTCTAAGATCCATGTATCACCTTTTTGTGTTGTGGCTCTAATTGAAAATGCAGGCACTGTTTGTTTCATGTAGTATATGTCATAATTTTTCTACCTTACTACTAGTATTCTAGTACTACGACCACGGAGATAAATCACACTATTGATGCGTTGTACAGGAAAAAAATGGCAATGTTAGACAAATTGCTTCCCAAGCTCAATGCCCAAGGCTCCGTAGTACTAATATTCTCACAACGCTATTTCTCCTTCTGTTTCTCCGACGCCGCTAGCTTGGCTGCTTCAGAGTTCAGACAGCATCAGGACTGTCATAACGATATGATACCATGGGCTATGTCATTCCGCTTTTGAGGTAGTTTGGTGCTTATGCTCACATTTTAAGGAGTTCCGGGCCATATCTGCTACCCTAGTTCCCTGTATTTTCCTTCCTTGAAGTATTTGACACACAATAATATATCCTGAAAACTACTCGTGTTTTGGATATCTTGAAAGATTATTTGATGTATAGAGGCTGGGTATCAACATTTCCGGATTAATTGATGGGAATACTGTTGGTGATGATCGTGATGCTTTCATTGAAGCTCTCAACAAGCCGGGAGTGAAAAGTTCATTTTCTTACTTTCAACTAGGGAAGGTGGTCTTGGGATCAATATCACCGTGGCTGGAATTGTGGTTCTTTATGATACTAACTGGTATATCTTCTCAATTTTTTAACCATGGAGTTTGGTGTCAAATTTTTTTGTTTCTCATGAATCCTCAAGTGGATTTGCAAGCTCGAGACTATGCACCTAGAATTGTCAAATAAAATAAGTTCAAGTCTTTGGTTTTTGCACTGAGTTTTTAATTTATATTTGACATTGGAAGGTTAGCGGTGTCTTTTGTTTTATATTACAGAGAATGCTGCATTGCAGTATACTATTGAGAAAAAAATAATTGAGAGAGCATATAAGAAGCTTGTCTTAGATGCTTTGGTGGTCGATTGGCGGAACAAAAAGGTAAAGCAACCTTTTTGTTCTGCCAATCGACCTTGTGGCTGAACGTATGACCAAAGCATCTAAGGCAAGCTTCTTACATGCTCTCGCAAATATCTTTTTCTCAATAGTATACTGCAGCATTCTCTGAAATATGAAAAAAAAAACGCTGCTAACCTTCCATTGTCAAATACAAATTAAAAACCCGAGTGCAAAAGCGGAAGACTTGAACTTTCTTTCTTTTGACCAATTCTATGTGCACGGTTTCGAGCCTGCAAATTCACTTTAGGATTCCTGAGGAAACAAAAGTTCCGAAACCAGCCTCCATGGTTACACAAATTATATGAGAAGACCATATATACCAGTCTCTATCATATAGAACCACAATGTCAGGGGTGGCGAGATTGATCCCAAAACCACTTACCCTAGTTGAAAACAAGAAAATGAAATTTTCACTGCCGAACTTTTTAAAGCTTCAACAGAAGCATCACGTACGTGACCACCAGTATTCCCATCAATCCGGCAATACCAATAAGTACCCTCTATACATCAATAATCTTCCAAGATGTCCAAAAGCCAAACCATCTGCAGGATACTCCTATATTATTATGTGCGAAATACTCAAACCGAAGGAAAACGGTAGCCCCAACCTCCTTAAAATGTGAGCATAATTAAGCACCAAACCACCTCAAAAGCAGAACGTCACAACTCACAACTCATGGTATCAGATCTTTATCAGTCTTGATGCTGTCCCAACTCTGAAGCAGCCAGCAAGCTAGGCGTCGGAGAAACAGAAATAGTACGTGGGAGAATATTGGTGCTCCGGAGTTATGGGCCTTTAGCTTGGGAAGAAATTTATCTCACTGTTCGTTTACAACACATCAAGAGGGTGAGCTACATGTGCGGCAGCACTCAAATTTTCCCGGTGGTTTTCCTTTGTCTCAAGTAGACTGAATGCTATCAGGTGGAGTGTATGTCCTCACTGGAGACGACATCTTGAAAAAGAGTAGAAGAGCGTGATTTAGTTCACAGCTTTTGCATACTGGAAATGATGTGCACTCTTCTTGGGTTCTTTATTCGGAATTATGGCAGAGGCAGAGCTTGCAACTTCTTGATTGGCAGGAAAAAAATGGTTATGTGCGAGGAAGTTTGTGGCTTTCACGGTGTATCATTTCTGGGTTTTATTCACAATATCTAGTATATACCGGCCTGGCGGAGATGCGGAAAAGGAAGAAGAAGGAAGGAGAGGGGGCGGTACAGAGGTTGCAGGGGCGGAGGGAACCGAAGAGGTTGACCAGAGGCGGCGACCACAGCAGTCACTAGATCTCGGTGGAAACATCTCCCCCTCCTGATAGCAATAAGTTCAGATTCTGTATACAAATTGGTTTCGCATGAACATATTTGGATATATTTTATAATGTACATTTTGGAAGTTTTAGTTTGCGCATGCTTAATTACATCCTATAACATAACAAAGACATGATGAAAATTAAGCAAGTTGTCCATCTTTTTCGTATTAAGATAATAAGACTGTCGGCCTTTCGGTCTTTAATTTGAATGATTTAATCCTTGCCCCTAATGTATTACTAATGTCAGATGTAGCATATATTTCAGATTATTTCAGAATATAACTAAGCAAAGATAAGTGATAGCTTAGACTAATCAAGGCAAATAATACTTGAGCTATTCCTACAACAGTGAAGAACATGAATAAAATAGGCATTGCTAAAGAAATAAAATAGGGAAAAAAATCTAAGAAAACTATAGTGAAGAACTAATCCTACTCCAGTTCTCTAATCCATGGAAAGTACTACTCGCTGAAATAAAATAGGAACTCTACTGTGGTGAAGAACTTGAGCTAATCCAAGGGAACTAGTTGAACTAATTAATCTACCGGACCGAAGAAACGGAAGCTATTCACTCGGTAGGGTGAAGGGAAACTAGTTGTAAAAGAGGCCCTGAAAGGAAAAGATGGCGGCGTGATGAAGAACTTACAGGTGGTTCCACCACGGTAGGGTACTCCGCCTCCTCGATCCTTTGCTTTGCATGTTGCTAGAGAGTAAGTTTTTACACACCGTGTTGTCGTACACCCCATGAAAGCATGTCGGAATATGTTGCACGCACCACCTCCCACGACACCCGTTGTCGCCGTCTAAGACTAGCCAACGAAGTAGGCAAAGCGGGACCCATTGTCCCTGTCGCTGCCTCAGACTGCACTCGTCTGCTCATAAGGACCCCGTAAATGTGACACACCCTCCTCAGCGGGCCGCGGCATGGCTCCCTCCCTCAACGACGTGGACGGTCTAGCTGGGCTCGTCCTCCTCCTCATCGGCACGCAGATCTGTGGACAGGGACCGGTGAGAGGTGGAGGAAGCGGAAGGACGTATGGGACTGCGACAGCGGTTCACGCGCACGGCGAGGAGGTGGCGGCGGGTGCCCCGACTGGAGATGCCGGTGGGGGGAGGGAGATGGGAGAAAAGGAGGTGGCAGCGGGGCTTGGGACAAAAGAGATATGGGAGGCAAGGGTGGGGTGGGAGCTTATATACCGACCCTTAACCCTAAGGTTGTCTGGGCCATCGATCTGGGCCATTAGGCCCAATAAGAGGCATGCTTTCTTTACACCAATAATAGGCAAGCTTTGCAAAGGTATTTTTCTTTTTGCCTCCCTTCTCCCTTTTGTTAAACATGAAGATTTTACAATTTAAATTAGCGTACTGATTTTTCCTGTTTATTTAAAGGGGGAGATAGACTGCTCAGGAACCTTCATAGTTGTTCCAAAGTGATCAAGGTATCGCGAATGAACCGTGATTCCACCATTTGTAGCTCATAATTGAACTAAGCCATATGCAAGGATTAACATACATTTTAATGAATTAGGAGAGAGCAGGTACTGTTAGACAAATTGCTTCCCAAGCTCAATGCCCATGGCTCCGTGGTACTAATATTCTCACAACGCTATTTCTCCTTCTGTTTCTCTGGCGCCGCTAGCTTGGCTGCTTCAGAGTTCAGACAGCATCAGTACTGTCATAAAGATATGATACCATGGGCTATGTCATTCCGCTTTTGAGGTAGTTTGGTGCTTATGCTCACATTTTAAGGAGTTCCGGGCCATATCTGCTACCCTAGTTCCTTGTATTTTCCATCCTTTAAGTATTTGACACACAATAATATATCCTGAAAACTACCCGTGTTTTGGATATCTTGAAAGATTATTTGATGTATAGAGGCCGGGTATCAACATTCCCGGATTAATTGATGGGAATACTGTTGGTGATGATCGTGATGTTTTCATTGAAGCTCTCAACAAGACGGGAGTGAAAAGTTCATTTTCTTACTTTCAACTAGGGAAGGTGGTCTTGGGATCAATATCACCGTGGCTGGAATTGTGGTTCTTTATGATACTAACTGGTATATCTTCTCAATTTTTTTAACCATGGAGTTTGGTGTCAAAATTTTTGATTCTCATGAATCCTCAAGTGGATTTGCAAGCTCGAGACCAGGCACCTAGAATTGTCAAATAAAATAAGTTCAAGTCTTTGGTTTTTGCACTGAGTTTTTAATTTATATTTGACAATGGAAGGTTAGCGGTGTCTTTTTTTATATTACAGAGAATAGTGCATTGCGGTGTACTATTGTGGAAAAATAATTGAGAGAGCATATAAGAAGCTTGTCTTAGATGCTTTGGTGGTCGATAGGTGGAACAAAAGGGTAAAGCAACCTTTTTGTTCTGCCAATCGACCTGTGGCTGACCGTATGACCAAAGCATCTAAGGCAAGCTTCTTATATGCTCTCGCAATTATCTTTTCCCCAATAGTATACTGCAGCATTCTCTGAAATATAAAAACAAAAACACTGCTAACCTTCCATTGTCAAATATAAATTAAAAATCCGAGTGCAAAAGCGGAAGACTTGAACTTCTTTCTTTTGACCAATTCTATGTGCACGGTTTCGAGCCTGCAAATCCACTTTAGGATTCCTGAGGAAACAAAAGTTCCAAAACCAGCCTCCATGGTTACACAAATTATATGAGAAGACCATATATACCAGTCTCTATCATATAGAACCACAATGTCAGGGGTGGCGAGATTGGTCCCAAAACCACTTACCCTAGTTTAAAACAAGAAAATGAAATTTTCACTGCCGAACTTTTTAAAGCTTCAACAGAAGCATCACATACGTGACCACCGGTATTCCCATCAATCCGGCAATACCAATAAGTACCCTCTATACATCAATAATCTTCCAAGATGTCCAAAAGCCGAACCATCTGCAGGATACTCCTATATAATTGTGTGCGAAATACTTAAACCGAAGGAAAACGGTAGCCCGAAACTCCTTAAAATGTGAGCATAATTAAGCACCAAACCACCTCAAAAGCAGAAGGTCCCAACTCATGGTAGCAGATCTTTATCAGTCTTGATGCTGTCGCAACTCTGAAGCAGCCAGCAGGCTAGGCTAAGGAGAAACAGAAATAGTACGTGGGAGAATATTGGTGCTCCGGAGTTATGGGCCTTTAGCTTGGGAAGGAATTTATCTCACTGAAACCATCTTTCGTTTACAACACATCAAGAGGGTGAGCTACGTATGCGGCAGCACTCAAATTTTTCCAGTGGTTCTCTATTCGGAATTATGGCAGAGGCGGAGCAATGGTGGCTTGCAACCACCATTGCACAACGAGTACCTGCAGAGCTGGAGCGAGTCAGGATCAGACAACCTACAGGAAAGATGGCGCAGGGCTGAGTGATTGAACTCCTGTGTCCTAAGTGGCTGCAGCGAATGTTATCACGGTAGTTGTCGAGGGCAAGGCAGCAGAAGCTCATGGGCTTGTTCTGCATAGGACATAACTGCTAGGGGCCGGGTGGAAGTGATTGGGCCTATCGAAGCGGTTGACCCCAACTAAATCGTAGCAGGCCTTGTCACGGAGCGAGAGGGATCCCCTGCGTGTGGACCCGGCCCTACCTGCCAGTGACTGTAAAGTCACTGACTTTAAGTCAGGGGATCCAGGTCCGTCGTGGAGGAGCCCAACAGAGGTTGCAGCTCGTGATAGCAATAAGTTCAAATTATGTATACAAATTGGTTTTGCATGTACACATTTGGATATGTCTTATGATGCACGTTTTGGAAGTTTTAGTTGGCGCATGCTTAATAACATCCTACTCCCTATAACATAACGAAGACATGATGAAAATCAAGCAGGTCCATCTTTTTCGTATTACTAATTTCAGATGTAGCATATATTTAAGAATATAACTACACATAGATAAGAGATAGCTGGACTAGTCAATGCAAATACTTGAACTATTCCTACTACAGAGAAGAACTTGAATAAAATAGGCATGTTTGAGGGAAAACAGTGGATCAATGATCCACTGCAATTATATTATATGAATGAAAAATATGTACAAGGCCAATAATGAAAAATTATCGAGCCAGCAGAAAAAGTTATCTAAATCTATCTATCCAACCTTTAAAATTGGAGTAAGTCTTTCTTTTGACTCTATGGAAGACTAGGTTGAGCTCACCTTTGAAGATATGCCGGCACTGTTGAAGATACAGTCATTTCGAGTCCTCCAAATGCTCCAGCAAGCGTGACTATTTCCATGTAAAATAATAAAATAGGCATTGCTACGTACCGTACTTGCTAAATAAATAAAATAGGGAACAGATCTAAGAAAACTACAGTGAAGAACTAATCCTACTACAGTTCTCCAATCCAAGGAAACTACAACTCGCTGAATAAATAAAATAGGGAATTCTACTACAGTGAAGAACTTGAGCTAATCCAAGGCAACTATTCGAACTACCGGACCGAAGAAACGGAAGCTATTCTCTCGGTAGGGTGAAGGGAAACTAGTCGTAAAAGAGGCCCTGAAAGGAAAAGATGGCGGTATGGTGAAGAACTTACAGGTGGTTCTGCCATGGTAGGGTACTCCGCCTCCTCGATCCTTTGCTTTCGCTCGTTGCTAGAGAACAGCTAGTCCTTGCACACCATGTTGTCGACCACCCCGTGAAAGCACGTCGGAATGTTGCACGCACCACCTCCCACGACACCCGTCGTCGCCGTCTAAGACTAGCCGACGAAGTAGGCGAAGCGGGACCCATCGTCCCTGTCACTGCCTCCGACTGCGCTCGTCTGCTCATAAGGACCCCGTCAATGTGACACACCCTCCTCAGCGGGCCGTGGCATGGCTCCCTCCCTAAACGACGTGGACGGTCTGGTCGGGCTCGTCCTCCTCCTCATCGGCACCTAGATCTGCCGAGAGGGACCGGCGAGAGGTGGAGGAAGCGGAAGGACAAGGGGGAATGTGACAGCGGTTCATGCGCACGGCGAGGAGGCAGCGGCAGGTGGCCCGACTGAAGATGCCGGTGGGGGGAGGGAGATGGGAGAAAAGGATGTGGCGGCGGGGGTTGGGACAAATGAGATATGGGAGGCAGGGGTGGGGTGGGAGCTTATATACCGACTCTTAACCCTAAGGTTGTCTGGGCCATCGATCCGGGCCATTAGGCCCAATAAGAGGCATGCTTTCTTTACACCAATAATAGGCAAGCTTTGCAAAGGTATTTTTCTTTTTGCCTCCCTTCTCCCTTTTGTTAAACATGAAGACTTTACGATTTAAATTAGTGTACTGATTTTTTCCTGTTTATTTAAGGGGGGCGACAGTCTGCTCAGGTACCATAGTTGTTCCAAAGTGATCAAGGTATCGCAAAGGAACTGTTATTCCGCCACTTGTAGCTCATGATTGAACTAAGCCATATCAAAGATTAACATACATTTTAATGAATTAGGAGAGCAGGTTGGAACTAGATAGCAAACTAAAACAATCCTTGATAATTCTCTGGTTCATATGTTCTTTGTCAAGTGGAAATGTTTTGACCGCTAATTTATAGGAGTAAATTTCACAAACTTATCTCGAAATCTCATAAATGACATAGAATTGGATTTATCCATTTTGTTTCACTAAGTTTACTGCTACTATCATGCATGGACACGCTCTTTTCCGGATGCTTCGTGACAAAAGTATAACTTATTATGTTATTTTCTCCCCAAGGCGTATAATTGAGCTTGCATGCAATCCAAGCTACCATCTGGCATGTTGAGATTCTTCAATCAAAATGTCTTTCCCCCTTCTGAAATACTCCCTCCGTCCCAAAAAGACCGGCGCGGACGGCGGTTTTGCAAAAACAACCTCATGTTTTGTTCGCATCAACATGCAGTCCACTTTTTCAAATACCGTCCCTTCGGTTTTCTTTTCTTTTCGTCTCCTCCACCCCCTCCCGTCTCCTGACTCCTGTGCTCTGCTCCCCCTTGTCTCCTCCGCCCCCTCTCTTCTCTGCGCGTCTTCGTCTGCCTTCCCTCCCCCGTGTCGTGCTCCACCTCCTCTCCCCTGTGCTCTCACCATGGCTGCGCGTTCCTTCACCTCCTCTCCCCTGTGATCCGGTCTAGCTTCCCCTCCCTTGTGTTGAGCTCCCGCTTCCCCTCCCCTGACCAAGATCCGACTCAAAGGTGGCTTGTTTGGTCCAAGAAGGCCGATTCCAGCGGTGGAGAGGCCGGATCCAATGGCGGTGAGCGCAGATCCGATGGCGGAGAGGCCAGATCCGGTGACGGCAGGGACAGTTTCGGCGGGTTTAGAGGAAAGTAGGACATGTTCGACGCGAGATGAAGCTGCTAGCCTACCACTACCGCATGGACGAGAACCTGCTGGTGTACGAGTACATCCCCAAGGGGCAGCCTCCTCTACGTGCTCCACGATGACCTGCGCATGGACTACGGCGAGCTCACAGACTGGCCCACCCGCCTCAAGGTCGCCGCCGGAGCCCGCCTGTTCTCTGCTGCAAGGTTAGTCCTAAGTGTAATAATTTGATAACTGCAGGACTCAATTGTAAAGTTGACTTGTGAAGGCGTCTGCGCCAATCTTTTCGGTACGAAGGGAGTACTTAAAATGAACACAATCTTTTCGGTACAGAGGGAGTACTTAAAATGAACACGACATTTAAAGATGAATCCATATTTTGTGTATGGTAGGTGAATCACTTAATTCTGAGTATTGTCCTGCACCCACTAGTCTGTTTTTCAAGCCTTTGTCTATATCCCTGCAAGTATGAGTCCATGTTTTCTTTCTTTGGGACACACAGTAGTAAGACCAGGAATATACACAGGGTATGCAAGAAGGCACTAATCATCTAAGAACACAGATGGTACAGAAGGCTGTTAGGAACGGGAGACATCAAGAATACATGGAGGAGTAAGCAAAAGATGAACATTTGTGGAAATATGTGATGCGGATGTAGACTAGAACCATGCTTTCGCTAAGTTTTTCGTTGCTTGCGGCATCGAAATTGTATATGGTATGCAATGGGAATAAGTAGTGCTACCCGCCATGCAATATGGACAAGTATAGCCGTGCAATTAAGATTCAGCTTTGCTAAATTTCAAGGCTGAGATTCAGCATTGCTAAATTTGTAGGACAAGATTCAGCACGAGAAACATATGGTGATATGCAGCTCAGTTTTTTTTAGGGAAGATATGCAGCTCAGTTCGTTGTGCAAGAACGAGAAGACATGTGTTCCTCGAGAAAGATGCCTACAAAGTTTGCAAAGTTCTTTTAGATAAACATGCAAAGTTTGCATAATACGGCTAGTTAATTACTCAACGAGCGCCATATCATGGACATACCCAAGGGCGGAATCAGGCCTGGGCCAACTAGGGCCGTAGCCCCAGGCCTAGCCCGTCTCATAATTATAGCCCACAGCAACAACTTGTTATTTTTCATAGCCCACTAAAGAGTAGCCCCGGGCCTAAGTCCAGCTCAGCCCATCTTCCATGCTTCCACCACGTACAGCCCAGAGCCCCTAAAAAGAAAACGTACAGCCAAGAGTCCCTGCTTTCTTTCGTTCCGCCTGTTCGTTTGCCCAGCGTTTCTATCGCACGGCACAGCGTTTCTCATCTTCAGGCATATGGTAACACAGTTACTCGAGAAATGAAGAATCATCTTCGGATATATGAGTAGAAATATCAATTCACTTCCGAACATATTTTTTCTATTTCTTAGGCGATTGATAAATAACTATTTCTAAGTCGTTTTAAAATTTGAATTTTCCAAACTTGTACACCTCTACCAGTTTAATAGCAAAACCGCAATAAATCCATCGTCTGAGAAATAGCAAAGCCGTATACTTAATAAGGATATCTATAGTAGCTTCAGTAAGGCCTCTCATTCCTATGTTTCATTCTCCGCAAATTAGCACTATATGATATATTTTCTCCTGTAATTATCAGGAACTTTAAACGCAAACTTTTTTTCTTCTTATCGAAGCTGCAATTTATTGTTTTTAGGACAAGATAAAGCGCGATCTCAGTGAACCTAAGTACACTAGCTTGGATGCACAAATACTCTGCAAATTCTTGTGTTCTGCCCGATGCTTAGCTCTCAGGATGACCGCTGCGTAGGAATTGATGACAGCACATTTGTGTAGAACAGAGAGCTAGCTATACTGATGGCCATATTGCAGGAGATTGACCGTGACATAACCTGTCCGAACGATCCTACCTGCAGCCTGAGGAGTTGATCAAGTTTTGCTTGGGTTCCTGGCGCCTCCTGTTCCCGCTTATGGACAATCCATCGTGATCATGCATGATATGTATCTTTAAATTTCCCTCATATATGTCAGATACACATTTCTGCTCTTTTTGTGTGCTATTTATGGTCGGCATGTGCAACATGTATGCATGTATTGAGATGAGTTTTACTAAAAAAAATTTGCTAGAAGAGATGAGTTTTACTAGCTAGGAAGGAAACCAAGATTGCTATTTATCTCCGTAGTCTCGAAAGAATTAAAGGAGCCAAGTGTGTAAGTGGTAGTGTCAATTGAATGATTCACCAACCAGACCACAACTTCTATTTCCATGAATATATAGTTTCCAAAACGGTTTTGCTAAACAACAGTCGCCTGAGATTTGTGTGATCGAAGTCGACGCGTGCGAACCATTTGATGGACTGTTAGATTCGTGCTGGAGTGGCGTCTCTGTGTTTGTGTTTTTGGGCTGGGCCGTGACCACAGAGTTTTTTGGGCTTCTCGTCTGTGCCTCTTTGTATGCATCGCCGTCCTTTGGCATTCTCCGTTAACTCTTTTCTTTTTCGTGGTTTCTTTCGTGGTGCTGCCGCGCGACGTCTCGGCTGCGCCTCATCGCCGCACGGCGCCGTCGTGATCGCGTCGGGGCAAGGCAATCAAGTAAGCCGACGCTGATTTCGACACCCCTCCGTTCCAATCCCCCCATCCCCCCTCCCCCACAGCTGTCTGCTTGCTCGCCGCCGCTCGCCGACGATGCTTAATTCGCGATGGGGGGCGATGCAAGCCGACGTCGACTAACTGGTGGCGGTCGAGGCCGGGGGTCGGTTTTGGGGATGTTCGGGGGCATCCGCGAATCGAGCTTTTTCCATGTATGCTTAATTTTGTTATGTTCATTTTTTGTGATACACTTCTGTTTTCTCGCACAGGTCATTTTTTCGGGAGAGAAGGAGTTAGAAGGTGGCAATGGAATTGAGCTCGCCATCAAGCCTTAACACGACAGTAAGTGTTACATGCCGCAGGGGGGAGGGGATCCCCACGTTTTCTGTGCCTTTCTGTTAGCTGTTTTGGTAGTAATTAGGGTTTATACAGGATATATGTGATAGATGTCCTTTCTCAATACCTGATGTGGATACCTGCTTTGGATTTTTTTTTTGCGCTACATGTTGTTCTTGTGTAGTGTACACTAGGGGGTCCTGCGCACAGATATACATGATGTGGATACCTGCCTGGTTTGTTCCATTTTTTCTCTTTTTTGTTTCTATGCAGATTACTTGTGCAATATATATTGTTGCGCGGAAAACGCACATCTTAATACTGCACTTACGCATGTTGTTTTTTGGCTGGAACTAGTGACATTCGACACAGCAGCAGGCTAGTAGGTGTATACCATGATCTTCATGTTCCTGTTTTTTATGAGGCACTTGTTTTTGTTTTTCATTCATTATTTTTTGTCGGGCTTTTCACTTTTTTTTTACAACTGTGTATTCGAGAGACAGATCTTTTTATTCTTTTATATTGGTTGTTCTTTGTACTTGTAATAATACACATGTTATGGTTTTATGTTACCTTTTTTATATTTTACTTTAGGCTGGCGGGGGAGGGCACGATCACCACGAGTCTGAGTCAGAGGATAGTGCTGAAGAAAACAATCCTAAATGCAGAGTTCAATTCATCTCAGATTCTTCATATGAAGATGACGATCATATTAATGAAGTAAGCGTTTTGTTCGCCATATTTTTTTGTTTGTTGTGATTTTTTTTCATAGGGATATTTGAGATTTCTTCAGCATGTTTTATAGGTAGCACGTTTTCTTTTTTTCTTTTTTTTTCCCACACTGACGGCGTGAAATTAACATCATCTCTATGTTATGAGCAGCTGGAACACACAGATTCTGACAACCAACACACAAAGTTCTTCCATGATGTTACAGATATGGTTAGGTTTTTATTGCTTTATGTCTTCTTACCTCCCATTTTTTTGGGCCATTCCATCCCATCATTCATTTTTTGTGTGTGGTGTACTATGCGTTTTATATAGGTATTGCAAGGGCTCAAACGGAAACGTCGGAGAAAGTCAATGCGCAAGGAAAGCAGGAAGGTATCTCTTTTTTTGCTTTCATTATTAAATTTTTTCTCTCTATGTTTTTTCTGTGTTTTTTACCTATCTGTTTTGTAGAGAGCAAAGTTTGGAATTCAGCTAGCAGGAGGGAATGAAGCTGAAATTGTGCCAAAAGCTTACAGCAGATGCAATGTACATTATCTGCATGAGGTTATAAGAAGTTTCCGCAATTGCGAAAGGAAATGTGGTCTCATAAGAGGAGCAGGTTTTGGGGACATTCTTCAGTTCGACGGCTGTATTGTACCAAGATCCTTTGCTCAATGGATTGCCGACTGCACGAATGTGCGTACTGAAGAAGTGTGTGTGGGGGAGCAAAGAATCCAGCTGGGCACAGAGCACGTGGCTTCCATTGTTGGCATTCCATCTGCTGGTCTAACTATACAAACTACTGGAGAAGATGGGAAGATTTCTTTTCTTGCTTCTATTGGATTGAAAGAGCTCCCACCAATAAAGTTTTTTGGCAGCAAAGTTATGAACGAAGATCTACCGGATGATATGTTCATTAGATGTGTTCTTGTTGTCGTCTTGTCCACTTTCCTGTGCCCAACCTCTAGCACATTCCCTAGCACTAAGTATCTTGGTGCTCTGGTAGATATTGACAAGATCAAAGACATGGACTGGGCAAAGCTAACGCACAACTGGATGATTAACTGCATCAAGAAGTATCAGAAACAAAGAGCAAAACGAAAACGTCTCACCTGCACTCTCGGGGGCTGCATCTATAGCTTGGCGGTAAGTGCAGTTTTTTTTTTCATTTACAAGGTGGGGAGTGGGGAGCGGGAATGCCTAGAGAGTGTTTTTGCGTATTTTTTTTCTTCCTGACAATTTTTTTGTTTTAATCTGCATGTGCCAGGTACGCTGCCTTGATGAAGTTGATTTTGAGGGAATTCATCTTGAACAAACACTGCCCAGGATACTTGTTTGGAAAGGTGACATGATAATTCAGTACAGCAAGCTATACATGTGCCCCAACGGGAAATATGGATTTTTACCTGTGAGTTTCAGCTCAGGTTTTTGTTTTTCTCTTTTTTTTCCCTGTTTTTTTTCTTCGGAGCGTGATTTGTTTTTTTCTTATTAGGTAAAAGAGAATAACAAATCTTCTTTTAGTATTGCTAACAAGAAAGAATCAAGAGAGAAGCTGTTGATGGAGTTGAAGAATTTTTTAGAGTGTTCAATGACACAATCCCTTTCTTCCGAGGTATTTTCTTTTTCACACCCAGAACAGTACAACTTTTTTATACATTGCAGTATCCTGCATTTTTTCCCCTTGAGATCATCTGCAACTTGCAACTGCAATATGTAATCTTGTACGACCAATGCCTGTTTTTTCTTTTTTTTCGCACCTTGAATTTTTATCAAAGATGTTATGTTTTTTTTATCTGCTTTTGCCCAATTGATTTTTTCTTGTTCCTGTAATGTTCACAGGTGAAGGAAAATGTTGTATCTATCTTTGATGCGTACATGGGGACTGAAGATGAACATTGTTGGGAAAAAGCAAAGCGCTTATTGACAGACGTGCTGATGAGCATCACGACTAATTGCAACATTATGTTGAAGGAAGAGCATCATAATGGAAACATAGGAATACTATCAGGCGACACTGAAGTAGCGGGGAGTTCACAGGAGGCATCATACAACTGCGAAGGCGCATCAGACAACACTCTGAAAGTTGACTCTGATGGTGCAAGTACAAATGAAGGTACTGGACTAGGTACTTTTTTTTTCTTTTTTTTTGTTATTCTTGAGGACACTCAACAACTGCAGACTTTTTTCTATCCCCCCTCGTGTGCGTGACCTCCTGATGTACCATAGTTTTTTTCTGTTTACCTTTGTTTCTTCGGCATTTTTTGTAGGAACTACAAATGGGGAAAGGAAAAAAGAGCAACCACCCCATAGTGGAGACAAATCTAAACAAGATTCAATGGTATGTCAACATCAAATTTTTTATTTTTTGGTTACGTGGCGTAAAATGAGGGTTTTTTTATTTCCTTTTTCCCTTGTGTCATAACTTGGTTTTTAAGCATCATTTTTTTTTTGTGTTTTTTAGGAGCACAAAGATGTGACAACAACACAATTTGAATCAGGTAACAAAGGGGGCGATGGGATGCATTTTGCTCATACAGTGCAAGAATTGGATGGTACAAATGGGAATGTTACAGGGCTTTCCAACCCAATCATGCCAACAGTGGTATATAACATGCTTTCCTTTTAAAATCTTTTGTTTGTTTTTCCTTTTTTTTCCCAACGGTAATTGATTTTTTGATGTGCTTTTTTTTTCGGCCTGTGTTTGGCACCTTAATGTTTTATGTTTATCCATTTTTTTATATGTTCACCCATTATTGATATGTTCCTTTTTTCTTTTTTGTCATATTAATGTTTTGTTTTTCTGTGTCAATAACAGATGGAGCTGGATACCTATGCCAAAGATGTAAACAAGGATGTACATCTCACCGATCATCAATATGAAAAAACTTCAAAACTGCCTACAACTGACACTAGTGCAGTCCAAAACGAAATTGCGTTGCATGTCCCCCCCTAAACCTGGAAATATTGTACTAGCTGATACCATAAGTTTCCCCGAGGTCACAAGAATCACAAAAGGTTCTGATTTTATGACTAAACCTCAGAAATCAAAGGAAACTTCAGGTATACTCAATGTGATGGAAGAAACACAGCCACCTGGTGACAAAGGAGCAAAAGTTGTTATTGTGAGTTTGTATATGTACATTTTTTTCATTTTGCATTTTTTTTAATGTGGGGGGGAGCTCCAGCTTTGCACACCATGCATTTTTTTCCTAATTGTTTCCATCATATAAGATCCGTTTTTTGTTATGTTGCTTTTTTCCTCACAGGCTAATAAGTTTTGCAATGAAGCAACAGTACCATCTTCAAGCAACCAGAGCGCAAGCCTAAACCATATGCTGCTGGATGATTCTCGCAGAGCTGATGATACAATCTCAGTATATTATGAAGCAACAAGCATTGCGATAGTTAACAACATAATGCAAAAATTGGAAAAGCCGAAGGAAACAACCATGCCTAGTTGGAAGGTTTCTCAACATGAAGAAGTAATGCATGAACCAGTTTTTTGTGTTTTAATTTTTCATTTTCCCAGAGTCACCGAACCCGATGCGGCAAAGGTTTCACCGACTGTTTTTTCTTCCCAAAATATGCTGTAAATCATTGCAGGCAAACATCAATAAAGATGAAGCGAACAAAAAGAGTTCCACATTTGCAGGTGCAACATCTTTTGTTCCTAATCTCCATTTTTTATTCATTTAACTTGTGCCTTTTTTATCTTTTTATTTTTTACTTTTTTTTTCTACGTACCTGATCATTAGCAGGGAAAACAATGACATGCCTTGATGTACAACATACTGACCAAGTACTTCAGAACACAAGCATGGCAGCAATAGGTTTTAAATTGACACCTTCCTGTTTTTCTTTTGTTATGTCCTCTTATACTTATGTCCTGCATTTTTATGTCCTCTTATACTTATGTCCTCCATCAGCACTTTTTTTGTCTCTTTAATGATTTAACGTCTTTGTTTTATCAAAACAGCGCAAGCATATCCATGCAGCGAAACAAAATCAGACTCAGATAAATATGCATTATATGACGAGCAATGCAGAAGTGTAAATAGTTGGTGCGAAGCGGATTTTTCAGAAGAGTATGTTGATAAGAGTAGCATCAACAATAAGGTAAATAAATATTTTTTCTCATGGGGGGAAAGAAATTCATGACAAATTCCTTTTTTTCATGGACTAATGTGAAAACCACCTCCACGGACTAATGTGAAAACTTCTTTTTTTTTCAGGAAAATATCCATCCCCTGACAAGCTACTATGCAAGTCCAGCATATCAGGTTAATGGTTTTTTTCTAAATGTACCAGACAGATGTACATTTTATTTTTCCATCTTCACATCTTTGCCTCCCTATTTTTTCCTTTCTATATCCGCATGTTTTTGGGCGCTATACATGCTTTTTTTGTTAACTGATTTTTCCTATGCTGTAGGCAAGGATGGCTACATATGGCCCTTAGCAGAAACTAAATGAATCTGATATTCAATGTGCCCAAAAACAACAAAACAATGGCCACTGTAGTTGTGCAAAAACAGTGTCTCCAATTAAGCCCAGAAAATTACTCGAACAGTTGGTATGTTTTTTTTCCTACATTTTTTCCATCGTTTCGTTTTATGTTTATTTTTTTGAACAGAATTTCTATAATTTTTTAGTTTCAGCATATTTAAGTTTACTTTTTCAAAAAACACATTTTACAGGACTCCGCTGTCACAGTGAGAGGAAATGGCAACCAACACTTTAATGAAGGAAAACGAGAGGACCCCATCAATATTGAGGTTTTCTTCTTTTTTTTATCCTCGTTTGTCAGTCATCCCTTCTTGATCATGGTGGGCAGGCCTTTAATTTATGAACATTTTCATCAAATAGGATTCAGAAGAGTTAGAAATTCTTGACGAGGAAAGCTATTCAAAACAACTCCAGGAAAAACAAGTGCAGCGAAGGTTCAAAGGAGCAGAAGCAAAACTACCAAAGATTTCAAATGCAGGGGTCTATTTTTTCATTGACTTTGTTATTTCATCGAAAATTTCATAGCTACAGACATTTTTGGTTCTTACAGATTCTGTTTAACATTTTCATTTTTTTTGCCCTTTTTACCCATCTTCTTTTTCAATTTTTTTTTGTTGCGACCAGGATGCTTCACCTGTCCAGTTTTTGGGGGAGAGGAACAGAGAAACTTGCAACATTCTAACTGACAAAACAGATCAGATGTACAACCAAGCCAATAACAAAAGACGAGTCCTGCAGCCTAGCAAGTGGGTATGTTCACCTTACGAGACAGGGAAAGTAAATGTAAGGAACGATGAAGCAAGACTTTACCAATGTATCATGGCACTTGGCTCAAGCAGAGAATATAAGTAGTAAGTTAACATCCCTTGTTGTCCTTTTCTTTTTTTCTACAAAGTTTATGCAAACCGTAACTTTTGTGTTTTTTTTCTTTTTGTTTGACTTGGGGGTCCTTGCAACTATGTTTGGGGGGTTTATCAAAGTATCAGTAGCGAGTTAACATTAACAACCACACCAAAACTTGCTATTGAGTAGTGCTAACACTATTTGTTGGCTTTCACTTGTAGAACCGCATTTTTTTTTCTATCTTCAATTTTTTTGCAGGGTTGTTTTTTTTAAATCGTACCGTAAACGTTCAACTTCTTGCAACCTGCAACCATGTTTTTTTTTTGCAACATGCAATTTTTTCCTACGCACTGCAACAAAAATCTTTTTTTGGAACCTGCAATTTGTGTTTCTTGCAACCTGCAATTTTCTTTTTTTTTCTGCAGAGCGGTTGCAACTGCAACCTGCAAATTTTTGCTGCACACTCCTTTTTTTTTTCCCTATGCACTTACTGGGATACAAATCTGGGAGTTGCAACCTGCAACTTTCTGTATATTGCAGCCTGCAACTTTGGTTTCTTTTTTTTGCAACCTGTGATTTTGTTAATTTTGCAGGTGGAAGGTCAAGCCACATGCTGCAGTAGCATTTTTGGTTTCTTTTTTTGCAACCTGCAACTTTTGGTTTCTTTTTTGCAACCTCTTGAGATTTTTGCAGTAGCATTTCGTACATTTTTTGCAACCTGCAACTTGCATTCTTTGTAACTGCAATTTTTTAAAAAAGCAAGATAACTAGCAATGTGCAAGTTTATGTGCTGCAAGTTGATTGAAAATTTGTTTTTATGCAGCCGGATAGCAATTTATTTCGACAAGGTGAGGGTGAGCTTCAAGACATTTGCTGACTCTTTCAGACCCGAGGGGTGGGTGGAGGGTTATGTTCTCAATACCTTCTGCCGCAAACTGTTTAGAGACAATCACCCAAGAGAGTCATTGAAACACTTCTTCCACACAATGAGTGTAAGTTTCTCTGAATTTATTTTAGTGCATTGTTTTCTTCTCACTGGATTTCCTTTTGTTACGTAATGTCATTATTTTAGTGCATTGTTTTATTTTTTGTGTTTGTATGTGCTGGATTTTCTTGTTTATTCTTTTTTTAATGTGAAAGTAAATTGCTTCCCAGGAATATTTCCTAGAGAAATATACAACTGATGCAAAGAGGGAGAAAATGAAAGTGGGGGTAATGCACGCGTTTGAGGGAGCAGGGTCGGCAATGAAATTGCACCTCAGTAACATGGTGATTGTTTTCTTTTTTTTTTGCACATCACACACATCCTGATGATGTTTTCATGTTTCTCTTTTTTTTTTCTTGTGATGCCCACATACATCACTCATGACCTTTTTTCACGTATTCCATGCAGCTATATTTCCCAACTCTTAACATGCAGCACTGGTTTCTATTTATCGTTGACTTGAGGGACGAGAAGTTCATCGTCCTGGATTCATTATTTGGACCCGACAATATTTTACACCGCGAATCTTCACAGCTTCTGGCAAGTTTGAACAATTTTTTTATAACACTCGTTCCTAGCTTCTTAAACAGTTTTTTTTTCATACTGCTTTGATCAACAGGCCTTTTTTTGGGGGTTTAATAATTTTGTATTGATAATGCAGATAAAGAATTTCATAAAAGCCTGGTACGATCGTGGATTACCCAGATTACGCTTCGAGGATTATGGCATAATGTTCCCAAGAGTTCCAAAACAAAATGACGGGTTAGTAACTGTTTTCCGAAATCATTATAGGACACACTGCTTTTTTTTTATGTTTCAAATGTTTATCTGATAATTTTTATTCTTTTTCATGTCTTTTGCGCTGTGTGTTTGGTGAGCAAGCATGACTGCGGGATCTTCGTGATGAAATTCATGGAGCTGTGGGACCCAAGGAACCAACCATCGTGTGCATTTTCTAAAGACGATATACCAAGCATAAGAATCAAAATATGCAACGATCTGATGTTCTCAAACTTCAACATAGAAGAGGATGCAAAGAATTTTGCCTGGAATTACGTCCCATCAGTAAGCAATGTTTGTTTCTCTTTTTTCTAACTTTGAAATGCCCGACCTCTTTTTTTTCTGATGGCTTATTCATTTTGATCCTGTTTTTTTTTTGTTTGGCAGATGTACATCCCAGGGAGCAAATGAGAAGTATGGACACTTGAAGATCTTTTAGCAGGCCATAGCACAACAGTTTAGAAGCAGATAGAGAGTTCGGTTTTTTCTTTGTGTCTTTTTTTTAGGGCTACACCTGTTACATACTAATGTACGCACGGATCTGAACAAGTTTAGTCCTCTCTTTTTTTGTTTTTTGGGATGACCAGCACGACTGTGTTTTTTGTTTGTTTTTTCTTTCTTCATTTTTTTTGGGATGACAGAAGTGTAAGAAGTTTAGTTTGAAGACAGCTTTTTAAAAAAATAAATAAAGCGCATCTCTTTCTAAATGCCAGTCATTTTGTTTGGTCTAATGTCATTTTAATTTTGGTTTCCCTCAATACATAGTAAAAAAATTTATGCAACAAGATGTGTAGTGCTATGTACAGATTCTTCTTTTTGTTTGCATTACAGACTTTATTCCTCAGATGTAGTAATAATGGAGCAATTACCCAGTCTGCTGGAATAAACATATGTAGCAAGCTTGTGTTTGTTTTTTATATTTTTTTATCTCATAACGTCATGCAGCAAAACACACAGCACAAAAACTAGGTGTATATGATTCATAAACATAAATTCCATGTTTTAATGTTCGAAGGAAGTCTGCCTATGTTCTGATATTTTTGTTCCCAAAAAAAAAATCCTCATACATGAATTTAGCCATCTTGCTTTCTCTGTTTCCTAGATGGTGTAAGGAGCATGCTCTCAATTGCTTTCCGAGTTGGTTTCCTGATCCTGGGAGATTGGACATCTCTTTGGGGGAACGGAGATGAGATATCTGTGTTAGCATGACCACTTCCGCCCGTTTTCGGGGTGCTTGGCTTCTTTCCTTTGTTTTTTTCAGCCGTCTTGGGGGCCCCTGCCTTGCGTGTACTCGCAACAGCAACCCTTTGCTTCTTTCTAGCATTCTGAGTCGCAGTAGGGACACTTCCTGTATTTTTATTAACAAAAAAACCAGATTATAACAAAAAAAATGCTGCAAGAGGCGCAGTATCAAAACAAATACATGCACAGAAAAGGGAAGTATAAGTTTTTTTTATGGGGTGGGGCAGGAGTGGTAGTGGGGGGGGGGAGGGGGGCATTACCTTGCTTTGTTTTATTGCTTCGTTTCCCTTTCTGGAATTTTTCCTTGTCTATGGCCAACTTTTTGCATGTTTTTATGTTGTGATCATGATCTCCACAATGGCTGCACGTAATCTGTTGTTTAGTGAAAATTTCTTCGGCAAGCGTCTTTTGCCTCCCCTGCACTTTAGGACGCCCTTTTGATTTAGCAACATCAGGTTCTTTGTATATAGCGCTAGAGTTATGTGCAACATGGGACACATCAGGTGCTGTATTGTCTGCAGGCAGTTGGTTATCAATCTCAGGCTGTCCAAATTGCTTTTGTTGTTCTTTCTGTTCTGCTTCTTTTCTGATCTCAGATAGCTTCCGACGAATTTTTGTGCTCTTGTTGACCAAGTACATATATGTTTCTGTCAACGTGCACGCTTCTGCTGCCAAATCTGTCATCGTCTTAGACAATATGTTGTATCTGAAATGGCTATTTTCTGCTGTTAGCTGCAGCGGCACACCGCATCGCATGTCACGTACATCTTTAATTTCTGTTGGTCTCCATCTTTCAATAAAATACTTTTCAGGCAGAACAGAAACATTAAGGTGCAAAAGGACCTTTAAGGCATGGCAGCACAATATCCCATCTTTTTGGAACCTAGCACAAATGCAAGATATGTCCTCATTTGCCCAATCCACCATGACCATGAATTTTCTTTCTCTGAAATCTAACTCTGCAAGCATATTGGATTTGTAAACTTCATAACTAACATTCTTCTCTACCTCTTCCACATGAATTTTTTGTGTCATCTTCAGCTGTGTTTGAAATTTGTAGAAAATGCTTCTATTGTACAATTTTGCAGCCTGTAACTCAATTTCAGAACCTGCCCACAAAGTTGGTTTAGTAGTTCTTGTTTTTGAGTCTTGCTCTTTTTCTTTTTCTACTATGTCCTCAGAAATTCTCTGATACTCACCAAGGAAACTGATGATGCTATATGTTGCCCCCACATTATCTTTGAAAATGGCATTTGTGCCCTCACTCCTGGCTGTAGAATGTATGAAGGGAAAAAAAATCCTTCTTGAAATATACAGGAACAAAGTTTTTCCTTATCTCCCACATATGCTGGAAATACTTGACATTCTCAAATCTGTACTTCTGTATCATTGCTTGCCAGAGTGTTTCAAACTCTTCCTCTGTCTGAGATCTGTTAATTATGTCATTAAACTCAACATGCAGTGTTCGTTTGGTTGCAAAACACCTAGCACACTTCTCCTCTGCCTTCTTTTTAATGTGGAACAGGCAGTTTCGATGAGTTGTTTGTGTGAACACACGGGGAATTGCTTGTTTCATCGCAACATCTTGATCCGTGATGATTGTTAGTGGCATTTTGCCTCTCATACACTGCAAGAACTCCTCAAAAAGCCATGTGAAAGTCTCTATCGTCTCATTTTGAAGGATTGCACAAGCAAATAGGCAGTTATCACCATGACCTGTTATCCCAACAAAAGGCGCAAATGGGAGATTATATTTGTTTGTCTTGTACGTAGTGTCAAAACTGACACAGTCTCCGTACAAGTGGTAAAACCTCCTACAGTGCCCATCTGCCCAAAATATATTTTGTACTTTATTCTCATCGTCTATCCGGAAAGCATAATAGAAGCGAGGATCTTCCATTTGCTTTTTTTTGAAGAAATCAATGACCATCATCATGTCATTTTGGTTGCTCTCATTTCTTATAGCCGTTCTGTAGTTGTTAATGTCCTTTTTTGTGTATGGCAGTGCAGAGATGCCACCTCTGAAACCAGCTAGGATTGCCATTATTTTTCTGCTAGGAAGCTTCACTGCATTCATAGTTCTTATCAGCAACTTTTCCTCATCTGTCATGTGCTTGTGCGACCTTAGAAACTTAGCTTCACCGGGGGGGCTTAAAACATGGTTGTGTTCTAATTCAATTTTTGTCACTATCCATTTATCACCTTTCAATGTCACCACCATCGTTGCATGGCAATCTGTCACATCAATGGAATTCTTATTCCTCGGCTTGTTTAACTGTACAGGACAAGCTAATCCATCTTTGGTCTTCCTATTTTGGTCTCTTTTTCTTTTCCTTTCCTCAAGAACTTCCCTACTAACAACTTTCCCTGCCCTGTTGCATCTATATGTATATCTTGTCACTGCATCAGCAGCTGTACCTCTACGATGATAGTTGCCTGCTATTTTTGCAGAGAAACCAACAATGCTGGCATAGGTGTTGTAGAAAGCGAAAGCCTCTACATGGCTGCAGAAAGACATATCAATGCGCGGGACATGCTGAGCTCTGATTTCCTGGCTGCACGACTGAGATGATATCAGTGTTTCATTTTGCAGGTAATTTTCAATATCTTCTTTGCTCAGTTGCTCAACTTCAATTGTGTGTTCTGCATGTGCCTGTTTATCAAATCTGTGAGTTTGTCCATTACCAGTTTGTGCTGTTTTATCTATGGCTGTTGACAAATTTTCAGAGTCAACGGAGACATGATATGTTTCTGCATTTTCATCTTCACTAACACAAGCATCATCATCAGACAAAGCTGGATCCTGATCATTGCATTGACCATCATCTGGTTCCTCAGGGTAAGAACCACGCCCATCCCTGCCAGTTATCATGAATGTTTTGTTCTGTAATACAAAAATTCACCTTCTATCACCATTTTTTGATTTTTGCAGTTAAATTTTTTATAAA
This sequence comes from Brachypodium distachyon, assembly GCF_000005505.3. Classification (NCBI taxonomy): domain Eukaryota; kingdom Viridiplantae; phylum Streptophyta; class Magnoliopsida; order Poales; family Poaceae; genus Brachypodium; species Brachypodium distachyon. The sequence goes on from NC_016133.3 coordinate 13,237,215, forward strand.
CATAACAGGAATCGCAGCAAGACATAAAATCTATAAATTTTACCTCAGAGCCCATAGGTTCATGTAAGATATGTTCATATCTTGGATAAAAAGAATCTTGCGGCATCTCAGTGAACGAACCACAGGCAGGTTGTTCACGGGCGACATGATGACCCAATAAATTTTGCACAGAATCATCAGAAATCTGTTTATTTATTTTTTTCAAAGCAAATTTCAGTAAAACAGAAAATAAACATTTAATCAGGAAAACTTTCTTCCATTATCAACATGTCCATACTTAAGAATTGCAGTTCATTTGGTTCTACACTATTATCAAAAGTTTTCGATCAGTTTTTTTGGACTTTTTCCTCCTCTCATACCTGTGTTGGCATGTATGGATCAACAGCTTCCTGCCCAGCAACCACCATTCCTTCCGCACACCGAATTGAATCTGAGGACTCCACACATGGCGGTGCATCCGCCAGGTGAATTGTCTGCAAGACAGGCAGGTTATTGTTCCTTTTTTGCATACAAATTATAATGTTTTTTTTCTTTTTTCTTTTTTAATGCAACCATGTGTTCACAGGGTTCTGGATCTATCAAAAAACGAACCTGACGCGTAACTTGTTGAAACCCAGGGTACCTACTTGGACCCAACAAGAAATCACCGTAAGAATCCATGATTCCTGCGTGTTTCAATCCCTCACACAATCAAACTCAGCATGTTTTGTTTTTTTCTCACGCTTTTTCTGTTGAATCTTTTGTTCATATGTCAAATCTTCGTGAGATCAACAAGAAATTGGTAACCAACAAATCAAGAGGACAAAAAAACTGGGGCTACAACACAAGAAGCAGAGAAGGAGGGAAAGCACTCACCCTGGTACGTATCATGTTCTTCCGCCATTGATAAATCCTGGGGGAGTTTACTTGTGCGTGCCGCCGACGCGCACGCCACCGTCACACCCCCACAGCACCCTCTCTCCGCTCTGGATGGTTATGTGTAGTTTCTGTAATCAGATCGATGCAAGGCTTGGAAAGATCGACGCCTGTTTGTTTTCCGCGGGTTTTTTCCTTTTCTGTCTTGAGGAGGAAGAAAGGGGATTATAGAGCTATGGGCTTGGATTGAGAACAAACAGAACATAAATACAAACAACAGATTCTTAAAGCCCAGTAGCAAGGTATTACAGTGGGATAAAAAAGCCCAATACAAACCGACACAAAGAAAGCCCATAATGGATTTTGACTGAGACACAGGTTCTCACAGTCGATCGGGAAGGGGGAGGAGGTATCGTCGACTGAAACACACGTTCTCGCAGTCGACTGAGATGAATCACATCTCAGTCGACTGCTCCCTAGACAGACCCAAAAAGATTTATCATTATATTTAATTTAGGAGTACAAATTCACTCTAGATTGTATGAATATGTCATATCTTCAATGTCTAAGATTTCTCATGGACGCCGTTAATTTTTGGCGCATGAACACAAACACAAACTGGCCATTTACCTTTATCGTTAAAAAAGTTTCAATTTGCTGAAAAACATTGCACGTGACAATTAGGATGGGATTTTCTACATTATCACAGTGCGATCATCTTCCTCTTCTTTTTTTTCTGTATGATCCATACGGACCGGATTCCACGATCATCCTCTTCTTGAACGGGACTATCCATAAGTCCATCGTGAAGCATCAGGTCATAACGGTCCAGTAACAGGAGTTGTCATTGACAGACTGTAGCCAATCAAGGATAATAACAACATTAGGTATTTTGGATTAAAGCAGGCAAGACCATATACTTCTTGCACATGTTCCTTGCATCAGCTTGCGTTCCCAGTGTCTCCTTTTCCTACTAGATCTATTGACCATTTGCTGTATCCATCTATTGCTTCCGAGTTGGATCATATGTAAGCTTATATTTGCCGGCTTCCGATCGATGTGAAGAAGCCTAGCTAGGCCTGATAGTGATATAAGGTCATATCCATAACTTAATTATGTCATGTGCAGGGATGTGTAATTTCTGTGATGCATTAATGGAAGGCACGTGAACAAATAAAATGTAAAAAAATTAAATGCATTACGTGATCGAGTGTCGTTGCATGTCACATCAAAGTTCCTCGAGCCTTGTGAAGAAATTAATTTCGGTGCAAGCTTTGGAATTCTGCATTTAATTTCTGTAGTAGAAGCCTGTGGTGCTTTAAAGGTCGGTAGGCACATAAAGAGTAAAACTTTTATCGTGAGGCCATTGACAACAAAACATTGAACCATGTGTAATTTTTGTCTTCTGCAGTTAATTTCCGAAGTCTGGAACAACTTTGATGTAACATATGTTTCGTTGTTTCCGTTTCAAGTATTTTTACCATTTTTGTTTAATTTATGTTACGCCAATTCATTGATAGAAGTTTATAGCCCCGTCGGGTTTTATGAGATGGAAAAATCAGTCAAGTGCAGAAATCTAGTTCAATGGTAATTCGGTCAGGTAATGATGTACTATGAATGAAACATCTCTCTTTCTGAATTGGTCCGATCGACATAGATAGCAGTTCAGGACTAATTGGTCCGAGCGTGTGGCTTAGCAGACAGATCAAGCAAGGAACATATCTACAGGATGAGCATCATTTCATTTTTGGCCTTGAGCTTAGATTCTTGATGTCTTACATGCCTAAATTATCAAGTCAATCCGTGCCAGTGCCATTCACATATTTTACACCTGTGTTCCTACATATGCCAACCTCCGTGACGAGTTATGTATGCGTATATATAGAGCATATTTGAGTTTATAACCACATAATGTCTCACCCACCGTCCAGGGTTCTGTCGGTTATATAGGGAGAAGTGAGCAACAAATGTGTGCTACACCAATTAGGATAATTAGCTTCCTGAACTCTACAGTTGTGACACGTACGCCTGTCAAGTTCAAAAGGCATTTGAAAATCAAATGGAAGCTATATCAGATGGTTTTCTCTCTTTGGGAAGCTAGCAATTGATTTTCTCTCTCTTTAATTAAAAGGTAATCTCTAGTCTAAACGTAAGAAAAGGGTGATTAGGAGTTTCTTAAAATCCCCGATCAAATTGTGTCTCAGGATAGAACCCTATCTCGAGCACGCCACGGCCGATTTTCTGGTCCACTGGATCTGGCCATTGTTTGAAGTATACTGTACGTGCTACTTTCAGTGATCAACAGCCATTGTTTTAAGTTTCTTTTTTCTCATCTCGTTCCATAGATCTAAGATGTAGTACATACGAGGAAAAAAACATGAACAGCTAAAAGAAATATATCCAAATTACCTCTTTACGATTGAATCCAAGGTACTCCCTAGTTTTTTAAGATGACACTCCTCCCATTTGGGTTGGAGTACCACTTCATATCATCCGTTGGATCTAAGAAAATAAAGGGCTCATGTCTCTTCCGGGGTACCGTGACGAAGGGAGAAATATGTGAGAGTCTTCCTAAGAAGAAACACATATGCTGCAAATCAGGGGCATGTAAAATTTCCAGCAACATGTTGACGCAAAGAGGGGAAATAAAAGATGGTACCAGGATGTTCTTCTACTGTGTTGGACGTTGGCTTTTAGAATGCTCGTCACTACATGTAGGTGCACAGATACGAAAACTGCGCAGCGACAGGTCACTCGCTATCGAAGCAATAACGTCGGCCCGTCGCCGACACCGCGACGAACCTGCCGAGTTCTTCCCCGGGTGCACAAGGCGATTCCCTTGCTCTTCCAACTCCCCCGCTCAGATCTCCGGTGGCCTGACTCCTCGGCGAATCGGCAGCGGCGACGGCGCACCGTCGGAGAGCCAGACTTGAAGCTTTACCCTCCCGCTTTGATCACATACGGCACTATAACTACAGAGAGAGATCACGTGGATGCATCCCGGCGTGCGATCAGTAAGCCTAGCGCATGTCGCGTGACCGAGCGTGTGGCTTAGCAGACTGATCATACTACAAACATACATACCGGATGAGCAACATTCCTTTGTTTGTCTTGAGCTTAGATTCCTGATGCCTTACATGCCTAAATTACCAAGTAAATCCTGCTGCATCACTCTCAAACGTGTCAGTGACATTCCCATTTTTTCCACCTATGCTCCTACATATGTCAACCTCTGTGACAAGTGATGTATGTGTATATGTATATATAGAGAGAGCATACTTGAGTTTATAACCACATAATGTCTCACCAACCGTCCAGATTCTGACGGGTATATATGGAGACGTGAGCAACAAATGTGCCCTACACCAACTAAGTTAATCAGCCGCCTGAATTCGTTCTACAGGTCACACGCCTGTTAGGTCCAAGGGCAGTTGAAATCAGCTGGAAGCTAGAGAATACAAAGAAGATGTAAGTTTTCTTAAATTGGTAACGGTAAAGTGATTCAGAAGCAGATAACAGAGATTATCTGTTTTTAAACTAACTGACTACATACATGATCACCATGGTAATAAGTTTGAGGGTTCAGTCGCTCTTAAGAAGAACGGGAAAAAATATGATCGTGACTGCATGAGGCAAGGAATAATTACCCCATGCGTGCGTGCCTGCTCAAAAATAGATGTGCAAAACGATTTGAGTGTACGTTGAGGAAAAAAACATACACGTTAAGCAATTCCCCTGAAAACAGAAAAAAAAAAAGAAGACAAACGATTCAGATGGGCCCATTTATTTATCTTTGAAGCACAAGTCCAGCCTGCTACAACGTCTATGGACCCAGTGGGCCGTGCTAATATATTATCTCGCGCTGACTGCAAAGACACGGGTCGTCGAGCTAAACGCTACCTAGGTGTCAGAGCCGCGATGGGATCGACCAGAGAAACACTCAAATCACACAAGCTAGTATACGGTGGAAATCCCCCAAAATAAATATCTATCCCAAAAAAATATATACGGTGGAATCGCAATGAACCGTATAGCTTCTATAGCTTGGTTCCATCCGATATTATATATTATACCCGCCGGAACCCTCATCCATGTTTTTTTCCACACAGGATTTCTTTCCTTTCCATTATAATAAAATAAAGAGGTATTTGCTGTTCAAAAGAAAAAAGGAAATACAACGTCTTAATCGCGCCCACATACATGATTAGAATTTAGAAGAGCGCCGAGGAGAGAAAAAAAGGAGAGGAAAACAACTAAATAAGCAGGAAACCCACATTCCTTCGCTCCTGCCTGGAATCTTTCCTCGGCAGTATCTTCCTTCCTCCGGTACTAAACCTCGGAGCTGGACTGAGCTATCGTGGACTCCATATTTTCAAACTCGGATCACATATTTGAGATTGCAGCTGGATTTGAGTAACATACTGTGGCATCCAACAAAGCATCATTTAATTTCGGTATTTAAGTCACAATTATTTTAGTATTTTGGAATAAACAGTAGTATTAAAATGCTAGTATATCTTAACCCACAATTATTTTAGTCACAATTACTTTAGTATTTTGGAATTATTTTAGTTCTGTATGGGTATATATGGAGCATATTTGAGTTTATAACCACATAATGTCTCACCCACCGTCCAGATTTTGACGGCTATATATATATGGAGAAGTGAGCAACAAATGTGCGCTATACTAGCTAGGATAATTAGCTACCCGAACTCTACGGGTGACACGCCTGTCAGGTTAACGTTCAAAGGCATTTGAAAAACAATTGGAAGCTATAGAGTACAGAGAACACGTAAGTTTTCTTAAATTTGATATGGTAAATTGATTCAGAAGCTGATAATAGAAAAACCATTTGTTTTCAAACAACTAAATATGCATGCATGATCTTCATGGCCGGTAAGTTTGCTGAAGTATGAATGTTGTAAACATAATTTCAAGAGTCACCAATGCTAAACCACATGGTCTTATAATAGAAAAAGGCACATATCAGTTTTTACTGAAGCTGGCAGAAGATCCTAACCAGTTCGATTTCTTCATCATGGGCTAGCTAGCTGTTGCGGGCAGTGGTTATGGGCCAGTAGTCATGCAAGTGAGCATGAGTTTATGTTTTTCACAGTACCCCATTTATATACCTATAATTCTTTACCGGCCCAATTGGCGTCCCACGTTTTCATTTCTTTTTTCCCTCTTTCTTCCCCCTTTGGCTTCTCTGGGCACCGGAGCTGCGGAGCAGTAGCAGCAAAGCAGGAGGAGCCCACGCCCGTCGGGTTCATCGACCTCCCGGTGAGTCCTCCTCCTCTGATCCACTTCCTACCCCGGCGAGCTCTTGTTCCCGGTCACGAATCCATCTGGTTGAATGCCGCGCCGCGAAGCTCTTCTTGATTTCTTGCTGCGTCTGCGAAGATTTTGGTTTCGTGTGGTGGTTTATTGTCGGTCGTCGTGTTCTGTGCAGGTAACTTGTTTGACGGAATGCTTCAGGGGG